>NC_142460.1:7812187-8413125 GCF_049115385.1 Moschus berezovskii
ACCTCATTTTAAGGATGCTTGATTATGACCCCAAATCTCGAATTCAACCTTACTATGCCCTGCAGCACAGTTTTTTCAAGAAAACAGCTGATGAAGGTACAAATACGAGTAATAGTGTATCCACGAGTCCTGCTATGGAGCAGTCACAGTCTTCGGGCACCACCTCCAGTACATCTTCAAGCTCAGGTCTGTTGTTCTGATATCATGTTAGGCTTTGAAATGTGTGCTGTTTCCTTTACAAAGTGGGGGTTATTTAATGAAGTTTGTTAATGGGTAAGGAGGAATCCATCAGAGGGCAAACAGAAGAAGCAATTACTACAATCCTACAACCTCCAGAACAAAAACCCACAATCACAGAAACTAACCAAAATGATCACATGAATCACAATCTTGTGTAACTCAGGGAAGCTATGAGCCCTGCTGTGTGGGGCCACCCAGGTTGGACCAGTCATGACTTCTGACAAAATGTGGTCCACTGGAGAAAGGAATGGCAACACTCCACTGTTTTTGCCTCGAGAACCCCATAAACAGTATGAAAAGGTGAAAAGATAGGACACCGAAACTTGAGGGGTGCCCCCTGCCCCCAGATCAGTAGGTGTCCAATGGCTACTGTGGTGAAGAGAGGAAAAATAACTCCAGAAAGAATCAAGAGGCTGGGCCAAAGCAGAAACAACGCCCTGTTGTGGATGTGTTTGGTGATGGAAGTAAAGTTCAATGCTGTGAAGAGCAGCATTGCATAGAACCTGGAATGTTAAGACCATGAATCGAGCAAGGTAAACTGGATGTGCTCAAGTAGGAGATGACAAGAGTGAATATCGACTTCTTAGGGATCAGTGAACTAAAATGGACCGGAATGAGAGAATTTAATTCAGGTGACCATTGTATCTACTACTGTGGGCAAGAATCCCTTAGAAGAAATGGAATAGCCCTCATAGTCAACAAAAGAGTCCCAAATGCAGTACTGGGGTGCAGTCTCGAAAACGACAGAATGATCTCTGTTCATTTCCAAGGCAAGCCATTCAGTATCACAGTAATCCAAATCTGTGCCTCACACCACTAATGCCAAACAAGCTGAAGTTGAACAGTTCTCTGAAGGACCTACAAGACCTTCTAGAACTAACACCTGAAAAAGATGTCCTTTTCATCATGGGATTGGAATAGAAAGTAGGAAGTCGAGAGATAACTGGAATAACAGGCAAGTTTGACCTAGGAATACAAAATGAAGCAGGGCAAAGGCTAACAGTTTTGACAAAAGAGCATGCTGGTCATAGCAAACACGCTCTTGCAACAACACAGACAACTCTACACGTGGACATCACCAGATGGTCAGTACCGAAATCAGGTTGATTCTGTTCTTTGCCAAAGATGGAGAAGCTCTACATAGTCAGCCAAAACAAGACCTGGGGCTGACTGGCTCAGATTATGAGCTCCTTTTTGCAAAAAGGCTTAAACTGAGGAAAGTAGGGAAAACCACTAGACCATTCAGGTATGACCTAAATCAAGTCCCTTATGATTACACAGTGGAGGTGATGAATAGATTCAAGGGATTACATCTGATAGAGTGTCTGAAGAACTATGGGCCGAATTCTTGACAACATTACAAACCTTACGAGGTTCGTTACATTGTGCAGGCGGTAGTGATCAAAACCATCTCCACGAAAAAGAAATGCAAGAATGCAAAGTGGTTGTCTGAGGAAGCCTTACACATAGCTGAGACAGGAACCGAAAGGCAAAGGAGAATGTGAAAGAGATACCCAACTAAAGGCAGAGATTTAGAGAACAGCAAGGAGAGGTAAGAAAGCCTTCTTAACTGACCAACGCAAAGAAATAGAGGAAAACAACAGAGTGGGAAAGACTAGAGATCTCTTCAAGAAAATTGGAGATATCAGGGGAACATCTCATGCAAGGATAGGCATGATAGAGGACAGAAACGGTAAGAACGTAACAGAAGCAGAAGAGATTAAGGATAGGGGTCAAGAATACACAGAGAAACTGTACAAAAAAGGTCTTCATGACCCAGATAACCACGATGGTGTGATCACTCACCTAGAGCCAGACATCCTGGGATGCGAAGTCAAGTGGACCTTGGGGAAGCATCACTACAATCAAAGTTAGTGAAGGTGATAGAATTCCAGCTGAGCTATTTCAGATCCTAAAAGATGATGCTGTGAAAGTGCTGCACTCAATATGTCAGCAAATTTGGAAAACTCAGCAGTGGCCACAGGAATGGAAAAGGTCCGTTTTCATTCTAATCCCTAAGAAAGGGAATGCCAAAAAATGTTCAAACTACTGAACAATTGCACTTATTTCACATGCTAGCAAGGTAATGCTCAAAATCGTCCAAGCTAGACTTCCAGCAGTATGTGAACCAAGAACTTCGAGATGTACAAGCTAGATTTAGAAAAGGCAGAGGAACCAGAGATCAAATTGCCAACTTCTATTCAGTTCAGTTCATTCGCTCAGTCGTGTCCGACTCTTTGCGACCCCATGAAGCACAGCACGCCAGGCCTCCCTGTCCATCACCAACTCCCGGAGTTCACTGAAACTCAAGTCCATCGAGTCGGTGATGCCATCCAGACATCTCATTCTCTGTCGTCCCTGTCTCCTCCCACCCCCAATCCCTTCTAGCATCAGACTCTTTCCAGAAAAACATCTACTTGTGCTTCATTGACTGAGCTAAAACCTTTGACTGTGTGAATCACAAAAACTATGGAAAATCCTTCAAAAGATGGGAATACCAGACCATGCTACCTGCCTCTTGAGGAACCTGTATGCAGGTCAGGAAGAAACAGTTAAAACCGTTCATGAGCAACTGACTGGTTCCAAATCAGGAAAGGAGTACTTCAAGGCTGTATATTGTCACCCTGCTTATTTAACTTATATGCAGAGTACATCATGTGAAATGCTGGACTAGATGAAGCACAAGCCAGAATCAAGATTGCTGTGAGAAATATCAATAACCTCAGATAATGCAGATGACACCACCCTATGGCAGAAAGCAGAGAGGAATGAACTAAAGAGCCTCTTGATGAAGGTGAAAGAGGAGAGTGCAAAAGCTGGCTTAAAACTCAACATTCAAAAAACGAAGACTATGGCATCCTGTCCCATCATTTCATGGCTAATAGGTTGGGAAAAAATGGAAACAGTGACAGTCTTTATTTTCTTGGGCTCCAAAATCATTTCAGACAGTTGACTTGAAACTATGAAATTAAAAGGTGCTTGCTCCTTGGAAGAAAAACTATGACCAACCTAGACATATTAAAAAGCAGAGACAGAGTTTGCTGACAGAGGTCCATATAGTCAAAGCTGTGGTTTTTCCAGTAGTCGTATACAGATGTGAGAGTTGGACCATAAAGAAGAGTGAGTTCTGAAGAATGAATTCTTTCGAAGTGTGGTACTGGAGAAGACTCTTGAGTCCCTTGAACTGTTAGGAGGTCAAACCAATTAATCCTAAAGTAAATCAACCCTGAATATTCATTGGAAGGACTGATGCTGAAGCTCCAATACTTTGGCCACCTGATGCAAAGAGCCAAATGATGGAAATGATACTGATCCTGGGAAAGATTGAGGGAATGAGGAGAAGGGGGCAAAAGAAGACGAGATGGTTTGGTGGTATCACCGACTTACTGAACATGAGTTTGAGCAAACTCCTTGAGATAGTAGTGAAGGACAAGGAAGCCTTGCGTGCTGCGCTCCTTGGGGAAGCAAAGAGTTGGACACAACTTATCAACTGAGCAGCAACAAGGGAGGAATTATTTTTCGTAAGTCTATTCTTTGGGGCTAGTAAAAAAAAATCCTCCAAGTTCTAAGACTTAACTGTGCATGTAATAAATTCTGCTTGGGAAAAAACTTGTAGCCAAATATTTAAATTGTTTTTAAAGTGGAAATACTTGGTCCATATGCTTGAGTTTTCCCGACTTAACTGAACTTGGTCATATTTGAGTTCAGTGATCGATGTGAAAGAAGAGAATTGGGAGCTTTTCTGGTGCCCTTTCAGGTTAATAGAGGGTGTTTCAGTTTTAATGTACAGTTTTAGGATATATCTACCTGAACACAGCTAACTTCACACTCACAAGTAGTGTCGTGTTGTGATGCTCCAGGTGGATCATCGGGGACGAGCAACAGTGGGAGAGCCAGGTCCGACCCAACGCACCAGCATCGGCACAGCGGCGGGCACTTCACGGCCGCCGTCCAGGCCATGGACTGTGAGACCCACAGTCCGCAGGTGAGCCCAGCCCGCCCTCAGGCGTGCCCTCCGCCATGCCCGGGGAGCAGTGTGGGTGCCCAGAGTCTTTCAAGTGATTGTCGCTTACTCTGAAGGGTCATGGCTTCCTCACCTGTAGGAGCTGCTGATTTACACGACTGACATAAAGCAGCACAGCCTTGCAGTCATTTCCCTCCTTGTTTAGAAATAGCTAAGATTTACTGAGTGCACACGAGCCATTGCTCCAGGTAATTTTCCCCTGTGTTTATCTCATTTACTCTGGTAGCGTTTTTAGCCTTATCCTGTTTGGATTTTTGTTTTACAGTGGGAACTGTGACTTCCTGGGTTCAGGTCTTTCTGAGGCTCATGATCGTAATTAATTACTGCCTCTCCCTCCTCTCGTTGTCTGTCACCACCAATGGTCCTAGGTTCTGGATCAGTTTGTGGTTTGATTTTTCACCTCCATGTTTTGTTTTGTGTTGAGAAGTTTTTTCTTTTTTGTTCAGTTGGTTTTTCAACTGATTAAAGAGGATCGAATGAAGTAAAATTTTTTAAGGAAGTGAAGCAGATGGTAGTAGTAAAAATATTTACTAATATTTAAATACTCTGTAAAATAGTAAGTTAATTCATCCTGAGTACTGCGTAATGATGTCTATAATGAGAGGCAAGTCTGGTACTTAACGAGCAGTTCAGCGGACGCTGATGAACATCACCCCTGTTGTCGGGCCTGGGGCTGCTGCGGGCTGGTGGAGGTGCACGTGTCGGGACGTTGTCGCGGCTCCTGATTCCTGGGCACCAGCCTGCTGGGCAGGCCTTCGTGCTTCTCACGTCATCTCTTCCCACTCCCGTTCTCTCCAGTGCTTGTTTCAGACTCTTCTCTGCCTCTCAGAAGCCTCTCCTCTGTTCTCCCTGACTCCTTCCTGGGTGGGGAGCACTCTTCAGAAAGGAAGGCCTCATGGCCTGTCCCCAGACACCTTGCCTGCCTCCACGGGTGCTTGTCCACTGTCTCCCGCCTGCCCCGCGCCCGCCCTCTGCTGCCCGCTGCCGTCCAGGGCCTCTGCTTGCCGCCTTCCCTCCACTCCTGGCCCTCCCCAGGTGCCTCTGGACAGGCGTTTCCCTGGCCCGTGTGTCCCCGCCCCACGTTCTGCTCGCCATGGGCTGTTTCCTGGCCCTTTGAGAGCCCTTCTGTTGCTGTGGTTAGCCTGCTCCCAGCATGAGCACCTGTCCTGTGGTGTCACCAGCGGTCAGTTCTCAGGAGCCGGGCGGGCTCTCGGACACTTCTCTCTCCGGTCCTCACTTGCAGTGACACAGCGCTGGTTTCTGCCTGCCCTGGACAGGCTCGCTTGCCTCTCCTTTCCCGAACAGCGTGGCCCTCCGCCCTTCCTGCCCCTTTCCATCATCGCCTCCTTTCTGGATTATCTTCTCCCCCTGCTGGTGAAATTGGACGTTCTGTGCCCTCTCTGTCACCTGACACCCCTCCTGATGACCTCTTTTGCTCCTACCAGTGCCCACAACTTCCATCTTGATGTCAGTCACCTCCCGTCTTGATTTCTGACCTAGAGTTCACTCCTGAGCCCCGTGCCTTTGTTCTGATCATCTCCTATCAGCGCAGCACTGGAGGTCTCCACCGCGCAGCCTACGAATGTGTCACCTTGATCCTTGTCATCGCGTCCTCTCCTGCCACAGCCCATCTGCTTTTATCTGTTCTTTGTACAGGATGGCCCTGAATTTACCCGTCTTCCTAGGTCATACACTTGCTGCCTGGGAGTTACTCCTCGAGTCTCTCCTTCACCCCCCAGCATGGAATCAGATGATGGAGTGTGGATCCCGAGTGCCCTACATGCATTTCTATTCTCCCCACTTCTCTCCCCCACTGCTTGCTAGAGGCGTCTCTAGCTTATCTTCCTATAAAGATGATTTTTGACTGGTCTGCCAGCATCTGTTTCATTCACCGGTTCACCTCTGTTCTTTTTCAGCCAAGTAACTAAATGTTCAGTAAAACAGTCTCATCTGGGTCCATCCCCTGCTTTCAACCAGTGTCTGGCTTTCTCTTGTACTTAAAAAAATTGAGAGGGCTTCCCAGGTGGCGCTACTGGTAAAGAACCACCTAGCAGTGCAGGAGACAAGAGGCGAGGGTTCGGTCCCTGATCAGGAAGATCGCCTGGAGGAGGGCAAAGCAACCCCGTCCAGGATTCTAGTCTGGAGAACCCCACGAACAGAGGAGCCTCATGGCCTGCAGTCCGTGGGGTTGCGCAGAGTCACATGCAACTGAGCAGAGCACAGAGTTTTCAGTGGTCTCTGTGATCTGGCCCCTACCCAGGCCTTTTTCTTCTCCATTCACTCTGGTCTTCTGGGAAGTTTTTTCATTTTCCAGGCCTTATGATGTTCCCTCCCCATCACAGTTCTCATGTGGACTGTGCTCAGCCTGGAATATGCTTTTCCTCTCTCCTTGCTTTGGTGACTACTGTATACCCTTCTGATCTTAAGTATCACTACAGAGGCTTTCTCTCGTTCTTCAGGGTGACCTCCTTTCTCATGTGGACTGTGCTCAGCCTGGAATATGCTTTTCCTCTCTCCTTGCTTTGGTGACTACTGTATACCCTTCTGATCTTAAGTATCACTACAGAGGCTTTCTCTCATTCTTCAGGGTGACCTCCTTTCTCATGTGGACTGTGCCCAGCCTGGAATATGCTTTTCCTCTCTCCTTGCTTTGGTGACTACTGTATACCCTTCTGATCTTAAGTATCACTACAGAGGCTTTCTCTCGTTCTTCAGGGTGACCTCCTTTCCTCCCTTTATTCTTCCAAATATGTTAACACTGCAAACACATGAACTGTACCAGGGTAACAGAAGACATTTGTGTTCATCCTGCCCGCACTTAAAGAAGTCAGTATTGTGTCTTATTTGCTTCAGACCTTTTTAATTTAATTTTTAAACAGTTGATACATTCACATGGTTTAAAAATCGGTAAACATACACGGGGATTCCATGAAAAGTCTTTCCTTCTGTGTCCTCTAGCCACCTAATTACTGTATTACTGTATTACTGTATTAATGTTATTTTATGTAGCCTTTCTGAGATATTTTATACATATGCAAGCAAATACAAATATATATTCTTCACCTAACCTTTTGTACACAAGTGGTAGGTAGCATACCATGCACACTGCTTCGCATCTTTTTTTTTTTTAATGTGTTTTAAATATATTTTTAATAGCTATATTTTGGAACTCATTCTGTATTATAGAGAGCTTTTTCATTCTTTTTTTTAATAGTCACACAGTATTCCACAAGCCATTGCAGTAGTTCCCTATTAATGGACATTTGGTTTACTTTCAGTCTTCTTTACTACTCAAAATAATGCTGTGATGAATAACCCCATATATAAATCATCTACACACATACACAATTAGTTCATCTGTGATATAAATTCCTGGACGTGAAATTGTTGGGTCAGAGAATAATGTGGCTTGTCACTTTGATGACTGTTGCCAGGTTGCTCTCCATGTAATTTCTACCAATTTAGCTTGCCGGTAACTGAGTTTTAGAAACTGGGATCACCTTTGGATACAGTCTGAAATGAAAAACCTAGCATTGGACAGAGTATAGTTACATTTTGTTTATTTCTTTCCATGTATGAATTTGAGTAGTATCACAGTTTTAAGAACCATTAGCATTCTCTGAGAATTTTCTGCCTGTTTTTCTTTTGGATTATTTTCAATAGTATTTCTTGGGGCCACTTTCATTGAGTAAATACTGAATGATCTGTGTTAGCCATTGTGATAAAGAAACAGGCTTTGCCTTCCTAGAGCTTACAGTGACAATATATAAATGAATCAAGTGAATAGAAATTGCAAGAACTAGAAACTTAAGACAATACAGTAGAGACTAGCTGTTTGTTGGGTGAGGTATATTAATTTAAGTAGGCCCAACTGATAACAGATAGAGCCCCAAAAATATGGTAGCTTGAAGAATGTGAAGCTTCTCTTTTATGTAATGTCCAGAGTGGGCATGCGGGTTAGCAGCACGGCTCGTCCATGTGCTAGGTTCCTGACATCTTGTGACTGCCCATCCCCAGGGCCTCGTTGTCGGCTGCATCCCGCAGAAGGACTTGGGAGGTATTTTGTGGACCGGATCTGGTTGTGCTATAGGAACCTGCCATTGACCAAAACAGTCACACGGCCGTGTCTTAAGTACAGAGGAGACTGGAAGTGAATGTAATTGGAGCCACGTGCCCAGGAAAAGCTTCTTCTTCGAAGCTTTTTGGGGACAACTGGGAGTCTCTGGCCCAGAAGTTAGGGCCGTGTTAGCCAGAGTGCTGAGGGAAGACTCTGGAACTGAAACAATGAGAAAGAAGCATCCAAGCAGAAATTAGAAATCAGAGCATTCTAGGCAGAAGGGAACAGTATGTGCAAATACTCTTGAGGCATGTGAACAGTGTTGGCCACATAGAGGAACGGAAGGAAGACACCATGTAGTGGGAACCCAGGCAGCAAGGGGAGGGCCGGCTGGAGGGGAAGTTTGGAGAAGTGAGCATGGACCAGACTGTGCAGGTTGTGTATCCATTCATCCGTCAGGGGTCGCTTGGGTTGTTTCTTATTTTGGCTGTTATAATAATGCTACAGTGAACATGGGGGTACCTATATCTTTCCAAGATAGTGCTTTTGTTTTCTTCAGATAAATACCCAGAGGTGGAATTGAGGATCATGTGGTTCAGTTCAGTTCAGTTCATTCCCTCAGTCGTGTCCGACACTTTGTGACCCCATGGACTGCAGCACGTCAGGCCTCCCTGTCCATCACCGACTCCCGGAGTTTACTCAAACTCATTCCGTCGAGTCAGTGATGCCGTCCGACCATCTCATCCTCTGTCGTCCCCTTCTCCTCCCACCTTCAGTCTTGCCCAGCATCAAGGTCTTTTCAAAGCAGTCAGTTCTTCCCATCAGGTGGCCAAAGTATTGGAGTTTCAGCTTCAGCATCAGTCCTTCCAGTGAACATTCAGGACTGATCTCCTTTAGGATGGACTGGTTGGATCTCCTTGCAGTCCAGGGAACTCTCAAGAGTCTTCTCCAACACTGCAGTTCAAAACCATCAATTCTTGTGTGCTCAGCTTTCTTTATAATGCAACTCTCACATCCATACATGACTACTGGAAAAACCATAGCTTTAACTAGACGGACCTTTGTTGACAAAGTAATGTCTCTGCTTTTTAATATGCTGTCTAGGTTGGTCATAACTTTTCTTCCAAGGGAAGTGTCTTTTAATTTCATGGCTACAGTCACCATCTGTAGTGATTTTGGAGCCCCCAAAAATAAAGTCTGGCAGTGTTTCCACTAATGTTTGCCCCATCTGTTTGCCATTAAGTGATGGGACCAGATGCCATGATCTTAGTTTTCTGAATGTTGAACGTTAAGCCAACATTCTCACTCTCCTCTTTCATTAAGAGGCTCTTTAGATCTTCTTCACGGTCTGCCATAAGGGTGGTGTCATCTGCATATCTGAGGTTATTGATATTTCTCCCAGCAATCTTGATTCCAGCTTGTGCTTCTTCCAGCCCAGCGTTTCTCATGATGTACTCTGCGTATCAGTTAAATAAGCAGGGTGACAATATACAGCCTTGACGCACTCCTTTTCCTATTTGGAACCAGTCTGTTGTTCCATGTCCAGTTCTAACTGTTGCTTCCTGACCTGCATACAGGTTTCTCAAGAGGCAGGTCAGGTGGTCTGGTATTCCCATCTCTTTCAGAATGTTCCACAGTTTATTGTGATCCACACAGTCAAAGGCTTTGGCATAGTCAATAAAGCAGAAATGGATGTTTTTCTGGAACTCTGTTGCTTTTTCGATAACCCAACAGATGTTGGTAGTTTGATCTTTGGTTCCTCTGCCTTTTCTAAAACCATCTTGAACATCTGGAATTTCATGGTTCATGTACTGTTGAAGTCTGGCTTGGAGAATTTTGAGCATGACTTTGCTAGCGTGTGCGATGAGTGCAATTGTGCGGTAGTTTGAGCATTCTTTGGCATTGCCTTTCTTTGGGATTGGAATGAAAACTGACCTCTTCCAGTCCTGTGGCCACTGCTGAGTTTTCCAGATTTGCTGGCATATTGAGCATCATCTTTCAGGATTTGAAATAGCTCAACCGGAATTCTATCACCTCCACTAGCTTTGTTCGTGGTGATGCTTCCTTAGGCCCATTTGACTTCACATTCCAGGATGTCTGGCTCTAGGTGAGTGATCATTCCATCGTAATTATCTGGGTCGTGAAGATCTTTTTTGTATAGTTCTTCTGTGTATTCTTGCCCCCTCTTCTTCATATCTTCTGCTTCTGTTAGGCCCCTACCATTTCTGTCCTTCATTGAGCCCATCTTTGCATGAAATGTTCCCTTGGTGTCTCTAATTTTCTTGAAGAGATCTCTAGTTTTTCCCATTCTGTTGTTTTCCTCTGTATCTTTGCACTGATGACTGAGGAAGCCTTTCTTACCTCTCCTTGCTATTTTTTGGAACTCCACATTCAGATGGGTATTCTCTTTCTTTTTCTCCTTGCTTTTCTCTTCTCTTCTTTTCACAGCTATTTGTAAGGCCTCCCCAGACAGCCATTTTGCTTTTTTTGCATTTCTTTTTCTTGGGGATGGTCTTGATCCCTGTCTCCTGTGCAATGTCACAAACCTCTGTCCATAGTTCATCAGGCTCTCCATCAGATCTAATCCCGTGAGTCTCACTTCCACCGTATAATCATAATATCACTTGGTAGTTCTGTTTTTAAGTTTTTGAAGAACCTTCTCCATACTATTTTCCATATGATGGTTGTACTAATGTATATTCCCATCAGCAGTGCATGAGGGTTCCCTTTTTTCTACATCCCCACCAGCAGTTGTCATTTGTTGTCTTTTTGAGTGATGTCTCATTGCGGTTTGGGTTTGCATTTCTCTAGTGACAGATGATGTTGAGTTTCTTTTCTTGTGCATGGTGTTGCTTTTCTTGTGCGTGGTGGCCATCTTAGTGTCTTGTGGTCAGATCTCCTGCCCGTTTTTAAGTCAGATTATTTGGGTTTTTGCTATTGGCCTCTTATCAGATACATGATTGACAGATGTTTTCTCCCATTCGGTAGGTTTTCTTTTCGTTTTGTTGATGGTCCCTTTACTGTACAGTAGGTGCTTAGTAAAATGTAGTCTCGTTTATTTTTGCTTTTGTTACTTTTGCTTTGGTGTCAGATTCAAAAAATCATCTCCAGGACTTGTGCCAGGCTGTCTGTGTTTCCTTCTAGGCATTTTATGGCTTCAAGTCTTTAATCCATGTTGAGTTCATTTGGGGATTTGGTGTAAAATGGTGGTTGAATTTCATTCTTTTGTATCTGGCTGTCTAGTTTTCCTGACACCATTTAAATTAATTGACTCAGTGCTGGGTCTTCACTGTTGCACACAGGCGCTCTCTGTTTGCTGCGACAGGGGCTGCTCTTCGCTGAGCTGTGTGGGCTTCTTCTCTGGCAGCTTCTTGGTGCAGAGCGCGGGCTGCAGTATTTGTGGCGCCCGGTCTGTTTCCCCGTGGCCTCGGGGATCTTCCTGGCAGGGATCAGACCTGTGTTCCTGGTGTTGGCAGGTGGGTTCTTAACCACTGGACCACTGGGAAGTCCCACGACACCGTTTATTGAAGAGAACAGCCTTTCTCCATTGTATATTTTTGGTTCTTTCTCATAAATTAATTGACTGTATACACATAGGTTTATTTCTGGGCTCTCTCTTCTGTTCCGTTGATCTGTGTTCTGGTTTTTATGCCGGTACCATGCCATTTTTAGTTACTGTAGCTTTGTAGTACAGTTCCATATCAAGGAGTGTGATGCTTCCAGCTCTTTTCTTTCTCAGGGTTGCTTCGACAAGTTGGATATTTTTTGTGGATTACAAATTTTCGGATTTTGTTCTGTTTTTTGAAAAAATGCCATTGGAGTTTTGATTTTGATAGGGATTGCATTGAATCTTTAGATTGCTTTCAGTAGTTTGGAAACTTTAACAATTTTGATTCTCCACTGTTAGAGTCAGTGAGCATGGACAATCTTCCCATAGCCTTGGGTCTTTCATGTCTCCTGCTCATGTCTTGTTTTCCATGTAAAGCTATTTTACCTCCTTGGTTAAATTTATTTCTTGCTTATTTTGTTCCTTTTGATGCATTTGTAAATGGGATTGTTTCTTTTTCTGATATTTTACTATTGGTGTATAGAAATGCAGTAGGTTTTTGTGTAATTGGTTTTGTAGCCTGTAACCCTACTGAACTTACTATTTCCGTAAGTTTTCTCATGAGTCTTTAGGGTTTCCATATATAACGTGGTATCATGTGTATGTAGCAGCCATTTTACTTCTTTATTTCCAGTTTGGATGCTTTTTCTTTCTTTTTCATGCTTAATAATTTGGATATCTGTTTTAAGAAGATTATTCTTGAGATTTGGAGAGTGGTTGGGTGGACGATGCGAGTTGACTTAGGAGGCTGCTGTGTTAGTCTCGGCGAGAGATGGTAGTGACCTCGGATAGAGTAATGGAGAGGAGATGCCAGAGGTGAGTTCTTATTTGGAGGTGGCTTTAGTAGTGCTCATTGTTGGAGTGGAGGAGTGGTTAGGCAGCTAAATGCATCGTAGTGGTTCAGTTAAAACAGGAAGGATGGAGAGGAGGGCTCTAGGGTGAAGAATGTCTTTTGTCTGATCAGAAATAACCAGTTTTACTCTCTGGCTCTTTCCAGAAGAAGTTTGCTGACCCCTGGCATAAACAGTGCTCCCAAGGAAGGAAAGTGGCCAATAAAATATATGAGCCTGTTTATGGTACAACTTGCTAAAAATTGCAGCTTTCATAATAAAATGATTTTCACTCTTGAAACATGTTTGCAAGTTTGTGTTAGAGAACTGTCTAAAACATTAAAATTTCAAACCCTCTCTCTAATGTAAATGCTAATGTAGCTTTTAATTGAAGATTAAAGCTTGGAAACGCCCTCTGAATAAATCTGTTTACAATCTGCTCCTCCAGGTGCGTCAGCAGTTTCCTGCTCCCCTTGGTTGGTCAGGCACTGAAGCTCCTACACAAGTCACTGTTGAAACTCATCCCGTTCAAGAAACCACCTTTCATGTAGCCCCTCAGCAGAATGCATTGCATCACCACCACGGAAACAGCTCCCACCACCACCACCACCACCACCACCACCACCACCACGGACAGCAAGCCTTGGGCAGCCGGACCAGGCCGAGGGTCTACAGCTCTCCGACAAATAGCTCCTCCACCCAGGATTCTATGGAGGTGGGCCATAGTCACCACTCCATGACATCCCTGTCTTCCTCAACTACTTCTTCCTCTACATCTTCCTCCTCTACTGGTAATCAAGGCAATCAGGCCTACCAGAATCGCCCAGTGGCTGCTAATACCTTGGACTTTGGACAGAATGGAGCTATGGACGTTAATTTAACCGTCTACTCCAATCCCCGCCAAGAGACTGGCATAGCTGGACATCCAACATACCAATTTTCTGCTAATACAGGTCCTGCACATTACATGACTGAAGGACATCTGACAATGCGGCAAGGGGCTGATAGGGAAGAGTCCCCCATGACGGGAGTGTGTGTGCAGCAGAGTCCTGTAGCTAGCTCGTGACTACATTGAAACTTGAGTTTGTTTCTTGTGTGTTTTTATAGAAGTGGTGTTTTTTTCCAAAAAAAACAAAGTGCAAAGCTGCTTGAATCAGAAGGAGATTAACACACTGAACCGCTACAGGAGGGCAAAGCTGACTTTTTTTTTTTTAACTTGAAAAGATTGCAAAGGGACAATGAAGTTTTTAAAAGAGCCATGTCCAAACCCATCTTCTCGGATAGCTCAGAGGCGTCCTCTTTTTGCCGCCCCCATTTTAACTTGCCATATCCTGGTCACGTAGTGGGGTTTTTTGTCTTTCTATTCTACAGAAGTTATTGTTCAGATGTTGGTCTTGCTCATTTGCCAACTAATTTTAAAATAAAAAGGCACTGCACATCATTTGCATACAGGGCCCCATGAGGGTGTTTTTCTCCCCCTTTTTGTTTTTCCTTCCCCCCCCCCCCGCCTCCCGTTTTTGTTTTGTTTTTGTTCTGTTTGGGGTGGGGGGTGGGAATTTGGGGTTTTTAAGTCCTCTAAACACACTTGGGCACGGAAACGCAGTACTGTAAGAAGAGGGACCTCCAGCTCACACAGTCATCACCTTCAGCTGTATGGAAGGGACGGTTGTATCAGCGTGTGGAAGGCACAGGACGCATGCTGAGTGGTGGGATCAGAGCCCTCCTGTCTGAACCTCCTGAGGAGCAAAGCAGCACTGACCTGGAATCCTGTGGGTCTCCTGTTGCCGAGGCCACAGAGAGAAAGGAACGGAACGTGACTGGTCTCCCATCCAAGGTGCACTGAGAAGCAATCAACGGGTCAGTCGTGGCCAGTCCTGGGGAGGTCTGAGTGGTGGTCTTTGGGAAAACCTTTGGCCTTATGGATTTGGACTCAAAACTAGAAGAGCCTACCATTTCAGATGCAATCACTTTTGGACATGCTTTTGCAGACAGTCCTTAATGCTGAAAACAGAGAATGGGTAATTCAAGAGGCCTTTCTTTTAAAACAGACTTTGGTGACCCACTAATTGTAAGGTATTGCAAGGTCACTTTGCGTGTGTCATAAAGTTGACTTCCTTATTGGTTGAAGGTCACAGAAGTAGTGGTTTGCTTTGATGGAAATAGCTACAGCTGTGTCCCTTCCTGCTTTTTACTTTTTCTTTTGCTTTTTCTCGGCACGTGGTATCTCCACCATTTCTTCTGCACAAAGATGTCTTCTGTTCATCCTGAACATTTTTAAAAAAAAATGCAGAATTTTATGTGACTGCTTTTTTGCCTCACAATTATGCTGTGAATTTTACAAAAATTTATTTTCTTTTTTGATAATTTATTGTACCAAAGCTGTTTTTATAGCACATAGATGTCTGTAACCAATAATGTAGCAGTTCTGCACTTTGACACAAGGTGTAACTAGACCATTTTTAAATGTCAGTTGAAAATTATGGCTGTACTATTGCTTAAACAAAACTGGAACTGTTGCTGAATCCATAGCCAATACATTTACAGCAATCTGTGTACTGAACATGATAGATTGACACCTAACTCAAGATTACAACAGCTGTTACATCCTCAATGTGTTCAGGCTTCTGAAGGTAAAGGGACACTGGATCCAGAAGCTATGGAACCAGCAGTTGATTCTTGTATTCCTGATTAACCTACTTGTAAACTTGAAAGCAAGACCTCGATTGCACCAACAGGTCCAAAACATGAGCACGAGTAAAGCAGAACTCGCACGCGTGACCTGAGATGAGCAGGCTGGTGTTTTAACAGGTGCCTAGTTTTGAGATTATGCTGCCTTAATGTAACACAGTCTGGCAGTTGCTAAATTTGTGTTCCCATTTTAAATTGACCAATTTTACGGTGTTATACTTTTGAGCGGTTGAATTGGGAGAATGAAGATAAGAAATTTACCTGTCCAGGATCAAAGAAGCCTAGAAAAGAAGCAGTAATCTACCTCTGCCGATAACCCTGTTCAAAACAACTCAGCAGAAACACCACGTTACTTTTTATTGGTCAATTCCATGTGGCTGACTAGGTCAATTTTTTTCTGAACAAAAGCAGGTTTTTATATGTAAAACAGTGACAAAAGACAAAAAGGTTTAAAACTATGTGAATGTGAATGGAAACTTGGGAATATCCGTTTTTATAAAACCACAAAAAAATTTTTTTGTTGTTAATCAGGAAATCCATTTTTATTTTATAATTAAATGTCAAGCCTGTGGATGGTTTTTGAACTTGGTAGTTCATGAAGGTTTGCAGTGAATAAAAGGATGTCATCTTGAGTCTAGCAGTGTCAGAAGGAATTCAGTAGTCACTGCTGTTTAGGAATATGAGGTAAAGATACACGTGGGTCAGGTCACTTTTTCTGTGCTGGCTGCCACATCTTAGCAAGCACCAAAAAAAGCAGTTTTTAAACCGCTATTTACATAAAGGAAGTCATCAAAGCCGATGCTTCTGCATACTGTGTTATGTTGCAGTCCAGTTTTGTGTGCTTTACTACACGGTTTGGTTACAGGGCTTCTGTGCATTGTAAGCATAAACAGCATGGAAAAGGTTAAATACCTGTGTGCAGATTGTAAGATCTGGTCCGGACTTGCTGTGTATATTGTAACGTTAAATGAAAAAGAACCCCCCTTTGTATTATAGTCATGCGGTCTTATGTATGATAAACAGTTGAATAATTTGTCCTCAGACTCTTTACTATGCTTTTTTTAAGATTAATTTAAGAAAAATGTAAACATAGTAAAAGAAAAAAAAGTCTTCCTATGCAATTAACCTGGTCCAGGTAATGGTCTGGTTGGTATAATAACTAGAAGTTTGAAGTCAAACGTTTAGAAAGGAAAATCATAGTTACATCAACCTAGGCTTCAAAAATCTTGGAAAAAAGTAAAAATTGGAGGTTTAACAGACGATGTGATTTTTTTAAGATTGACTCTTCACTATATTCACAGGTTCTGTCTGACTGAAAATGCTAGTAGTTTGTCATGTTGCAGATGGCATGGGCGTTAGGTGGTTTTCTCTAGGCTTTGACCTGTGTGGAAACGAGAGAAACTACAAATCATACCCTTCCTCTTGCCCCAGATCCTTGGTGGACATCTGTCAGGGGCTTTCTTGTACAGAGTCTTAAGATTCCTGCCACAGTGAGTTAATCCTCACCAAACATCTCTCTTTATAAATTAGCCTGTGTAAGTATACAGTAAGGTAGCTTTCAGAACACAGAAAACTTACTGTAAAAGTTGAATATGATTTCATTAAGTTCAGATTGACCTCATAAGATTGCACCTACCACATGTGCGAAAGGAAAATTTCCTTTAGTGTTTTTCTTAGGGTGATGAGTGTTTACTTAGGTAAGTGACACATTTTATATGTCAGACTCCAAAAACCCTAGGCTTGTTTTATGAATACTAGAGCTACCAAAAAAAAAGGTGCGAGTGAAATTCATTAGGCTGCAGTGATCCTCTAAGGCCAGTCAGACGAGCGCTGTGTTTGCCACTCACCCTCTTTTCAGCTCCTGTGCTGTTAAACTCACTCACAGTAAGTTATGATAAGGAAATGCCGTAAGGACAGATCAAGTGCTACATTTCCTGTTGGTCCCCCAGTTTTCTCTTGGCCTGCCCTTGCTAGCTCTCAGAACACGAGTTCAGGGACTTCCCTTGTGGTCCAGTGGTTAAGACTCGACACTCGGATGCCTGGGTTTGGTCCCTGGTTAGGATCCCACATGCTGCCCAGCTCAGCTGAAAAAAGAGTATGAGTTCAGTGCCCCTTTTAAAATGTACCTTGAAGTGAAGGGTAGCCGCTTCACAGCGCTGTGCTGGGTCACACTGAACGTCAGCGCTCATCGCTGCAAGGACATACGCGGCCACTCCCTGTGAGCCTCCCATCCTGCGGTTCCCACTTTATGTCCATTTTTGTTGTGTGGCCAAAGCTAATAGGTCAAACGATCCATTTCAGATAGAGAACTTGGTCTTCGTGCCATGTATGAAAAAAAAAGTGTGAAATTTTCTAAGATTAGGGTTGGGAGGAAAACCGACTTTGGCATACTGAGGCTGTATTCGGGTTCTTAGACTCCTGCTTGGGATGTCTGCACATTGGGATACCCTTGGTGTCGGGGAGGAGCAGAGTAGACGATCTCATTTTCTTAACTATGGTCTCCTCTCCTAGACTTGTTTCCTAGGGTAAAAACATGCCTCAGGTAATGTCTAGTACAAAGAACAGGAAAGCCCTATGAAGACAGCCTGTTGCGTTCTTCATCACCCCTGGTCTGTGCCTCCCCTAAGAACCCTCGTGTGGGCCTCACCGGGGCTATCGCCCTCTGCTGGTCATGTCTGCCTGTCCCTGTGCTTAAAGCACTCATCATACTTCGTAGACACTTTGCTCATACGGTAAGTGGTCCATCAGTTTGCGTGTCTTTCTCTCAGGTGTCACGTACAGCCAAGATCCCCAGTTTCAACCTTTCACAGGAAGGCATGATGAAAGAGCCCAGGTGTTCTTCCACCATCACCTGCAGGGATAACATTCACCTCAACACAGAAGGGGCCAGAGGTGTTTGTCATCAGTTCTTTTCCAGTTTATTACCTGAAATCTTCAGAGACAAAAGTTTTTCTACAACTGAAACAGCGATTTAAATATGTACCAAAGAACTAGGTAGAACCCAACAGGTTTCAATATCTGCTTCATTGCCTGAAAACACAGGGGTTTTGTTCTTTACGTGACAGATGATGAGATGGTCGGATGGCATCACTGACTCAATGAACGTGAGTTTGAGCAAACTTTGGGAGATAGTGAAGGACAAGGAAGCCTGGCGTACGACAGTCTGTGGGATTGCAGAGAGGCACGACTTAACGACTTCAGACCTTGATAACCTTGAGGGTATTCCAACAAGGGTTGGAATAATCTGTATGTTTCAGTCTTGGCATGTCATGAATTACCTGCCACCTGCGGCAGGACTTGGGGACGCCGCTTCCCAGGGGTAAGGACGAGCCTTCAGCTTGCTTCCTTGGGTTTTAGCTGGTTGTCAGTCCAGTTTCAACTGGGTGCTGGAGGAACCGAGTCCAGGAGTAGAAGTCTGGTTGGCTAGTAAAGCGCATTTTAAATGTAGGGCAGGAAAAATGGGTGGCAAAACTCCCGGTGAAGGATGGGGGAGACAGGCCAGCAGTGAGTGCACCCCTACTCTTTGCGAAGGTGGTGCGCTTGTGTGGCGTGGGTGTGGCCAGCTGCGTGCTCAGAGACAGACAGACCCTCGGGGAGTTTTCAGGCCACAACATGTTGGAAGGCTGTGTAGGAACTGAAAAGTGAAGGTGGAGTCGCTCAGTCATGTCCGACTCTGTAGGAATTACATACATTTTTGTCATAAAAGACCATAGTTAATTATGTTTACCGTTAAATTTTAAAAATGTTACTTTTGAGTGTGTTTTTTTTTTTTCTATTTTGGTTTTCCATTCTTGTAGATTCCATTCCCAGTATTGACTCGTTAACTCATCTCCTGTAATTGCCTCTCTTGTTCAGCTGAAGCTGCAAAGGGGACGATTTTGAGCCAAAGGGAAGAGAGAGGGGCAGACCCTGGGCACGTGGCCTGTCCAAGCGGCTGGGGCCTTGCTGCCCAGGGAAGGGGGGAGACGGCTGAGCCCCAGGGAGGTCTGCCGGGAAGGGATGGCTTCTCCCCAGGAGAGGGTGGAGGTGGTGAAGGTTTAGCCGCGGGGTGGTGGCTTGCTCCCTCTTGACTCACTGCTGTCTGGGAATGCAGCAGCTGGCTTGGCGAGGGTGGGGCTCGTCACCTCCTTGGACACAGAGGTGACACGATGGTGTCACACGATCGTTTGTGTTGTTAAAAGTCTGAGGCTTAGTGTTGTAAAACAGTGACCCCAAGGAGAAAGTTTCTGTTCCCATGCACATCACAGGTGAGCCCTGTCTGTGGGACAGGTAACACGACCCGGGGCCCTGAGCTGAGGAAGGAGTTGACTTCAGGAATTGTCCAGCAAACCTGTAAGCAAGATGTAGGGGGGAAAACAGATTCTGGTGAACCCTAGGTGATCTTAATCAAACTGCTAAATCCCTGCTTGTCAACTTAAAACAGGAGTTTTTAATCCCGCTGCACATCTGACTGCTCAGCTCTGTGAGCGTGTGTGCCAAGACACTCAGTTGTGTCCGACTCCTCGTGACCCCACGGACTGTAGCCCACCAGGCTCCTCTGTCCATGGGATTCTCCTGGCAAGAACTTGGAGGGGGTTGCCATGCTCTCCTCCAGGGGATCTTTCCAACCCAGGGATCGAACCTGCGTCTCTTAGACCTCCTGCTTTGGCAGGTGGGTTCTTTATCACCTTTAGAATCTTAAAACACCACAGCCATGTTGATCACAACCCCAGTATATTTGATTCAGAGAGTTGGGAGTGGGGCTTGGGTCTCTCTAAGGTGGCTTTACAGGATGACCTGAAAGATGTGTGAGGCTAACTCAACAGGAGTCTGAATTGAAGACTATTTTAAAATAGTTTCATTACTGGAGTTTATACAATTAAATATATGTCAATGAGTAATTAAAAAGTCATCACTTAGCCTGCTTTATAAAATGTGATGAGTAAGCCTCCGAGAAAGGCAGAAAACAGTAGACTTCGGTGAGTATGTAAAACTTTCACGGTCAGTTTCCTGTCCCCTCCCCTTTGGGCAGTGGGTTGGCCTGACATCCTGGCAGAAGCTCTCGGGTCTCCTGTGAGAAGGGGGTGTGCTAAGGTGGTTTCCCAGGGGTGAGTCTGGGCCGTGCTCAGTCTCGTGCAGTCTTGGCAGAACAGCTGGTGGATTCTCCAGGGCACCAGCCGCCTGGTCTGAGTGACAGGCCTTTGAGAAGCACAGTGGCAACAAGATTTGGATTCAAATCCTTGCTGTTAATGCTGGGCAAGTTGCTTTACTTCTCTAAACCTCACTGTTATAAAAAATGAAAATAGCTGTAGTATGTCGTCTGGGATCTTAGACAAGCATCACTGAGATAATCTACGTAAGAATCTTAGCAGAATATAGGACGTGCTCCACAAATATAATTTATAACTAGACAGCTTGAGTCCACAGCATGAATGAATCCACATCTGTATAAATTTAACAAGCGCCCCGTGGGAAACTAGGTGAGTAGTGTTCTCCGTGGATGTCTAAATAGGATTATTTACCAGCTTGCTTTTATTTCTGGAGTCTGTAACGACATGAACATTCCTCTCCTACTTGATTATGCTACTGCACAGTACCTACATCTACTTGAGAATTTGAAAGTTGTGTGTTTTGGAGTCTGCTCTGGTGTAAGGTATGATATTTAAATATAAAATATATTTTTCTCTATAAAGGAAGCTTTTTGGAGGCCTAACTATACAAAGGACCCATTTTTTAACAAGCACTATTATTCGACCCGCACATCACGTGTCCAGTGGCCTTTCCCCTCATCCCTTTTCCCATTCGAAGACATATCTTACATTTCTAGCCTTCAGCAATTTGACTTAGATCAGGGAGAAAAGAGGTGAAGGAAGAAATCAGGTCCCAAGTTCATAAACAGCAATTTCATTGGGGAAGCTTTCAGATGTCAGTTTTAAAGGCATTACGTGGCTAGCTGCCTCTGGCTGTTTGTTTTTACCCTTACTTTGGTAATGTGTTTGAGGACTCTGTGCCTCTCCCAGCTTGGGGGACCGCACTGTGATCCCTTCTTTGTATTCCTGTGATGCCCTGCATCCCTAGGGCATACTCCCTCCCTTACAGGGACAGACTTTGCTTCAAGTTACAGAATGTATGTATGTGGCCGACGTTGCCTCATCGGAGCCTGTGGTTATGGCTGGATGGAGCTCACGATGGATCTAATGATGGGATTTAAATGTTCCCTTGAGGTAGAGAAAATGCTCTGGGGAGACGAGTTTCTTGTGATCTTTATCACTAAATTTCAAACGTTTTTAAAAAGTTGGTTCGAGTTTTTCCATAAGCTATTACAGTGTTAGTAGCTCAGTTGCGGCTGACTCTTTGTGACCCCATGGACTGCAGCCCGCCAGGCTCCTCTGCCCATGGGAGTCTCCAGGCAAGAATACTGGAGTGGGTTGCCATGCCCTCCTCCAGGGGAATCTTCCTGACCCAGGAATCAAACCCAGGTCTCCTGCATTGCAGGCGGATTGTTTCCCATCTTAGCCACCAGGGAAAAACTCAAACACAGTTTCTGGCCAACCCAGTACGATGGACAGCCTTCTTGTTGAAAACCGACTTGGACTGGTTTTGTGCCTCTTAATTGCTCTCGGTCTTTCTCCGACCCACTGGCACATCTCTGCCCCCTGGACGAGCCTTTGGCATGAAGGCCTGGCCAGCAGCAGCCCCGGCGCTAACTGCACACCTGGGGTCAGAGTAGGATCGGGGTGAATCTAGCGCTGCTCCACCTGCAAGAGGCTCTGCCATTCGCAGGGGCTCACAGACCCTTCATCAGCTCCGACTCAGCACTCACCCCAGCCCTCCCCCCACGCGTGGATGGGGCACTGGAGAGACCATGGACTCTCTGCTGAAGGTACCGCCCGCCCGTGGTGATGGCGATGACTTCACACCTGCGGTGGGCCGCGAGAAGTCCTGTTAGGATTTGTCCCAGGAGGCTTCCCACACACCTGTGACCTCCCTAGGTGGAGGAGAGCCTGGCCACTTTCATCAGAGTTTCATTGTTGTAAAGTCACTTAGTCGTGTCCGACTCTTTGTGACCCCATGGACTGCAGCCCACCAGGCTCCTCTGTCCATGGGGATTCTCCAGGCAAGAATACAGGAGTAGGTTGCCGTGCCTTCCTCCAAGGGATCTTCCCGACCCAGAAATGGAACCCAGGTCTCTTGCACTGCAGGCGGATTCTTGACCACTGAGCCACCAGGGGACTTGTATATTCCAAAAAGTAACAGCCTCATGCATGCCTTGAGTGTGGGAATGTTTTAGGACTTTTGAGGTCATGTAGGCCCTCACCACCCAGCGGTGTCTGGGGACGGGCAGCGTCAGCATAGCCCATTCAGCCTGTTAGAAATGCAAACTCTCAGGCCCGGCCCAGACCTACTTAGAACCTGCACGTGAACAAGGCCCGCGGGTCCTTCATCCATATGTGCAAGTGAGAGCACCCCGGGCCGGCCCCGCACGTCACACTGGAGAAAAGTGAAGAGTTGAAGCAGCTTGTTCAAGATGCCGTGCCTGACCCACGACAGCCTCCAGGTTATAGGCCGGCTCTGTCCGGCTCGTTACACTGACTTCGACTCTTGGGATCATCTAACACAGCCTGTGGCTGGACAGTCACTCCAGCTGCTGTGACCACCAGAAGCGGAGTTCCTGGTGGGGCTAATTTAATGTCAATTAATGTAGCACCAAAGAACTGATGCCTTCGAACTGTGGTGCTGGAGAAGACTCTTGAGAGTCCCTTGGACTGCAAGGAGATCAAACCAGTCTGTCCTAAAGGAGATCAACCCTGGTGGCTCAGACAATAAAGAATCTGCCTGCAATGCAAGAGACCCAGGTTCGATTCCTCGGTCAGGAAGATCCCCTGGAGAAGGGAATGGCAACCCACCCTAGTACTTTTGCCTGGAGGGTTCCATGGACAGAGGAGCCTGGTGAGCTACTAGTTCATGGGGGTCACAAAAGAGTCAGACACGACTGAGCCGCTAACACTTTGTGCTTTGGTATGACCCACCCAGTTAAAGATGGTTTTTCCATTTTAGATGGTTGAAAAACATCAAACAAATAGAATTTATGATGTGAAAATTACATGAAATTTAAATTCCACTACCCATGTATGAAGTCTTATTGAAACAATACCACATTTTAAAATGTGCATATTTCCTGTGGTTGCTTCTTGTTTGGAGGCCTGAACATTGAGTTGCCACGGAGAGCTTGCGTGGCACGGGCATTTCACCCTGCTGTTTGGTGGCCTACAAGCAGTAGTGCGTAATTAGTCGACAGCATTTTGAGTGCTGCATGATGTACCATGTCACACACTTCTTTTTTATTACCAATGTGGCCATCATGTCAAAGCAAAGAGTGGATTTCGAATATCACTGCTTTTAAGGCATGGTGGAGTATGGATTATTTCCCTCCTGAGTTAGGTAACAACATGCAATAATATGGAAGCTGTCACATGACAGAATACAATCTATGTTGGCATTTCAAGGTAAACGACTGGTAGACTACTCTGTTATCCAGCAAACTGCTTCTAACTCACAAGAAAGCAATGGATGGTCAGAAAAATTAGAACATTTAAAATTGACTATCTCATTGCAGACTTTGTCCACAGAAGTGTAAAATGAAAATGAGGTTGCAATCAAAGTAAGTTTCTGACTGGTGTGTGTTAGCCAAGCAAGGAAAGCCAGTTACCTATGGTGGGTTAGTTCAGTAATGTTTGATTCTGTGGCTGGAGAAACATCTTTGGAGAAACTAAGCTTGTCTGGAACTACCAGCCTTTTGATGATAACCATTAAAAAAAAACACACCTGAGTTACTTGCCTGGATCGGGTCTTAGTTGCAGTATGCAAGATCTAGTTCCCCAACCAGGATTCAAACCCAGGCCCCCTGCATTGGGAGCACAGAGTCCTTAGCCACTGGACCATCAGGGAAGTCTCCCATTGATGACCGTTGCTCAAAGTGTTGAGGAGATCAGGAACAACATCAACAGTCAATTAAGAAAGCAGATGGTTTTGAGTGTTTTCCCCTGACTCTTATTACAAGAGTTGACATACATTAGTTTATTTGAAGAGTCTGTGCCAAGTTGGAAATAACAGAAGAATTAGTCTTTGCCAGTGGCATCAGTGACTCAATGGACATGAGTCTGAGCAAACTCCAGGAGATAGTGAAGGACAGGGAAGCCTGGTGTGCTGCCATCCGTGGGATTGCAAATGGTCAGATAACGCCTGAGCGACTGAAGAATAGCCTGTGTGTAGCAACTACAGGCAAATATATTCTCAAAGTTGAGGAAACTAATTCAGTACAACCTAAAGTGGAGTCTGCTAAGATGTGTTACAGCTGATAGTGAAGAAAAATATGTGGAGTAGAAAAAGCCTTAAAAAGACAAACTCGGGACGCTTGTGGCGATATAAGGTATTAAACCGTAGATTACTCACTGTAGAAGTTAAATCAACAGCAATTACGTGGAATATTGGAATATATTTGAATCGTGTTACTGAACCGTATTACGAACAGTGAACTTTAGTTGCTGCTGTGAACTTACCTGTCAACAGTTGCATGAGTTTTTGTTAGAAATAGTAGCTAGAAGTGCTGCCACAGGCTACAACACAGTCTTTCGATGGTTTAGTAGTCATAAAGATTTTATTTTTTAAAATTTATCTTTAAATTGGGGGATGATTCTGTACAGTGTTGTGCTGGCCTCTGCGGTGGAGTAACATGAATCAGTCATAATCACTCCCTCCCCCATCCCATTCAGTCAGTCCAGGCGCTCAGTCGTGTCCGACTCTCCGCGACCCCATGGACCGCAGCACGCCAGGCCTCCTTGTCCATCACCAACTCCCGGAGTTCACTCAAACCCACGTCCATCGAGTCGGTGATGCCATCCAGCCATCTCATTCTCTGTCGTCCCCTTTTCCTCCCGCCCCCAGTCCCTCCCAGCATCAGGGTCTTTTCAAATGAGTCAGCTCTTTGCATGAAGTGGCCAAAGTACTGGAGTTTCAGCTTCAATATCAGTCCTTCCAGTGAACACCCAGGACTGATCTTTAGGATGGACTGGTTGGATCTCCTTGCAGTCCAAGGGACTCTCAAGAGTCTTCTCCAGCACCACAGTTCAAAAGCATCAGTTCTTCGGCGCCCCGCTTTCCCATTCACGTAGGTTGTCAGAAAGCACCCGTCTGGGCTCCCTGTGCCATATAGCGGCCTCCCACCAGCCTTGCATTTCGAACATGATAGTATCTATGTGCTGATGCTACTTTCTCAATTCGACCCACCCGCTCCTCCCCCTGCTGTGTCTACAAGTCTGTTGTCTATGCCCCAGTCTCCATTATTTCAGCGTTTGAGCTCAGGACCAGGACAAATTGTTCTGAATAAGAACTACCCTCAGCCATCACTGTCAAATGCTGAACAGCTTTGGAAATTAGTTTTTGCTTCAGATTTGATAATATATCAATGAATTCTGTCTAAAATCAGAAGGGAAAACAGTGCTTATATGTGGAATTCACACTATGGTAAAGTCATTTCAACAAAAACTAACATTACTGAGATCACAGCTAATATTAACACATTGTCAAAAGTTGAAGCACGAAGCCAGAGTTCCAGTCCCGCACACGTTTGCGGGGAGTGCGTGAGTCGCTTTAGTTGTGCCTGACTCTCTGGGACCCCACAGACTATAGCCCACCAGGCTTCTCTGTCCATGGGATTCTCCAGGCAAGAATACTGGAGTGGGTTGCCATGCCCTCCTCCAGGGGGATCTATATTGTCTGAGTTCAAACTGCAGCTCCACGATTCTACAAATGTCTTGCAAGTGATAAATATGCTCAGTTAAAAATCCTGTACTCATGGACCGATACCAGCATGGGGAGGTACCTATCCATGGGAAGACACTTCCAAAGAGGAAATATGTAAAATCTCATTACAAATCAGCATTAACAGATAAACATGCAATTAATCTTGATAATGATTGCTAGCTTTGAACTTCAATTAAGTGAAATATTATCCCCACTGAGGATTCAAATTATTCTCATTGCTAGACCTGTAGTAACGAAAAGTTAACAATTATTACTATATTTTACTTTTGCCAATTTAAGTTTTTTCTTTTATTGTATATATGAATCCCTACGCAATATCCTACATTTTTGTCCCTTGACCTGGAAAACCTAAGACATTTAATATCTAGTCTCTTAAAAAGTGTGTCTTCCCCTACCACAGATGGTGTGAAGGAGTAAGTGGCTTCAGCCTCCCAGATGGCTACTCCAAAAAGGCAGTTTCAGGGCGGGGGCAGGGGTCCAGGACTCTCTGGCCCCAATCCTGGACACCATCTCTGCTCCCCAAAGAGTCTCTGGGCCGTGGTCTGTTGGTTCACGAGCAGGCCATGTGCAGAGAGCCACCAGCGGCACAGCCGTGTCCAGCAGCAAGGAGCGACAGGCCAGGTTGTGGCTCAAAGCTTGTTTGCTGACCATGTCCGCCCTTGGGTGCCTGACCTCTGCTCGTATGCCTGTGCAAAGGCAGTGGGAGGTTTACTTTTTTCACCCGATGCCAACCAATTCTCTGGTTCTCTGCAGACATTAACCTGTTGTCCAGCAATTCAATTAAATTCTGACACTATCTGCCTGAAGTTGGGCTTCCCAGATGGCACTAGTGGTAAAGAACTCAGCTGCCAGTGCAGGAGACAGACGCAGGTTTTGGTCAGGAAGATTCCCTGGAGAAGGGCACGGCAACCCACTCCATTATTCTTGCCTGGAGAATCCCATGGACAGGGGAACCTGGCGGGGCTACAGCCCATGGGGTCACAAAGTGTCAGACACGACTGAAGCGATTTAGCACGCACCTGCACCTGGAGTTAGCATCAGATTCTGCAGGTTAAAAGGGGTTCAGTCTCACAAGACAGCCCCCACTTCAGGTGCCAACTGGAAGTTGTCTGCCTCCTGTGCTTCTGATCAACCAGGGACCTCAAGCTCTGTAGGTCTCTGTTTCCTCACCTGTAAAATGGGGATGAAGCTATGACCCAGCCTGTGGGGGTACTGTGGGATTAAGTGAGTTAATACTCCTCCAGCTCTTAGTCCCTGGCACTGAGCAGAGCTTAGTAACTCAGTTCTTACTGGTTTGCCTCCAGCTGCTTGGAAAGTAAGGACGGTTACCTGCGGCTCGGTAACTGGTCTAAGGTCACAGAGCTACTAATGTTGGAGTCCTAATATTTTCAAGCCTCGTCTGCAGACTGAGCGAGTTCACTCACCAGTGCCCCAAACTGCTTCTCAGGAAGGTGTCCACCCCGCCCCAGCTCAGTGTCACCTCCCACGCCCCCACCCATCCTTTACCAGGTAACATTCTCACAGACAAACGTTACCCGCTTCTATTTTAATACCCTATCCTGTCGTGCCAGGATATGACTTAAGGTTCTAGAAAATTCCTTCAGCAGCTGCCACCCACCTGGCCCGCTGACTCGCAGCCTCCCGTGTTCCAGCTGCACCAGCCTCTCAAAGGCGCCTGCACCAGCCTTGGCTCCTTCAGCGATGCCCTCGCAGTCCTCCTCCCATGACCCGAGGTCCTGTCTGGGCTCCAGGGTGCCTGTGTGTGCCCCCAGTCACCGATCTGGTGCCAGTGTCAAAGTTCACAGTGTCCGCTGAGCACCCGGGGGGCAGGGACCGTGTCACCTTCCCCTCCCACCAGTGCCAAGGGTGAAGTCAGGGCAGGATACGGGGTGCAGGCGGAATAAACGGATGGAAATGCTTGCTTCCTGGAAAGAGAATGTGGCTCAGAACAGTGAGGTCTCTTCCAAAAACATTGTCACGCTTGTTTCTTTGGGACTCCTGCGAGCAGGAGGCTGCTCACAAAATCACAGATGGACAGACAGACAGCGCGTCTCCCTCTTGGACCCGGCAGGACGTTCTCAGGCTGCAGACGAGCCAGCGACCTCCACCCCTCTGACTTTAGGGAAACATGGGGGTGCTACTCCTCCATTCATGGTGTCAGCTGAGGGAACACACAAGGTAAGAGTTACGAGTTTAGTTTGATTCAGGGACCTACTGACAGACTTTATTTTCTGGCTCCAAAGTCACTGCAGATGCTGATTGCAGCCGTGAAATTAAAAGACGCTTGCTCTTTGGAGGAAAAGCTACGACCATACTAGACAGCAGATTAAAAAGCAGAGACATTACTTTGCCAACAAAGGTCTGTCTAGTCAAGGCTATGGTTTTTCCAGTGGTCACGTATGGATGTGAGAGTTGAACTATAAAGAAAGCTGATCACCGAAGAACTGATGCTTTTGAACTGTGGTGTTGCAGAAGACTCTTGAGAGTCCCTTGGACTGCAAGGAGATCCAACCAGTCCATCCTAAAGGAGATCAGGCCTGGGTGTTCATTGGAAGGGCTGATGTCGAAGCTGAAACTCCAATACTTTGGCCACCTGATGTGGATAGCTGACTCACTGGAGAAGACCCTGATGCTGGGAAAGATTGAAGGTGAGAGCACAGAAAGCCTTTTCTGTTTTCTGTCCTGAATCCCGCCCATAGAGCGCTTGTAGGTCAGCAGCAGCAGTGGCTAAGGACTTCATCCTTGTAGAAATGTTTAGTGAACGACATTCTTTGTTTCATAATGGACATCACCCTGGGGCAGGTGCTTAATGTTTTTATGTTTTGTTTGCACAGATCAGAAGCTTGTGGCTGGGGCCTTGGACCATAGTCCAGCATTCAGCATCCAGGCCGGGCGCGGCTGGAGTGAGAGTGAGGTGTCAGCTACCCCAGGGCCGGGGCTGGGGTGCAGGTAGAGTGGAGAGGGCTGGAACAGACATTTGACCACAACTGAGGGTCGAGAAAGAGGCGAAGGACAGTTTAAAAATTGGAAAAATTGCACTGAGGGAATTTTGGTTTTTGAACCTGAAGATAATTTTTTAAAAAATATAGCCAAGTTTCTTTGGCTGAGTACTTAATAAATAGTCATATGTTTTATGAGCTTCAGATATTTAGCAATTTAGGCTTAGAAACATGTGTCTGTGCTGAGTCATATCTGATTCTCTTGTGACCCCATGGACTATCACCCACCAGGCTCTTCTACCAATGGAATTTCCAGGCAAGAATACTGGAGTGGGTTGCCATTTCCTTCTCTAGGGGATCTGTCTGCCCCAGGGATCGAACCCACGTCTCTTGCCTCTCCTGCCCAGGCAGGCATGTTCTCTGCCAGTAGCGCCATCTGAAAACATGAAAGTGTTAGTCACTCAGTCGTGTCGGACTCCAGGGATTGGCAACCCACTCCAGTATTCTTGCCTGGAGAATTCTAAGGATAGAGGAGCCCAGTGGGCTATAGTTCATGGGGTTGCAAAGAGTTGGACACAACTCAGCACCCACACACATGTTTTATAAGTGTAAATTGCAAACTATCTGTCGTGATGAAGAGTCAAGGCTTGTAAGACTGCCCACCAGGGTCCTAGGTGATGCTCTTCCTGGGACAGAAGATGAGCAGACTTGGGACGGAGGCCCAAGGTCACCACATAGACCAGCGTCACAAGGGCAGCTTCAGAATTTTATAAGTTGAAACACTATTCAAGATTAAATATGTAAACCTCGGATTGGGAGGTGATAACATATTGTCATATGGTTTTTCCTGTGATCATGTATGGATGTGAGAGTTGGACTGTAAAGAAAGTTGAGCGCTGAAGAATTGATGCTTTTGAACTGTGGTGTTGGAGAAGACTCTTCAGAGTCCCTTGGACTGCAAGGAGATTCAACCAGTCCATTGTAAAGGAGATCAATCCTGGGTGTTCATTGGAAGGACTGATGCTGAAGCTGAAACTCCAATACCTCGGCCACCTGATGGGAAGAGCTGACTCACTGGAAAAGACCCTGATGCTAGGAAAGATTGAAGGTGGGAGGAGAAGGGGATGACATGGTTGGATGGCATCACCGACTTGATGGACATTGAGTTTGAGTGAACTCCAGGAGTTGGTGATGGACAGGGAGGCCTGGAGTGCTGCAGTCCATGGGGTCGCAAAGAGTCGGACACAACTGAGCAACTGAACTGAACTGAATTGAGCCTTCTCCCCTTTCTTGGACTAACTATCATCCCTGAGAAAGGATGTGTTCTCTCATTACCAAGCTCTCCCAAGCCACTGTGGCTTTCGAATAAAAAACAGCTGTGGTGACAAGCCGGGGTCTCCCTGGAACTGAGCTGAATTGCGGTGATGAGCCGGGATGTCCCTGGTTGGGCCCATGTCCCCCCCTTGCCTGTCCCCGTCCGGTCCCCTGTCTCCCCAAGACCCCTCCTGCCCCCAGGCACCCTGGCTGCTCTCCAGCAGGACCTGAGAGACTCTCTGACCATCGCCTGCCTGGTGGCCAACCCTCAGGTCTGTGGAGCTGAGATGGTGAGCCACCCTCTGCACCCAGCACTTCTGTCCCGGGGCTGCCCTGTCCCCAGGGCCGGCCTGGGGGAAGCTCTGTGCATGCCCGCTGCAAGACTCCTTCCAGACAGTTCCACTGGTTTGCTGGTCTTCAGATCTGAGTTCAGCCCTCGCCCTTCTTGGGAGGAGTTATTTCTTTTTTCCTTTTGCAAAAACCGCTGGCAGAGGCCATGCTTGAGCGCTAAGTCACATTAGGCTGTGTATGAACTCTGGTTACAGTCTGATTTGGGTCCCCCTGCAGGGCATTTTCTAGAATATTTTTTCATGACAAAATGTAAACTAGAATTTAGTCTCTAACTGTGGTAAGGACAAAAAGGCCACGAGCTTCCCAAACTAGAAGCATTCAGACACTTTTTGAATTCTTACGATAATATACCAAAATCACTTTAATTTACTTTTTGCTGAAAACATTTTATTTCACCACATATTACTTCACTAATTTGCATCTCTGAAAAACGACAATATTCTGCCTAAACAAACAAAATCAATAATAATATCTTACTATCTCAAATACTAGGTCTGTGATCAAATTTCCCCATTGCCCCAAAATACATTTCACAGCTGGTTTGTTCAAGCTAGGATTCAACCACCATTGAGATGTTGCATTTAGCTGTTCTGTTTCTCAAGTCTCCTTAGATCCAGAATGGTTTATTCTCTATGTTTTGGGTGATATAAAAGTTTTCCCCACTCTGATGTGTTTAATAGTTTCATTTTTTACATTAAAATCGTTGATCCATTTGGAATTTATTCTACTGTGTCTTGTGAGGCAAGGATCCAATTTTGAATTTCCGCAAATGGCTGGCTGGGTGTTGTAACACCTTTTATTAAGAAGCCCATCTTTCCCCCATTAATTAAAGATCTCACATGTATTCTTTGTCAGATGGTAGCTGTCGTAATTACTTGGGTCTTTTGTGCCTTCTAACGTATTTGGTCACCTCATGCGATGAGTTGACTCACTGGAAAAGACTCTGATGCTGGGAAAGGTTGGGGGTGGGAGGAGAAGGGGACGACAGAGAATGAGATGGCTGGATGGCATCACCGACTCTGTGGACATGAGTTTGAGTGAACTCCAGGAGTTGGTGATGGACAGGGAGGCCTGGCGTGCTGTGATTCATGGGGTCGCAAAGAGTCCGAGACGACTGAGCGACTGAACTGAACTGAACTGAACTGAACGTATGACGTTAGTTTGTAGATCCATCCATGTGCCACAAGCACGGCTATTTCCGTTACAGAAATTTTGTGGCATGTTTTAGTATTTTGCTGCTAGTAGTGCCAGTTTATCTTTCTTTTCAGCATGGTTTTCCCTTGCTGCTTTATTTTTTCCTATTGGACTTTTAGAATAAATATATCTAATTTTAGAAGAAAATTCTGTGAATGATGAATTGACTTGGTAATTCTGGGAATGAAGACTTAACTTCTGTTGATGTTGAGTCATCTTATCCAAGAACCTGGGATGTCTTTTCATTGGTTAAATCCACTTTTTCATTGGTCTTTCAGGAGTGTTTTAAAATTTTTTCTCATGTGAGTTTTACACAATTTTTAAAAATTTTATGCGGAGCTATTTTTCCTTTTTTGCCCGTACTATAAGTGAAATTTTCTGTTCTAATTAGTTACTATATGAATATATGAAAGCTATTTATTTTATGGTATTTTAATGTTAATTTGTATCTTTACTAAATTCTCTCATTTTTTTAGTAGTTTGGTCATGGAGTCTTTTGTATTTTTCTAGTATGCAATAAGGGCTTCCCTGGTGGCTCAGATGGTAAAAAATCTGCCTGCAATGCAAGAGACCCAAGTTTGTCCCTGGGTTGGGAAGATCCCCTGGAGAAGGGAATGGAAGCCCACTCTAGTATTCTTGCCCGGACAATTCTATTCATACCAGAACCTGGCTGGCTACAGTCCATGGGGTCACAAAGAATTGGACATGGCTGAGCAACAAGCACACACAGTGTGCGATAAAATCATCAGCAAACAGGGATGTGTTATCTTTTCCTTCTAGTGATTATCTTTTTTTGTTCTTCCATCTCATGAGATGCTGAAACTGAAGCTCCAATACTTTGACCACCTGATGCCAAGAACAAACTCATTGGAAAAGACTCTGATGCTGGGAAAAATCGAAGGTGGGAGGAGAAGGGGTCAAGAGAGGATGAGATGGTTGGATGGCACCACCTACTTGCTGGCCATGAGTTCGAGCAAGCTCCGGGAGATGGTGAAGCCTGGAAGGGAAGCCTGGCGTGCTGCAGTCCACAGAGTTGCAGAGTCAGACGTGACTGAGTGACTGAAGAGCAGCAACATCTACTGATGCTGACGGTCATTGCAGTGCAGTTACTGTCCTGCTCCTGACTTCGCTGGGACGTGCTTTCTCTTTCTGCCTTACGCTTGACTTGCTTTGTAATTGGTGCACTTGTACCAGTCATCTCTGGGTTAGTGTTTGCCTTATATATCTTTTAGTCTCCTTTTAATTTCGGCCTTTCTGTATCTTTTTGTTTTCTATATACCTTTTGTCAACAGCATATAGTCACACTAGATATATTTTTATCTAGCTTGAAAATCTTTTGTTTTTAATTGGAGCTTCAGTCCACTTAGACTTGATATAAGTGCTGATGCGTTTGGAATTATATATTATTTAGAATTGCGTTGGAGAAGGCAATGGCAAACCACTCCAGTACTCTTGCCTGGAAAATCCCATGGATGGAGGAGCCTGGTAGGCTGCAGTCCGTGGGGTCGCTAAGGGTCGGACGCGACTGAGCGACTTCACTTTCACTTTTCACTTTCACACATTGGAGAAGGAAATGGCAACCCACTCCAGTGTTCTTGCCTGGAGAATCCCAGGGACGGGGGAGCCTGGTGGGCTGCCGTCTATGGGGTCACACAGAGTCGGACACGACTGACGTGATTTAGCAGCAGCAGCAGCAGCAGAATTGCGTTACATTATCTGTTCTATCTACCTGTCATTTTCTTCTTTATTTGGATTGATTGAATATTTTAAAATTATTATTCTAAATTTTCTCCATCAGTCTGGAAATTATCCAACGTTCTACTCATGGTTACCATAGAAATTTAAAAGTGTGACACTCATTGATCAAAGGCTAATGTTGTTTAAGCACTTCACCCTCTTTCTAGACAATGCCTGGATCTTAGAATATTTTTAACTGTACACACTTCTCAATTTGCATGATATTATTGTATTTGAATTCTATTTTTAGCCCACAGTAAATTTTATTGCTTTTTATGAAGTCAGCTGTCAGTAGGATTTACCCACAGTAAAAGTCACCCTCTGTCACGTTCTTCATTCCTTACTGCATGTCTGAGCATCCAATTAGGACTATTTTCATTCTGCTTGAAGGACACCGTTTAGGTTTTTTTGTTTTCAGTTTACTGATAGTGAATTCTTTCAATTTTTGATATTTGAAACTATCTCTTACCTTAATTCTTAAGGGATCTTATTTGTAACTTTAAAATTTTAAACAATTTCAAGATTATTACAAAGTTACAAGCAGTGTAGAAAGTTCTCACTCACTCTTCATCCAGTTTCCTCTAAAACGTATATGTTCCGTAGCCATACTACAAGCATGACATAAGGTGATTGACGCTGATACTGTCCCCTTCACCGGTCCGCAGCCTTTATCCCGATTTCATCCGTTGTCCCACTGATGTTTTTCCTGGACCAGGATCCAGTCCAGGACCATACACTGCCTTTAGCTGTCCTATGTCTCTCTCTCTCTTTTTCTTTTTGGCCTCCCCACGCAGCACGTGGGATCTTGGTCCCCCAACCAGGGATCAAAGCTGCACCCCCTGCGTTGGAAGCATGGAGTCTTACCCCCTGGGCCACCAGGGAGGCCAGCTGTCATGTCTTTAGTCTCCTTTACTCTAGGACAATTCCCCAGTCTTTATCTTTCAGGACCTTCACACACTTGAAGAATCGGACACAACTGAATGACTGAAGTGAACTGAACTGAACTTTGAGACTATGTGTATTCATTACTTCAGTCAGCCAGTTCAGTCGCTCAGTCATGTCTGACTCTTTGCAACTCCATGGACTGCAGCACGCCAGGCCTCCCTGTCCATCACCAACTCCTAGAGCTTGCTCAAACTCATGTTCATCAAGTTGGTGATGACATCCAACCATCTCAACCTCTGTCGTCCCCTTCTCCCACCTTCAATCTTTCCCAGCAGCAGGGTCTTTTCCAATGAGTCAGTTCTTCCCATCAGGTGGCCAAAGTATTGGAGTTTCAGCTTCATCATCAGTCCTTCCAATGAATATTCAGGACTGATCTCCTTTAGAATGGAATGGTTGGATCTCCTTGCAGTCCAAGGGACTCTCAAGTCTTCTCCAGCACCACAGTTCAAAAGCATCTATTTTTCGGGGCTCTGCTTTCTTTATAATTCATTACTTAACAGTATGTAACAAGGTATCCCTAAAGTTAGTGGCTTTAAAATAGTAATCATTTATTATCTGCATTTCCTTGGGTGAGGAATTTGGGAGCAGCTCAATGGCACAGTTGGGCATGGGGTCACTAAAGCTGTGGTTGGCATCAAGAATGCCCATGAGGGCTGCAGGCATCTAAAGGTTCCACTCAGGTGGTGAGTCTCCTGCCAGTATATCTCCCCTCCTGACTGTTGCTAAGAGGTGTCAAGGACTCACTAAATTCAGGCGGGACCTCCTTTCCCCACCATGGGGGTCTCTCCATGTGTTCCCAATACATCCACATGACATAGCACCCTGCTTCCACCAAGTCCAGGAAGCCGAGAGCTTTATTAGGTGGAACCTGCCAAGTGTCTATGACTTATCACTCTCATCTCCTCCCTGTTTTATCGGTTATCCCCACACGGGGAGGGGTCTGCACAGCAGCCTGAGTCCCAGGGCCTGGGGATCTCTGATGGCCATCTCCATGGCCCTTGGTTCCTCTGGGCTTTTGACACCACCTTTTCAGACTTGCTTCCTTCTCCGTGAGAGGCAGCTGCTGTCTGCTGCAGAATTGTTTTCTTAGCCTGTGTGTCAGTGTCCGTCCAGAACACAGAAACCACATAGACATCTGTGCAGGGAAAGCTTCATAAAAAGAAATGTGATCTGCAGTACTGGGGAAAGTATTCCTGCCCGGAGAATCCCGTGGACGGAAGAGCCTGGCGGAATCAGCTAGGAGGGTGCTGGAGAATACAGGCCGGTGGCTCAGACTCCGTGCTCCCAGTGCAGGGACGTGGGTTCGATCCCTGGTCCGGGAACTAAGATCCTCCATGCATAGTGCAGCCAACAACAGCAACAACAGGAGCACAGAGGCCCAGCTGGAAAGGTAGCCGGGGCCACACCTGGGACTGCCACAGGTCTCTTCAGGGGTGAGCTCCGTTCCCCACTGGAGAGGGGCTCGTTCCCCAGCAGGACTTGCTTGAGACGCACCCTCCAAAAGGAGGCACCACGTCTCAACCCCACCTGCTCCTCAGGAGATGCCACAGAGCCCTGCGGGAGGAGGCGTCTGGCTGGCAGCCCTCTCAATCGAAGGCACCGCTGCCAAGGGTGGAGGGGGTGTGTTTGCGGCCCTGGGCTCCCCGCTGCCTCACTGGGGAGGGGAGTCAAGAAACAAACAGGCCAAACAGGGTTGGCAGAGTGCTTCCGTGTCCGTGGATGAGGCAGTGGGGCCCTGTTCTTACGAAGTGCGACTATCATCGGCCTCACCCTGGGGGCCCCTCCCCTCTGTCCCTCCAACCCGGACGCTCTTGTTCTACAGCCCATCACCTCCCCACCCTGTGCTCAGGGCGCTGGGGGTACCGAGCATCCTTCCCGAAAACTCAAAGGCTTGCTGCCTTCGGTTCAACACAGACCAGACTGGTAGCCGGTTCACCTTTGAAGGGAAGGTGAGGATGCGCCTGCAGGAGATTGGTGACCAGGGACAAGGGTGTTGGAAAGGGGAAACTGAGGAATTGAGTTCTTTGAGTTTGTCTTTTTATTTGCTTCCATCCTCGAAAGTACTAGCTGTTTATGGTTTCAGGCTAATAATTCTGTTTAGTACAGGAAAGAAGGATTTGGTGCCTGTGGTCAGAGGCTGTCAATGGGGGTGAGATGGACAGTTCGTTTATAACGGCTGCGTGGGAAGAAGGAGCAGAAGCACTGGGACATAAAGGGGAGAGACATCAATTGTGAGACTTGTTCAAATATTTGAATCGGAATTCGAAAAAATAAGTGTGCTTTTTCAAATCGAGGGAGTAAGTCAAGTCTGACAAGGGGAAGAAACACTAAGAAGAGCAATCAAAATAAGGGTCTTTGGTATTAAGAACGCTTCTTTCATTCGGGTTTACCTGGTGGCTCAGTGCTGAAGAATCTGCCTGCAGTGCAGGAGACCCAGGAGCCACGGGTTTGATCCCTGGGCCGGGAAGATTCCCTGAAGAAGGAAGCGGCAACCCACTCCAGTATTCTTGCCTGGGAAATCCCATGAACAGAGGAGTCTGCTGGGATACAGTCCATAAAGTCACAAAAGAGTAGGACAATTTTTAGCGACTAAATAGCAACAACAGCTTTCATTTGATGACGTGTTAGGTGGACTCTGGGAGGTTTCACGTCATTGTAAAGCTAAGATGCTTTGGTGTTTCCTTTAGGCCCCAGATTTCTTGGAGAGGTGGGGTGCACAGGTGCCTCAAATGCACAGTCCGGCGTGGTTGCTGCAAGGTGCATGTTATTAATGAGAGTTCAATATTTATATATAGCCTTTATTTTTAGGTAAAATATATACAGAGTGAAATGATCAAATATTAAATATGTATTTAATGAGTTTTGACAAATGCATACAACTGTGTAACCAAAAGCCTGTCAAGTTATGGAAATGACCGTCATTCCGGGAAGCCCCTTGATTACTTTATGTCTTTTATTTCTCTATTTTTTCTGCTGGAGCAGAGTTGACTCATAATGTTGTGTTGGTTTCAGGTATATAGCATACTGACTCAGTATTTTTGCAGATTATGCTCCATGATGGGTTATTACAAGGTAATGGGTAAACTTCCCTGTGTTATATCTCTGTTGCTTAACCTCTTAAGTGGTTTTAATGTTCATTCAAGTTGCTACACGTATTGGTAGTTAATTCCTTTTATTGCTAAGTAGTATTCTATTTATAAATATGCCAGATTTTAGTTGTTCCTTCATTAGTGGATGGATTTGGCCATTATGAATGTTGCTGTGAACATTTCTGTGCATATCTTTGTGTGGCCATATATTTTCATTTCTTATAGGAAATAGAGAATAATTGCTAGGTCATTTGATAGCTATTTAATATTTCAGGAAATTGCTAGGTGGTCTTTGAATGTAACTGTACATTTTACATTCCCACCAGCAGTTTATGAAAGCTCCAGTTTCTTCACCTCCTCACTAACGTTTGGAACTTTTAGTCCTTTGATTCTAACTATTCTATTGGGCTTCCCTGGTGGCTCAGATGGTAAAGCGTCTGCCTACAATGCAGGAGACCGGGGTTCAGTCCCTGGGTTGGGAAGATCTCCTGGAGAAGGCAATGGCAACCCACTCCAGTACTCTTGCCTGGAAAATCCCATGGACAGAGGAGCCTGGTAGGTTACAGTCCATGGGGTCGCAAAGAGTTGGACATGACCGAGCGACTTCACTTTCATTCTACTAGGCATATAATAGTATCTTCAGTTCAGTTCAGTTCAGTTCAGTCGCTCAGTCATGTCCGACTCTCCGCGACCCCATGAATCACAGCACGCCAGGCCTCCCTGTCCATCACCAACTCCCGGAGTTCACTCAAACTCATGTCCACAGAGTCGGTGATGCCATCCAGCCATCTCATTCTCTGTTGTCCCCTTCTCCTCCTGCCCCCAACCTTTCCCAGTATCAGAGTCTTTTCCAGTGAGTCAGCTCGTCGCATGAGGTGGCCAAAGTATTGGAGTTTCAGCTTTAGCATCAGTCCTTCCAATGAACACCCAGGATCGACCTCCTTTAGAATGGACTGGTTGGATCTCCTTGCAGTCCAAGGGACTCTCAAGAGTCTTCTCCAACACCACAGTTCAAAAGCATCAATTCTTCGGCGATCAGCTTTCTTCACAGTCCAACTCTCACATTCACACATGACCACGGGAAATACTGTGGTTTTAATTTGATGACTAGTGATGTAGAACAACTTTTCAAGTACTTATTTGCCATTTGTATACCTTCTTTGGTACAGTGTCTATTAAACTTTTTAATGGATTGACTTTTTATTTTTTTTGACAGCACCTCACAGTCTGTGGGATCTTAGTTCCCTGAACAGGAGTAGAACCTGTGCCCTCAGCACTGAACGTGTGGAGTCTTAGCCACTGGAACGCCAGGGAATTTTTAGTTTCTTATAAAGCATTCAGGCTTCCCTTGTGGCTCAGCTGGTAAAGAATCCACCTGCCATGCGCGAGACCTGGGTTTGATCCCTGGTTGGGAAGATCCCCTGGAAAAGGTAAAGGTTACCCACTCCAGAATTCTGGCCTGGAGAATTCCAAGGACTGTATAGTCCATGGGGTCACAAAGAGTCAGACACAACTGAGCGACTTTCACTTTTACTATAAAGCATTCACCTCCAAAATGACCAAGCAATTCCACTAGTAAATATTTACCCACAAGAAATGGAAACATATGTCCACTAAACTAGTCATACAAGGATCTTCATAACAGATTGAACCCAGGTCTTCCACACTGCAGGCAGATACTTTACCATCTGAGCCACCAGGGAAGCCCAAATTAGTCGCTTAGTCATGTCTGACTCTGTGAGACCCCATGGACTGTAGCCCACCAGGATCCTCTGTCTATGGAATTCACCAGGCAAGAATAGTGGAGTGGGTTGACCTTCCCTTCTCTAGGGGATCTTGCTGGCCCAGGGATTGAACTCAAGTCTCCTGCATGGCAGTCAGATTCTTTACTGTCTGAGCCACCAGGGAAGCCCTATTTCTACTAGTGAAAATGTATAAACAACTGACATTTCCAAGCCTAGGAGAGTGAACTGTGATGTATTCATACAACAGAATACTACTCAGTGACAGAAGTGAGAAAACTCCTGATGCATCTGAAGAGCATTATGCTAAGTGCAACAAGTGAGACGCAAAAGAAGGCACTCTATTCATATGATGCTCTAGGACATGACAGGCGAGTCGATGCCCGTAGAAACCACAACAGTGGTTTTCTCTGGGGCAGAAAGCTTAATAGGAAGGATGTGAGTAAACTTCCTGTGGTGATGAAAATGCTCTGTTTACTACAGGGGCAAAAGCTCCACAGGTATATCCAGTTGTCAAAACTCATCCAATGGTATACTGAGGATATGTTCATTCTACTTCATGGGAATTTTATCTTAACCAAATAGAAGGAAAAGGAATAAAAACTAAATGAACAGACATAACACATTTTGATTGATGCTTTTCAACTATGGTGGAGAAAACTCTTGAGAGTCCCTTGGATAGCAAGGAGATCCAACCAGTCCATCCTAAAGGAGATCAGTCCTGAATATTCATTGGAAGGACTGATGCTGAAGCTGAAACTCCAATACTTTGGCCACCTGATGGGAAGAGCTGACTCTTTGGAAAAGACACTGATGCTGGGAAGGATTGAAGGTGGGAGGAGAAGGGGATGACAGAGGATGAGATGGTTGGGTGACATCACTGACTCGATGGACATGAGTTTGAGTAAACTCTGGGAGTTGGTGATGGACAGGGAGGCTGTGCTGTGGTCCATGGGGTCGCAAAGAGTCAGACACGACTGAGCAACTGAACTGAACTGAACACATTTTAAAAAGATGAAGAGTTAAGTCTCAAATGTACAGTCCTTGGCAAGGCTATCTTTGAGATGCAAGGGGCGCCAAAAATACTTTTCAAAAAGCAAGACCACTGAATTATACAATGATAATGGGAGGAAGAAGAAGTTATTTTGGAAAAAAATAGGGCTCTGAGTAGTTTCTGAAAAAGGTTTATGAAGGTCAAAAGTCTCCAGTCAACGACGCTGCATTCACACTACTGACTTCAGACGTGTAATAAAGTGAAAAGGGTGCTCACATTACTCACATTTATTATAGAATTGCCCAACACAATACAAATGTAAAATGGATGTATCTAAATTTTTTTTTTCTTTAGGGCAGCATCAAGACTCCAAAGTAACTTAACCTCCAGGTGGACGTTATGGAGTCTCTTTCAGATTGGATGCTGGGGGTGGGATCGTCTCTGGACTCTCCTCAGAGATCCAGAACTTTCGATCAAAGACTAGACCTATATGTGTCCAGAGAGAACAGGGACCACAGCCTTCCTGCCCGGAAGCAAGTGCTGCGGGGCTCTGGAAGCAGGCGGATTGGGTGCTGCGTTCCCCCGGTCTGCTGCTGCGGCCGTGGCTCCTGCTGGCCCTGCCTTCCCGGCCATCTCTGTGGCCCTTGTTCAGGCGCCAAGTTGTGTCCGACTCTTGGTGACCCCACGGACGGCAGCATGCCGGGCTTCCCTGTCCCTCACCATCTCCTGGAGTTTGCCTAAGTTCATGTCCATTGAGTCCGTGATGCCATCCAACCATCTCATCATCTGTCATACCCTTCTCATCCTGCCTTCAATCTTTGCCAGTATCAGGGTCTTTTCCAATGTGTTGGCTCTTCGCATCAAGTGGCCTAAGTATTGGAGCTTAAGCATTGGTCTTTCCAAGGAGTATTCAGGGTTGATTTCCTTTAAGACTGACTGGTTTGATTTCCTTGCAGTCTAAGGGACTCTCAAGAGTCTTCTCCAGAAGGCGAGGGCGGGATGATTTCAGAGAATAGCATTGAAACACGTATATTACCACATATGAAACAGATCGCCAGTCCAGGTTCGATACATCAGACAGGGTGCTCAGGGCCACTGGGATGACCCAGAGGGATGGGATGGGGAGGGAGGTGGGGGGGTTCAGGATGGGGGACACATGTACACCCATGGCTGATTCATGTCAATGTATGGCAAAAACCACTACAATATTGTAAAGTAATTAGCCTCCAATTAAAAAAAAAAAATGTCTCCAACACCACAGTTGAAAAGCATCAGTCCTTCGGCGCTCAGCATTCTTTATGGTCCAGCTCTCACATCTGTACATGACTACTGGAAAGGTCATAGCTTTGACTAGACAGACCTTTGTCAGCAAAGTGATGTTTTCACTCTTTAACACACTGTCTAGGTTGGTCATAGCTTTCCTGCCAAGCAGCAGTCAGCTTCTAATTTCATGGCTGCAGTCACCGTCCCCAGCCACCGACTTGTAGCCGCCTCCACATCCTGAGCTGGGGTTGCCTTCCCTGGAAGTAGGCAGCTCTTGCAGTTGGCGCCCCTCAGGGGCTGTGGCTGGAACTGAGATGAGTCTCAGCTCGTACACACTCCACACCTGCAGTGACGTCCTCGTGTTACTATTTCACAATCAAACTGGGCAAAGACCTCGCAGCCCTGGGAGGCTCACCCTGAGAAGCGCCCCTGGGCTGTGGCCAAATATCAGGGAGGAAAAGCCTGCAGAAGGAGAGATGGTGGCCTCTGGCTGTGAGGCCAGCCTGGCGTGTCTGCCGGAAGGGGCGCTAGGAAAGCAGGACCCTCACCCTGGGGTTGCAACTTCCGTGGCCCTGTGAGTGCTGTGTGTCCTGCCTGCGTTTCAGAGAGAGAGGAGGAGAGTGACGTAGGCTTGCTGCATGCTAAGTTGCTCAGTCGTGTCCGACTCTTTGCGACCCCATGGACTGTAGCCCCCCAGGCTCCTCTGTCCTTGGGATTCTCCAGGCAAGAACACTGGAGTGGACTGCCATGCCCTCCTGCAGGGCATCTTCCCAACCCAGGGATTGAACCCACATCTCTCATGTCTCCTGCATTGGCAGGTTGATTCTTTACCTGCTGAGCCATCAGGAAAGTTCCTGGTTCACACACTTGGTCTCATTAACCTTCAGAACAATCCGGGGAGATATGTGGGCTAATTCCCGCTCCGCAGATGAGGAGCCCAGAGTGATGGAGTGGCTGGCCCTGGATCACACAGCCCAGGCTCCACCCCGGTTGGGAAGCAGTTCGGGTGTGTGTCCCAGGGCTGCCCTTTGCTGTCCCAGGGCCCAGGGGAGCCTGGCCTGAGAAGGCTGTGGATCCGATGGGAGCTTCCCGAACTCCTCCAGCACGAACATCTTCCGGAAGGATTCTCCACGGGGCAATGAGGCAGGGAATTTACGGCTCTGTCTGATTAATGGGCCAGGCAGTTAAGAGTTCTCTGCCAAGCTGTGAGCATAATTTAAGGAACCAAGGCAGGAGGAAAAACCCATAACTCACATCCTTTAAGGGCTCTTAGAACAAGAGACACGTTGGAACATTGAAAACGTCTCTGCTCCTCGGGTCAGAAAAGACCAGTGTGTTTCTAGGTATTTCGGTCAAGGAACAGGGAGTCCAGATGAATGTACATAGCAGAACAAATGAGGAAAATACTTCCAGGTCGTAAATTTCAGCTTGAGGTTCCTTTGTTATTTTCTGACCAGCTTTGGTATTTGATCAACCATGTCCTCCCTCTTCACGCCTCTCCCCACACCTTGTAAATGCCACCCTCTTAGTCGAGTAATTTTACCTTGACTAGAGTTGAAACGCTGCCAGGAAAGTGGCTCTGGGGATCTTAGACGTGGAGCGACAGGAGGCAGAGTGGAAGAGTCCTGGGTCCTCTTAAACTACGTGATTTTGGAGGGGGCACTTCATCTCTCTGGACCTCAGTTTCCTTTCCTGTAAAGTAGAGAGTTTGGACCCATCCCCCTCTTCGGTTTGAAGGTCCTGTGAATTCCTCCCAGGCATGACACCCCACGGTGTTTTCATCATCCAGCGTCTGCAATATTAACACTTGCCTCTGCTGAAACCCCAGAGCATCTCATCTCTGCACTTCTCTCAGCTTCTAGTTGCCTGTGGTATTTTCTTTCCTTTGCCTCCCCCAACCTGCAGTCAGAGTGCTTTGGGCAAGCTGTGTTTTTCCTCCCTGAGCCCCTCCCAGCCCCCGCATGCCAGCCTGTCAGCCAGTAACCCGCTGGGGTGAGTGAAAATGAATGAGTGAGCGGAAACGGCCTCTACTCACGATCTGTCCTGAGACTGGGGGACTTTGAAACGGACAGAAGGCATCTTGGTTCTTGGTAGAGTGTAGGCTCCTCTGTTTCGACGCAGAAAGAATTCAGTGAGGGGCAGAGTGAAGGGAAGGAAAGAGTTTGTTCATACAGGATGCGTGTAGGAGACGCAAGCAGGTGGGCGAGGGAGCGCCGCGCCCAGAACCTCGTGGGGCTGTTTCATTCGTTGTAGTCCATCACTTAGTCATGTCCGACTCTCTGCGACCCCATGGACCGCAGCGCGCCAGGCCTCTGTCCATCACCAGCTCCCAGAGTCCACTCAAACTCATGTCCATTGAGTCAGTGACACCATCCGACCATCTCATCCTCTGTCGTCCCCTTCTCCTCCTGCCTTCAGTCTTTCCCAGCATCAGGGTCTTTTCCAGTGAGTCAGTTCTTCACATCAGGTGGCCAAAGTATTGGAGCTTCAGCACCAGCCCTTCCAATGAATATTCAGGACTGATTTCCTTTAGGATGGACTAATTTGATCTCCTTGCAGTCCAAGGGACTCTTAAGAGTCTCCTCCAGCACACAGTTCAAAAGCATCAGTTCTTTATGGTCCAACTCTTACATCCTTACATGACTACAGGAAAAAACCATAGCTTTGATGATATGGACCTTTGCTGGCAAAGTGATGTCTCTGCTTTTTAATACAATGTCTAGGTTTGTCATAGCTTTTCTTCTAAGGAGCAAGTGTCTTTTAATTTCATGGCTACAGTAACCGTCTGCAGTGATTTTGGAGCCCAAGAAAATAGTGTGTCCCTGTTTCCATTTTTCCCATCTATTTGCCATGAAGTGATGAGGCTTCCCAGGTGGCTTTAGTGGTAAAGAACGTATCTGCCAATGCAGGAACTGTAAGAGACATGGGTTTGATCCCTGGATGGGGAAAATCCTCTGGAGAAGGGCCTGGGAACCCACTCCAGTATTCTTGCCTGGAGAATCCCATGGACAGAGGAGCCTGGATTGCTATAGCCCACAGAGTCTCAAAGAGTCAGACACGACTGAAGTGACAGAGCACAATGGGACCGGATGCCTTGATCTCAGTTTTTTTTAGATGTTGAGTTTTAAGCCAGCTTTGTCACTCTCCTCTTTCACCTTCATCAAGAGGCTGTTTAGTTCCTCTTCGCTTTCTGCCATCCGTGTGGTGTCATCTGCACATCTGAGGTTATTGATATTTCTCCTGGCACAGTTTTCTAATCAAAGGAAAAGCGGGGACAAGGGGAGAAGACTACCTTTCTCCTCATTCTTGAGTGGCCGTCAAGCTTCCATCAGCAGCTCCTCCTCCACGTTGGGTGGGGGCGTTTTCTTGTCTTATGTGGTCAAAGTGGGACTGTCGTGATCCTACTCAAATCAGCAACAGGGTGGTATATGGTGAAAATGGCAAGTCATCTCAGGTTCTAGTATAATGTCACCTTTTCCTTATATTTTTATTTTTAGTGTGTGCAGGGGAGCACGTCCTAGAAATCATTAACTTACAGAGCTCCCTGGGCAGGATGCGGGTCTCATGCCACTGTTGTTTTATTGTTTGGGGGCATGTCCCGTGCTTCTGTTTCATGGTTTTGTTGCTAAGCAAAGCCTCCTCGGCTTTGTGGTTAAGCACACCGGCTTCCTTGAGTGATCATTAATTTACAGATCTCCCATGCTTTTCTCTCAACTCACAATCCCCTAGGGGATGACTTAATCATCTACTTTATCCCTTTAACACTCTGTCCCTATCAACTTGATTTGCTTACAAAAAGTACATCCTTTCTGTTTGATAGATTTTAACATGTGTTTCAAAATGCACAGTTAGAAGTACATTTTATTTTTGTAAGATACCCACAGACAGAGGAGCCTGGAGGGCTACGGTCCATGGGGTCACAAAAAGTCGGACACGACTGAACACACACACACACTGTTATTTTAGAAGACTCTTATTAAAACGAGTCTTTCTGATACCACACTTTAAATCAAAGCACCATGTTTTTCAAGTTTTCTGGAAGACATTACTTCAGAGATTTCATCATGGCTGTTCTCTCCTCTCTGTCTCAAACTGATCACGTGGATTATTTTTGAGCAATAATGCCCCCGTCCCATTGGATGTGACACACCCATGGGTGTGGGGCCCAAACAGGTTGGCTGGCTTTGCCAGTGGAATATCAGCAAGTGTGATGCAAGCAGAAGTCTTGCATGCTTCTCTCCTCCCTGGGGCTCCTGCTACTTATCAGGGCAAGAACTAAGGGAAGAGACCAGAACCCACACTGCAGCCTAGATCCCCCTGACCTCGAGCAACTTGCAACACCATCTAAAAGTCAACAAGATATGGAGTGCTGGGGTTGGGTGTTGTGCAACAGTGTTGCAGCGATAGATGACCTGGGTGACAAACTGAAGTCGCAGTGGAGTAATCACAGTTCAGGCATATAAAGACAGGAGCTGTCTGGTCTCAGACAAGTCCCTGCACCTCTGAGTACTTGAACTTCCTGTGAACTCTACCAAACTCAAGAACCTCATCAGTTATTTTTAAAACAACACCTGCCAGTTGCAACCTTGTGGTCTCGAGGATGTTTTCCCTTGTAACTATGTGCCCATCTTGGACCCCAACCAGTCCTTCCTGGTGGTTCCCATTATAATGCTTGATAAACAACTAATGCAGCTGACAAGTGTCTTGCAGTCTCTGCCTTTGTGAGCTTTCTCAGTTTTGCAGTCCTGTGGATCACAATCAGGTGCTTCTGGAATCTGTCTCCTGGCTGCAGTCCTAGCAAACTCCAAATAAACGCCTCTTTATTCCAATCTGAAATTTTGGTTAACAGCCAATACTTCCCTGACTGACTCAATGGACATGAATTTGAGCAAACTCTGGGAGACAGTGGAAGACAGAGGGGCCTGGAGTGCTGCAGTCCATGCGGTTGCAGAGTCGGGCACAACTCAGCGACTGAATGACAGCGATGGTTTCCTTTCCCACAGATCCTCCTTCATGCCTGCCTTTGTGCCTCCGGGGACAGACCCAGAAGCGCTGCTCGGATGTCTGTTTTTGATAGATATGGGTCCATCAAGCAGGAGTGTCAGGCCTGCGTTCTGAGAACTGAGTGTCTCTGATCCTCTATCATTGTGTCCATATTTAATTTGCTGTCCTGTACATTTGGAGTGTAATTCCTGGGTTAGGAAGATCCCCTGAAGGAAATGGCCACCCACTCAGTATTAAGGAAATGGCCACCCACTCAGTATTCTTGCCTGGAGAATTCCATAGAGGAGCCTGGCAGGCTACAGTTCATAGAATTACAAGGAGTTGGACACAACTGAGCAAGTAACACTCACACCATAAAGACACTTTATGTGATTCACTAACTTTTCTAAAAACTAATACTTATATATAATTTATCACATTTTATGAAATCAGAAGTTCCAGGTTGCTCTTCCAGGTTTCTGTGTCACGTGGCAAGTGGGATCTTAGTCCCTGGCTGGGGATCAAACCAGTGCCTCCTGCACTGGGAACTTGGAATCCTAACCACTCACTAGACTGCCAAGGAAGTCCCTGCTCTTTCTTATTAGATGAATGGCAGAAATAAACATTTTAAATAGGATTAAAAAATTAAACATGACTTAAAATAAGGGTATTGTTATGACTGAAATGAAATCACATTCCACACAATTAACCAATTTAAAGAAGGGCATTAGTCTAATTTTTTTTTTTTTACATCCCCTCCTTTCACAAACAGAAACCTTTGTTTCTCTCCCCATTATCAGCCTTGTGATTTGATGAGGTTAAAACCCATCCCAGCTCCAGGAAAGGGTCCCTAGCAGTGCTCCCATTTCATTTAGTTTATGTTTTCCAATTTCTCCATCTCTTTTTCTTCTTTTCTTTTTTGATGTTCTTTCTCAAGACTTGATCAAGCATAGTAAAAAAAGTTTTTGTATGCCTATATATAAATAATATGCATAATATATAATTTAGAAAGCTTATGAATTTTTGCCTAACTAAAAAATTTATGACATTTGGAGTCCACTTGTTTGGTTTAGTATGACTAGAATGCTGTATTTCTAATTAAGAAACGAACAATGAAAGCTTACTGTAGAGCACAGGGAACTATAGTCAAATCTTGTAATAACCTATCGTGGAAGATAATCTGACAATATTATATGTGTGTATGTATAACTGAATCATCTTGCTATGCGCCTGAGGTGCTGTAAGTGAACTTCAGTCCGTGGCTCGCAAAGAGTCGGACATGACTGAAGCGACCTGTGTGTGCTGTGTGCTCAGTCTTGTCCGACTCTCTGCGACCCCAAGGACCGTAGCCTACCAGGCTCCCCTGTCCATGGAATTCTCCAGGCAAGAGGACTGGAGTGGGTTGCCATTTCCTTCTCCAGGAAGTGACCTAGCGTGCACGGAAGCCAAACAGTCAGAGGACAGCTACTCTAGGGTCAGCCTATCTACATTCCCCACCTCACATCGCTGCTCAGTCTCACGGGAATAAGAGAAGTCTGCAGACGGGGCCCTGGGCACCCGCCTCTCTGCGGACGAGGGTCTGAGCGGGTCTGCCCTGTGGGACTGGCCATTTCGGGCCTGCTTTGTGGGCACTCAGCCTTCTCAGTGCTGGGCCTCCCAGACCACCTGCGCCCCACTGCAGACCCAGCAGCACCCTGAGAACCCCAGGCTCTGTCATCTGCACTGAGAGGCTAGGTATTCACTGGAGAGACCATGTAGATATGAATAGGCCTCTGCCGCGAGGAGCCCACCACAGCCAAGGCATGGTCAGTCACTGCCAGCCTTCCCTGAGCCTGGCCCTGACTTCCCGCTCAGAACTCACCGGGGAAAGCTGGTCGTGAGCTCGCTCCTCACCAGCCATACAGGATGCCTGATTCCCAACAGCTGCCTCCCATCAGAGCCACCTAAGCCGCCCCTCTCTCTCACTCAAACACCTTCCCACTTCCTGCTCTGCTGCCTTTAGAGTTTCTGCCACAGGCAAGTTTATGGATTGAGTTCTGTCACCCAGAAATTCATATATATAATATAGAAATTCATATATACATATAATTTTGGCCATACTGCACGGCTTGCAAGATCTTAGTTCCCTGACCAGGAATTGAACCCAGGCCCTTGGTAGTAAAAGTGCAGAATCATAACCACTGGTTTGCCAGGGGATTCCCAGGAATTTGTATGTTGAAGCCCTGATCCTCAGTAGTTCAGAATGTGACCTTATTTGGAGACAAAATCACTGCAGATGTAATGAGTTAAGATGATAGGTCAGACTGGAGTAGAGTGGGTTCCTAGCCCCACACGACTGGTGTTGGGCACAACTCTGCGCTGAGATCCAGCGACGCCTTTACAAGTCAAGGGACACCACAGGTTGCCACCAGCAGCCAGGAGGGATGTCTGGATCCTTCTCCCCAGAACCCACAGAGGGAACACAGCTTTTCTGATCCCTCCATCTCTAGGACTGTGAGAAGACACGTGTCTGCTGTTTAAGGCCCTGTACCTTGTTAGGAGAGCCCTAGCGAACAAATACAGCAGGTGACTGTGACAGACTCCCTTGCCACAGCAAGTCTGAAGACCCCAGAGCCTTGGCCTGATGTCACTGGCTGGTCTTCAACTATTTCCACATCACGTGGCCCTACTGTGGGAAGGACAGGCCTTCCTAGGGAGTTGTGGTACCCCAGGCAGCCAGGACTCATCGGGTGGAAAAGTGAAAGCGTGAGTCACTCAGTTGTGTCCAACTCTTTGCGATGCCATGGACTGCAGCCCACCAGGCTCCTCTGTCCATGGACTTCTCCAGGCAAGAATACTGGAGTGGGTTGTCGTGCTTTTTTCCAGGGGATCTTCCTGACCCAGGGATGGAACCCGGGTCTCCTACATTGCAGGCAGATTTTTTACCATCTGAGCCACCAGGGAAGTCTGCTGGAAGCCTTTTCTCAGGCTACGGGTACTAGGTCTTGACACAGCCCGAAGTTCATCTTGACTGAGAGGGTTCCACAGCCTCTGGACCGCCCATCAGGGCGCCTGCTCCATCACCGCTGTGTCTGGATGCTAAAGAGCTTCCCACAAAGCAATGTGAGGCCCGGCCCTGGTTCAGGGCGCCGGTGGGCTGGCTGCACCACCCCATCCCACGGCTGCACCCCGGCCCCAGGTGCTCACAAGATAGCTATGGCCCTGGCAGTCCGCAAGGCTGTTTATTCCCATTTTGTCAAGTACGCGGGGCTCCTTCAGAGGCGTCAGTTCAGCATTCCCTGGGCTTAGGGAACAAGGGCCTCGCCTCCCAGGGCAGGCGGAGGCTGACTGGAAACAAGTTATTTTGAGACGAGCACAGGCTGTACAGATAACAGCGTGTTTTCCTGCTAGTCGTCGTGTGAGAAATGTTGGGGTGGGGGGAGAGGCACACGGATGAGTCTAAAAATAGAAGGCTGTAATTAACCAAGCAGACTCCTTCTGGAAGGTGCCAATTGCTACGGCAACCACACACCCCGGTTTCTCCAGGACAGCTTTCATTCTGCGAAATCTGATTCTTTTCAGTTAAGGTGATCTGTTACGTGTCGTGGGCCTCTTACACATACATTTACGCACAAATCCAAACCAATGCTTGGTCATGTCAGCACTCATTTTCTTTTTTTCTGTTATGGAAATACAGGCATCAAGGCTGTGGGCTTTTCCTACAGGTTATGAAGATAATACAGGAGGGTATGGGTCAGACATAGGGCTGCTGAAAGGGTGTGAAGGGGGGAGTTAGGCTTAAACTTCTTGGTTGAAGAGCAGGACATTTTTTACTGGCCAGAAACTCCAAGGGCCAGTTCCCAAGTCTTTATTCTGTATGTTGTGTCTCATGGAATTCCGGAGCGGTTCTGCAGGGGACATGCATGAGCTGCCCTGGGTGTGATTATGGCACGTATGTCATCATGCTTACCCACAAAGTGATGGGTGTGTGATGACTGGGATTTGCACAAATGCACCCTGCATAGCCCAGAGCCCAGAGCTTGGGGCCAGAGAGACCAGAGCCCCTTGGGTGGCAGCAGCATGGGTGGGATCCCTTTATGGACAGAGGACAGGAAACCATCTTTCCGTTTCCTGCCTCAGTTCTCAGAGGACGTGCGCTGTGTTGACTGATGGATGGAGGGGGTTAGAGGCCAGCAGGCATCAGGAGGGGAGGACCCCGGGGGAAGGGATGGTCATGGTAGCACCAGAAACCTCCATATTGGAAACTTGGGTGTTTGTTGCTATTTGTATTTTCAATAAGTATTCCCCTTGTTTTTCTGCAGTCTTAGTTATATTAACATTCTTTTGCAAATAGCCAATTTTGGTTATCTTCAGGGAATAAGAGCAAAGAGACTTTGCTCTAGGACTGGAATTTTGATGGGCACCAAAGAAATCAGAGTTAAAAAAAAACAAAACACCACTCTCAGGGGAAAGTTCATCTTCGACGGACAAGTCTGGGAGCCCTGGAGATGAGTTGGGAAATACCCCTCTTTCTATGAGGGGCTCCTCTCAAGTGCCTCTCTGCTGGAGGGAACTTTTGAGGGGTTTGCACTTGGAACTTACGAGGACGCTGTTGTGTGTTCTGACCGTGTGCTGCCCGAGGAAGTGGCGTCTCAAAACATTTGCCTCCAACACTGCTTCTGGTTCGTAAAACAGTAAAACCATTTTTCCACATGTGCTTTGTGGACTAGAAATATTGCAGTTGCATTTTGGAAAATATTCACCTACCATACAGCATAGCACAGTTTTTTTTTTTTCCAAACAAGAAATTTGTTCTCTAACAGAGACCGGCTGCAGCTCCACTGCTCGTGCTGTGCACTGTACACCCAATAGATCTTCTGTTTCCTTGTGTGCATGAACTGTGGTGTCACGAGCCTTTTCAAAAAAAGGTTGCACTGGGTATTAATTGCAGTATGTGAATTTAGTTGTGGCACATGGGCTCTTAATTCCCTGATAGGATCGAATAGCCCCCTGCACTGGGAATGTGGTGTCTTAGCCATTGGACCACCAGGGAAGTCCCTCATGAGTCTTTTAAGAGATCTTTTCCCTCATGCTATTCTTGATTCTTGTTTTTCTTCCTTTTTTCATTTTATATCATCTTTTTTGCTTACGCTTAGAAAAACTGTCTTTAAAATAATCTTTTTCCTTCAAAGGACACATCCAGAAACTGTTATACTTCCTAAAAGTCTTGCAGTAATTTAACCAGCTGAGTAAATAGAAGGTGTTCTATGTTTGTTTCATGAGAAGGCTGATGTTAGGACAATAGCCATACAAACTGCTACCACACTCTATCATCACCCCAGACCCCAGCTTGTTCTTATTTCAAAGACTCTTTTGAAAACAGATAACTTCAGGCAACCTAATTACAATATGATAAATAACATTTGGGCCAGTTGACCAGATCAACATTAAATGGAAACTTCCGATTATTTAGGCAAAAAGCAAGCCTAATAAATTACATGTGGATTTCACAGGAGGTACACTATTAAAAGCATCATGCCATAGCAGGCAGGGGGCTGCCTGCAAGGTGCAATTATGTTTTGTAGTGCCCCTGAGGTCACCCCAAGAAGCCCTACTTCTTGGCGCCCTAATGCCAATCAGCCCCTCGTGAGACCTCCGTGGTCCCTCTGAACATAGGTCCTGAACACAGAGTGGATCATGTTTGGTGCTTAAGGGAGCCTCAGCCTGATCAATGGCCTGTGAAACCCTCTGCCATGCAGGACGTCCAGGTGTGTTTTCCACTCTCGGCTGCTTTGTGCCGGGATACATGTCATGCACTGATCAGCTATGGGGCACCACTTTACTCAGTCATCTTTGGTCCAGTTTCCTGGCAGACAGCAGTATCCCAATTTGTGCAGAGGTGCAGGCTAACTGGGAGGCAAAACAATAGGTGACTGGAAAACAATGAATTGGAATCTCTGCCCTGCCTCTTCTGCTCCCTGGCGGTGCGCTGTCCTCTGTGTATCAGTCGGCTCAGGCTGACATAACAAAGTATCAATACCACAGACTGGGAGGCTTAAACAACAGATGTTATTTTCTTACAGCCCTGGAGGCTAGAAGTCTTAGATAGCCGGGTCAGCAGGGTTGTTTCCTCTGAGGGCTCTCTCCTGGGTGTGCAGATGTAAAAGGCTGATGAGTTTTGGGTGCACTGGCCCTGCATATAGTTAGACGTGATGGCGTCATCACTGGGGGATGGACAAGGTCACTGGCGACTAGCTCTCCCTTCTGAGCAGATACTCCTGCGGCAAGCATTTGCCTGGGGGCGGGGGTGCGAGTAGGGGTGGGTGGGTTAGGGTTGGGGGAGTGGGGAGAACGATGACCTTGTTTCCTTTGGACCACTTGCTACATTTTGATGATAACTTTCCTCAAAACGTATGGAGGTGCTCTTGCTTTCTGAAACTCTATTTCTAGAAGAATGAGGAAGGAAGGTCAAATCTCTTATTCTGTGCCCCTGCAACTTCCAGACTCCCAATCTGGGCTGAAATCAGAGTCGTCTGAGCAGATGAAGAGATAGGAGTCAAGAGCATGTCCAAACAGAGTAATTCTTCCCAATAATAATGTTGACGGCTTATGTCATTTTAGGGTTCTTAAGTGTCTTCTTTGGCGTCAACACCATTGATTTATCAACTTGTTTTCCTCTTTATGGCTCTTTCTCATTATTTTCCAACTATGGCTTTGCTTTGTGCCCTGGAATGGGAAACAAAGGCTTCTGATGAATCCTGGGACAGGCCAGATCTTACTCTACAATGATGTAGCTGCTCACAGGCAAGTCTGGCCAGTAGTGTTGGGGTTTCCCTTCATATCCGTGGAATGTGGCCACAGATGGCCGTTAGCATTCAGTAGGCTCGTAGGGTCTCAGAATCCCACAAAAGCAAGAGATGCACCCCTCTACAGCTCCGGGAGTCTTAAGTGGAGATGGAGAAACCCGGTCTTCCAACTTCCCCAAAGATTTTCACCAAATGGAAACCTCTCTTGGACTCTCTCCGGAGTTCCTGCAGGGTGGGTGAGGGAGGGAGGAGGCTTCCCCTTGTGTGTGTCCCCTCTTCCCTCTCCCTCGGAACCCAGTTTTTTAATTTACCTCATCTCCTATCAGAAAACTAGGCATTTAGGGTATTTCACCTATTATAGAACCTAAAGAGCACTTCATAAATCTTAGCGTTGCTGATGGTGGAATTTCAGGCATTTCCACAGACTGTTTTAAATGATGGTGGCAGAGGCCGATTGTTTTGGCCTTACCAAGCTTATCATATGGGGCCGGAGTCCAATGTTCATTTGCTATGAATGGATTTCAGTTGGGACAATGCTTCTAGCTCCTTAGGAGTTCCCTCAGGAAGGGTCTGTAAGGGAGCTCAGTTTTACTCTTGCCCGGCTCTGTGGTTAAGAAGTGGCCCCTGAGAGCCAGCGCCTTCTTACTACAGCTGGAATCCACGGTGGGCCTCCTTCTTTGTCCAGGCCCCGGCATAAGCAAGAATCTCCGGAGGCTGGAAGGCTGGGGTCCACAAGCGGCACCAAGGCCATAAGCCTGTGAGGGGCTCTGGTCACAGGCGCTATCCTCCTGGGGACCTGAGGCTGGGTTCGGCCGCGGGCACACCCGGAACGCGGGACCAAGGGCACAGCCCACCCGTGACAAGCGCCCGGAGGCAGTGGGCCGAACCCTGACCCCTCAGACCTCGGGGCCCATGTGCAGGCCTGCAGCTGGTCACTCACAAGCGGCAGCCGCCATTTGACTGGAGACGCCACGCGGCCAGGCTGCAGAGCCTGGCTTTGTGCAACCTGGGGCACGTTCCTCAAGCCCATCAGACGCTCTTCCCTCATCTCTAAGGTGGGACAAAGCCCGCCCTGCAGGGTAAGCTAAGGGCAGGTGAGACGACCCGGGCGAGAGGCCGGCGCCTTTGCGGGGTTCGCACACACCAGCCGCTCTCGCCACATCTCAGGCGGGGTTGACCCCGGCTTTTCTGCTGGAATGTTCTGCTGCTGCTGCTAAGTCGCCTCAGTCGTGTCCGACTCTGTGCGACCCCACAGATGGCAGCCCACCAGGCTCCCCCGTCCCTGGGATTCTCCAGGCAAGAACGCTGGAGTGGGGTGCCAAGGCCTTTTCCGCTGAACGTTCTCCAGTGCCTCAAAAAGTTTTTAGTAGGCGGAGTTCAGGCAGTGACAGAGCGCTTTTAAAGTCTGAAAAGCGAGGCGCCGAAGCCCTCGCAAACGTCCGTTAAGCCCGTCCCCACTTCCGGCCCGGCGAGGGCAGGTCAAGGGCCTGGGGACAAGCAGGGTCGACTGAGGCGACGAGTCGACACCAGGGGGCGTGCGGCCCCGGTGGAACGCGGCTGTCCTGGCGAGGAGGGGCGAGCCGGCAGTAAACGCCTCCGCCTCTCCCGCCCTCGGCGCTGTCGTGGTGGGGTCCCCTGCCCGCTACATCGGAGCCCCGGCGCTTCGGACCCTCAATCCCGGGGCGCGGCCCCAGGCGGAGACGGACGGAAGAAGGGATAGGAGGTCCGCGTGGTTCTCGCGAGAACATCCTCCCCAGGATCGCGCACGCGGCCTCTCCCCACGGTGGGCGGGGCTGCGAGGCAGAAGGCGGAAGAGCTGGGCGCCCGCTGGCGATCACGTGACCGCAAGGCCATCCTCCCCAGGGTCGCGCCGGCGCCTCTCCCCATGGTGGGCGGGGCCGCGAAGCGGAAGGCGGAAGAACTGGGCGCCCGCTGGCGATCGCGTGACCATAAACCTGCCGCGAGGATTGGCCGGGCGCTTCCGCGCCCTCTCTCCCAGAGGCGGAGCTGCGGGTGGGGTTGTAGTGTCCTCAGGCGCGCTGGGGTTGGGCCGTTTGGGCTTCGCAGCGCCTTGGTGAAGCTGCTATCCGCGGTGCAGGGTCTCGGGTGGCCGGGTACCTTAGCTGTGCAGAGCTTGGCATCCTGCAGAGCAGCTCTCTCCGAGATAGAACTTTCTGGAGAATGCTTCAGGGCTGCGCTCGGAGTCAGCCATTCCTCCACGCGGCGTCATATTCTCGCTGTCTCTCTACCCGGGTCGTGGCGCCCGACTCCGGATCTCAGTGACCTGAGGGTAGCCCCCCAGGAAAATCCTTGCCGAGGTCATCTTCCCCTCCGTGCAGTATCCGAGCCCAGTCCCAACTTGCTTGTCACTCCCCTTCACCGTGGGAAACGCAAAATCGGACCTCAGGACACCCTCTGGCTCCTGGGTTCCTGCAGTGAGACCGGTACTGTGACTGTTGCAGGCGTTATTCTGCAGAAGGTGGCCGGTAGCTGCTGGCCTTCATTCCTGTGTCTGGCAAATCACAGGTGTGATTTCTGAGGGAGTTTACTTACTGGAGCCTACTGAGATTTTTGTTCAGTCACTCAGTCTTGTCTGACTCTTCACCATCCCATGGACTGCAGTGTGTCAGGCTTCCCTGTCCTTCACTATCTCTGGAGTGTGATCAGTTCAGTTCAGTCCATCAGTCATGTCTGACTCTTTGTGACCCCATGAACTGCAGCACGCCAGGCCTCCTTGTCCATCACCAACTCCCGGAGTCCACCCAAACCAATGTCCATTGAGTCGGTGATGCCATCCAACCAATCTCATCCTCTGTTGTCTCCTTCTCCCCCTGCCCTCAATCTTTCCCAGCCTCAGGGTCTTTTCCAATGAGTCAGCTCTTTGCATCAAGTGGCCAAAGTTGGAGTTTCCGCTTCAACATGAGTCCTTCCAATGAACACCCATGACTGATCCCCTTTAGGATGGACTAATTGGATCTCCTTGCAGTCCAAGGGACTCTTAAGAGTCTTCTCTAGCACCACAGTTCAAAAGCATCAGTTCTTTGGCGCTCAGCTTTCTTTATAGTCCGACTCTAACATCCATACATGACCACTGGAAAAACCATAGCCTTGACTAGACAGACCTTTTCAGGTTATCATCACGGTCTTTTCCAATGAATTGGCTGTTTGCATCAGGTTGCCATAGTATTTGAGCTTTAGCGTCAGTCCTTCCAATGAATGTTCAGGATTGGTGTCCTTTAGGATTGACTGGTTTGATCTCCTTGCAGTCCATGGGACTCCTAAGAGTCCTCCAGCCCCACTTTTCAAAAGCATCAATTCTTCAGTGCTGAACTTCAGCGTCCAACTCTAACATCTGTACATGTCTACTGGCAAAACCATTGCTTTGGTTATATGAACCTTTGTCAGCAAAGTCATGTTTCTGCTTTCTAATACGCTGTCTAGGTTTGTCATAGCTTTCCTTCCAAGGAGGAAGCATTTTTTAATATCATAGCTGAAGTCACCATCGGCGGGGATTTTGGAGCCCAAGAAAATGAAATCTGTTACTGCTTCCACTTTCTCCCCTTCTATTTTGCCATGAAATGAGAGGATTCACATGAGCTCTGCTTTAATGACCTCCGAGTCTTCTTCCTCCACATCCTCCTCCAGGTCTATTCTGCTGTGCCAGGTGTAGTATAAGCTCCCACTTAGGAGACCTGCCGAGAAAAGGAACCCTGCCCAGTGGGACTCACAAGCCGGAAGGGGAGAGAGAACTGGCCCTTTAACAGTTACAGTATAATATGCCACTGCCAAAACCCCAGGTTAGGCTTTTATTTGTCAAATACAATGACCTTATGAGTTAGGTGTTACCTTCATGTCACTCAGGAGGACTCAGACTCAAGAATGCGACCTTATGAAACCACTCACGTTTTCCTTCCACTCCTCATCTGGCAGGGCCAGAAGAGAGCTCCATGGAAGAGGGGGAGAAGCCAAAGGGGACAGAGAAATTCTAGAGCCTTTGCAATGTAAAACACTGTTGCATCTTCAAAAATGTCTACAAGATTCTGCCTTATTTTTCAAGACTTCTGGGGTTGTTTTATATTTTGTTATTTTATTTATTTTTGCATTAATCCTCAGAAGACTTCAAGGCACTGCAGTTATATTCCAGCTATCTAAATTGAAAAGACTGCAAAAACACGTTTAAAATTGACCTCATAGCGTTTGACCAGCGTTTGTTTCCTTCCCAAGTCAGTCAGTGAGTCAGTTCAGTCGCTCAGTCGTGTCCGACTCTCCGCGACCCCATGAATCACAGCACGCCAGGCCTCCCTGTCCATCACCAACTCCCGGAGTTCACTCAAACTCATGTCCACAGAGTCGGTGATGCCATCCAGCCATCTCATTCTCTGTCGTCCCCTTCTCCTCCTGCTCCCAACCTTTCCCAGCATCAGAGTCTTTTCCAGTGAGTCAACTTGCCGCATGAGGTGGTCAAAGTATTGCAGTTTCAGCTTTAGCATCAGTCCTTCCAATGAACACCCAGGATTGATCTCCTCTAGAATGGACTGGTTGGATCTCCTTGCAGTCCAAGGGACTCTCAAGAGTCTTCTCCAACACCACAGTTCAAAAGCATCAATTCTTTGGCGATCAGCTTTCTTCACAGTCCAACTCTCACATCCATACATGACCACAGGAAAAACCATATTCTTGACTAGATGGACATTTGTTGGCAAAGTAATGTCTCTGCTTTTTAATATACTATCAAGGTTGATCATAACTTTCCTTCCAAGGAGTAAGCGTCTTTTAATTTCATGGCTGCAGTCAGCATCTGCAGTGATTTTGGAGCCCAAAAAAATAAAGTCTGACACTGTTTCCACTGTTTTTCCATCTATTTGCCATGAAGTGATGGGACCAGATGCCATGATCTTTGTTTTCTGAATGTTGAACTTCAAGCCAACCTTTTCACTCTCCTCGTTCACTTTCATCAAGAGGCTTTTGAGTTCCTCTTCACTTTCTGCCAGAAGGGTAGTGTCATCTGCATATCTGAGGTTATTGATATTTCTCCCGGCAATCTTGATTCCAGCTTGTGCTTCTTCCAGCCCAGCGTTCCTCATGATGTACTCTGCATAGAAGTTAAATAAGCAAGGTGACAATATACAGCCTTGACTCACTCCTTTTCCTATTTGGAACCAGTCTGTTGTTCCATGTACAGTTCTGACTGTTGCTTCCTGACCTGCATACAGGTTTCTCAAGAGGCAGGTCAAGTGGTCTGGGATTCCCATCTCTTTCAGAATTTTCCACAGTTTATTGTGATCCACACAGTCAAAGGCTTTGGCATAGTCAATGAAGCAGAAATAGATGTTTTTCTGGAACTCTCTTGCTTTCTCCATGATCCAGCGGATGTTGGCAATTTGATCTCTGGTTCCTCTGCCTTTTCTAAAACCTGCTTGAACATCTGGAAGTTCACGGTTCACATATTGCTGAAGCCTGGCTTGGAGAATTTTGAGCATGACTTTACTAGTGTGTGAGATGAGTGCAATTGTGCGGTAGTCTGAGCATTATTTGGCAGTGCCTTTCTTTGGGATTGGAATGAAGACTGACCTCTTCCAGTCCTGTGGCCACTGCTGAGTTTTCCAAATTTGCTGGCATATGGAGTGCAGCACTTTCACAGCATCATCTTTCAAGATTTGAAATAGCTCAACTGGAATTCCATCATCTTCACTAGCTTTGTTCGTAGTGATGCTTTCTAATGCCCACCTGACTTCACATTCCAAGATGTCTGGCTCTAGGTCAGTGATCACGTTATTGTGACTATCTTGGTCGGGAAGATCTTTTTTGTACAGTTCTTCTGTGTATTCTTGCCACCTCTTCTTAATATCTTCTGCTTCTGTTAGGTCCATACCATTTCTGTCCTTTATCGAGCCCATCTTTGCATGAAATGTTCCCTTGGAATCTCTAATTTTCTTGAAGAGATCTCTTGTTTTTCCTATTCTGTTGTTTTCCTCTATTTCTTTGCATTGATCACTGAGGAAGGCTTTCTTATCTCTCCTTGCTATTCTTTGGAACTCTGCATTCAGATGCTTATATCTTTCCTTTTCTCCTTTGGTTTTCTCTTCTCTTCTTTTCACAGCTATTTGTAAGGCCTCCTCAGACAGCCATTTTGCTTTTTTGCATTTCTTTTCCATGGGGATGATCTTGGTCCCTGTCTCCTGTACAATGTCACGAACCTCCGTCCAGAGTTCATCAGGCACTCTATCTATCAGATCTAGTTCCTTAAATCTATTTCTCACTTCCACTGTATAATCATAAGGGATTTGATTGAGGTCATATCTGAATGGTCTAGTGGCTTTCCCCTACTTTCTTCAATTTAAGTCTGAATTTGGCAATAAGGAGTTCATGATCTGAGCCACAGTCAGCTCCTGGTCTTGTTTTTGCTAACTGTATAGAGCTTCTCCATCTTTGGCTGCAAAGAATATAATCTGTCTGATTTCGGTGTTGACCATCTGGTGATGTCCATGTGCAGAGTTTTCTCTTGTGTTGTTGGAAGAGGGTGTTTGCTATGACCAGTGTGTTCTCTTGACAAAACTCTATTAGCCTTTGCCCTGCTTCATTCCGTGCTCCAAGGCCAAATTTGCCTGTTACTCCAGGTGTTTCTTGACTTCCTACATTTGCATTCCAGTCCCCTATAATGAAAAGGACATCTTTTTTGGGTGTTAGTATTAAAAGGTCTTGTAGGTCTTCATAGTACCGTTCAACTTTGGCTTCTTCAGCGTTACTGTTTGGGGCATAGGCCTGGATTACTGTAATATTGAATGGTTTGCCTTGGAAACGAACAGAAATCATTCTGTCGTTTTTAAGATTGCATCCAAGTACTGCATTTCGGACTCTTTTGTTGACCATGATGGCTACTCCATTTCTTCTAAGGGATTCCTGCCCACAGTAGTAGATATAATGGTCATCTGAGTTAAATTCACCCATTCCAGTCCATTTTAGTTCCCTGATTCCTAGAATGTCTATGTTCACTCTTGCCATCTCTTGTTTGACCACTTCCAATTTGCCTTGATTCATGGACCTAACATTCCAGGTTCCTATGCAATATTGCTCTTTACAGCACCGGACCTTGCTTCTATCACCGGTCACATCCACAACTGGGTATTGGTTTTGCTTTTGCTCCATCCCTTTATTCCTTCTAGAGTTATTTCTCCACTGATCTCCAGTAGCATACTGGGCAAGTATACTGAAGTGGTTTGCCATTCCCTTCTCCAGTGGACCACATTCGGCTGTGGTCCATGTGATCAGATCGACTAATTTCCTGTGATTATGATTTCAGTGTGTCTGCCCTCTGATGCCCCCTCGCAATACCCACTGTCTTATTTGGGTTTCTTTTACCTTGGGCGTGGGATATCTCTTCACAGCTGCTCCAAGAAAGCGCAGCCGCTGCACCTTACCTTGAATGAGGGGTATCTCCTCAAGGCCGCCCCTCGTGACCTTGAACATGGAGTAGCTCCTCTCTGCCCTCCTGCGCCCGCGCAGCCACCGCCTATTGGACATGGGGTACCTCCTCTCGGCCGCCGGCCCTGGCCTCAGGCGTGGGGTAGCTCCTTTTGGCCGCGCCTCTTTGCGTGGTCGGTTGCGCCAGGGCGGCGTCTCTCGTGTCTGCGCCGCCGGGGCGGGAGTCTCTCGCGTCTGCCCCGCTGGGGCCGGTGTCTCCCATGTCAAGTACAATTGCGTCGCTCTGGAAGGAAACTGAGCAATGATTCCGTCCTTCTCTGGTTGTGGTCCAGGCCCCACCTGCATTAGTCGGTCAGCCACTGTGCCACAGTAGGACTCTCTGGGGATGGAGTTTGGAAATCTGCAATTTTAATAAGCTCTCAGCAGCTGCAGAAGCACCATAAAATTAGAGAGCCACTTCTTTATTTTTAATGGTTTAGGACATGTATTCCTTCTGGTGGAAGGAAGCCTGAGACGATATTCAAGAGCCAGAGCTTGGGGCTGACTTCACTGCTTTCAGTCTGCAAGGCCTCGTCAGCCTTGCTCAGATAGCCTCATGTTTCCAATATAGTTCTCTAATAACAAATAGAAAGCAGAGTCAACTCCCAAAAGAAGAGAAAGATGAACTAATGACTGTGTTTAAAAAATCTATGTCCAAATGAAAAAATCTAGATACTGTTTCTGGTGTATTCCTTTATTGAGTCGTGCGTTTTATTTCCCTCTCTTTCTTGCCTCTTTTCCCTACCCTTTTACTATTGCCTTCACCTTTTTGTCTATTCCCTGGTTGACCAGAACTCCCACTTTGGAAACAGAATGATATTCACGCAAAGATTGACTTGATTTCAGTGGGAACACTGGCCACTTGGAGAAAGCAGAACACTGGATTCCTCCCAGCAAGATCTTTTAAGCTCCACTGGGGCCTGACGACCCTGCTTCACACCTCAGCACATGGCCAAAAGCCATGTTTTTTCACTGTGGTGATCAAACTGATCACCATACAGAATGCTGCTATCATAGACATTCTGTCTTCTCTTTGATATAACAGATCAATAGAAGGAACTTGTATCTGTTAAAGCTTGCGATCACATCATCCACAGTATCATTGTTACATAGGTATTTGAAAGTCAGGAGGGACTGAGGAGCTGCACCCTCAGCAAAGCCACCCTTGCTCTCCTTTCCCTCTTTTTGGGTGTGGTCCATTTTCCTTCTACAGTTCATCTTTCCTATTTTCCCCAGGCAACTGGCATGAATAGAAGTCTGCAACTGCCCTGTCCTGAGGATTCTGTCCCCTGAGGCAGTTGTTCTCAAGGATAGGAGTGGGGAATCATTTCCCCTTTCCTTGTATCTCCCCATGGGGAATTTTGGCAATGTCTGGAGACGTTTTTGGTCGTTGTAGCTGGGATTCGTGTGTGTATGCTAAATTGCTTTAGTTGTATCTGACTCTCTGCAGCCCTGTGGACTGTAGCCTTCCAGGCTCCTCTGTCCATGGGATTCTCCAGGCAAGAATAGTGGAGTGGGTTGCCATGTCTTCCTTTAGGGGATCTTCTGAACCCAGGGATCAAACCCACATTTCTCACATCTCCTGCATTGGCAGGGAGGTTCTTTGTCCCTAGTACCACTTGGGAACGAGCATCTACAGGGCGGAGGCCAGGTATGCTCCTGAGCGACACCCCAAGCATTGGGTCACCCAGCCCCCAGTCAACAGAGCTGAGGTGGAGAGGCTCTGCCCTGAGGCAGGAAATAAAAACACGGTGGGTAATCACAGTAACACACATTCGTGCAGAACTTTGGTCATTTTGTGCAGTTTCCCATGAGGCACCTTACCTCATTTTGTCCTCACAGTGGCCTGGGAGGTGAGCAGTGAACTCTCATTTTACACTCAAGAAAGAGGAGGACATCAGATTACTTTTGGTAACAGTTTCAGGAGAAAAAGTAGTTGAATAATCTCTATTTTATTCGACCTTGTGCAAGAGTCACAAAGGGTGTCTTTCCATGAAAAAGTACATCTTCCTAGCTCCTCTGTGATTCATCCCCCGCCTTCCTAAGCCAATCTATATCTCGTTGCCTCCTAATGTAGACCATTTGCCCTGGTCCAACTTTCCTCCTGTCTTCCCTCCAGACCACCTGCTCATACTTATCCAGCACCACGTTTGTGACCCATTTTTTCAGGACTATGTGAATTTCCTCCATGGGTACCTTCTGCATATTATTTCTCACATCATTTGAAAAATCCTGATAATTATTTTTCCAGTTTTACTGAGAAACAATTGACATACATCACTGTGCATGTTTAAGGTATACAGCATAAGGGTTTGATTTACACACACTGGGAAATTATGACCTCAATAGGTTTAGTTATAAATATCCATCATCTCATCGATGATAGATACAATAAAAAGAAAAAAAGTTCTACCTTGTGATGAGAACTCTTAAGGTTTAATCTCTTAAAAACTTACAAATAGAGCTTTCCTATTTAGAAAGAATCTGCCTTGCAATGCAAAGGACAGCGGTTTGATTCGTGGTCTGGGAAGATCCCACGTGCCACAGAGCACAGAGCAATGAAGCCTGTGTGCCACAACTACTGAGCCCGCAGCTGCAGCTCCTGAAGACTGTGTGCCTAGAGCCCATGCTCCACAGCAAGGGAAGCCACCAAAATGAGAAGCCCACACACCGCAGCCAAGAGCCCCCACTCACAACTAGAGAAAAGCCCTCATAGCAATGAAGACCCACCACAGCCAAAATATACAATAAATAAATCTGAAAAAAAGAAAACACCTTTCAAATATACCATACCTCAGGGCTAACGATAGTCATCAGGTTATGTGATACATCCCTAATACTCACTTATCTGATAAATGGAAGTGTGAACCTTTTGGTGATTTAAAAAATACACAAGACAGCTGTGAGTTTCGTGGGCTTCCCTGGTGGCTCAGCTGGTAAAGAATCCGCCAATGCGGGAGACCTGGGTTCGATCCCTGGGATGGGAAGATCCCCTGGAGAAGGGAAAGGCTACCCACTCCAGTATTCAGGCCTGGAGAATTCCATGGACTGTATAGTCCATGGGGTCCCAAAGAGTCAGATACGACTGGGTGACATCCAGGAGACATCCTCTCAGGTAGCTCGGAGGAAGTGTTCTGAGAAGGGAGTGGGGAGAGGTCAGCGTGTATGTGATTTTGGCAAAAGGGTACATGCGTTCAAGCATAGATCTCAGTAGTAGGTTACTGCTAGTCATAAGGAATAGATACCTCAGCTAATGATTTCAGTGCTTTTCTAAGTATGGGAAGAAGCCAAAATCCAGGTTTGTAAAGCATTTCATCTGGAATAACTATCTAAGGACCTGTTTCGCCTCTTTCCTGCCCTGAAATCCTTGCAGGGTGTACTGTACATAGGTCAGAGACTAAAGCGACTAATGACTCCTTTCCTGCAGAACGGGATTCTGGGCAACACTCTCTCTCTCTTTTTTTTTTTCCTGCTTTTGACCAGCTTCCTCTGATTCTGCCTCCTCCACCCCAATTTTTCACTTCATTCAAAATTACTGCAGTAGTTGCCCCTTACGTGTGGTTTTGCTTTCTGCGGTTTCAGTTAACCGAGGCCAAAAATATTAAATGGAAAATCCCAGAAATAATCCAGAAGTTTTAAATTGCATACTGTTCTGAAAAGCATGCCCCAAGCCCTCCTGATGCGTCACTCCCAAGAGGTGAGTCCTCCTTCTGTTTAACAAAACCCACCCATCAGTCACTTAGTAGCCTCCTGGGTTATCAGATTGACTACAGCAGTATCACAGTGATTTTGCTCTCAAAAGCCTTATTTTACTTAATAATGACCCCAAACCACACGAGTGGTGATGCTGGCAACTAGGATATTCTCTAACTGTGCCTAATTTTAAAAGTAAACTTTATCCAAGGCATGTGGTTGCGTGCGTGCTAGGTCCCTTCAGTCGTGTCCAACTCTGTGCGACCCTATGGACCCTATGGACCGCCAGGTTCCTCTGTCCATGGGATTCTCCAGGCAAGAATACTGGAGTGGGTTACCACGCCCTCCTCCAGGGAATCTCCCCATCCTAGGCATGTATGTTTAGAAAAAATCACAGCATATTCTAATAGAGTTTGATACTATCCTTGATTTCAGGCATCCACTAGGAGTCTTGGAATGTATCCCCTGAGGGTGAGGGGGGATGATTGTAAGTATTAAGTGAGAGGCCATACTCCGGAGCTTATCAATATCCTATTCTGAATTGTTATTTGGTTATTTGGAATTGTTATTTGTTAATTGCTATTCATGTACTGAATCTCTCTCTGAAGTGACGTCGGGAGTTGCAATGACTGAATATTAGTTTTGTCAGAATCTTTGAATATACAAAACCTTTGCCCCTTCTTTTATTTTTTGATAACTTTTATTTATTTATTAACTATTTCTTTGTTGGCTGCTCTGGGTCTTCATCATCTTGCTCTCTAGTTGCTGCAAGCAGGCGTATTTGCTCGTGGCATGTGGGAGTTTAGTTTCCCCACCAGGCATTGAACTCCTGTCCTCTGCGAACTCCTGTCTGTTCCCTGCTTTGGTAGGTGGATTCTTAACCCCTGGACCACCAGGGAAGTCCCTGCCCATTCTTCTTGAGGTGAGGCCATTCATTTGTTCGGTGGTAGTGATTCCTTATGGCTGAGTCAGATCCTGTACTGGAGACCGTTCTGTTAGTATTTTATTAGAATTGGCTTTAGGGGAACTTCCCTGGTGGCCCCAGAGGTTAAGACCATGTGCTTCCACTGCCAGGGCTGCCGGTTCCACCCCTAGTCAGGGAACTAAGATCCTGCGTGCTGCTTGGTGTGGAAAAAAAAAAAAATGGCTTTATTGCTGAGAAATCTGATTATTTCCTTTGTACAGTGGAGGGGCAGAGTTCAAATCTTTTGTCTGAAGCCACTTGGTAACTTTGGAACTTAAGTGAGGGGCAGAGGCAAAGCCTCTTAACACAACAGTTAAATAAGAGTAAAGATAGCACTGCAATGAGAATGAAGCTTTAAGTTCAAAAAGTCAACCTATGAGAAAAGCCATCAAGCCATTTATGTCATGAAAATGTGTTTCATGGTAAAAACGCCATTTTATAAACCTGGTGACAAAACAAAACCGGAGTTAAAAAGTTCAGAACTTTTTTTAATTGAAATATAGTTGAATTACAATGTTGTGTTAGTTTCTGCTGCACAGTGAAGTGATTCAGCTATACATGCATATATATGTGTGTGTATATATGTATACATTCTTTAAAATACAGCTGGTAAAGAATCCGCCATCTGAGTTAAATTCACCCATTCCAGTCCATTTTAGTTCTCTGATTCCTAGAATGTCGACGTTCACTCTTGTCATCTCCTGTTTGACCACTTCCAATTTGCCTTGATTCATGGACCTAACATTCCAGGTTCCTATGCAATATTGCTCTTTACAGCATCGGACCTTGCTTCTATCACCAGTCACATCCACAACTGGGTATTTGTTTCACTTTGGCTCCATCCCTTCATTCTTTCTGGAGTTACTTCTCCATTGATCTCCAGTAGCATACTGGGCACCTACCGACCTGGGGAATTCCTCGTTCAGTATCCTATCATTTTGCCTTTTGATACTGTTCATGGGGTTCTCAAGGCAAGTATACTGAAGTGGTTTGCCATTCCCTTCTCCAGTGGACCACATTCTGTCAGACTTCAAGGAGATCCAACCAGTCCATTCTAAAGGAGATCAATCCTGGGTGTTCATTGGAGGGACTGATGCTAAAGCTGAAACTGCAATACTTTGGCCACCTCATGCAACGAGTTGACTCATTGGAAAAGACTCTGCTGCTGGGAAAGGTTGGGGGCGGGAGGAGAAGGGGACAACAGAGAATGAGATGGCTGGATGGCATCACCGACTCGATGGACATGAGTTTGAGTGAGCTCCGGGAGCTGGTGATGGACAGGGAGGCCTGGCGTGCTGTGATTCATGGGGTCGCAAAGAGTCGGACACGACTGAGCGACTGAACTGAAAGAATCCGCCTGCAATGCGGGAGACCTGGGTTTGATCCCTGGGTTGGGAAGATCCCCTGGAGAAGGGAAAGGCTACCAACTCCAGTATTCTGGCCTGGAGAATCCCATGGAATATAGGGATCGCAAAGAGTCGGCCACGACTGAGCGACTTTCACTTTCTTTTCTTTAAAATGCCCCTTTCCATTATGGTTTCTCACAGGATATCGCATAGAATCCCCTGTGCTATACAGTAGGACCTTATAGTCCACGATTCTATATGTAATAATACTTTGTGTCTGCTAACCCTAACCTCCAGCCTATCCCTCCCCGCCCCCCGCCCCCTTGGGAACCATCAGTCTGTTCTCCACGTCTGTGCGTCTGCTTTGTAGACAAGCTCATCTGTGTCCTGTTTTAGATTCCACACGTAAGTGTTATCAGGTGGTGTTTGTCTTTCTCTTTCTGACTCGCTTCACTTCGTATGATCATCTCTAGGTCCATCCAGATTGCTGCAAATCCATGCCCGGGGTGTCTTGTTAATATTGTGTTCTCAAATATTTTTGCCCGAAGAATTTTTTCTGTCTGAGGGCTTTTCTGCCAAGAGGAATGCTTTTCAGTCTTTCTGTTGAAATTGCTCTCGCATCTCTTTTGACAGAGTTGCAAACAAGATGACAACCCCCAAATGATCTGATACGGGATCCTTAACAAGTGTGGAGGTGTTCTCCAGACGGGAAATCCCACCTTTGCTGAGTTCGTGGCTTTTGGGTTAGAAATCCAGGTGGGAGTATGTTTGATAGATCTGCCAGGAGCCGCAGGATGACTTTCCTGATCTGGAGGAACAAATCTCACATATTTTATGCATTTTCAGGCATTTAAAAACAATTTTTGCAAGATTCAAACCTTCCATGTACAATATTTTCAGGTTCGCTGATATTTACTGCAAGAAGAGCTCAGTGGTGTTTATACTGAATTTGGGGCGAGCTCTATGACCTCTGCTCCCATCCCCCCCCAACTTCTCTTTGGTTCTCAAACTCCATTCCCCTGAGACCTGTGGTTCTGATGCTCCAGGACCTTTTTCCCCCCCAGGTCTTTGGCCAGAGTCATTCTTCTGCTAAATCAACCTGCCACTTCCTTCAAGATTCTGCTCAGGACTCTCTTCCAAGGAACCTTTCCTAAAAACCTGACTCCATATGCTGATTTTTCATCATTAGCCTTCCCCACGCTTTCCCAGGTGGCTCACTAGTTTAAGGAATCCACCTGCCAAGCAGGAGACCCGGGTTTGGTCCCTGGGTCTGGGAGATTCCCTGGAGAAGGAAATGGCAACCCATTCCAGTATTCTTGCCTGGAAAATCCCATGGACAGAGGAGCCTGAAGGGAGTTGTAAAAGAGTCAGACACGACCTAGCAACTAAACAAGACAACAAAAACAAAATGCCCTTAGTGCCATGAAGTTTGACCAACGACTCTATGGCAACAGAAATTTGCATTCACATCGCTTTTCTCTTTTCTTGATTTATTTGCCTACATCTTCCAGTACTGAGTTTACTGGATCCAAGTATACAAACATTTTGATGGCAGATAGAATTCATTCATTCAAAAAATATTTGTTGGGCAGCTTTGGGGTACTGAAACTGGGCTGGCAGTTGGTGGTGAAATAGCAAAATGTCAGCCTTCCTGAACATATTACCAGTAGAGGGAGAAGACCATACACAAATGGATGGGCAGTCATATAGCTGACAGCCAGGGAGAGAAACAGCGCAGAGTAGGAGACCTGGAAGTGCCTGGTGGGGGACGGTGGTGAGGGGGGCTTGGGAGTTGCTGTTTTACACAGGGAGATCAGGAGAGGGCTCTGTGTTGAGGGGGTATTTGAGCAGAGACCTGGAGGAGACCTGTGAGAACCTGGAGGCTTATTCCTCTGAAGTTCTCCATGTTATACATCAAACTCCCACTGACTTTCTGTGTCACATATGGTAATGTGTATGTTTCAGTGCTCTTCTCTCAAATCGTCCCACCCTCTCCTTCTCCCACTGAGTCCAAAAGTTGTTCTTTATGTCTGTCTCCTTCACTGCCCTGCAAGTAGGATCGTGAGTACCATCTTTCTGGATTCCATATATATACGTTAATATATGTTTATTTGTCTTTCTTATTTCACTCTGTACCATAGGCTCTAGGTTTATCCTCTTGGTTTCTGCCGTAATCAACACGCATCAGCCATACATGTACATATGTCTCTTCCCTCTTGAACCTGCCACCCTCATTTTCTTTCTAAAGTCTTTTCTCTTTCTGCTGTGGACTGAAAGCTTGTGTCCCTTTCCCCTACAGAACCAAATTCATATGTGGAAACCCTCATCCCTAATGTGATGGTGTTTGGAGGTGGGGCCTTAGGGAGGTGATCAGGCTTGGATGAGGTCATTCAGGTGGAGCCCAATGATGGGACTGGTACCCTAATAAGGGGATGAAGGAGAGAGTCAATGCCTAGGCAGGTTGATAAGAAGTCCAGGGTCCCCAAGGAGGAGAATGGGGTCTGAGGCTCTTGAAGCGGAGATAGGGGTCTGGGGTTCTCAAGGATGAGGAAAGGATAAGCTTTTTTTCCCTCTACATTCCTTAGTCACATAAAATTGTTTTTTTTCTTTAAGTTCAGAACTGATGATTACACAACAAACAACTCAGTTTAAACTCTATACTGGTGATTATGTAACAACAATGTATACTGCTTGAGGACAGTTTCTCCTTCATGAGACTGAACTGAACTGAACTGTTGGAAGTGAAGTGAAGTTGCTCAGTTGTGTCCGGCTCTTTGTGACCCTGTGGACTGTAGCCCACCATGCTCCTCCGTCCGTGGGATTTTCCAAGGAAGAGTACTGAAGTGGGTTGCCATTTCCTTCTCCAGGGGATCTTCCCTACCCAGGGATCGAACCCAGGTCTCCCGAATTGTAGACAGACACTTTACTGTCTGAGCCGCTATTCACACTGAACTCCTGAAAACCTTCTGGCTAATCCTGATATCTTAGAATGTATATTATGGGAGTGGGTCTGGTAGGATCTTTCTATTGTTGAGTTCTAATCCATGTATGGTTGTGAGAGTTGGATTGTGAAGAAAGCTGATCACCGAAGAATTGATGCTTTTGAACTGTGGTGCTGGAGAAGACTCTTGAGAGTCCTTGGACTGCAAGGAGATCCAACCAGTCCATTCTAAAGGAGATCAATCCTGGGTGTTCATTGGAAGGACTGATGCTAAAGCTGAAACTCCAATACTTTGGCCACCTCATGCGACGAGTTGACTCACTGGAAAAGACTCTGATGCTGGGAGGGATTCGGGGCGGGAGGAGACGGGGACGACAGAGAATGAGACGGCTGGATGGCATCACCGACTCTGTGGACATGAGTTTGAGTGAACTCCGGGAGTTGGTGATGGACAGGGAGGCCTGGCGTGCTGTGATTCATGGGGTCGCAAAGAGTTGGACACGACTGAGCGACTGAACTGAACTGAACTGAACTGAACTGAACTGAATCCTGTTATCCTAAAATGGAGAACTTCTTTTGATTTATTGCACTAATTAAAAAAGCATATAACTCCCTTCAACAATAGTGAGGGGGGCACTCTCTGTCCCCCTTCTGATGTCTGTGTCAGAAGCTTCCTTTGTCCCTTGCACCTTAATAAAACTCTGCTATACAAAAGCTCATGAGTGATTAAGCCTGGTCCCTGGTCCCAAAGTTAAATCTTCCTCAGAGATCAGGAATCTGACACCGTTCACAGTAAGCTATCAAAGGGATCAGAGCTTTCTCTCTGACTCTCTCTTGTGAGGACCAGGAAGAGAGAACTCACCCAGGATCCAACCATACTGGCGCCCTGATCTCAGACGTTCAGCTTCCAGAACTCTGAGAGGTGAATGTCTGCTGTTTGAGCTACCCACTCTTTGGTATTTGTTACAGCAGCTTGAGCTGACCAAGACATTTTCTCCTTTTCCGCCTGCATAACCTCAACTGACCTGTCTTCAGATATGCTTATGAGCCGCACCCAGCAATTTGTCTTTGCAGTTACCGTACTTTATCGCTCCAGAATTTATATATATTTTTCTTAAAGATTTTTTTTTGATGTGGACCATTTTTAAGTCTTTATTGAATTGGTTATGTCGACCGAAAAAAAGATGTACAACTTGAGAGTTGTGAGTTAAGTTTTATTTGGGACAAAAGGAGGTCTGCAGCCCTGGAGGCCGCATCTCAGAGAGCTCTGAGAGACTGCTCCAAAGCAACACTGGGGAAAGTCAATATATAAGGTTTTGGTGAAGGGGGAGTTCAATACCATGAAGCACTCAGTTTACAAAAGATTTTTTTGTTAGTCATGAGGGTCTGATGTCGCCATGAAGGGATTTAGTGCTTCTCTAGATATGAGGAGATGCAAGGATTGAGATTATAAAATCTGTTCCTAAAAACATCCAGTTATGTAAAGACCTGTCCCACCAGATTCCCTGGAGCACAGAGTGTCTCACTCCACCCTGAACTCCCTCAGGGGTTGTTGAAGATCTACAGCTATAGCAGCACATCTGTAGAGGCAGATGGCAAATGCCTTTGTTGTTCAGTAGTTGGCAATGCTCTTGGTAAGTGCCAATTTGTACTTGACAGTTACAATAATGCTTCTATTTTATATTTTGTTTTTTTGGTCCCAAGGTATGTGGGATCTTAGTTCCCACTGGAAGGGAAAGTCTCAACTACTGGACTGCCAGGGAAATCCCTATATTTGCTTATTTAAAAAAGATTCTCACCTCTTTATCGATATGGTCTGTGTGGTGGGACGTGGTTCTCATGCTGTGTTCTCAGGCATGGCCTCCTTGAGTTTTCTGAATCTATTTAATGTCTGATTTAATGTCTTTATTTAGTAAGTTCAACATCTGGGCTTAGAGGCAGTTCCTGACTGCTTTTTTCTTGCAGGCCATATTTCCTGTGTCTTTACAGGTCTAATAATGTTTTTGTTGCAAACTGGACATATGAAATCATATGCTGTGCAAACTCTGGGAATCACATGGTCCAGGCTGTGCTGGTAACAGCTGCTGTTTGTTTACAAACTTTCCTGAACTCAATGTGTAGAGTCTATTTTCTTTGTCACATGTGGCCACTGGGATTTCAAGAGAACTTGCAGACAGGCCAGTGATGACAGAGTCTGGCAATGGGATATTTTGGGGAGCAACTTTCCCCAACCCCCCACAGCTGGGAAGAGGAAGATGGACCCAGTTCAGTTCAGTTCAGTCGCTCAGTCGTGTCCGAAGATGGGCCCAGGGCAGGTTAAAATGCTGCAAAGTTCACATTTCTTACAGAGATTCAGTCGTTTTGGGGAGGGGAATAAACCTCCTCAAATGGTTGCAAGCCTTTGGTTAATTTCCAGAGTGTTGAAAAAAATTGCTTTTGATAATTTTCTGTCACTAGCAGCCAGACCTAATTTCAACATTTGCTTGGAACTGACTCTTTTTGGGTCTTCGTTGCTGTGCCTGGGCTTTTTCTAGTTGTGGCGAGTGGGGGTTACTCTGTAGTTGTGGTGCTTGGGTTTAGTTGCCCCACGCACGTGGAATCTTCCTGGACCAGGGAGCGAACCTGTGTCTCTTACACGGGCAGGGGGACTCTTAACCTCTGGACACCAAGGAAGTCCCTGAAACGAGCTTTTATGTCGCTTGCATCCAAGATAGTAAAACTCTTTGCTCATCTCTGCCTGGGTTCCATCTTTAATCCAACTCACCCACTTGCTGTCCGTTGCTCCCTGGCATTGCCTCTCTGTGGTAAGTCTCGCCTCTCTAGGATGCGGGGCTTTATCCCAAGCCTGTATCACATCCTGGCATTTTTGTTTCCATTTTCAACCGGGGCAAGAACACAGGAAGGGGGATGTTCTCTCATTATATAATCCAGGTGCTTTCCATGGCTAAGTGGTTGGTGAATTGACTTAATTTGTATCTAGACTTCCAGGTCAGTTTTCTTGATATGTCTTTTTTTTAAAACTGAAGAACCAAATTAATGGGGATGTGTGTGCACGTGTGTGATGATCCCTGAGAAGCCAGAGGGGTGGGGGTGACTGAGCAGAGAAGGAAGGAAAGCAGGCAAGGGGGTCCCAGCCTGGCCAGAAAGGCTGGCTTGACTGTTTGGTCCTGTGCCCTGTCTCCGGGGAGGCTCTCTGGACGTCCAGCTGCTGAGAATCCTCTTTCAGGAGGGAGGCGGGAGAATTCATCCTTCTGTTCGGTCTCACGTTATCAGAGGTCCCTTCACAGTGATCAAACCCCCGCACTTCTGGGTTCTGCCACCTGCCCCAGAGGCCCCAGGGGTTGGAACCTCTCCTGGGCTGCTTCTGTCAGCCACCCCTTCTCTGGGCAGTCTTATTTCTCTTAGGGAGCTTGTATTTTTTACCAAACTTTTAGTTTTGTAATGGGGTTTAGCCAGCTGACAAGCAACACTGTGATAGTTTCAAGTGAACAGCAGGGGCTTGAGAGGGTCAATTCCTAGGCAGGTTGATGAGAAGTCCGGGGTCCCTGAGGAGGAGAGAGGAGTCTGGAATTCTCAAGGAGGAGGAAAGGACAAACGTCTTTTTTTTTCTCTACATTCCTTAGTCTTAGTCACATAAAACATTTTTTTCTTTAAGCCCAGAACTGATGATTACACAACAAACAACTCAGTTTAAACTCTGTACAACGTACTCCAGTATTCTTGCCTGGAAAATCCCATGGATGGAGGAGCCTGGTGGGCTACAGTCCATGGGGCCGCAAAGAGTCGGATATGACTGGGCAACTTCACTCACCCAAGGATTCTATAACAACAAGGTATCCAGCTTGAGGACAGTTTCTCCTTCCTGAAACCCTTCTGGCTAATCCTGTTATCTTAAAATGTAAATTATGGAAGGGGGTCTAGTAAGATCTTTACAACCTTGAGACATTCTTTTGATTTATTGTAATAACCAGTTAAAAAGTATGTAATTCCCTTGCTAAGGCTAGGGATGGGGGTCACTCTCTGTCCCCCTTCTGATGTCTGTGTCAGAAGCTTTCTCTCTCCTTTTTCACTTTAATAAAACTCTGCTACACAAAAGCTCTTGAGTGATCAAGCCTGGTCCCTGGTCCCGAAGTTAAATCTTCTTCGGAGATCATGAATCTGACACTGTTCACCATAAGCTATCAGATTCACCCATACAAACACATGGATCCATTCACCCCCAAACCCCCCTCCTATTCAGGCTGACACATAACATTGAACAGAGTTCCCTGGGCTATATGGTATGTCCTTGTCGGCCATCCATTTTAAACATAGCAGGGTGTACGTGTTCATTCCAAACAGGGAGTGTGTGTTTTTTTGTTCTGTCTTTCCATGGGGCCCTTCTGCTTGGTGGTGGGATCACTACCACCTTCTGCTTCAGAAGTAGTCTTGGTGGATGAAATGGCCCCCAGGATGGTTCCCACTCAGCAGACAGTTTCATTAACACGTCCTACAACTGTTCCCCAAGGGGAAGAAAGACGAGTCATAAAAACAACCCCAGCAAACAAAAAATAAGAGACATTGGTGACTTCTTGAAAGAACCTGATGGCCTTGCATCCCTAGCCCCTACTGGCAAGAGAACATGAGTGATGTCCACAGAGAGTGGCCAGTGCTCTGTCGGGTAGAGCTAGATTTTCTTGGACCCGAAGCTTCTATTATTGGAGGGTTCATTTTAATAACAAATAACATAAAATCTTGAATATGGAGTTAGGTGTGACTGTGAATATTTATTTGCAAGAGAGAAGAATCCCCCATCACCATCGATTATAAATTTACCCATTAGAAAGTCCAGGAAAAGAAGGCATTATTTTGTTAGTTAGCTGCCTGCACCACCTCTTTTCCCCCTCTCTATTTTTTTTGGCTGCATAGTCCTTGCTTTCCTCTTTGTCTGACAACAATTTTTAAATATATTTGAAAAGATAGACTATATTTAACATTTTAAAATTTTATATTAGAGTATACCAAGGGAACATTTCATGCAAAGATGGGCTCAATAAAGGACAGAAATGGTAGGGACCTAACAGAAGCAGAAGATATTAAAAAGAGGTGGCAAGAATACACAGAAGAACTGTACAAAAAAGATCTTCACAACCAAGATAATCACGATGGCGTGATCACTCACCTAGAGCCAGACATCTTGGAATGTGAAGTCAAGTGGGCCTTAGAAAGCATCACTATGAATAAAGCTAGTGGAGGTGATGGAATTCCAGTTGAGCTATTTCAAATCCTGAAAAATGATGCTGTGAAAGTGCTGCACTCAATATGCCAGCAAATTTGGAAAACTGAGCAGTGGCCACAGAACTGGAAAAGGTCAGTATTCCAATCCCAAAGAAGGTAATGCCAAAGAATGCTCAGACTAGTGCACAATTGCACTCATCTCACACGCTAGTAAAGTCATGCTCAAAATTCTCCAAGCCAGGCTTCAGCAATATGTGAACCGTGAACTTCCAGATGTTCAAGCAGGTTTTAGAAAAGACAGAGGCACCAGAGATCAAATTTCCAACATCCGCTGGATCATGGAGAAAGCAAGAGAGTTCCAGAAAAACATCTTTCTGCTTCATTGACTATGCCAAAGCCTTTGACTATGTGGATCACAATAAACTGTGAAAAATTCTGAAAGAGATGGGAATACCAAACCACCTGACCTGCCTCTTGAGAAACCCGTATGCAGGTCAGGAAGCAACAGTTAGAACTGGACGTGGAATAACAGACTGGTTCCAAATAGGAAAAGGAGTACGTAAAGGCTGTATATTGTCACCCTGCTTATTTAACTTCTATGCAGAGTACATCATGAGGAACGCTGGGCTGGAAGAAGCACAAGCTGGAATCAAGATTGCTGGGAGAAATATCAATAACCTCAGATATGTAGATGACACCACCCTTATGGCAGAAAGTGAAGAGGAACTCAAAAGCCTCTTGATGAAAGTGAAAGAGGAGAGTGAAAAGGTTGGCTTGAAGCTCAACATTCAGAAAACAAAGATCATGGCATCTGGTCCCATCACTTCATGGGAAATAGATGGAAAAACAGTGGAAACAGTGTCAGACTTTATTTTTTTGGGCTCCAAAATCACTGCGGATGCTGATTGCAGCCATGAAATTAAAAGACGCTTACTCCTTGGAAGGAAAGTTATGACCAACCTAGATAGTATATTAAAAAGCAGAGACATTACTTTGCCAACAAAGGTCCGTCTAGTCAAGGCTATGGTTTTTCCCGTGGTCATGTATGGATGTGAGAGTTGGACCGTGAAGAAAGCTGATCGCCGAAGAATTGATGCTTTTGAACTGTGGTGCTGAGGAAGACTCCTGAGAGTCCCTTGGACTGCAATGAGATCTAACCAGCCCATTCTAGAGGAGATCAATCCTGGGTGTTCATTGGAAGGACTGATGCTAAAGCTGAAACTCCAATACATTGGCCACCTCATGTGACGAGTTAACTCAATGTAAAAGACTCTGATGCTGGGAGGGATTGGGGGCGGGAGGAGAAGGGGACGACAGAGAATGAGATGGCTGGATGGCATCACCGACTCGATGGACATGAGTTTGAGTGAACTCTGGGAGTTGGTGATGGACAGGGAGGCCTGGCGTGCTGTGATTCATGGGGTCGCAAAGAGTCGGACATGACTGAGTGACTGAACTGAACTGAACTGAATATTGCATTGTATAAAGGTATCAGATCTTTATTCATCAGTCAGTGGACATTTAGGTTGATTCCATGTCTTGGCTATTGTGAAAAGTGCTGCTATAAACATTGGGGTGCATGTACTTTTTTGAACCCTGTTTTTCTCTGGATTATCTGCCCAGAGTGGGATCACTGGTAGCTCTACTTTCAGTTTTTCAAGGAACCTGCATACTGTTTTCATAGTGGTTTTACCAATTTATATTTCCATGGACAGTGTGGGAGGGTTCCCTTTTCTCTGTATCCACCCTGAAGAGACAGAGTGCATTGGTCATTCAATCGTTCCTCTGGCATGTGTCATCAATATTTACTGTTGACAGTTTGTCATAGATTAACTACTTATTTAATTAGTTATAACTTTACAACTCATTATTGGTAATGTCACGTAAAGTTTTAGGATTGTTGTTAAAATTGGGAGCCTCTCTATTGAGTTTCTTTCACTCGTGAGCTTTAAGATTGCAAGGCATTTCACGCTTTCTTACGACTGACTAGTCAGTTCCTTTCTGCAGTGACGTGTTAGGGGTTTCACTGTCGGTGCCACAGAAGCAAAAGTGAAATCTTATTTCAGTGTGAGTCTATGGTTCATTTCTCATTAATAGGATACCAAATCATTCAAGGAACTATTATTTCTATTAGAAATTTATTTCCTTGACTTAATGATTGACTGCTTTTAGGATCATCTAAACTTTTTCATTAACATTCGCTGTTGTTCATTTCTTATCTTTATAGCTTTTAAAATATTCTGTTAATTTGTATGTGTTTTTTTCTCTCAGTGCTTTCATAAATTCTAGTGTCAAAAAATTCTTTCCAATATATATCCATATATTAGAGTCTATAATTTCTCCCTTGTTTTATTGAAACCTTTCAAAGCATATTTTCCCATTTCAGTTAAACTGCCATGTTTAAATTTTATCAACTTATTTTGAATAATTCTTTTTGCATTCCTATTGTATTTGGGTTTCTTACTTCAATCTTTAAAAACATATATTAGAGTGCTTACAATATTGTTATATCAAAGCTAGAACAAATTTTAATAACAGCTGTCTGCAATTAGACTCTTCAAAGAAAAATCCAGTTGATAATGTGTGCTTAAAGTGCTCAAACACTGAACCTGATAAAGAAAACATGTATTATTGCAAAGTATCAGAGAAGTTAACAACTCTCAGTCTTATGACGGCAGGTTTTTTTTTTTTCCTGTGAGATTAAAGAAATAAGATGCTCAAGGCAAGTATATTGTGGTATCTGTGTCACCGAGACACGTGAACTGGAACAGCAGGCGGGAGGAGTATTCCTGGAAATCATCTCTGCACTAGAGCAGTTTCTCACTTCATTTTTCTGATAAGGTTCCTTATGTTTTCACCAATTTTGCCCAGATTTCACTCCAAATATGTTAACACATATATTAATACATTTAAAGTCTTTATTTGCCCATGACAGTTCTGGGTCATCCCTGGGTCTGTTTTTATTGACCGTTTTTTCTATTTATGGGTCATATTTCCTATTTTTAATTGACTGCTGCAATTTGAGTATAACAGAGCAGTGAACATTGACAGAAATTATAATTTGTTCCCAAGAAGTGCTTGCTCTTTTGTGAATCAAATATCTTGGACTAGGATCCAGTTTCTTCAATGCAATCATTAGTTGAGCCAAGTTTGGACTGAACTTGTCACTCTAGTTCATTTAATTCACTTCTATTTTCAAATACCTGGAGTGTGGGATCACCCTCATTCCAGAAGGGCTGTGAGATCTGATACCACAAAATTTCTCTTTGTTTCCTGTGTTATCTTCCTGGCCACTATTGACTCAGTAAGATTCCACAGGAGAGGGCTGGCAGACAGCTGGCAGACCAGATTCAGGCCTGCATGTCAGCTGGTCAACACTACTTTCTTCTTATGCCCCCAGTTCTTCTCTACCCACAGCAGACTTGCCTTTCTCCCGTCCAGGCCCCCATACTGACCCCAGTAATGAAAGCAGGGCCCATCCTTCTCTGGATTTTAGTTTATCTGGATGTCTTTGAATCTGCAATTCTTCACTGGCACTAAAAACAATTTCAAGCTAATCCAGTGTTTCCTCTTTCCTGTGCTGTAGTGGTGGTCTTCAAGGATCTCTTCTGTCTTAACCAGAAGTGGAACCTCTTCATTTCATTTTTGATTTGGTAAAATCTGCTCTTTTATAGGGCTTCCCTTGTGGCTCAGCTCATAAAGAATCCACCTGCAATGTGGGAGCCCTGGGTTCGATCCCTGGGTTGGGAAGATCCCCTGGAGAAGGGAAAGGCTACTCATTCCAGTATTCTGGCCTGGAGAGTTCCATGGACTGGATAGTCCATGGGGTCGCAAAGAGTTGTTTTATATTTTGTATCTTTTAAGCCATTATTTGTTTTGTTTATTGCTGTTTATGTCTGTTGTAATTTATTTTTTATGAAAAATTTTCCTTGTGCTTCTAATCCTGTTCTGTCACCTGTCCTTTCAAACCTTTTATTTCTAAATGTTTCTAGTTATGATTTAAGTGTTTTTTGGGCCACACTGTACGACGTATGGGACCTCAGTTTCCTGACCAGGGATTGAAACTGGGCCACTGCCGTGAAAGCCGAATCCTAACCCCTGCACTGCCGCGAAAGTTCCTAAGTTACGCTATAATAACATCTATCATTTGCTTAGTTCCTTTTGCCTCATTTAAAATATTAGGTTACGTTTTCATCTGCATTGTGCAGCATAGGTTTCTGTTTTGCTCTCATTGTCTGTAGGGACAGTATTGTGTTCTTTTCCCCTTAGAATATCTTTTATATTAGAATTGGTCACGATCCTCTTCTATTGCGTTTTGTGTTTTGCTTTTAAGTGAAATGAGTTTTTCTGTGTTTCTGGGAGTGAGGGGTACTTTGAGGCAGGTTTTGTAGCTTCTGGCTCTAGCACTCCCTCTTCTGATGCTTTTACCAAGTGACAGAAATGTTATATTTCCAGAGATCTGACGTTCTGATCCCCTCCCCAACTTTGTTCCTGTACCATCTCTGTTTTCAGCATCCTTCACTCCTATATCCTCTGTGTGGAGTTTGTCTTGAAAGGAAGCGTCCCTGCACTATTTCTGAGGGCTTCTAGACTGTTCCTTCCTGGTCAGAACTGTGTGTCATGGTCCCCTTGTGGTCCCTGGTGAACTGGGTGCTACCATTCTCAGCCTGGACCTGGGTGCTTTCTGTGAATGCAGGCGAGTGCTGTTGTGGTTTTTCTGTTCTCCGTGCTGTTGGAACCCCTTCCTTTCCTCTTACATAGGTCTACAGCCACGCGGGTCTTGCAGCTGTTTTGATTTACCCCACAGGCTCATTTTGCAAAATTCAGTGGGGTGTTGTGTGTGTGTGTGTGTGGCTCAGTCACTCAGTCATACATGACTCTTTGTGGCCTCATGGACTGTAGCCCACCCAGTTCCTCTGCCCGTGCAATTTTCCAGAGTATTGGAGTGGGGTGCCATTGCCTACTCTAGGGGATCTTCCAGATGCAGGGATCAAACCTGCATTTCTTGTGTCTCTTGCATTGGCAGGTAGATTCTTTACCATGGCTTCCCTGGTGGCTCAGACAGTAAAGCATCTGCCTGCGATGCGGGAGACCCAGGTTCAATCCCTGGGTAGGGAAGATCCTCTGGAGAAGGGAATGGCAACCCACAGCAGTACTCTTGCCTGGAAAATCCCATACCAGTTTCCTCTGGTAGGTTACAGTCCATGGGGTAGCAAAGAGTCAGACACGACTGAGCAACTTCACTAATGCCACCATAGCTTGTCAATTATTTTGTTGTTGAAGTTCAAAGTCTCTGATTTAAAAAAAAATTACTGATTTATTTTTGACTGTATTGGATCTGTGTTGCTGCTCTGGCTTTTCTCTAGTTGTGGCAAGCGGGGCCACTCTCTAGTTGCAGAGCATGGGCTTCAGTAGTTGTAGCATGTGAGCTTAGCAACTGGGCTCTGGATCTTTGGCTCAATAAGCCATGGCGCATGGGCTTAGTTGCTCTAAGCATGTGGGATCTTCCTGGATCGGGGATCGACCCATGTCTCTGCACTGGCAGGAGGATTCTTTACTGCTGAGACACCAGGAAAGCCCCACAAGGTCTCTGATTTTGATACAGCCGTTGCTTGGTCTGATTTGATGGGGGAATTTGGAGAGGTTAAAACTTTATGCCTCATAATCTCCCCAGAATAATTGAAAATGAAGTCACTCAGTCGTGTTCCATACTTCGCGACCCTATGGTCTGTAGCTTACCAGGCTCCTCCATCCATGGAATTTTCCAGGCAAGAGGACTGGAGTGGGATGGCCATTTCTTTCTCCAGGATACCTTCCCAACCCAGGGATTGAACCTGGGTGTCCCACCTTGCAGGCAAACACTTTACCGTCTGAGGCACCAGGGAAGTTCAAGTAATCTCCCCAGAATATTGTCATAATTATTTTGAAATGATTCTAGAAGGAAAAAAAAAAGAGTCTACTGATGACTTATCTCTGATGCCAGTCGACTGGGATACTTCTAGACAGGATGATTCTGTTCCAGTTAGATGGCTAAACAAGGCCATGTCACCGTCTATGACTTTTCATAGAATCCCACAAACTCTGACCTGATTCCTTCATGCCTTGTATTTTCTCTGCTATGAGCTGAACTGTGTGTCCCCTAGATTAATTCCTATTGACATCCTAACCCGCATGCCTCAGAATGTGACTGTATTTGGAGACAGGGTCTTTGAAGAGGTCATTCAGCTTAAATGAGGTTATATGGATGGGCCCTAATCCAACAGGACTGGTGTCCTTATTAGAAGAGAGGATTCAGACACAGAGAAGTACAGAGGGGCCATGTGAAGACGCAGGGAGAAGGTGGCCGTCTACCAGCCAAGGGGCGAGCCCTTCAGAGGAGACCAGCGATGCTGACACCTTGATCTCAAACTTCTGGCCTCCAGTTTTAAGCCTCTTACTTTGCTACGGCAGCCCTCCCAACCCCCCCATCTCTCTCTCTCTTTCTCTCTCTCTCTCACACACAAATCCACACACTGCTTGTAAGAATCTGACATCTGGAGTCAAAAGACCATGTGTGCATGTTGAGTTGCTCAGTCAGACTCTTTGTGACCCCATGGACTGCAGCCCACCAGGCTCCTCTGTCCATGGGATTCTCCAGGCAAGAATACTGGAGTGGGTGGCCATTCCCTTCTCCAGGGGATCTTCCTGACCCAGGGGTCGAATCTGGGTCTTCTGCATTCCAAGTGGATTCTTTACCATCTGAGCTACCAGGGAAGCCCCTCAAAAGACCATACCAGGGCCTTCTTTTCCCTCTGCTGCTGCTGCTGCTGCGTCACTTCAGTCGTGTCTGACTCTGTGTGACCCCATAGACGGAAGCCCACCAGGGTCCCCCGTCCCTGGGATTCTCCAGGCAAGAACACTGGAGTGGGTTGCCATTTCCTTCTCCAATGTGTGAAAGTGAAAAGTGAAAGTGAAGTCGCTCAGTCGTGTCTGACCCTTAGCGACCCCACAGACTGCAGCCTACCAGGCTCCCCCATCCCTGGGATTCTCCAGGCAAGAACACTGGAGTGGGTTGCCATTTCCTTCTCCAATGTGTGAAAGTGAAAAGTGAAAGTGAAGTCGCTCAGTCGTGTCTGACCCTTAGCGACCCCACAGACTGCAGCCTACCAGGCTCCCCCATCCCTGGGATTCTCCAGGCAAGAACACTGGAGTGGGTTGCCATTTCCTTCTCCAATGTGTGAAAGTGAAAAGTGAAAGTGAAGTCGCTCAGTCGTGTCTGACCCTTAGCGACCCCACAGACTGCAGCCTACCAGGCTCCTCCATCCATGGGATTTTCTAGGCAAGAGTACTGGAGTGGCTTGCCATTGCCTTCTCCTCTTTTCCCTCTAGATACATAGAAATGGCTCCCTAGACATTTCACGCCTTTAAAAACTCACTTTGTGGAAGGAAGCTACAATATTTTTCATTTTATTTTGGGATCTTGGTTCAGGCAGAACTTGGAGGTGACTGACTTTTTGTCTGTTGTATTATAATCTGTTCCTTTATGGCTGTGCCTACAAGTGTTTGAATTATGCTCAATATGTTCTCTGTGTCCTCTCTCTCTCTGTCACCTCGTCTCTCTCTCTTTCACTCCGAAGGCGTCCTGAATCGGGCATACGACAGCAAGAGGGCAAGTTTTGTTGGAAGTGAGAGGTGGCTTCAAGTCTTCCACCTGCTGCTCACGTGTCGGATGCTGGGTGAAGCACCTAACATCTCAGAGTCTTTCCCTTCTCCTCTGCAACGGTGAAATGATGCTTCTCCTTCAAGGACACGCCTGAGGGTCACAGGAGACAGAACTGTGATTTGCTTCCTGGCACGTGATGCATAAAAAAGAAATGCTACTTTCTGTTTTTTTTTTTTTTTTTAATTCCTCTCCCAACCACAGTTAGCTAGAAAAAAGCAATTATGGGCCAAAGACAACTTCAGTGAATTGGATATACGTTTAAATGTGTGCAAATTAGCAATGTATTACTCACTGCGCTCTTCAATAAGTGCCATCAGCGGCAGTTCAAAGGGGTGCCGCTTCCAAACTCAGAAAGCACACCGTGAAACTGCTCCATGAACAGCTCTCTGGCGGTGGTCCTCTCTGCAGAAACAGAGGCTTGTTTCCAGCATGCTCTGTGCATCGTTTTTTATTTAGCAACTGGCAAGCTGGTGTCCCACCTAGTGGTCAGCGGGAGGTAGCCCATTTTGAAAAGAGAAGATATTTCATATGATTTGCTGCTGGGCAGAAGCCTGGAGAACGGTCAGTCCACCCTTTTCTCCCTATTTACAGAGGCCTGGGCAGTGTAACCTGGAGAAGGAAATGGCAACCCACTCCAGGATTCTTGCCTGGAAAATTCCTTAGACAGAGGAGCCTGGTGGGCTACAGTCCAGGGGGTTGCAAAGAGTTGGACACGACTTAGTGACTGAGCACACATGCACGCTCAGGCAGTGTAAAGCCCATGATGTGAGAAGTGCCGGGGTGTGTGCGTGCGTGTGTGTGTGTGTAGGTGCTGTGGCAGTAAAATAGGTATGCTAGAGAGAAAGACAGTCATTATATTAAAAGGCATATTGCTGAATGGTTTTCTTAAAATATGAATGATGTCAAATATTCAGAAAAGTTCGTGACAAACAGCACATTTACCACCCAACTCTAGCGAGTTCCAGCATTTTTTCATAGTTGTCTCCTGTTTCTTTAAGAAGCAAAAGAACGTACATGCAGACAAAGCTCCCATTACACCCTTCCACTGTCCCTTTGTTCCCTGTCCCAAACCCAGGGGGAGCCATCATCTCCAATTTGGTGTTTACCTAGAATGGCATTTGAAAATTCTATTAACATCCTATATGTGAATCCATATTTTTTGCATGTTTTCAAAATGTATTTTAGTGAGGTTATCCCGTGTATATTTTTTTCTATGACAAACAATGCAATAAACTACCCTTGTGCCATTTTCCCAAGGGCACTTCCACATGAATTTTTCTCTTCTTTCCCTAGAAACAAAACTGGTGGATTGAAGAGGAAGTCTTTTCTTTCCAGAGTGATTATAGCAAATTACACTTCACATACTCACGTTAAATGATCCCATGGGGCTTTATATCTGACATCGTTAGGCTTCTGAATGTTTTCCAATTTGATGGCTGTAAAATATTTCAGTATTTTATCTTTCCCTAAGAATTGATGCTTTTGAACTGTGGTGTTGGAGAAGACTCTTGAGAGTCCCTTGGACTGCAAGGAGATTCAACCAGTCTATTCTAAAGGAGATCAGTCCTGGGTGTTCATTGGACAGACTGATGCTAAAGCTGAAACTCCAATACTTTGGCCACCTCAGGCAAAGAGTTGACTCATTGGAAAAGACTCTGATGCTGGGAGGGATTGGCGTCAGGAGGAGAAGGGGACGACAGAGAATGAGATGGCTGGATGGCATCACTGACTTGATGGACGTGAGTTTGAGTGAACTCCGGGAGTTGGTGATGGACAGGGAGGCCTGGCGTGCTGTGATTCATGGGGTCGCGGAGAGTCGGACACGACTGAGCGACTGAACTGAATGGAACTGAACTGAATTAGTATTTAAATTGGGCATCTTTTTAAAAGATTTTACTGAAGTATAGTTGATTTACAGTCTTGTAATTTTGCTTTTAATGTCAGCTGTACAGTTGCACAGGGCTTCCCTGTTGGCTCAGAGGTTAAAGCGTCTGCCTGCAATGCAGGAGACCTGAGTTCGATCCCTGGGTTGGGAAGATCCCCTGGAGAAGGAAATGGCAACCCACTCCAGTATTCTGGCCTGGAGAATCCACATATTTTTTTCATATTCTTTTCCATTATGGTTTAACTCAGGACACTGAGTACAGGTCCCTGTGCTATACAGTAGGACCTTGTTTATCCGTCCTATATAGAATAGTTTGCATCTGCTGATCATATCGAGCATCTTTTTATATGTTTCTTCGTCTTGTATTTACCTCTTTAGGATGGGGGCTGGTTGCCAGAAAGACTATACTGGGATTAGAAGCCTTAAACTTTCAGCCTTGCCCCGCAACCTCCGGGAGAGAAGACGGGCAGGGGGGTTAAAGTCATCACCAATGACCAGTAACTGAATTATCCTACTTTCATGTAATGGAACTTTTATAAAAACTCCTGAGCAATGGGGTTCAGGGAGCTTCCACTTTGCTGAACACATCGAGTTACTGGAGGGTGGCACCCCCAGAGAAGGCATGTAAGTTCTGTGTCCCACCTCAAATCCCCAGGCTTCTCTGTCATTTGGCCATTGCTGAGTTGTATGCTCTATAATAAACTGGTGTCTTAGCAGTAAAGAATCTGCCTGCCAATGCAGGAGATACAGGTTCAATCCCTGGGTCGAGAAGGTCCCCCAGAGAAGGAAAGGGCTATCCATTCCAGCATTTTTGAACATCTGAAACTTCATCGTTCACGTACTGCTAAAGCCTGGCTTGGAGAATTTTGAGCATTACTTTGCTAACTGTGAGATGAGTACAGTTGTGCAGTAGTTTGAGCATTCTTTGGCATTGCCTTTCTTTGGGATTGGAATGAAAACTGACCTTTTCCAGTCTTGTGGCCACTGCTGAGTTTTCCAAATTTGCTGGCGTGTTGAGTGCAGCACTTTCACAGCATCATCTTTCAGGATTTGACATAGCTCAACTGGAATTCCATCACCTCCACTAGCTTTGTTTGTAGTGATGCTTCCTAAGGCCCACTTGACTTCGCATTCCAGGATGTCTGACTCTTGGTGAGTGATCACACAATCGTGATTATCTGGGTCATGAAGATCCTTTTTGTATAGTTTTTCTGTGTATTCTTGCCACCTCTTAATATCTTCTGCTTCTGTTAGGTCCATACCGTTTCTGTCCTTTATTGTGCCCATCTTTGCATGAAATGTTTCCTCGATATCTCTACTTTTCTTGAAGAGATCGCTAGTGTTTCTCATTCTATTGTTTTCCTCTATTTCTTTGCATTGATCACTTAGAAAGGCTTTCTTATCTCTCCTTGCTATTCTTTGGAACTCTGCATTCAAATGTGTATATCTTTCCTTTTCTTCTTTGCCTTTTGCCTCTCTTCTTTTCACAGCTATTTGTAAGGCCTCCTCAGACAACCATTTTGCCTTTTTGCATTTCTTTTTCTTGGGGATGGTCTTGATCCCTGCATCCTGTACAATGTCACGAACCTCTGTCCATAGTTCTTCAGGCACTCTACGAGATCTAATCCCTTGAATCTATTTCTCACTTCTACTGTATAATCCAGATTTCAATGTATAATTTCAATATATACAATATATTGAATACAATTTCAATATACAAATTTACAATATACATATTCAATGCATAATTTCAATATACAGACTTCACTGTATAATCCAGATGTTCAAGCTGGATTTAGAAAACGCAGACAAACCAGAGATCAAATTGCCAACATCCGCTGGATCATCGAAAAAGCAAGACAGTTCCAGAAGAACATCTGCTTTACTGACTATGCCAAAGCCTTTGACTGTGTGGATCACAACAAACTGTGGAAAATTCTTAAAAAGATGGGAGTACCAGACCACCTGACCTGCTTCCTGAGAAATCTGAATGCAGGTCAGGAAGCAACAGTTAGACCTGTACATGAAACAATAGACTGCTTCCAAATTGGGAAAGGAGTATGTCAGGGCTGTATATTGTCACCCTGCTTATTTAACTTATATGCAGAGTACATCATGAGAAATGCTGGACTGGATGAAGCACAAGCTGAAATCAAGATTGCCGGGAGAAATATCAATAACCTCAGATATGCAGATGACACCACCCTTATGGCAGAGAGTGAGGAGGAACTAATGAGCCTCTTGATGAAAGTGAAAGAGGAGAGTGAAAAGGTTGGCTTAAAGCTCAACATTCAGAAAACTAAAATCATGGCATCCAGTCACATCATTTCATGGGAAATAGATGGGCAAACAGTGGAAACAGTGTCAGACTTTATTTTTTGGGCTCCAAAATCACTGCAGATTGGCGACTGCAGCCATGAAATTAAAAGATGCTTGCTCCTTGGAAGAAAAGTTATGACCAACCTAGACAGCATATTTAAAAGCAGAGACATTGCTTTGCCGAGAAAAGTCCATCTAGTCAAGGCTATGACTTTTCCAGGACTCATGTATGGGTGGGAGAGTTGGGACTATACAGAAAGTTGAGTGCCAAAGAATTAAGACTCTTGAGAGTCCCTTGGACTGCAAGGAGATCCAACCAGTTCATCCTAAAGATCAGTCCTGAGTGTTCATTGGAAGGACTGATGCTGAGACTGAAGCTCCAATCCTTTGGCCACCTGATGGGAAGAACTGACTCATTAGAAAAGACCCTGATGCTGGGAAAGATTGAGGGCGGGAGGAGAAGGGGACAACAGAGGATGAGATGGTTGGACAGCATCACTGACTCGATGGACATGAGTTTGAGTAAACTCTGGGAGTTGGTGATGGACAGGGAGGCCTGACGTGCTGCCGTCCATGGGGTCACAAAGAGTCAGACATGACTGAGCGACTAATCTGAATCTGAATCTGAACCAGTATTCTTGCCTGGAGAATCCCATGCACATGAGAGTCTCGCTTGCTACAGTCCAGGGAGTCACAAAGAGTCAGACACGACTTAATGATTAAACAACAAACTACAGTAGTAAGGGAAGCACCTTCCTGAAGTTCTGTGAATTGTGCGAGAGGATTATCAAACCTGCAGAGGGGGCCTCAGGCACCTCTGATTTATAGCCATTTGTCAGAAGACTGGGTGGCCCAGGACTTGTGACTGATGTCTGAAGTGGGGACAGTCTTGAGGGACCAAAGGACCCCTTTCACTGACTCTAGGTAGACAGTGTCAGAATTGAATTGAATTATTGGCCACCAGCTGGTGTTGGAGAGTTGGACAAGTGGTGTGTTAGAAGACACCACGTATTTAGTGTCAGGAGGAAAAAAAAATCGCTCAGGACCTTACCTAATGTAAGTGTGGTGCCAGTCACAATGAACACAGGGAGCAATGAACACATTCATTCATTTATTCCAGGCATTTATCGCACAACTGCTTCATACCAGACACTGTTGCAAGCACTTGGGTGGTGATCAGAGCAAATACAGTGTAAAAATACAATGTAAAAAGTCCCTGCCCACGTGGGATTGGATTCTAATAGGGAGCAAAGAAAGAAGAAGGAAGCATGTAGCAGATCAGAAGGTGTGTTAGTCTGTTAGGGCTGCCTTCACCAATACACAGACTGTCGGCTTAAACAACAGGACCGTGCCACCTCTCTCTATGCAAACCACCCTCTCCTGCTACAGTGCCTACCTGTTACAGACTGAACTGTCTCCTACCCCCAAAATATGCTGAATCTCACCCCGTGCCAGAGGTCTGACATCAGTGCTGACAGGGTGGTTCTTCCTGAGGCAGTGAAGGGGAATCTCCTCCAGGCCTCCTTCCTGGACTTGCGGATGTTGCCTTCTTTCACGGCCTTCTCGTCCCCTTTCTTCTGTGTGTGTCTGCCTCTGTGTCTAAATGTCTCTTTTCACAAGGACACAGTCATACGGGGTCATTTCGTTAGTGGCTCAGTGGTGTCCCACTCTTGGTGACCCCATGGACTTAGCCCACCAGGCTCCTCTGTCCCTGGGACTCTCCAGGCAAGAATACTGGAGTGGGTGGCCTTTCCTTTCTCCAGGGGGTCTTCCTGACCCAGGGGTTGAATCCAGGTCTCCTGCACTGTAGGTGGATTCTTTACTGTCTGAGCCACTGGGGAAGCCCCCATATGGTGTTTGGACCCCTCCCTGTGCTCTCATTTTAACTTGATCCCTTCTGTGAAGTCTCTATCACCAAATAGTTCAGTTCAGTTGCTCAGTCGTGTCCGACTCTTTGCGACCCCATGAATCACAGCACGCCAGGCCTCCCTGTCTATCACCAACTCCCGGAGTTCACTCAAACTCATGTCCATTGAGTCGGTGATGCCATCCAGCCACCTCATTCTCTGTCGTCCCTGTCTCCTCCTACCCCCAGTCGCTCCCAGCATCAGAGTCTTTTCCAGTGAGTCAACTCGTCGCATGAGGTGGCCAAAGTTTCAGCTTTAACATCAGTCCTTCCAATGAACACCCAGGATTGATCTCCTCTAGAATGGACTGGTTGGATCTCCTTGCAGTCCAAGGGACTCTCAAGAGTCTTCTCCAACACCACAGTTCAAAAACATCAATTCTTCGGCGATCAGCTTTCTTCACAGTCCAACTCTCACATCCATACATGACCACTGGAAAAACCATAGCCTTGACTAGATGGACCTTGGTTGGCAAAGTAATGTCTCTGCTTTTTAATATGCTATCTAGGTTGGTCATGACTTTCCTTCCAAGGAGGAAGTGTCTTTTAATTTCATGGCTGCAATCAGCATCAGCAGTGATTTTGGAGCCCCAAAAAATAAAGTCTGACACTGTTTCCACTGTTTTTCCATCTATTTCCCATGAAGTGATGGGACCAGATGCCATGATCTTTGTCACCAAATAAGGTTCTGAGTAAACAGGGGTTAGGATTCAGCATATTTTGGGGGTAGGAGATAGTTCATTCTATAACAGGTAGGCACTGTAGCGTAAAGAGGGCAGGAGTGGGTGGTTTGCATAGAGAGAGCAGTCAGGAGGGCTTCCCTTAGAAGGTGAGGTCTGAGCAGACTTGAAAGATAGGAGGGAACAAGCCCTACAGGTGTCGGATGTTGGGGAAGAGCTGCCCAGACTCGTGGTGGCCTCCGAGACCCTAGGGAGGAGCAGCAAGCAAGCACATGGGGTCGATATGGAGCCTAGGGTCAGGGCGGCGTCTGCTCCTGCAGGAAGGACTGTATCGCTTATCCTGAGGCTGCCTTAACAAAAGATCACAAACTGGGTGGCTAACAGCATCCGAAATGTGTTCTCTCACCTTTTTGGAGACCAGAAGTCTGAAATGGAGAAGGCAATGGCAAGCCACTCCAGTACTATTGCCTGGAAAATCCCATGGATGGAGGAGCCTGGTAGGCTGCAGTCCATGGGGTCACTAAGGGTCGGACACGACTGAGCGACTTCACTTTCACTTTTCACTTTCCACTTTCACACATTGGAGAAGGAAATGGCAACCCACTCCAGTGTTCTTGCCTGGAGAATCCCAGGGACGGGGGAGCCTGGTGGGCTTCCATCTATGGGGTCGCACAGAGTTGGACACGACTGAAGTGACTTAGCAGCAGCAGCAGAAGTCTGAAATCAAGGTCTAAACAGGGCCACGCTTGCTCCTTCGCTGGCTGTCGGCCATCCTTGGCGTTTCCTGTCTTCCAGCAGCAGCATTCTAATTTCTGCCCTCCGGCCCCCGTCCACCCCTGGTCATCTCACAACCATCATCCCTCTGTGTGGTCACCATCTGGTGTCCTGCTGGTGAATCCCTATGGGCCCCTGTCTCTGTGTCTCTTTTCTTCTTATAAAGACTCCAGTCATATTAGATCAAGAGCCTAGCCTACTCCAGCAGGACTTTATAAGTTTATCTTCAAAAAACCCTATTTACATATAAGGTCACATTCACAGTTAGCCTATGGGTACCTGTCCTGGTCCCAGGGTAGCATCAAAGACTGTGTTCACTGGCCGCAAAGGTAAAAGGGAGAAATTGGTTTAGTTCCATAAATTACTTGTTTTCAAAACAAAACAGAAAAGCCAGAGGTTAGTATGATGACATGGAGAAGGAAATGGCAACCCACTCCAGTGTTCATGCCTGGAGAATCCCAGGGACAGAGGAGCCTGGTGGGCTGCTGTCTATGGGGTCGCACGGAGTCGGACACGACTGAGCGACTTCACTTTCACTTTCAATCTGGATCGAACTCAGTGATGAAAGGGTGAGCCCTCCGGTTCTCAGCTGCATGGGGTCTCACTCTCCATCCACGCAGAGCTGGGGGCCCCCCTCTCTGAAAAGAGGACTCTTCTAGAAAGCAGAAGTTGCTTCTCTTTTTTTCTATAAGATTTTCCATTTTTCCACCTAATATACATAATCTTCTTATTTTATGTGCTGAATTAGCTCACATGAGAACAACTTTATGGAAGACATGTCGGCATTTAATTATGCACCAAATATTTGTCCCGGGGTGGTGAGAAGCTCAATGGGTTGCTAACGAAATAATTAGAAGTGGCTGCTTGAGTTTCTTCCATCTTAATAATGGGGACATTCCTAATTAGGGGTGACAGAGGAGGCAGCCAGCCATTCTGATGGCCCTCCCCACCGGAAACAAGCATTTTTTGGACAGATTATTGCCATTCAGGGCTTCAAAGCTTCCAGAAATTTCTGTTAGCTCTTGCACTGTGGGTACATGGACATTGAGGGATCTGAACACATGTTGGGAGGACACCCCAGGTGCTTTGTGTGAGCGCTGGCTCTGAGGGTAGACTAGCTTCTTGGCTCTCCTTCTTGCTGTTAATAGCCATGAAGCTGGGGCAGGTTCCTGATGCTTCTGAGCCTCAGTTGCCTCATCTCTAAACTGGGAATAATTAAACCTTGATCATCAGGGGTTGTGGGGACTCTCATGAGTTAAAGCGTGTTAAGCACTTAGCCCAGGGCCCAGTGTTTGGAGGCCAAGAAGGTAAGATTCTTACTCTGGGATCAGGTGTGCACAAGCAGGACTTCCTGGGTTGACCACGGTCAGGTGGGCAGCCTGCTTTGCTTTGTCCCAATTATTTTTTTTGAAGGATGGATGCGCGAAGGGCTTAAGACTCTAGACTTAGAGGAAGTTGCTTGCGCTGAGCAATTCCTCCAGGAGACTGACATTACAGTCTGGAAAGTCAAGGTGGTCAGTTGGAGGTGGATTGGCTTTCCCCTTAACCATATTCTGGGAGGGACTGTTTCAGCGTGTTCCTAAACTTTTCAGGGTCAGGAAATAAAGCAAAGTTGTATTTGGGGAGTCTTCCCTCTCCACGCTGTGCAGAGCCAAGGTTGGCCCCGGTTGCTGGGGCTTCACTGGGGAGAACCAGGGAGATAGCACAAAGCGTGGTCTGCCTTGGTCTCAGTCGGGCGAGGAGGGTGGAAGGATGGGCTGTGGAATAGCCATGAGTCTCTCTTCTGTCCCTTCTCTGGGATTCTCTGCTCAGGTTCTCTAGAGTGGATGTTCAAGTAGGGTACTTGGATTTTTCCAGCGCAGCAACTTGAAAGGGAACTGATGATTTACTTCTTGACTGTACTTGTTGAATCCTGGTGTGGTCCAGGCACTTAGCTAAGCTTTCTCTCACAGTGGCTCATCCATCCTGGCAAGACCACTCAAGACAGGTCCTGCTGAGGGTGCTGAGGATCAGAGAGGTTGAGTGACTTGCCCTGAGATGCACAGAGTGACAGACTTGCACCTGCCCCCCGCCGGAGCCCAGAGCAGCTGCATGGAACCTCCGTGCTGCTGTGTCCTCTGGGGCTTAACACAGAACAGCACCATCCTGGGTGTGAGTCATTGTGCAAAGTGAAAGTCGCCCAGTCGTGTCCGACTCTTTGAGACCCCCATGGACGATACAGTCCATGGAATTCTCCAGGCCAGAACACTGGAATGCGTAGCCTTTCCTTTTCTCCAGGGGATCTTCCCGACCGAGGGATTGAACCCAGGTCTCCCGCATTGCAGGTGGATTCTTTCCCAGCTGAGCCACCAGGGGTTGGTGAACCGATGGTGAAAGGTCTGGGTCCTGTTTCTGACTGCTGCTGCTGGAAAGGGAACTTTCAACCACCCACACGTCCTTACAGCCTGAGGGATGGGACTCTGTCCTTCTGATACAAGTCCTTACAGTGCTGGGTCTCCACATGCTAGAGGATTTCAGGAAAAAGGAAGCCATATATGGCTAGATGGAGTCAGGGATGCATCAGTGCCCTCTGACAAGCAGTAGGTCACACGGTGTGTTTCCAGACACATCTGGGCTTTTTACTCTCCCCAGGTAAGTCATGGTCTAGCCCCCAGGTGAGACTTGGTCCCCCAGGTGAGTGGTCCTTCCCCCAGGTGAGTCCTGATCCTGCCCCCAGGTGAGTCCTGATCCCCCAGGTGAGTCCTGATCCTGCCCCCAGGTGAGTCCTGATCCCCCAGGTGAGTCCTGATCCTGCCCTCAGGTGAGTCCTGATCCCCCAGGTTAGTCCTGATCCTGCCCCCAGGTGAGTCCTGATTCTACCCCCAGGTGAGTCCTGATCCCCCAGGTGAGTCCTGACCTACCCCCAAGTGAGTCCTGATCCTACCCACAGGTGAGTCCTGATCCCCCAGGTGAGTCCTGATCCTACCCCCAGGTGAGTCCTGATCCCCCAGGTGAGTATTGATCCCCCAGGTGAGTCCTGGTCCTGCCCCCAGGTGAGTCCTGATCCCCCAGGTGAGTCCTGGTCCTGTCCCCAGGTGAGTCCTGATCCTACCCCCAGGTGAGACCTGATACCCCAGGAGAGTCCTGATCCCCCAGGTGAGTCCTGATCCTGCCCCCAAGTGAGTCCTGATCCTACCCCCAGGTGAGTCCTGATCCCCCAGGTGAGTCCTGATCCTACCCCCAGGTGAGTCCTGATCCCCCAGGTGAGTCCTGATCCTACCCCCAGGTGAGTCCTGATCCCCCAGGTGAGTCCTGACCTACCCCCAGGTGAGTCCTGATCCCCCAGGTGAGTCCTGATCCTGCCCCCAAGTGAGTCCTGATCCTACCCACAGGTGAGTCCTGATCCCCCAGGTGAGTCCTGATCCCCCAGGTGAGTCCTGGTCCTGTCCCCAGGTGAGTCCTGATCCTACCCCCAGGTGAGACCTGATACCCCAGGAGAGTCCTGATCCCCCAGGTGAGTCCTGATCCTGCCCCCAGGTGAGTCCTGATTCCCCAGGTGAGTCCTGGTCCTGCCCCCAGGTGAGTCCTGATTCCCCAGGTGAGTCCTGGTCCTGCCCCCAGGTGAGTCCTGATTCTCCAGGTGAGTCCTGATCCCCCAGGTGAGTCCTGATCCTGCACCCAGGTGACTCCTGATCCCCCAGGTGAGTCCGGGTCCTGCCCCCAGGTGAGTCCTGATCCCCCAGGTGAGTCCTGATCCTACCCCCAGGTGAGTCCTGATCCCCCAGGTGAGTCCTGATCCTACACCCAGGTGAGTCCTGATCCCCCAGGTGAGTCCTGATCCCCCAGGTCAGTCCTGATTCCCCAGGTGAGTCCTGGTCCTGCCCCCAGGTGAGTCCTGATCCTACCCCCAGGTGAGTCCTGATCTCCCTGGTGAGTCCTGATCCTGCCCCCAGGCGAGTCCTGATCCTGCCCCCAGGTGAGTCCTGATACCCCAGGTGAGTCCTGATCCTGCCCCCAGGTGAGACCTGATCCCCCAGGTGAGTGCTGATCGTACCCCCAGGTGAGTCCTGATCCCTCAGGTGAGTTCTGATCCTGCCCCAGGTGAGTCCTGATACCCCAGGTGAGTCCTGATCCTACCCCCAGGTGAGTCCTGATCCCCCAGGTGGGTCCTGGTCCTGCCCCCAGGTGAGTCTTGATTCCCCAGGTGAGTCCTGATCCCCCAGGTGAGTCCTGGTCCTGCCTCCAGGTGAGTCCTGATTCCCAAGGTGAGTCCTGGTCCTGTCCCCAGGTGAGTCCTGATCCTACCCCCATGTGAGTCCTGATCCCCCAGGTGAGTCCTGATCCTACCCCCATGTGAGTCCTGATCCCCCAGGTGGGTCCTGGTCCTGCCCCCAGGTGAGTCCTGATCCCCCGGGTAAGCCCTGGTCCTGTCCCCAGGTGAGCCCTGGTCCTGCCCCCAAGTGAGCCTTGATCCCCCAGGTGAGTCCTGATTCTACCCCCAGGTGAGTCCTGATCCCCCAGGTGAGCTCTGGTCCTGCCCCATGGTGAGCCCTGGTGCTCACCTGGTGGAGCCCTGGTCCTGCCCCTTGAACAGCCCATGGAAATGTGTGCAAGCCTAGCGTGTCCCAAGCCACCGAAGCAGGTGATGTGGCCCAGTAGTCCTGCACAACCTGCCCTGGCTCTGGTGTCCAGGGTCACGGGGTCTGGATGCCTTTGCCTTCCTCATAGCGGAGCTGCGCCCTTTGCCCTCCTTCCTGCTGGGTGTGAAGATCTCCTGAAGCACCCCAGACCCCTTTTTCCCTCGTGGGGTCCAAGGACATCTGTGGATGAGAAGAGGTGATTGCTCTTTACAGAAATCCCTCCTAAGCCTGTGCTCTGGCTTCCTGCAGACAGACTGTGAGCCCTGGAGGATGGATTGCAGCCAGAAGGGAAGGCAAAACAAACCTCAACACTGTGTTGCTGTTCGGTCACTCAGTCGTGTCCAACTTTGTGACCCCCTGGACTGCAGCACGCCAGGCTTCCCTGTCCTTTACTGTCTCCCAGAGTTGGCTCAAAGTCATGTTCATTGAGTCAGTGATGCCATCCAACCATCTCATCCTCTGTCGTCCCCTTCTCCTGCCTTCAGTCTTGCCCAGCATCAGGTCTTTTCAAATGAGTCAGCTCTTTGCATCAGGTGGCCAAAGTATTGGAGCTTCAGCTTCAGCATCAGTCCTTCCAATAACCATTCAGGACTGATCTCCTTTAGGATGGACTGGTTGGATCTCCTTGCTGTCCAAGGGACGGTCCAGAGTCTCCTCCAGCATCACAGTTTGAAAGCATCAAGTCTTCAGCACTCAACCTTCTTTATGATCCAACTCTCACATCTGCACATGACCACTGGAACAACCATAGTTTGACTATACAGACCTTTGTTGGCAGAGTGATATCTCTGCTTTTTAATACGCTGTCTGGGTTTGTCATAGCTTTGTCAACACTGTGTATTTTTCTGTTTTGTAAAAATGCGCCAGAAAAGCATAACTAAACACAGATCCAGTCAGGAAGAGCCAATACCCCTTTTCTGGCTCACTTCCATTGTTCCACTTCGGAGTGTGGTTGACCTTTTCAGTCATCTCATTATCTCCTTGAAGGATGACAGCCTGCAAGGTTTAGCACCATTTATCTGCTGAACGGTGGAGGCTGCCGAGGACTCTACAAGTGGTTTATGTTTTGACCGTGTTCCAAGTTATGCAAGTCATCCCCTCTGGTGGATAACGGCAGGTCCCCGAATCCTTTGTCCCCCGTCCCTTCTGCCTCCCTGCTGCCCTCTCCTGTTCATGGGGAGACTCTACCTGGAATGTCCTTCTTCCCCAGTGGCCATTGGGAATTCCCATGTGGGTTTCAGCTCCTGCTTTCTTCTCAATGCCCTCTGCTTTGGGGACGGTTAGCCTGGACATTAGAGAAGAGCCTCCCATCCCAGAGTCCAACAGTTTTGGTTTGACCCTGGCATAGCCTCTAAAGAACCTCTAAGGGGCAGGTTGGAGGGCAACCTCTAACCTCGGTGCTCCCATCTCCTTGCTGTTCCATGGGGTACCAGTAGCTACCACCCACCTGGTTGTTGTGGGCAGAAGAGAGGTCACGTGCTCTTTTGTTCTCTCCCTATGAAACTTGCAAATGGTGCCTGTCATATGGAAAACTACCAAGGGGAATCATCTTTGTCCTGAGGCCTTTGGGACTCTCCTGCAGAATCTTTTTGGTGGAGCCCAGACACGGATCGAATCACTCCTGTTCAGACTGGAGAATCATGACCTTGGGGGTCTCCTGAGGGCAGGGAAAACGCAAACGGTTCTGGACCTCGTGGCGTGGCTGCCTTCCTGTGTGGGTGCTTCTCTTTCTGGATTTCCCTTCCTTTGCTGACTGGACACATGGGGGTTTGGGTGTTGTGTTTAGTTCCCAGGGGCGGCTGGAACAAGTCATCACGGATGGGGTGGTTAAAACACAGACCTGTATTTTTAAATTTTTTTCCACATTGCACAGCATGCAGGATCTTAGTCCCCTGATCAGGGATTGAACCTGTGCCCCTGCTGTGGCAGTGCGGAGTCTTAACGACTGGACCGCCTGGGAAGTTCTAACAGGCCTGTACTATCTCGCTATTTTGGAGCCAGAAGTCCAACATCAGAGCCTTGAAAATCCTGGGCGCCCCCTGGAGGCTCTGGGGGAGGAGGCTCCTTGTCTCTTCCAGCCTCTGGTGGCTCCCGGCATTCCTTGGCTTGTGGCGTCATCCCTCCAACCTGTTTGTGTCTTCCCTTGGCCTTAGCCTCTGAATCTGCCCTTTCCTCTTCATAGAAAGACACTAGCCATTGGATTGACGGCCTACCCTGTGATCTCAGTTTTTAAAAAAGGATATTTTATTTGTTTATTTGTGGCTGTACTGGGCCTTCATTGCTTTGTGAGGGCTTTCTCTAGTTGCTGTGTACGGGCTTCTTTGCGGTGGCTTCTCTTGTTGCAGAGCATGGGCTCTAGATTGCAGACTCAGCAGTTGTTGCTCGTGGGCTTGAGACCACAGCCTCAGTAGTTCTGAAGCACAGAATTAGTTGTTCCTTGGCTCCTGGGATCTTCCCGGACCAGGGGCTGAACTGCTATCCTCTGCATTGGCAGGCAGATTCTTAACCGCTGGACCACCAGGAAAGTCCTCTAGAATCTCATCTTGCACACGTGCTAAGTCGCTTCAGTCGTGTCTGACTCTGCGACCTTATGGACTGTAGCTCTCCAGGCTCCTCTGTCCATAGGGATCCTCTAGGCAAGAATACTGGAGTGGGTAGTTATTTCCTTCTCCAGGAGATCTTCCCGACCCAGGGGTCAAACCCATGTCTCTTATGTCCCTTGCAGTGGCAGGCAGGTTTTTTTTTTTTTTTTTTTTTTTTTTACCACTGGTGCCACCTGGCAAGAATGATCTTATCTTAACTTTAACTAATTATGTCTACAAAGACTCTATTTCCAAACAAGGTCACATTCTAAGTTTCCAGGTGGACATGACTTTCTGGGAGGCACGATCCAATCTACTACAGGTATTAACTGCGGGGTCAGCAAGGGATAAGCACACACTTGTGCCCAAGTGGCCTGGAAGCTCTTTCATCCAGGCCCCCAAACAGACTGGCTAGACTGGAGAATTTTCCTCTGCTTTCTTCCCCCAGGGTCCACGGCAGCTCAGAAATTCCCTGCCCTCCACTGGAATTTCCTTGACTCTTCTTGCAGACTCATTTTTCTACAGTTTCCTTTTTCCCCTCTGTCATCCCAAGTACCCTACAATGAAACCAAAGCCACGTCTGAGTGCTGTGGCTCCCGAGAGGGTAAACAAAAATTTTTTTTTTTAATGCTAGAATGTTTAAAAGCAAAACGTTTTGAATTTGAAAACAGCATAGAGATAACTGCAATCTATAAATCAAGGAATTGGTGGGGCTGCCAAAATGCTCAAGCCAAAGTCTTTCTGTTCTGCCCCCTTTCAGCTCTGTTATCTGTTTGCATGCCCTCTTGGGCTTTGTGTGGGGGGTTCAATTCTGCTGGTTTTGTGCACACAGAACAGACCTCCAGGTCTTGGCAGCCCTTAGGGAGCAGGACCTGGCAAGCAATTATGGCCAAGAATCCCTTCCTTTCAGGAACTCGTGGTGTTTTGTTCACACGCCCTAGGGGTTTATGCAGCATTGCAGCGCTTGAAGGCTCATCTCTCTGTGCACAGAGATGGGAGCTGCAGGTGAGTGAGTGTCCCATTTGGCTCAGAGTGGGTGAAGGCACAGCCCAAGGTTGGTTCTCCTCCAGCTGCTGGCGACACTGTTGTGGGCAGAGAAGGGGTGGTGGTCCCCACTCATTTGTGTCTCTTGCATCTTTGGTGCTGGCGGTCTGCCTCTGGCATTTCCAGGAGTGGACAAGACCCCCCAGACTGTTTGTTTGGGATCCTGTTTGACATCAATTACTTGGTCCAGCTGTGTCCTAGGGCCAGCTGGGCAGCTGTCTGACTGGATTTCTCATCTTGGGCTTCTCCTGTCTAGGGCTTGTTAGGGCCTGTTACGCATCTCACAGAAGTAAAGATCTTTCTTTGTGTGTGTGATTCAGCTTAACTTATTATTAAAGAATTTGTCACCTGAAATATGTGCTCTGTGTGCTAAATCGCTCAGTCGTGTCCGACTCTTTGCGACCCCGTGGACTGTAGCCCACCGGACTCCTCCGTTCATGGAATTCTCCAGGCAAGAATACTGGAGTGGGTTGCCATACCCTCCTCCAGGGGATCTTCCCAACCCAGGGATCAAACCTGGATCTCTTGTCTCCTGCCATGACAGGCAGGTTTTTTTTTTTTTTTTTTTTTACCACTAGTGCCACCTGGGAAGCTGGTAATTGAAATATAATAGGTGTACAATATAGTACAATATTATATGTTACAGGTGATTTACAAATTTAAAGGTTATGTTTTATAGTTATAAATATTGCCTATATTCCCCACGTTGTACAATATACTCTTGTAGCTTTTTTAAAAAAATATTTATTTATTTGGCTGCTCCAGGTCTCAGTTTTGGCATGCAGGATCTAGTTCTCTGACCAGGGACCGAACCCAGGCCCCTGGAGTCTTATTCAGGGGACCATCAGGGGAGTCCCACTGTAGCTTATCTTACACAGAACAGTCTGTTCCTCCTAATCCCCTTGCCTCCTTCCCTCTCCCCCACTCTTGCCACCGGTCTATTCTCTGCGTCTGTGCGTTGGCTTCTTTTTCGTTACAAGGATCGTTTTCTAAGGCAGCTCTTTGCGATTTCAGCACAGGTGAAAAGCTCAGGAGTGACCTGAACAGAGGTCTTGCCTGTTGCATTGTCATGAGGGAGACACTGTAATGCTCTAACTGGAATGTTATTAATATGACGAGGTTCTATTTTTCTCGTTGCCTTTTTTTTTTTTTGGTGAGAGAAGGAATGTGTGAATGTGGAGAAAGTTAAGCAGGGGCCTCAGTGCATGTTGCTGGGACTTAGAAGGGGGCGGTGGCATCCTGTAACCTGGGCTGAAGGTTTAGCCAAACCTTTCACGGGGTCCTTCCAGATGGAGCTTCAGGTGGATTGGAAGGAAACCGCAGTGCGCTGCAATGCAGGCAGGTAGGGCTTTTCTAATTGGGTGGCGGTGGGTAGTGAACCTGCCCCCCACCCCCACCATGACAGAGCGGAGTCTCTGGCTCCTCGGCTTTGGGGTTGGGGTGGATACTGTGACTGTTTGGGCCAACAGAATGTGGTGACAAGTGGTTCAGTTCCTGGTGAGACAGGCTGGGATCCGGGGTCTTTAATGGAGTGCTTGCTCCTGGACAAAGGTCTCCTCCAGGAACAAATGCAAAGAAACTATGATGGACTAAAGAGAACTGCAGGCAGGCACAGTTGGGGCTAAGCACGAACAATAAGATACAAAAAAGGCCATGGATCGATTGCCATTTCTACGGTGCTGGGAGCAAAAGCAGGGTACTGTGCTGTGACCCCTGCACACAGCACCAGCCAGGGGGTGGGCAGGCCCCCTCAGCCACCCCTCTGGGCCTGACCCACCCATCTCTCCTTCCCCCACCCCATTTAAGGAGCCAGCTCACCTCCCTTGGGGCATGAGCAAGGGAGCCTGTTACTTGTTCTCAATCGCTCTTGCTGGAGCACGAGTCCCAGTTCAGTTCAGTTCAGTCGCTCAGTCGTGTCCGACTCTCTGCGACCCCGTGGACTGCAGCAGGCCAGGCCTCCCTGTCCATCACCAGCTTCCAGAGTTCACTCAAACTCATGTTCATGGATTCGACGATGCAGTCCAGCCGTCTCATCGTCTGTCGGCCCTTCTCCTCCCGCCTTCCATCTTTCCCAACAGCAGGGTCATTTCGAATGTCCCAGGGTCCCAGTAAAGCCTCATCCAGATTCCCAGCCTGGTCTGTTCTGCTTGTACTCAGCCCAGGTGCTTTTCCACCTCTGCAGATTCAGAGCCAACAGTTGATCCCTCTCTTTTTGGACTCTGATTATATGACAGCACAGTCACAGCAGAAACCGTCCTTCTGAAGCACATTTACACGCAGGTGCAAGGAATTCCGTATCTGTTATCTCTCTTCATCCTTGCCCAGTCACTCAGTCGTGTCTGACTCTTCGCGATCCCATGGACTGTAGCCCGCCAGGCTCCTCTCGCCATGGGATTTCCCTGGGCAAGAATACTGGAGTGGGTTGCCATTTCCTCCTCCAGGGGATCTTCCTGACCCAGGACCTCTTAAGAATTTCTACTGAGTCAAGAGTCCAAGAACCCTGCTGGCTAACATAGGCGCTGCTCTCCACTAAATGGTGGGGGCGTCCTGCCTCTTGGAAGCACCTGTCTTGTAAGGAGTGGGATACTTGGAGATGCCTGCCCATGGGGGTGGGTGAAGCCTGTGTCCAGTGACCATGAACGTCCTTGGGCGCCCAGCAGACAGCTCACCGGAACTGAGACACACCATCCCTGCTCGCCCTCCCTGACTCCTGACCCACAACGTCCTGAGCCAAACCAACAGCTGAGTGAAGGCTTTAAGTCTGGGGTGGCTTCACATGGAGCGGCGCTTACCTGGGGCATTTTTGTCAAGATAAGACTGGTCACCTGGCTGGGATGGGGAGGAAGTTGGGTGAAAAGTGGCTCCAGTAAGAAAGTGAAAGTTGTTCAGTTGTGTTTGACTCTTTGCGACCCCATAGATATACAGTCCATGGAATTCTCCAGCCCAGAGACTGGAGTGGGTAGCCTTTCCCTTCTCCAGGGGATATTCCCCATCCAGGGATCGAACCGAGGTCTCCCGCATTGCGGGTGGATTCTTTACCAGCTGAGCCACAAGGGAAGTCCAAGAATACTGGAGTGGGTAGCCTATCCCTTCTCCAGTAGATCTTCCCAACCCAGGAATTGAACCAGGGTCTCCTGCATTGCAGGCTGATTCTTTACCAACTGAGCTATCAGGGAAGGAAGCGGTGGATAAAGATTCCAACTTCTTTCCCAGATGAAGGTGAAGAAGGGCGTCTGGTGGGGACCAGTGTGGGTACAGATTCCTGCAGGAGGCCCCATCTCCCTGCCTCTGGGTGGGGGCAGGGCAGCTGGAACAGTAAACACAGGGGATTCCCGAGTTCCATCACTTATCAGATGCCAACTGAGCTCACATGTGTTCAGCACGTGAGACAGGAGGCATGTGACAGACACCACCCTGGTCCCAAGAAACCACTGCCTATCCTTGGGGAGAAAGAAGTCCCGTGGGATGGAGATTTGGCCAGACACGGGGTTGCAGTGGACGGGGAGTGGGTTCCTCGGGGGTTTGAGCCCCTTGATTAGGCATCTTATTAGTGTTCCTTGACCAGTCACATCCTGGCCAGCCTGCCCAGTCTCTGCCTGCTGCTGCGTTGCCAGGTGCCCTGCTTGATGTCCAGTCTGGGGAGAGACTCAGCCAGACTTGGAGTTAGTGGTGGGACCCCGCTGACCCATGTCAGCTGGTTTCCTTCATCGTCTGCCACTGTTGAGCCCCTGCTGGTCTCGGCTCCTTGGCTAAGCTTCTGCTGCCCCCTCCCGGCTAGAGCCTAGGGACCCCGTCACCGCATGGGTAGTGATGGGTGGTTGTGGTTTCCATTTCTGCCTCTCAACGTGAATTTGCTGGATCATCTCCCAGAGTTTAACATGTAACCGGCAGTATAGCTTTCAGTTCAATATTATCATTGTATTAATAGCTTGCCATGTCATTTAGGACTAAGTGTTATAATCTTTGAGCCTCTGTTTTCTCAGCTAGAAAATGGGACTAATACTACTGAATTTGCAGGGCTATAAGGATTAAGTGGACTACCCAGGTGGCACAGCAGTAAAGAATCCGCCTGCCAGTGTATAAGAGGAGGGTTCGATCCCTGGGTCGGGGTTCCTGGAGAAGGAACTGGCAACCCCCTCCAGCATTCTTGCCTGGTGAAGCCCATGGACAGAGGAACCTGGCAGGCTACAGTCCATGGGGTAGCGAAGAGTCGAACACGACTGGCCAACTGAGCAAGATTAAGTGAAATAACAGATGTGGAATTCCTTGCACCTGTATGTAAATGTACCACTGAGTGGTGGTTTTCTTGTTGTGGTTGTGCCATCATATAATTGGAGCCCAAAAAGAGAGGGAATAAACTGTTCACTCTGAGTCTACAGAAGTGGAAAGACGAGTTTTTGGAGAAACATGGTTTGGCCTGTGGGGAAGAAGCTGGAACGGAGACCTAAAATGTACTGGCGGTGGCCCTGTCACTTGTTTACCCAGCTCTGGGAGGGACAGTGTGGTTCGAGGAACTTACCTTCTTATTTTCTTGTCTTTGGGATTCCTTGATGCTGGAGTGCAGGAAAGCAGAGTCTGATCTGCTCAAAGCGACTTTTATGGATGAAATTTAGCTTTCAAGTCTTCCTTCTAGAGATGACTTCAGGACTTTGAGGGAAAAAAAATGAAGTTGTGATTTAGGAAGATTGTAACTCAAGCATTTGTTGAGAAGACACCAAATACTTTATTTCCTTGTAAGAGAAGAAAGATCATATTATATAATCAAAATGTGTAAAAGGAGGTGTGCGGCGTGTTGGCTAAAGAAAGCCTAAGGTGACCTTCAGGGCTCCTCTGGTGGCTCAGTGGTAAAGAATCCACCTGCCATTGCAGGAAACACAGGTTTGATTCCTGGGCCAGGAAGATCCCCTGGAGGAGGAAAAGGCAACCCACTCCAGTATTCTTGCCTGGGAAGTCCCATGGACAGAGGAGTCTGGTGGGCTACAGTCCATGGGGTTGCAAAAGAGTCAGACACGACTTAATGACTAAACGACAATAAAAACAAAAGTGACCTTCAGGAAAGCATTAGCAGTGGGAGATGATGGCTGCTTTGAGTCCCACTGGATCCAACGTTCATTTCTCTTGCTGGTCTGCCACATGACGAATGGGAAAACACTTGCCTTTCTATAGGCTATCTATTGACCTTAGATGACTCCATTATAGCCTACTGGTTGGAAACCTCCAGGTCACGATGATGAACAATGATCAGACAAGTGGACCTCTTTTAAAAATGCAAACTAATAAATTTCACAGAAATCACTCATTAGGGTGTGCTAGGATGTGAGCAGTGCAGTATGGTTTGTCAAAATGTTGGATGAGGTAATTTGGTAGAATGAACCATTCTACCATAGATGGAGGCACCAGATCATTCTCAGTTGGCCAAGAGAGAGAGATTTTCAAAATATAACATAGCTGTGAAAGCAGCAATAGGGGTTTCAATGGCTGCTATCATCACCTGAATGGCAAAGCATGAATGTTACTACTCTTTCTCCTCCATCCATCCAACCACTTGTTCCCCAACCCACCCGTCTACCTATTCATCCATCCACCACTCATCCATCCATCCATTCCTCCATCCGTCCATCCATCCACCCACTCATCCCTCCATCCACCCATCCACCCATCCATTCCTCCACCCATCCACCCATCCACCCACTCATCCATCCATCCATTCACCTACTCATCCATCCAACAAAAAAGCGCTGAGCACCAACTAAGTGCCAAGTATTATGGAGGGTGCTGGGGACAGACGGGTGAGACAATCCTGGGCTGTGAGGAGTTTGTTTTCTGCTGGGGACAACAGACAAGAAGGGTTAATGTGCAGTGCAGTGCTAGTTTGCGAGCTCTCAGGACACAGATTTGGAAGACTGCTAGGGTCAGGGGAGACAGGGAAGGATATCTGAGCTTCCCGGATGGCTTCAGATTCATATACCAGGAGGAAAAAGCAATGTTTTCAAGGTCTAGGTGGCCTGGGAGGGTGTGCCCTGTTGGTGAATATAGACATTTGATAAAGGGGGTTTGTGGGATGGAATACTGGCCCATCCTTATGCGCCCAGCAAGGAGTTTGAATGTGATGCTGCACAGCAGTGATTATTGACCTGGGCCCTGAGGACAGGGGCCCAGACACTTGGGTGTGAGGGACAGGGCTCGTAATCTCCCCTCCTGCTACAACCAGGCAACTCCACTTCTGTCTGATTTAAATAGTGAGCTCCTGCTTGAGGGTTCAGTCAGAAAAAAGTTTCTGCTGCTTAGTTTGGAAACCACCAGCGTAGGTGAGGATGCTCCAGCTATGGGTTTGGCTGGGAATTGTTCTAGACAATCCCTCTGGGGTAATGTTGATGGTGGTTCCAGGGGGGTCAGCAGGGACAGGGGCTCTTCTCTTGGGCAGCTGAATGGGAGCATCCCCGTGGGTTTCTTTGGGCCTGGGGAGCACTGAGTGGGATGGATGGGCAAGGGCCTGGGGGATGCGGATGACACGTCAGTAACACTGCCAGGCACAGCAGCAAGACTGCGTGGGTGTCAGACTAGGAAAGGTGGGCTGAGATAGCATCGGTGTCCTGAGGGCTTTATCTTATGTCCCACAGCCTCGGGGAAAAGACCTAACCCAGGTATGTGTGCGTGTGTGTATATATATGTATCTAGGGCTTACGCAATGGCTCAGTGGTAAAGAATTCACCTGCAGTTCAGGAGACACAGGAAATGTGGGTTTTATCCCTGGGTCAGGAAGATCCCCTGGAGGAGGGCATGGCAATGCACTCCAGTATTCTTGGCTGGAAAATCCCATGGACAGAGGAGCTTGGTAGGCTACAGTCCATAGGGTCGCAAAGAGTCAGATATGATTGAAATGACTGAACATACACACACACATATTTACCAGTTACCCAAGACATTTGTTAAAAATGTCATGAACATATTTGTAGGGTAAAACTGTTTTAAAAAACAGAGAGGGAGAGGGTGGGAGGGTATGAGAGAAGCCAGTGCTTTGATATCACACCCAGAAACACAGAAAGACACTATCTTATGAATGAGCTGTATTAACTCCATTCCTAAAATAGTTTAAGTGCACTGCAGTTTTAGAAAAAGGGAAATGCCTCTGGTCCAGAGGAAAGGTTCCTGCAACCCAGTCAGCAGTTCATGGGGCTGTCCTCGTGTGACCACCCGTCTGTGACCCCGAGTTGAGAACAGCGAGGACCCTGTGCTGTGGGTGACGGCTGCCCATCCGCCATCACTGGTGACCTGACCCAGGTGTATTTCACACAGCATCTCCCGTGCTTGTTGTGGGGTGAGGTGCCTGCGCTGGACTCATGGGCTTGGTTTGTGCCTCCCTGGAGAGGGCGGGTGGCCAAGCCCTCTGGAGTCAGAGCTGAGGTGCTGGATTCGGCCAGAGCCAGCCCCTTGCAAAGTGGAAAACCGAGACCATGGAAAACCCTCTCTTAAGAATGATTCTTGAGCTCAACATTGGACCTTGTCAGATATTGTTGAAGTCATCTAGTGAAGATACTTAAGGGAATTCCCTGGTGGTCCAGTGGGTAGGATTCTGTGCTTCCGCTGTGGAGAGGGGAGGGGTCATCCCTGGCCAGGGAGCTAAGAGCTTGCACCCTACAGGGCCAAAAAAAAAAAAATCCAAAAAAGACAGATTTGCGGCATGCAGTTGTGAACTGCTGGGGGTCCCGAGGTTCCTTACATCTTTTTGTTGCTGTTGTTATAATTTTTTTAAAAAATTTCCATGGGAGGATAATCACCTAACAGTATTGTGATGGTTTTTGTCATACATCAACATGAATTGGCCATAGGCATACATGTCTCCCCTCCCTTCCGAACCAACTCCCCCTCCACCCCATTCCTCCAGGTCATCACAGAACTTGGGCTTTGGGTGCCCTGCGTCATACATCAAGCTCCCACTGACAATCCGTTTTACATATGGTAATATTTCATGGGCTCCAAAATCACTGCAGATGGTGACTGCAGCCATGAAATAAAAAGATGCTTACTCCTTGGAAGAAAAGTTATGACTAACCTAGACAGCATATTAAAAAGCAGAGACATTACTTTGCCAACAAAGATCCGTCTAGTCAAAGCTATGGTTTTTCCAGTAGTCACATATGGATGTGAGAATTGAACTATAAAGAAAGCTGAGTGCCGAAGAGTTAATGCTTTTGAACTGTGGTGCTGGAGAAGACTCTTGAGAGTCCCTTGGGCTGCAAGGAGATCCCACCAGTTCATCCTAAAGGAAATCAGTCCTGAATGTTCATTTGAAGGACTGATGTTGAAGCTGAAACTCCAGTACTTTGGCCACCTCTTGTGAAGAGCTGACTCATTTGAGAAGACCCTGATGCTGGGAAAGATTGAAGGGGAGAGGAGAAGGGGACAACAGAGGATGAGACGGTTGGATGGCATCACTGACTCGATGGACATGAGTTTGGGTAAAGTCCGGGAGTTGGTGATGGACAGTGAGGCCTGGCGTGGTGCAGTCCATGGAGTCGCAAAGAGTCAGACATGACTGAGTGGCTGAACTGAACTGAACTGACTATTTCATGAGGTGCAGACATCTAGCGGGTATTGGATGGGTCCCACCTGGTTGGGCAGGTGTGGGAAGGAGCAGGGCTGACCTGTTGCTGGGATCTGACTATGGGCAGAGGAAGGGGAGATGGGAGGGAGACAGAGGGAGAGACACACAGAGAAAGAGAGAGGCTGAGTTATTCTGAAGCCACGACACGGTTCTTGATGTACATGGGCGGGAGGTCTGACTTCCTGGGTGATCCTGTGACAGGTTATGGTGCTTCAAAAATGATTCATGTTCCCACCTGTAGAAAAGGCTGACTTTTTTGGACACTTACGCGTGCGCGCATACACACACACACACACACACACACACAAAGAAGAAACCAAGACCATATCAAATTTTGTTTTTATTGTTCCAGCCAAAAAAAAGGAGGAACACCTCAGTATGTAAACAGTTACCCTAACACAGCAAGTTCTGAAAGATATATTTTTAAATTCTAAAATAATTTGGCATTGTAGTGATTTCTTAATACGTAACTTGTGCTTTTGCGCACCGCATGCTTTCGCCTTGGTGTCCGTGCGCAGACGTACTTGAAGTTGAATTACAAAAGGACTGAAAGGTGGTCAGGAGCCAAACCAGTGCTTGCGCCCTACCTGGCTTTCCTTTCCAGAAACTGTGGCGGAAAGGTTGGCAATATTGACTTCAGAAGCCGATCTAGTTAGCTATCGGGAGGAAAAGTCAGAAGACTTGTAGGATTTTGGAAAAATGCATTTTCTTTTTTTTTTTTCCGGTTCATCACTAAAGGATCATTGGTTTTGCTCAAGGAAAACTTCATTTTTTGCATTGTATTGTTTAATATGTATAAATCTCTCTTATAATTACCCGTTTCATGATTTTGCTGGGCATGTAGATTACTACTGAATGCTATTGAAATTCAACCAACGATTAATTGTTTTCCACAGATTCACTGAATCATTTCAACTTGCTTGACAGTGTGGTCAAGGATATTTTGCTTTTATTTTCCCCAGTGAAAGTCATTCTTTAAAAAAAACCTCAATCCTAAAGCCTTGAGAGCCTTTTATGCGCAGTGGTGGGTTTACTAATAAATGCTACTGTGCTATTCTTTCTGTGGTCTGTATTCCTTAACCTGGAATCCTAAGTCTTCTACAATTTAGCACCAGTTTTCAAAATGCATATTTTATCAAATCCTACAATAAGTTATCTCTCTACGTCTAGGCTGACCTGGCTACCATGTCCCAATCTTGCTTTGTGTTTTTCTAGCTTTGGACCCTCTCTCATGCTGACTCCTTAAACTGCAAGGAAAGCTCTCCCTCCTGGATCTCTATATTCCAAATCCCATTTAGTCTCGAGGAATGTCAGGATGAATGTCTGTTCCTTTCCCAGGAAACCATTCTCAAGGACTTACATGGAAGCCAACCTGCTTTCTTTAAAATTTCAGAACAGTTAGTACACCTTCTATATTAGGCTGTCTTATTCTGAAAACTAGAGTATGTTAATTTCCCTCTATGCCTTAATATCTTCATTTGTAAAGTGTGAGTCAATATTTGCTCACTGGACTCACGTGTGGCTTGATGCACTCAGCACGTGTTGTCACATGTTGAGAGCTGGTAGCCATGAGGTTGGTTGTAGGCTTATTGAGGGGAGAGGAAGTCACCATTTCTTAGAATCTTCAGGGTAACTTGCCTAGGACATCACCCACTGCACTGCAACCGTTCGTGGTCAATACTCAATCCACTCATGTAGATTTAGGACAATTAAGTATGGGCCATCCACTTCCAGAATATTTTGAGTGGAGTTTTCTCTGTATCTCGTCAGTGACTTACATCCCTGAGAATGGAAATACAAGTGTATGCCTGCTCCCAGAATTGGTGAACTTCATGCACCTTGAAAACAAAACATTTTATTTCTCTGTAGGTGAGATTTGTAAAAAACTCAAGTTTTAAAAACATTCTGGGAACAGTATTGAATCTCTTTTTAGAAAACAGCATTTTCTAGGAACAGAAATAGAAATGCTGTACCTGGAACACCAGCGTGCACCCTGGTGACACCCTAGCTTGATGACTTGGTCCCACCAGTGCCTGGACTTTGTTTTATACGAGTAGTTCCTGACAGTTCTTTGTGGTGCTGGGAATGAGAACTTCCGGGTCCATAGAAACATAGATGTCTACAAACATGCAACTCTCAAACCAGATTAAGACTTCTTCTCAATTTCACAGATTCAGATTAAAAAGACTATTAAAGTTTAGGCACTGCTGAGGACTTTTGATCTATTGAACTTTCCAGAATAATTTTCTATCTTATGACATGGCTCACAGAACCACCTCACATTTTACAGGGCCATAGTAATGTTTTTGGCCTTATTATTGTGCTATTTTGTTAGAAAAGGCAACTATCATGAATTATCTTTCAAATAAGAGAGAAAGAGGGTGATATGGTTGAACTAAAGCAGTTGAATGAAAATGTTATTATGGTTTAAGCTTTTTGCCTCCTTAATTATATTCTGTGTTGTTTAGTATCACTTTTTTTTTTTTTTTGCTAGCCTGGGATCCTGGATACATGCTTCAGGGAAGGTAGAGCTGCATTCAGGTTAAAAGTAAGTTGTCAATAACCTGCTGGGACTGATCAAGCTGTTCATGGATGAACCTGCAAGATGTAGGCATGCACTTATTTTCTATCAAAGACACTATATTTTCTTGGGGCAATTTTTTTTTTTTTTACCGTAGAGGAGAGTATAGTTCTTATTTAGTAATACCTCATTTGTCTAGAAGGCACCCAACTCACACTTATAGCTTGTCTATTTGCTACAGGAATTAAAACAGAAGAAATGTAGTTGGTGAGGGTATGCTGGTGACAAGCGCATGTATGGTAATGAAATTTCACTGCTGCCTGCAAAGGAATCAGTGAAACTCTTAAAAGCGTCTAAGACTTAAATCTAAATCATCTTGGACTTAGTTAGTGTAAGGATGGAGTACACCAGATTTGATGGTGATTCAGACCAGAACTCAGAGTCACAGAGGCAAAAAGTGTGGGATTCAAAGGCTTGCTGAAAAAGATGAGACTAGGAGCAGACACATTTTCTCCTCAATCTCAACTGAAATACTCACCAAGATAAACCACATTCTGGGCCATAACACACACCTTAACAAACTTGAAAGAGTAGAAATCCTGCAATGTCTGTTTTAGACCACAATGAAATTAAACTAGAAATCAATAACAGAAAGATAGGTGGAAAATCTCAACGAACTTGGAAATGCAACAACATAATCTAAATAAGATGCAGGTTAAATAGAAAACTCAAGAGAGTTAAAACATATTTTGGACTAAGTGAAATGGAATTACAGCTTTTCAAAACTTGTATGATGCCTTCAAAGAAGTGCTTAGAGGAACTGAGAAGGAAGAAATAAATTTCTCTTTTCAGAAGACATAGTTTTCTATGTAGAAAATCTGAAAGAATCAACCAAAAATTTTTTTTTGCAGGTAATAAGCCATTATAGCAAGGTTTCAGGATACAGGGTTAATATACAAAACCTATATGCCAGCAATGAACAAGTAGAATTTGAAGTAAAAAGCACACCATTGTTTACATGAACACTCTCTCAAATAAAACAGGTTTAAATCTAACAAAATACACATGAGGAAAACTACAAAACTCTGATGAAAGATATAAAGATGAATGAAATAAATGGAGAGATAGTGCGTGTTTATGAATAGGAAGAGTCAATATTGTCAAGATGTCAGTTCTCCCTAAAGTGAATGACAGATTCAATGCGATTCTAGTCAAAATCCCAGCAAGTTGTTTTGTGGAAACTGACAGACTGATCCTAAAGTTTGTAAAGCGAAACAACAACAGATCCAGAGTAGCCAACCTAACATTCAAGGAGGAAAATGAAGTTGGAGGACGGACACTACCCCGTCTCAAGCCTTGTTATACAGCTACAGCAATTAAGACAGTGTGGTATTGGTGAAAGAACAGACAAACAGATCAGTGGAACAGACTAGAGAGCCCAGAAGCAGACCCACATAAACACAGGAAACTCATCTTTGACAAAGGAGTGAAGGCATAAAGTGACACGCAGACAATTATTTCAATAAATGGTGCTGGAATAAAACTGTACATTCATATTTCAAAAAAAAATGCATCTAAACACAGGCCTTACATTTTTCACACAATTAACTCAAAATGGATCAGATTTGGATATAAAATGCAAAACTATAAAACTTCTACAAGAGAATATATGAGAAAACTTACATGACGTCAGGTATGGCAATGACTTTTAAAATACAGCAGAAAAGGCATATTTCATGAAAGAAAAATTGATAAGCTGGTCTTCATTAGAATTAAAAATTTCTGCTCTGCAAAAACACTGTCAACAGAGTAAGAAGACAAATCACAGACTGGAAGAAAATATTTACAAAAGTCCCATTTGATAAAGCACTATTATCCAAAATATACAGAGAAATCTTAAAACTCAACAATAATAAAGTAATCTGATTAAAAACTGGGCAAAGAGATTAAACACACACATTTATGGTCTACTAACTGATGCATCTGGTCCCATCACTTCATGGGAAATAGATGGGGAAACAGTGGAAACAGTGTCAGACTTTATTTTTTTGGGCTCCAAAATCACTGTGAATGCTGACTGCAGCCATGAAATTAAAAGATGCTTACTCCTTGGAAGGAAAGTTATGACCAACCTAGACAGCATATTAAAAAGCAGAGACATTACTTTGCCAACAAAGGTCCGTCTAGTCAAGGCTATGGTTTTTCCAGTGGTCATGTATGGATGTAAGAGTTGGACTGTGAAGAAGGCTGATCGCCAAAGAATTGATGCTTTTGAACTGTGGTGCTGGAGAAGACTCTTCAGAGTCCCTTGGACTGCAGGGAGATCCAACCAGTCCATTCTAGAGGAGATCAATCCTGGGTATTCATTGGAGGGACTGATGCTAAAGCTGAAACTCCAATACTTTGGCCACCTGATGTGAAGAGTTGACTCACTGGAAAAGACTCTGATGCTGGAGGGATTGGGGGCAGGAGGAGAAGGGGATGACAGAGAATGAGATGGCTGGATGGCATCACCGACTCAATGGACATGAGTTTGAGTGAACTCCGGGAGTTGGTGATGGACGGGGAGCCCTGGCGTGCTGTGATTCATGGGGTCGCAAAGAGTCGGACACGACTGAGCGACTGCACTGCACTGCACTGAACTGAACCTATGACAAAGGAGGCAAGAATATACAAGGGCAAATAGTTTCTTCAATTAGAGGTGCTGGGAAAATTGGACACCTATATGTAAAAGAATAAAATTAGAACACTGTCTAACACCATACACAAAAATAAACTCAAAATGGATTAAAAACCTAAATGTGAGTCTGGATACTTTAAAACTGTTAGAGGAAAACATAGGCAGAATACTCTTTGAGATAAACTGAAGCACGATCTTTTGATCCACCTCCTAGAGTAATGGAAATAAAAACAGAAATAAACAAATGGGACCCAATTAAACTGAAAAGCTTTTGCACAGCAAAGGAAACCATAAGCAAAGTGAAAAGACAACCCACAGAATGGGAGAAAATATTTGCAAATGAAGCGACTGACAAGGGATTAATCTCCAAAATATACAAATGGCTCATCTGGCTCAATAACAAAAATCAATCAACTCAATAAAAATAAGCAGAAAATCTAAATAGACATTTCCCCAAAGAAGACATGCAGATGGTCAAAAAGCGCATGTACATTACTAATTGTCAGAGACATGCAAATCAACACTATACTCGTCAGAATGGCCATCATCAAGAAATCTACAAACAGTAAATGCTGGAGAGGATGTGGAGAAAAGGGAACCCTTTCGCACTCTTGGTGGAAATGTAAATCAATACCATCCTTATGGAGAACAGAATGGGGGTTGTTTAAAAAACTAAAAATAGAGTTGCCATATGATCTGGTGGTCCTACTCTTGGGCATACAACCAGAGAAAACCATAATTCGAAAAGATACACTCACCACAGTGTTCATTAAAACATGATTTACAACAACCAAAATATGGAAGCCACTTAAATATCCCCTGACAGAGGAATGGATAAAGAAGATGTGATACATGTATACAGTGGAATATTTCTCAGCCATAAAAAGAATGAAATAATGCCATTTTCAGCAACATGCATGAACCTAGACACTGGTATCCTGATTGAAGTAAGTCAGACAGAGAAAAGCAAATGTCATAAATAATGCTTGTATATGTGGAATCTAAAAGAATGGTACAGATGAACTTATTTACAAAACAGAAATAGAGCAAAAAACAATCTTATGGTTACCAAGGGGAGGGGAGAAATGGATACATTTCAGTTTAGTTCCGTTCAGTTCAGTCGCTCAGTCGTGTCTGACTCTCTGTGACCCTGTGAATCAGAGCACGCCAGGCCTCCCGTTGAAATTGGCATATATACATCACTGTGTTCAAAACAGTGGTTCAGTTAGTAAAGTCAGTTCTCACTCAGGCAGTCAGGAGACTACTTGCAATACAGGAGACCTGGGTTCGATTCCTGGGTCAGGAAGATCCCCTGGAGAAGGAGATGGCAACCCACTCTAGTATTCTTGCCTAGGAAATTCCATGGACAGAGGAGTCTGGCAGACTATAGTGCTTGGGGTCGCAGAGAGTTGAATATGACTGAGTGGCTAAACCACCACCAACATATACAAGATAGATTACTAAGGACCTACTGGATAGCACAGGGAGCTCTGCTCGATCCTCTGTAATGACTTACACGGGAAAGGATCTAAAGAAGAGTGGGTATATGTATATGTATGATGGATTCACTTTGCCATACAACAGAAACTAACACAGCATGGTAAATCAACTATATTCCAAAAAAACTTTTAAAAAGTGGGGGATTACCTGAACAGACACCTCATCAAAGAAGAAGTACAGTGCAAATAAACATACAAAAAGATGCTCCATGTCATATATCATCAAGGAAATGCAAATGAAAACAATGAGACGTCAGCGCATCCCTATTAAAATGGCCAACATCCAAAACACTGACAGCTCCAAATGCTGGCAAGAATGTGGAACAACAGGAATTATCGTTCGTGGTCGGTGGGAATGCAAAGTGGTCCAGCTACTTTCGAAGACAGCTTGGCAGTTTCTTACAAAACTAAACATAGCTTTATCACATGAGCCAGTGTTCATGTTCCTTGTATTTAACCAAATGGAAAAAAAAAAGCAACAAAACCGATGTCTACATAAAAAACCTGCACACAGATATTTATAGCAGCTTTATTCATCATTGTCAAAACTTGGACGCCACGAAGACGTCCTTCGGGATGTAAATAGGTAAATAAATTGTAGTACATCGGGACAATGTAGGATTACTCAGCTCTAAAAAGAAATGAGTTACCAAGCCATGAAAAGATGTGGAGGAACTTAAATGTGTATTACTAAATGAAAGAAGCTAATCTGTGAAGGCTCTGTACTGTATGATTCCAACTATATGTCACCGTGGAAAAGGCAAAACTGAGAAGACAGTAAAAAGACTAGTGCTTACCAAGGCTTAGAAGGAAGGAGAGATTAAGAGGCAGAGCACGGAAGGTTTTTAGGGCAGTGGAGCTATTCTGTATGATGCTACCATGGTGGATACAGTTCCTTATATGCTACACATTTCTGAAAACTCAAGCAGTGTTCAACGCCAAGAGTGAGCCTTATTGTAAACTATTGGACTTTTGGTCATGATGGTAAATCAATATAGGTTCATCAGTTGTAACAAATGCAACCACTCTGCTGGGAGATGTTGATAATGGGGGAGGTTGTATACTGTGGGGACGGGGATATATGGGAAGTCTCTGTATTTTTTGCTCAGTTTTGCTGTGGACCTAAAGTTACTCTAAGTAAGACAATAAAGTTTGTTGATTTGAAAAAAAAAAAGATGAGAAAACAATTTCAGAGTAGTTCATTGATTTAGTCAAGACCATCTGGCCCTTCTGGGCCAGAATCCTACTGAACCAGGGCCAGAATCCTACTCTCCGGGGACTGAATCCAGGTTTCCTATGCACTGGTGAAATAAAAGCCTGCTTCCTGACCCACTGCTTGTGAGTTCAGGGCAACGTATGGTATATTTAAGAAAGAATGCCACAGTGGTGGTGAGAGGGGCCGGTGAGAAGTGGCTGTTATTCTGAGGGCTTTGGATTTCTGGAAATTCACTTATGTGGACCAGCTCCTAACTGACTGGGAAGGATGTGTGTGTGTGTGTTTAAGTGCTTGTATATTTGTGCATATGTATGTCTGTATGCGGGGAAGGGCTTGTTGCATTTGTCAGCTGACGTGCTAGTGATGAAAGACTGAAAACTCCCACTGCATTGTGTAATGTTTAGCACAACCTTTTTTCTTTTAGAAAAGGACAAAATAATCATATGAAGATGTAAACAGGAGCCACAGGAGAAGAGCCCGCACACCTTGCTGGTGCCTGCGGTGATCGGGTTAGAGGGTGAGATGGAGTCAGACTGCTCAGGCTGTGATCTGTTCTCACTTTCCCCCAGCACCCCATCTGAACATGGCCAGACGACCAAGTGAGGCACAGACTCTGGGGTCTGGTCTGACTTGGAGAGTGCCGGCATGACTTAGAGATTTGAACATTAAGCTCTTCCCTCTGAAAGCAAGTCCTCGTCTTGAGCATCACCGCCTCCAAAGTTTCCCTGAGGTCGGTGTCCAGTGAGATTGCCACAGAGATGTTTCTGGTTAGCGTAGTTTATTCCAGTTGGAGTCACCGAGCCTGACTGAACTGAACTCTGAAATGTTCAGAGCTAAATTCCACTTCACCTTTCATGCCAACGTAAAGGACTTTTGGAGAGGACGCTTGAGAGTCCCTTGGACTGCAAGGAGATCGCACCAGTCCATCCTAAAGGAGATCAGTCCTGGGTGTTCATTGGAAGGACTGACGCTGAAGCTGAAACTCCAATACTTTGGCCACCTAATGCGAAGAACTGACTCATTGGAAAAGACGCTGATGCTGGGAAAGGTTGAAGGTGGGAGGAAAGGGGGACAACAGAGGATGAGATGGTTGGACAGCATCACTGACTCAATGAACGTGAGTTTGAGTAAAGTCCAGGAGTTGGTCATGGACAGGGAGGCCTGGAGTGCTGCAGTCCATGGGGTCGCAAAGAGTTGGGCACGACTGAGCGACTGAACTGAACTGGAGGGAGTTTTTCTCAGGTTCAAAGCCACATGGAAAATGGCAAGTTCAAGGAGAAACGATGTTGAGAGGACTTTGCATCCTGGGGGCAAAAATGAATACTTTCGTTTGGAAATTAGGTTTTCTAAAAAAATTTGTAAGTAAAATTTAAAAATTTCTTTTGTTTGTCCTTGAGTTTATTATTGAAGCACTATTTGACTATTTGTTTTGGACCAAACTTTATGTTTTATGTAGAGATTAATAAGATGGAGGATCTTTGGACATATATCAAGAAATGTGAATTTAGTTTTGGTTCTGGAATCTTTTTAAAGGCAAATGTGATTTGAATGTGGGGGTGTATGCATGGGAATGATGGCTTGAAGAATAGTTTTTGAAGGAGCCGTTGGGCCTCCTAAGTGTGTGCCATCCTAGGAATGTGAGATAGGAATACCTCACACCTGGCACGCTGAATAAATTCCCATTTGCCTGGGCACTGCCCCTTGTCTCCTTGGTTCCCCCAAGGCTATCTACAGGTGGAGCACTCCTGGGGAGCCTCAGCTCTCTGGGGCCTCTGCCACTTCTCATCAAAGACTCCGTGGAGCGGTCCATGCTGGTAGGTTGTGGTTGCCATTGCAGCAGCCATGAATGATCCGGGTAACCAGGCACCACACAGGAGCTAGGTTTTCCCCCAGGGCACAGTCTGTGCAGATGGTGGCAGAGGAAAGACCACTTTTCACAGTCAGGTGTCTGAGTCACCATTGCAGAAACCTACATGCGTGTGAGAGCTCACCATTGTCCTTGCATGGCTCTCATCTTAGGTGAAGAATAATCGGGCTGAATAAAGATATTTGTAACTATCTTTGGCAAGCTGGCCAGCCTAGTCACAAGGACATGAAAATTACCCTGGAAACGTCCAGCTTTCTCTTGGACACAAGACTTCACTGATGTTCCATTCAGTTCTGGGCTGATGTCAAAATGCCCAAGCATCGCACTTGGGCCCTCAGTGTCTCACGTCTACTGGGTAGGAACAAAATATTCTACGTTTTGGTCTCAGGTAATCCGACCATGAATATATTACATGTTCAATTAAAACTGGTGGTAGACAATGAAGTAAGAGAGGATTAACCCCAATAATGGGCTTCCCACATGGCACTAGCGGTAAAGAACCTGACTGCCAAAGCAGGAGATGTAAGTAAGACATGTGGGTTCGACTCCTGGCTCAGGAAGATCCCCTGGAGGAGGGCATGGCACCCCACTCCAGTGTTCTTGCCTGGAGAACCCCACGACAGTGGAGCCTGGTGGGCTACAGTCTATGGGGTCGCAAAGAGTCGGAAGAGACTTAGCACTCACACAATAGCTTCTCAGCTGCTGCTCAGGAACGGAATGGAAAGTTGGCTTTTGGAAGTTGCTGAGGAAGGAATTCAGAAAGGAGCTGGGTAGAGTGCTTGCATGACCATCTGCAGCGGCGTGGGAGCTCTGTGGGCACCTGGGGGCAGCTTAGGCTGGGTCTCCAATGTGGCAGTCCAGAGGTGCTCCTTGCAAATAAAAGGGAGACCCTTGACTTTGCTGTCGCATTTGGTGGCTCTTCCAGAGGGAGGGGAAGAGATGCAAAATTTTTTGACCTGGCTGGCATTTTTTTCTTTTTTTTTGGTTGTGGGGTGGATTTGAACACATCAAGACTCCTCACTTAAAAAGAGGGGACAAGGTCAGATCATCTTAGGAGATGGCTGAAATTGCTGGATGAGCCAATCAAGTATGTACTCAGGGCACTGGGATACCAAAATGTGACAATTTCTAGAGGCCGAAGAATTAGGTAAAAAGGAAAATAAAGCAGTGAGGTAATCACCACAGGAAATGAGAACTCCCTGGGACTTTACACTTTCTTATTTACGTGTTGCTGCTGCTGTTGCTAAGTCTCTTCAGTCGCGTCCGACTCCGTGTGACCCCATAGACGGCAGGCCACCAGGCTCCCCCGTCCCTGGGATTCTCCAGGCAAGAACACTGGAGTGGGTTGCCATTTCCTTCTCCAATGCGTGAAAGTGAAAAGTGAAAGTGAAGTCGCTCAGTTGTGTCCGACTCTTAGCGACCCCATGGACTGTAGCCCACCAGGCTCCTCCATCCATGGGATTTTCCAGGCAAGAGTACTGGATTGGGGTGCCATTGCCTTTAGTACTGCTTAATTTTGAGTTACATATGTTAGGGGCATCCCCGTGCACAGGGGACTCAAAAGGTCTTATTTCAGTTCTTCTAGGGAGGGTTATCATCTCTGAGCCACGTGGGTGCTCTGTGGGGTCAAGAGTGCTGGCCAAGTCAAGCTCAAAAGATGCAGTGTTGCCAGCAGACGCTTCTGGGGGAGTTGTCATCAGTTAGATGGGCAGAAACCAAGGCTGGAGGGAAGGACTCACCCACAGAGGTGGTGGATACGACCAGGGCTTCTGCACTACCCAAGGCTGAGCCAAGGGGCAAGGGAAGGTGTGGTTCAAATGCGTCCCCCAAGTCAGCCAGGCTGAGAGATGATGCCCGAAGGGTACTTGCTATGACGGAATCTGTGAACAGTATTCCGTCTCTTTCTCTAAGCAGCCTGGTTAAACACCCAGAGGTTCCAGTCTCACAGCTGTTGGGAGCCCAGCTCTCTGTTCTCCAGCTGATCCGGTTCTGCTAGCTGTGTTTAGCTGGGATAGACCCAGTGTTGATGTGTCCATAAGGCATTCAGTTGGGACTGGGGTTTTAGTAACCCAAGGTTCCATCTTAGGCTCCTGGGATGTCTTGTTCCTTTGGTTGGATATTTTATGTTTTCTATTAGGACTTCAGATATGATGATGCATTAGGTGCTTATTTCACTAGTGCCTGTTGGTAGCAGATATTTAGACTGCCTGAGAGAAACAGCCCTTCATGTTCTTATAAAGACTGACTGGTTGATATCACAGCATTCACGATCGGTGTTAATACAGGGGGTGCATAGTGTTAAACTTGAAATGGTCTATTACGCTTTGTGAGCAGAAACAGTTTAGTTCTCTGAAATCAAGGTCTGTTGCCTATGTGGTCACAATTCTCTAACTGACCACAGAGCACGTTAAACCGGCTGTCTAGGGGTGTGGTGTCTAAGAATAACTTTTAAGCACCATTTTCACTGGTGATAAACCTCAATCATTTAGTCATGTTGCTACTTCAGTGAGCTATTCTTGTGAGTGTTACAGTGTTTTTTCCTCCTGCCCCCATCACTCTTCTGTTTGAATTAGGTGGCTGCATGAAGCTTTCTTTCACCAAGGTAATGGGGCCAAGTAAAAGTTTGACTCCTTTTAACATTTACATAAGTTTTATGGTGCTGAGCTTTGAGATATTTTCCCTCCCCCTTAGTTATTATGCTGTTCCACACAGCTGCAAGATTGCAAGCTTTGTGCATGATTGCAGATCCCATCGGCTAGTTTCAAACACAGGACCAAATCCACCTCAGTTTCCATCATTTATCTGTCAGCAATACAATGTCACAATAATTTATTACAAAAATTTTTCTTTCCCACCTAACTTCCAGGAAAGCACTTGTAAGAGAACTTGATGTATTTTTCAGTAGAACTAAAGGGGTGAAAAACGTGGCTTGGCTGACCTATGTCTGGCTTTGAAAATGCTCCCTTAGAATACAAGTGAGTTCAGTCTGGTGATACTAAAGAGTGTCATTTAATATTGATTTATCTCAAGACCCCAATGTCTGAATTTCTTCGATCCAATGTTTCTGTAGTAACCAATCATTACCTTGAACTTCAGACTCAGCAGCAAACAACACAACAATTCTTTGACTACGCCTCTGTTTCTTCCTGAGCGTTTTTTCAAAGGACCTGTTTGCTTTTATTTGCATGTTAACCTTTTATGGTGATGGACAGGGAGGCCTGGCGTGCTGTGATTCATGGGGTCGCAGAGTCGGACACGACTGAGCGACTGAACTGAACTGAACTGAACCTTTTAGCTGAGTAGCTAGAGGGAGCCAGAACATGTACAACTAAACAGGAGTGGTGGCTTAGGGGTTCTTATCATATTGATCAGCTGTGGGCTAGATGAACCTGGCAAGGAAAGATGGAGACAGCTCAATAGTCTAGTTAGTTCTGTTCCAAGAAGGCATGAGAGGGAAGGCAGGTAGGGAGGGGAATTTGTTTGGACATGTGCCAACCACTGCAAGTCCAGGCTATCCTACTCCACAGAGACTTGGGACCCAACCATCTCCGTATTTAAACTCCTGTGAATGTCAGCGAAACAATAGCTCCATGAAGGAATAGCTGGGAATTCTGATTAAAAAAAAATCATTCATTACTTTTAATTTTTAATATAGTAGTCATATCACTTTCTGAAGTTGCCACTGGATCTTGCCTTACTATTTACTCTATTTACCACTCTTGGGAAATGGTTATAATAAGGAAACAGCTTTTCTTTGAAACTCAGCTCAAAGAAACATACAACTGTGAAGCAGTTGTCTCTCTTATTAAAAAATAAACTACTTTTCCTCAAATAAACCTATGCACAATACTGGAAATAGATTTATACTGGAAAATAGATTTATACTGGAAAAGATCATCATTATTCTAAGTTGCCCAGGAATCTTTTAATAGTACAGCACAATAGTATTTAATGGTACTGATATTATTTAATAGTATAGTACTGGGGTTGGCAAACTTCTCCTGTAAAGGGTCAGATAGTAGATACTTTAGTCTTCTGGCTATGGGACCTCTGGCTAATTAACTCAGCTGCTGTGTATTGTGAAAGTGGTCATAGCAACACATAAGCAAATGGGTGTGCCTTTATTCCTATAAAACTTTATTTATGGACACAGAAATTTGAATTTGGTGTGATTTTTACATGTCACTAAATATCCTTCTCTCTCTTTTATTTTGCACATGAATTTGAGACCAGGATCTGTAATTAACTGGACTTGTGACCTCAAGGATATTACTCAGCTTGCCCAAGCCCTAGTTTTCCATCTGTAAAGTGTAAATTATAATATTCAAGCTCTCATGGTAGATTAGAATTAAATGTGATAATTCATGACAGTGCTCTGAATGCTCCAAAACACTACACAATGTAGGGTGTCCTGCTGTTTTGTTATTATTGTCCATACTGTATTTTGTCCAAATCAAATAGTAGCTTGACCAAGTTTTGAATTCTAGATGATACTACATCCAGAAGCTCTCTATGACGTTAAGGGCAGAAATACTTGGGGGAGGTGCATTTTACTCAATTTTGAATTAAAGGATTACATTTGCATAAATACAGGTTGGCCATAAAATCTAGAAACAAGATATTATTAATTGACTCTATTGTAATGCAACATCAATGAAACATTTAATAGGTATCTATCGCCTATATTTTTTTACTTTATAGCCATCCACTGAAAAGAAATGATAGAAGACAGAGTTCGCCATCTGTATAAGACACTTAACTTTCAACTACCCTTAGGACTCTTTTGAATCACATAGAGTATCACCCAAGTCACAGCAAGACTGAAAACTAGTCAGACTAGTTTGGCAAGCTCTTTTGGAAACGACTATATTTTATTTTTTATCTTGAATCACTTAGCTAATCAAAATCAAATAATTTCACATTCTCTCGGTGAGTTCAAATAGTTTTCTAATGGAGCTTTTGTCCACTGGCATCCACATTCATAAACACTTTCTGAATATCCCAAAGATACTGACTTCAACCTAAATACAAAAGCAAAGGGGGGGAAAAGTAAGAAAATGTAGGGAGAGAAGAACAGGAATGTTGCTTGGAAACTTCAAAACTTAGGCTTTTAAATAAAGTCATAAATAATTTTAAAATTATAGAGTATCATGAAAAATAGACATTTCAGAGCCTTCGTTTGGTTAAACCGGCAAGAGAAAATTGTGCTTTAGAAATAGGTTGAACTTTTTAGATACAGCGGCTGGAATTAATATTTGGGAACATAAGATACTAAACTAAATCAAGGGAATTAGAACTGGAGAATGCAGGAAACAGCAAAAGAGAGGGTCGGATGGAAGAAGGGGGTGAGGAAAGAGAGATTTCCTTCCCACGGACCTAGAGTGTCTATGTATTGAACCAAACCAGTCCAGAAGGCCATGTTTTGAAGAGATTGAAAAGCAATGACCTGACCTTACAGGGATCACAATGGTGTTAATCCAAAAGAGTATAGTTTGCCCATGGGACATCCAGAAACATAAACAATTTTATTAGTTACATAAAGCTGACATAAACAGGTGATCTTCTAGTCGGAAAGCATGTCGGGGTGGGTGGCAATGAGAATCTGAGGCTCTCAGCAGCCCTTGGGGAGGTCATGCTTCCAGCTGAGTCTGTTTTTTCTCCTGATTGGGGTCAGCCGTGGCAAGTTGTAACCCTTTAGCCTAAAATTTTTATCCGGCTAATGATACAGCCATGCTTTTATGGGAAAGGGACTCAAATATGCCACTGGACAGATCAAAATATCAAGTTGAGAGTGATCCTCATTCATTATGAATATTGAAGGATTAAAGTAGGCTTATTTATTTCAGTAATGCTGGATTTTCTATGGAAATAAACGAGGGACTGCGTGATCGGAGACTGGATATGGTGGAAGAGAACGGGTAGAAACTGCGGAGTCATCTTTGCTGGACTGTCAATGAAAAACACCTTTTCAATACTTGCTACTTAGAAAATTCAGTCTTAATGAGCTTCTTTCAGTTCCAAATCTTAACAGTTGACACAAAATACACTGTTAAACTGTGTTAGCAACAATTGTAGAAAAATAGACATGTCTGATAAGGACACTCTAATAAAAGGTTCTTCTGGAGCATCATCATTTAAAGATTCAGAGGCTCACATTACAAAAACGAGGTTTGGTTCGTGTTCTGTCTCCAACCACATTGACACCAAAGACAGTGAGAAAAGGGGAAAGACCTCACACCCGGGCGTCCTGTCACAGACACAGAACCGACACGTGTCTGCCCAGAGAGTTGCTAAGGCTCTTTGTTCAGTTGTGCTCAAGGGGCCCCACCCCAACCAGACAACAGTCTGTGTTTTGTCCTTCAAGCCTTAGTACAGCATTTGGAAAGACCCACTGAGTCTCCAGAAGCTACATGAGCAGACTTTTTGCAGTCCCAGCTGATCTTGCTTTGTGCTACCATGCCTTTCCCTGCAACTCTGGTGATGTTGCAGGGTTAGCGTCCCCAAGGCAAGAGCGCCCTTTCTAAGGCTACAGTGAGGTAAGGCCACAGTGCCTCCCTACAGCCTGGCAAGAAACACACGGGGCTCCCTCCTCAACTACAACCTCCTTTTTGGAGTGTGTGGAATGAAAAAATAACACATATTCAATGCAAAAAGTGAAATGTTGGCAAAGAGGCAAGAGCTACGGCCAACAGTTTTGTTTTCCATATGATCGGTGCCAAGACGCAATTGTCTTGATACAGTGTCAGAAGTGGGAGAAGAGAGCCACCCTCTCTCCCCCACCACGTCAAATTTAGGAGTTACTTTCCTTATCTCTGGGACATGCTTTTTAGTACACGGGGTCCCCAAACTACAGTGAAGGCCTGTGCTATCTGGTCAGGCAAGGCAAGGGCAATAGGAAGGGGCAGCTAGTTTGAGCTCCATGACCTCCACGGTGCAAAGCCTCAAACTGAGCACAGCTGTAGGAGCTGAAAATGAACTTGGATCCAGTCAATGAGTATCTGTGATGGATGGTTGTGTTAGGGAACACACAGTTTATAAATGCAAAATTAACATGAAAGATCTGTTTCAGTGCAAAATCTCCACCTGCCCTTGAGGTTTTGTCTAAGATTCTCTTCTTTCTCTTATAGTTTTCATTTGAAATTTTTTTCATTTTTGAAAATTAGATTTTCAGCACAAAATATTGTACCTTCCTTCCCTTCTTCTCTCCTCTCTTCTTTCTTTCTTTTTTCATTTACCTTTGCAGATTAAAATGAATTAAGACTGTCATTTTTTGGTCATTTTCTTTGATTGGGAGACACTTTGAATTTCTAGTTTCTAACCTGTGTCATACTCTAGAGTGATTATTAGACGATCACCAAGATTGTTGATCTAATCATTGCATTTTGAGCTCTGGTAATTTCATAATAATAATAATAAATACCAATGCAAGGAATTCTGATGGCTAAGCCCTAGGTACAGGAAGAGTGTCAGATGGAGTCAAGGTGTGTGCAAGCAGTGATTACAGTATACTTTGCCCACTACATGCCATCGTGAATTTCACGACTTTAGACCCAAACCATCTTTTACAAACTTACCATGTCTCATCTTTAAACTCTGATTGTAGAGTGGAAACAGTTGGAGAGTCAATGGTTTTGTAGAAGAAAAGGTTCATAAACTATGGTTCTATAAACGGTGAAACTCACTGGAAAAACATCAACACATCATTGATGGGAATTCCCTGGTGGTCCCGTGGTTAGGACTTGGCACTCCTCCCCCTGCCAGGGCCCCAGGTACAATCCCTGGTTAGGGAACTAAGATCTCACAAGCTTTGCAGAGTAGTCACCCCTACCCCTCTACCGCACCCCCACCAAAAAAAAAGAAGGGAAAGAAACCACACACACACAAGAAACTAAAAAAATGCACATCATTGGTGGCATGCCAGAGCATGTTCTCCTCCTGAAATTCTGCCCCAAGCTAGTCGGTGAGGTCCTTGAAGTCTTAAAAAAAGAGACCTCAGTTTTGTAAACATTTCACAGTATATCAGCATATTGGTGGTGGGTTTTGCCATCTCCTGGATCTCCAAACTTCCCCCAGACCTATGGCTTATTAGAGTCAACGAAAGGGAACAGTTAGGTACCCAAATGGCTGCCAGTCTGGGACACAGAACAAAGGCCATGCACTAAAGGGCCAGTGGTCGATAGGATCAAAGAAATCCAAAAAACAGAGACAGCAGAACAGAAATGCCTACTGTACTTTGGGGATTTTTTTTTTTTTAAATCTTATTTCTAAAGTTATATATCTAAACCTACATTGATTTTACATCTATGTACAGTATTTAGAAGTTGTGTTCTACAGTACTTTTGTACATGCTGGGTTTTATTACTAACTGCAAAAGAAAATAATTACATAAGGCATATATATGTACAGTGTTTTGTCTTCACCTCACCTGGGTCCTATAACCGCAACGCCCACAGAGGGCAAGCACCTCGCCCCGTGGATGAAATTTATTGAGATGTGTAAAACGGAGGGCTCAACTCCATGTCTCACTGCATGATGAATAGGCACCAGAGACCTTCCTCGTCCTACCCCAGGGAAACACTTCGATGCACTCTTTTGAGTGATCTGCTATTTTACAACACATGCAGGGGAGTAGCATAAATCTCTAGTCAGATGTGCCCTATCCCGGGAGGAGACCAGGCTGGGCCCACAAACGAGGGCATACGACACCTTAACCCAATCTGCAAGCTACCTCGTCAGTCTGAATTAACTGAGAGGGCAGGTAGATATTTTACACCTTGAAGATCTGTTTCCTGGTAATGGCAAACCTAAATATAAGGAAAGAACAGTAAGAGACGGAAAAGAAAGAGAATGAGAGACGAGGGAAGGCTGCAGGGGTGGGGGTGGGGGTTGGAGAGGAGCAGGGGTGGCCCTGGGCCCGGGGACTAAACTTTGGATTCATTCTCCAGGTTTGCCACGTCACCATTCCTCTCCGTCTGCTCCTCAGGGCTCTTTTCCTCCTCCTCAGTCTCCAGTTCTGCGTGTTGGTTGAGTTTGCTGGAGACAGACCAGCTCAGGGGCAGCTCGGCCCTGCTGGCCAACTCGGCCAGCTCTTTGGCACTGAGAGATGGGGTGCTGGTCTCGTAGGTTTCGTGGAAGCTGTTGTAGTCGACTTCATAGAACCCGTCCTCCAGCGTCAGGACAGGTGTGAATCGGTACCCCCAAAGGATCTCACTGGTGATATAGGAGCTTCGAGCTTGGCACGTCATCCCTGCAGAGAGGAGAGTAGAAGCATTAGTGTGTGAGTGTGTGTGTGTGCATGCACACGTGCAGGCTTCCCACTGGCCAGGGGGCTCAGGGAGCTGGGCAGTACTGCTGCGTGTGGTGTTGAGACTGTGACCTGCATAGGCTGTTGTAACAGGAACAGACCTGACTCCACATTTTATCCGCTTCCTTTAACTTTTGCACTCGGTTGCTTTTGCTGCAACTTACAAATGTTGTTGATAGCCTGAAATATACAGGAGACCCCGTTTTCAAAGTTCTGACCTTTGAAGGTATAACATGGTCCTATTGGTACAGAGATAAAAAGTTGCAGAACAGAGAATAACATTTGTCTTGTTGGAGCTTACCGGAAGGTCATGACCTGAACTATACGGACAGCTGTAAGAAGAAAGGATTCCCCCTCTGAGAAGTTTGATGTTTTCAAACTGTAGTGCTGGAGAAGACTCTTGAGAGTCCCTTGGGCTGCAAGGAGAGATCCAATCAGTCCACCCTAGAGAAAATCAGTCCTTAATATTCATTGGAAGGACAGATGCTGAAACTGAAGCTCCAATACTTTGGCCACCTGATGCAAATAGCCGATTCATTGGAAAAGACCCTGATGCTCGGAAGGCTTGAAGGCAGGAGGAGAAAGGGGTGACAGAGGATGAGATGGTTGGATGGCTTCATCGACTCAATGGACATGAGTCTGAGCAAACTCCGGGAGATAGTGTAAGACAGGGAAGCCGGGGTTCCCTGCTGCAGCCCACGGGGTCCCGAGGAGTCAGACATAACTGAGCAAATGAGCAGTGACAACCATACACCCTCCCCTTTTAATACAAAAGGAGCCTGAATTCTCGGTCAGGTAAGGTGGTTCTTTGGGACACTAGTCCACCATCTTCTTGGTCTGCTGGCTTTTAAACTAAAGAAAACTCATCTCTTGATTTACTGGCCTGTGGAGCAGTTCAGGCTTGGACTCGGTAACAGGGCCACAGCTAAGGAGGTGCGTTTCTTGTCACAGACGCCTAGTGTGCTACCATATGCATGAGCTCTCCTGCAGAGTCCCAGGGAGCACGGCGAGAGTCCTGGCCCACACCAGGCAGTGCTCGCCTGCGAGGTCACAGGACAGCAGGTGTGTGCACGCACACAGGTGCACACTCACGTGGCTGTGCCTTGTCCACGTTTTGCTCCAAATTCACCTGAGGTCATGACTGGGATCTCAGAGGCTTTGCCTGAGTCCTACTGGGATTTGAGTGCTCTAGCCACAGACTTAGAAAGAAAGTTGACTTATGAACTACACTTCATGCCCTTAAGCTGGAGGCCTACGTCCCTGACACGTAGGCCATGACAGTGGTTCCCAAAATAAGGCTGGAAAGGAAACCCATCCGAGTTTGTACTTTCCCTAGGACTAGTGGAGATGCCTTTCGGCTCATGCAATAATATAGAAAAGTCACTCCTTATCTCACCCGCCCTTCCTGCTTACAGACAAGAAAACTTTTTCTAATTTGCATAAAAATGCCATGTGAGCTACTAGCAGACCAGGAGTCAGGAGTGGCTCCATAAAAAAGGCAGAACAAGCGAAATCCTGCCTGTTACCTTAAGGAAAGAAATTGAGGCAACAGGCTTGGGGAGACATAGGGGAATGTCATTGGTGCATTTTTCCGCCCCCATGAGGTCAAAGAATTTTCTTATGAAACTTCTCAGGAACTGGAAGCACTCATTCAGCCATCCCTTCAGGTCTGATTTTCCCTTCAGCTCAGTAAGCTCAGTGCTAAAAGCCCATCCTGTTTTTCAGTTCAGTTCAGTTCAGTCGCTCAGTCGTGTCTGACTCTTTGCGACCTCATGAATCACAGCACACCAGGCCTCCCTGTCCATCACCGACTCCCGGAATTCACTCAAACTCACCTCCATCGAGTCGGTGATGCCATCCAGCCACCTCATTCTCTGTCGTCCCTGTCTCCTCCTGCCCCCAATCCCTCCAGCATCAGAGTCTTCTCCAGTGAGTCAACTCTTCGCATGAGGTGGCCAAAGTCTCGGAGTTTCAGCTTTAGCATCAGTCGCTCCAATGAACACCCAGGACTGATCTCCTCTAGAATGGACTGGTTGGATCTCCAGTCCAAGGAACTCTCAAGAGTCTTCTCCAGCATCCTGTTTTTAGGGGCCCATGAAAACTTTTATTTTCTTTTAAAGTCAGAAGAAAATAAAAAGAGATTTCAGGTAGAAGAAAATGTTAATATATTCATCTCTATATAAAGTGTGTTACATATTCAATGGACATGAGTTTGAGCAAACTCCAGGAGACAGTGAGGGGCAGGGAGGCCTGGGATGCTGCAGTTTATGGGGTCGCAAAAGTCGGACATGACCGAGGGCCTGAACAATGAACAACAACAGCATATTGCATATTATGTGTACATGCATGCTCAGTCACTTAAGTATAGTCTGACTCTTTGTGACGCCATGGACTGTAGCCCGCCAGGCTCCTCTGTCCCTGGGATTTCCCAGGCAAGAATACTGGAGTAGGTTGCCATGCCCTCCTCCAGGGGATCTTCCTGGCCTAGGGAGCGAACCTGCATCTCTTGCACTGCAGGCAGATTCTTGGCCACTGAGCCACCGGGGAAGCCCTCATTATATATCATATGAAGTAGGTTATATAGTTCATGCATATTATATCATGTAATTCTATAAAAATATGACTAAACATTTAAAAAATGGAATAAAGAGACCACAAAGGTGAAGCTCTGTAGGACTCATAATAGGCCTACTGCCTCCCTGTGTTCATTCATCCAGGGGAGCAACCAGTCACTCATATATTGTCCGTCAGGACAGTTAATAACATGCACTAAGCAACTGCTTTATGCTGAATGCAGTTGGGGTAAGGAGAATAGGACACAAATAGGTTTTACACAGAAGGGTTCAGATCTACAAAATATTCCCACAGCAGTACATTGACTTCTCATGGCTAAAAGGAGAAAATGGTCCTAAGGATTGGGACTTAAGGAGGCAGGGACTAAAGGACTGACCTGCCGCAGATGGCAGAGTCTGAGCCCACACAGTCTTCATTTAGCCCTTTGCTCTTCCTCTGAAACTCCAAACTGAATGCTACCCTTCTTCAGTGTTTTCCTGACTCACCAATGACTTGGTCCCCTCACCCCCATGCCTCTAAAACAAGTTTACCAGACTACTAGGCATTGCAAAGCAAAAAACAACAGCATCTTATTTTGATTTTTCAAAGAACGTTTCTCTTTGGAGTTAGCAACTCTTTAGCTTCGTTTGGGAGTCATGGGGGAAGGCAGGTGATGGCAGGGTTATACGGGCTCAAAGTGATGCGCAGACAGGAAGTCAAAGGAAAGATGATAAAACAATTATAACTTTTTTTCCCATAAAAGAAGCATATGTTTATTTTAACATGACTAGAAAACAGAGAGAGGCACATAAAATAGTATCCACACAGATTTTCATTTCTGGTTATGTAAATAGCCAAATTTACATACAGACTGGTTCCAAATAGGAAAAGGAGTACATCAAGGCTGTATATTGTCACCCTGCTATTTAACTTATATGGAGAGTACATCATGAGAAATGCTGGGCTGGAGGAAGCACAAGCTGGAATCAAGATTGCTGGGAGAAATATCAATAACCTCAGATACGCAGATGACACCACACTTATGGCAGAAAGTGAAGAGGAACTAAAGAGCCTCTTGATGAAAGTGAAAGAGGAGAGTGAAAAAGTTGGCTTAAAGCTCAACATTCAGAAAACTAAAATCATGGCATCCGGTCCCATCACTTCATGGAAAATAGATGGGGAAACAGTGGAAACAGTGAGAGACTATTTTTTGGGGCTCCAAAATCACTGCAGACGGTGACTGCAGCCATGAAATTAAAAGACGCTTACTCCTTGGAAGGAAAGTTATAACCAAACTAGACAGCATATTAAAAAGCAGAGACATTACTTTGTCAACAAAGGTCCGTCTAGTCAAGGTTATGGTTTTTCCAGTGGTCATGTATGGATGTGAGAGGTGGACCATAAAAAAAGCTGAGCTTTCTTTACTGAAGAATTGATGCTTTTGAACTGTGGTGTTGGAGAAGACTCTTGAGAGTCCCTTGCACTGAAAGAAGATCCAATCAGTCCATCCTACAGCAGATCAATCCTGGTGTTCATTGGAAGGACTGATGCTGAAGCTGAAACTCCAATACTTTGGCCACCTGATGCAAAGACTGACTCATTTGAGAAAACTCTGATACTGGGAAAGATTGAGGGAAGGAGGAGAAGGGGACAACAGAGAATGAGAGATGTTTGGATGGTAGCACTGACTCAACGGACATGGGTTTGGGTAGACTCCAGCAGTTGGTGATGGACAGGGAGGCCTGGTGTGCTGTGGTTCAAGGGTTTGCAGAGTCTGATACGACTGAGCAACTGAACTGAACTGAAAATAGCCAAATGGAACTAGAAATTAAAAACCCAATGATTAAAATTAAACTCTATATGTTAAATTAATGTTAAAATCAATCTGTTTCACATCTGATTGGAATTGGCCGAAGAGAGAATCAGAAACTTAAGATATAGGTATGAAGAAACAGCACAGGAAGCAGCCAAGAGGATGTCCTTGGGAGTGATGGGGAAAGGACCTCTGAAAACCCTCTCCTCCATGAAGGCAATGAGGACATTGGCAGAAATTGACAAGACAAACTCTTCAAAACTCTGTAAATGAACTCCAGGAGTGTCTGTTCAAGAAAAATGGCGGAATCTCAGTAAGAACACTGAGCTTGGCAAAGTTTCAATGTCCCCCTGCTCAGCTTATGTTAGTCTTAAAAATTAATAGCCTTGGCTTCCCCTGGTTGCTCAGTGGTAAAGAATTGACCTGCCAATGCAGGAGACATGGGTTTGGCCCCTGGTCTGGGAGGACCCCACTTCTGAGGGGCAACTAAGTGTGTGAGCCACAGCTGCTGAAGTCTGTGTATTTCAGAGCTCATGGTCTGCTACCAGAGAGGCCACCACAATGAGAAGTCCATGCAAGGCACCCGGGGAGTGGCCCCTGCCTGCTCCAAATAGAGAAAAAGCCTGGGCAGCAATGAAGACCCAGCACGGGCAACCATATAAAAACAACAACACAAAAACAACAAACCCAATTGTGGTGCAAAGAGCAGCTAGCCTCTCCTGGAGAGGTGGGAACAGAATTGTAGCTCTTTCAAAGTCTCATGTTCAGAACTGTCATTAATTTGAAGTTTCCAGCAATTCCCTAGAAAGCCCCATTCACAAAACATGTCTCTTTTTTGACCAAGCATAGATCTTGCCCAATTAAAATAGCCTTTTTCCTTGGTCATTTGTCAAAAACAACCAGTGGCCAATTTTGTACTCCCCTTCCCCCAAATACATATGTTGTTCCAACCTCCCCTCCCCCCGCCCCCGAGAGCGTCAGATTGTGACTGTATTTGAAGAAAGGGTCTTTAAAGAAGTAATTAAATTAAAATGAAGCCATGCGGGGGTGTCCTAATTCTCTGTGACTGGTGTCATTGCGAGAAAAGATTAGTTACACAGATGAGGACAGAGGAGAGACTATCTGAAGACACAGGGAGAAGATGGCTACCTCTATCCACAGACTGAGCAGAGAGCAACCAACCTTGCCAGCGTCTTCATCTTGAGCCCCTAGCCTCCAGAACTATGAGACAATGAATTCTGCTGTTTAAACCTCCCAGTCTGTGGTGCGTTGTAAGGTCAGCTGTAGCAAATGAACGTGCTTATTGAATTTCAGTGGGATAGTCAGATACATTTTCTTTCTTTTTTTTTTTTTGTGTGTGTTTTTTTTTTTGTTTTAATTTTATTTATTTTTTTGCATTACAATAGTTTAATATGAACAATCAGAACTAATTAACAGTATAACAATATTTTACAACTGAAATAATTAAAATAAACTATAAAATTACTACATACAACAGGTCTGATCTAGCTTATTTACTTTCTATAATCTCTTCAGTGCTGCAAAACCATTTATTTCTTTTTTTTTTCATGTTTTAATAAACACTTCGTCTTTTTGTATTGCTTTTTTTTTAATCACAATAATAGAAATATAACATCATATATCACTGTAAAACACATTTCCACATAAATGCTGATAGGCACAAAATATTTTTCATCATTTACATTTTAACTGTAATAATATATGGCAGAATTAAAGCTGCATCCATCATGTGTCTAACTCACCTTGCTGTAATGAATTTTTAAATGTAATGGTTTCTGTCGCAAAGTAAAATCGTACATAATGTCTAGTGACACAGTATGCTGGTGGATGGGTGGATTTGGAAAATGGAAATGCAACTTCATTTTTAATTAGATTTATAAACTTCACCACCTCTACCTCCAGCCAGCTTCCCAACCCTCCCTCCCACCACCATTATTTATTTATTTATTTATTTTTTTAAAATGAGGCTTTTAATTAATGTTTGACAGAGCTGATTCAGGTTGAATAGACTAAATTTCTTTAAACAAACTTACCTATACTCCAGAGTCCTTTAAAAACTTAATAGCATTTATACATTGAAGGTATTTGATTTTCTTGTAACTAGCACTTCAAATGCAACAAGCATTTGAAGCAACAAGCATTTGACCCAACAAGTAAAACTTTCTACAGTTCATAACTTTTATAAATAAAATAAATTAAATGTACAGTGAATAAGTTCTCTGAAATATTTCAATATTTCTGCAGGTTTAGTAACATCGTAAAATACATTTCAACTAAAATTCACAAATCTAAAAACCTGTTAGGCATTTTTAGGCATTTTAAGTTGGAAATGAAGACCAATGTTACATCGTAATATGCCAATTACAAATAGTACTTCAAATAGCAAATACTACAGTTTGTCCCAAACTTTAAAAACTACTCATGAACTCAACACTGAACTATTGATGGCTATGAGAATTGTTTCCTAGCCTTTTTGAAAATTTCAACCCATTTACGTTTAAGGTAATTATTGATAACTACGATCCCGTAGCCATTTTCTTTATTACTTTGGGTTCAAGTTTATACACTCTTTCTGTGTTTCCTGTCTAGAGAAGATCCTTTAGCATTTGTTGGAGAGCTGGTTTGGTGATGCTGAATTCCCTCAGCTTTTGCTTGTCTGTAAAGCTTTTGATTTCTCCTTCATATTTGAATGAGATCCTTGCTGGGTATAATAATCTGGGCTGTAGGGTATTTTCTTTCATCACTTTAAGTATGTCTTGCCACTCCCTTCTGGCCTGAAGAGTTTCTGTTGAAAGATCAGCTGTTATCCTTATGGGAATCCCCTTATGTGTTATTTGCTGCTTTTCCCTTGCTGCTTTTAATATTTGTTCTTTGTGTTTGATCTTTGTTAATTTGATTAATATGTGTCTTGGAGTATTTCGCCTTGGGTTTATCCTGTTGGGGACTCTCTGGGTTTCTTGGACTTGGGTGATTATTTCTTTCCCTATTTTAGGGAAGTTTTCAACTATTATCTCCTCAAGTATTCTCTCATGGTCTTTCTTTTTGTCTTCTTCTTCTGGGACTCCTATGATTCGAATGTTGGAGCGTTTAACATTGTCCCAGAGGTCTCTAATATTGTCCTCATTTATTTTAATTCATTTTTCTTTTTTCCTCTCTGTTTCATTTATTTCTACAATTTTATCTTCTAGTTCGCTAATCCTGTCTTCTGCCTCTGTTATTCTATTGTTTGTTCCCTCCAGAGTGTTTCTGATCTCATCTATTGCATTATTCATTGTATATTGACTCTTTTATTTCTTCTAAGTCCTTATTAAATCTTTCTTCCATCTTCTCAATCCTTTTCTCCAGGTTATTTATCTGTAACTCCATTTTGCTTTCAAGATTTTGAATCATTTTCACCATCAAAATTTGAAATTCTTTATCAGGTAGATTCCCTATATCTTCTTCTTTTGTTTGTGTTGGTGGGCAATTATCTTGTTCCTTTACTTGCTGGGTATTTCTCTGCCTCTTCATCTTGCTTATATTGCTTTGCTTGGGGTGGCCTTTCCCTCTTCTTGCAGTTTGTGGAGTTCTCTTTATTATGTAGTTTCTTCGCTGTGTGTGGGGTTGGACGGGTGACTTGTCCGGGTTCCCTGGTTAGGGAGGCATGTGTCAGTGTTCTGGTGGGTGGAGCTTGATTTCTTCTCTTTCCTTTAGAAGACAATGGCTGCTTTTCTGGGAGCCTGATGTCCTCTGCCAATATTCAGAAGTTGTTTTGTGGACTTTACTCCGCATTCAAATGTTGTTTTGATGAATTTGTGGGGAAGAAGGTGGTCTCGCCGTCTTATCCCTCCGCCATCTTGTTCCTTCCTCCCCAGAACACTGGATTCTTATATTCCACTTGATCGTGGAGTACCTCTTCCCAGCTGCTCCAGCAAGGCGCAGCCACTGTACCTTACCTTGGACGAGGGGTATCTCCTCAAGGCCGCCCCTCCTGCTTTGAATGTGGATCAGCTCCTCTCGGCCCTCCGGTGCCCAAGCAGCCACCGCCTCCTGGACGTGGTACAGCTCCTCTCGGCCACCGCCCTAACCCTGGGCGCGGGGTAGCTCATCTCAGCCACGATTCTGCACGTGGTCGGTTGCGCCGGGAGCCAGGCGTCTCTGGCGTCTGCGCCGCCGGGAGCCGGGCGTCTCTCGCGTCTGCGCCGCCGGGAGCCAGGCCCAGATACATTTTCATAGCACCACTTTAATAAGATAGTGTTGTTGTTCAGTCACTGAGTCACATCCCACTCCTTGCAACCCCATGGACTGCAGCACGAAAGGCCTCCCTGTCCTTCACTATCTCCCAGAATGTGCTCAAACTCATGTCTATTGAATTGGTGATGCCATCCAGCCATCTCATCCTCTGTCATCCCCTTCTCCTCCTGCCTTCACTCTTTTCCAGCATCAGAGTTTTTTCTAACGAGTCGGTTCTTTGAATCAGGTGGCCAAAATATTGGAGTGTCAGCATCAGTCCTTCCAATGAATATTCAGGCTTGGTTTCCTTTCGGATTGACTGTTTTGATCTCCTTGCAGTCCAAGAGACCCTGAAGAGTCTTCTCCAACACCACAGTTCAAAAACATCAATTCTTCAGTGTTCAGCCTTCTTTATGGTCCAACTCTCACATCTGTACATGATTATTGGAAAACCATAGCTTTGTCAATATGGACCTTTGCTTTGTCGAAAAAGTGATCTCTGTGCTTTTTAATACTTTGTCCAGGTTTGTTATAGCTTTTCTTCCAAGGTGCAACCATCTTTTAATTTCATGGATGCACTCACTGTTCGCAGTGATTTTGGAGCCCAAGAAAATAAAGTCTGTCACTGTTTTCATTTTTCCCCCGTGTACTTGCCGTGAAGTGATGGGACCAGATGCCATGACCTTAGTTTTCTGAATGTTGAGTTTTAAGCCAGCTTTGTCAGTCTCCTCACTACTGCGTGTAAACTAGATAGCTAGTGGGAAGCTGCTGTCTAGCACAGGGAGCTCAGCTCTGTGCTCTGTGATGACCTAGAGGGTGGGAGGGAGGCTCAACAGGGAGGGGATATATGTAAGCACAGAGCTGATTCACGTTGTTGTTCAGCAGAAACTAACACAACAGTGTCGAGCAAATCTCCTACAATTTAAAAAAATGAGTGAGATTTAAACAAATGCTCATGGATACTTTTTCAAGTTTTATTCATCTTTTGGTGTCCTAATTCATTGTAGAAGAGAAAAAAAAAGAATATTAATGTATTTGTCTAACAGTATTAAAAAGTATTTCTAGTGTAAGCTGTGAATTTTCATTTCCTTCAGAGAGACCCCTGTCTTACATATCGACGTTGGTCCCAGTCCATTCTTAGAAAAAATGTGATTTTTACTGATATTGAAAGAATAACCCAATAAATCAGAATCCAACAACACATTAAGAAGATCATACATCATGACCAAGTGGGCTTTATCCCAGGAATGCAAGGATTCTTCAATATCCGCAAATCAATCAACATAATACACCACATTAACAAACTGAAAAATAAAAATCATATGATTATCTCAATAGATGCAGAGAAAGCCTTCGACAAAATTCAACATCCATTTTTGATAAAAACCCTCCAGAAAGTGGGAATTGAAGGGACATACCTCAACATAATAAAAGCTATATATGACAAACCCACAGCAAACATTATCCTCAATGGTGAAAAACTGAAAGCATTTCCCCTAAAGTCAGGAACAAGACAAGGGTGCCCACTCTCACCACTACTATTCAACATAGTTCTGGAAGTTTTGGCCACAGCAATCAGAGCAGAAAAAGACATAAAAGGAATACAAATTGGAAAAGAAGAAGTAAAGCTTTCACTGTTCGCTGATGACATGATCCTCTACACAGAAAACCCTAAAGACTCTACCAGAAAACTACTAGAGCTAATCAATGATTACAGTAAAGTTGCAGGATATAAAATCAACACACAGAAATCCCTTGCATTCCTATACACTAATAATGAGAAAATAGAAAGAGAAATTAAGGAAACTATTCCATTCACTGTTGCAACGAAAACAATTAAATACTTAGGAATATATCTACCTAAGGAAACAAAAGACTTGTACATAGAAAACTATAAAACACTAGTGAAAGTAATCAAAGAGGACACTAATAGATGGAGAAATATACCGTGTTCGTGGATTGGAAGAATAAATATTGTAAAAATGAGTATACTACCCAAAGTAATTTATACATTCAATGCAATCCCTATCAAGCTACCAACAATATTTTTCACAGAACTAGAACAAATAATCTCACAATTTGTATGGAAATACAAAAAACCTCGAATAGCCAAAGCAATTTTGAGGAAGAAGAATGGAACTGGGGGAATTAACCTTCCAGACTTCAGGGTCTATTACAAAGCCACAGTCATCAAGACAGTATGGTACTGGCATAAAGACAGAAATATAGATCAATGGAACAAAATAGAAAGCCCAGAGATAAACCCACGCTCCTATGGACACCTTATCTTCGACAAAGGAGGCAAGAATATAAAATGGAGAAAAGACAGTCTCTTTAACAAGTGGTGCTGGGAAAACTGGTCAGCCACTTGTAAAAGAATGAAACTAGAACACTTCCTAACACCATACACCAAAATAAACTCAAAATGGATTAAAGATCTAAATGTAAGACCAGAAACTATAAAACTCCTAGAGGAGAACGTAGGCAAAACACTCTCCGACATAAATCACAGCAGGGTCCTCCAAGACCCACCTCCCAGAATATTGGAAATAAAAGCAAAAATAAACAAATGGGACCTAATTAAAATCAAAAGCTTCTGCACAGCAAAGGAAACTCTAAGCAAGGTGAAAAGACAGCCTTCAGAATGGGAGAAAATAATAGCAAATGAAGCAACTGATAAAGGATTAATCTCCAAATTATACAAGCAGCTCCTGCAGCTTAATTCCAGAAAACTAAGTGACCCAATCAAAAAATGGGCCAAAGAGCTAAACAGACATTTCTCCAAAGAAGACATAAAGATGGCTAACAAACACATGAAAAAATGCTCAACATCCCTCATCATCAGAGAAATGAAAATCAAAACCACAATGAGATACCATTTCACACCAGTCAGAATGGCTGCTATCCAAAAGTCTACATGCAATAAATGCTGGAGAGGGTGTGGAGAGAAGGGAACCCTCTTACACTGTTGGTGGGAATGCAAACTAGTACAGCCACTATGGAGAACAGTGTGGAGATTCCTCAGAAAACTGGAAATAGAACTGCCATATGATCCAGCGATCGCACTCCTGGGCATACACACCGAGGAAACCAGAATTGAAAGAGACACCTGTACTCCAATGTTCATTGCAGCACTGTTTATAATAGCCAGGACATGGAAGCAACCTAGATGTCCATCTGCAGATGAATGGATAAGAAAGCTTTGGTACATATACACAATGGAGTATTTCTCAGCCATCAAAAAGAATGCATTTGAATCAGTTTTAATGAGGTGGATGAAATTGGAGCCAATTATACAGAGTGAAGTAAGCCAGAAAGAACATCAATACTGTATATTAACGCATATATATGGAATTTAGAAAAATGGTAACCTGAACACTGTATAAGAGACTGCAAAAGAGACATAGGCATTTAGAACAGTCTTTGGGACTCTGTGGGAGAGGGTGAAGGTGGAATGATTGGGGAGAATGGAATTGTAGCATGTATATTATCATAAGTGACCAGTCCAGGTTCGACGCATAAATTTTCCTCTGTTCATTTCTTTGCATTTGTGCTTTTTCAATAAAAATACTTTTAACTGTAAAGAAAAAAAAATTATAAAAAATAAATAAATAAATTTTGAGAAAGTCACACACACACAAAAAAAGAATAACCCAATAAAACCAACTAAGATGGAGCTGCCAACATCATGTTTGTGTGTGACAATGGAACCCTCGTGATTTTCAGTATCACTTGACTCAGTGAAGTGTGACTGACTCTGAGAACAGTTTTTCATGGATTTTGTCTTAGGCTTTGAGTGTGAGCAGAGGATGCAGAATTTTATTTCTTTAATAAAGAAGATGAAGCATAAAAAACATACAAATATTGGCAACACTGATAAAGGAAATGTACTGTCCAAGTAAATGTTTCAGTTCAGTTCAGTGCAGTTGCTCAGTTGTGTCTGACTCTTTTCAACCCCATGAATCACAGCATGCCAGGCCTCCCTGTCCATCACCAACTCCCGGAGTTCACTCAAATTCACCTCCATCGAGTCGGTGATGCCATCCAGCCACCTCATTCTCTGTTGTCCCTGTCTCCTCCTGCCCCCAATCCCTCCCAGCATCAGAGTCTTTTCCAGTGAGTCAACTCGTCACATGAGGTGGCCAAAGTATTGCAGTTTCACCTTTAGCATCAGTCCTTCCAATGAACACCCAGGATTGATCTCCTTTAGAATGGACTGGTTGGATCTCCTTGCAGTCCAAGGGACTCTCAAGAGTCTTATCCAACACCGTTTATATACCATTTATCTGTATATGTGGGCTTCCCAGATGGCTCAGTGGTGAAGGATCTGCCTGCCAAGCAGAAACCCCAAGTGGGTCTGATCCCTGGGTCGGGAAGATCCCCTGGAAGAGGGCATGACAATCTACTCCATATTCTTGCCTGGGAAAAGCCGTGGACAGAGGAGCCTGGCAGGTACAGTCCATGGGATCACAAAAGAGTCAGACACTACTAACAACAACAACAAATCTACACATACATAAAAACGATAAAATAAGAGGAGACTTTCTTGAATCCAGAAAAAAAGAAGATTCAATCAGTGTGTATGCAGTTGTGTTTGTTTTCCATATCAGAAAGATCATTACATTGTCCCGAGGTAGGTTTCTTAAGTGAGTGAAGTAATCTGTGGAAAACGAGATGCTTCTTTTGTCGAAATGAGCAAAACCTGAAAAATCTGATCTCCAAGTTGGGGGTCACAGCCTTTACTCTGGGCTGTCTTGCTGTTTGCATTTATAATTCTTATGTCTGTATTTGTGCTGTTTGCTTTATCTTGAATGCCTTTTCTTCAGCGGCATCTTGCTCGTCTTATAAGGGCCGATTTATTATCTCCTTTTCTACCTCCTCTCGGACTCCCTCATAGCTCAGCTGGTAAAGAATCTGCCTGCAATGTGGGAGACTTGGGTTCAATCCCTGGGTTGGGAAGATCCCCTGGAGAAGGGAAAGGTTACACACTCCTGTATTCTGGCCTGGAGAATTCCATGGACTGTATACTCCAGGGGGTTGAAAGAGTTGGACACGACTGAGCGGCTTTCACTTTCTCTAGGACTGACACCTCTTGAATTGGAACTAGGAACCCAGGGCTAGCAGGACAGACAGTACAATGACATCCCAACTCAGCCTTCTCACAGCTTCTGCAACTCAGGCTAAGCTTCTGGTTTCCTTGTCATCTGGTGTCCTTGTCAGATGGTGAATGCCTTGAGGTTTCTTTATCTTTTTTATCTCCATACCATTTAGCAAGTGTTTCACTGTAGGCTTCCCTGGTGGCTCAGACTGGAAGCATCTGCCTCCAGTGCGGGCGACCCGGGTTCGATCCCTGGGTTGGGAAGATCCCCTGGAGAAGGAAATGGCAACCCACTCCAGTATTCTTGCCCAGAGAATCCCATGGATGGAGGAGCCTGGTAGACCACAGTCCACGGGGTCGCCAAAGAGTCGGACATGACTGAGCAACTTCACTTCACTTCACTGTAGGAAGTTCCTCCCAGGTACCTGTTGTTAAGTGAAGAGGGTGGACCTAAGGAACTCGAGAGAAATGTTGATTAGAAATGTCTGACATGTATCATTAAATTAAAAGATGGCTTGTGGTCCTTAGAAAAGAAAGTGGGAGATTTCTGCTTCCTGCCTTATGTCAGATGATCTGGGAAGGACTCTCAGCTACAATGCGGACTAGATACCAGAAAATTACAAACATTTTAATTTTATCCAAAGTAAGTTCAATAAAAAGTAAGGGATGGGATTTCTGGGCTTGGTGAAGATGGAGTCAGTTCAGCCTTTCCTTCCCATTGCTAACAGTCAAGACTTCTGGACAAAATACAAAATGCAGCCACCCGCAGACTCCGGAATGTTACCACTAGGGGGACGATAAGGGTTTAAAACTCAGCACTCAAACTAAGATCATGGCATCCAGTCCCATCACTTCATGGCAAATAGATGGGGAAAAAAATGGAAACAGTGACAGATTATATATTTTTGGGCTCCAAAATCACAGCACATGGTGACTGCAGCCATGAAATTAAAAGATGTTTGCTCTTTGGAAGAAAACCTATGACAAATCTAGACAGTATATTAAAAAGCAGAGACATTACTTTGCCAACAAAGGTCCGTATAATCAAAGCTATGGTTTTTCCAGTAGTCATGTATGGATGTGAGAGTTGGACCATAAAGAAAGCTGAGCACTGACGAGTTGATGCTTTTGATCTGTGGTGTTGGAGAAGACTCTTGAGAGTCCCTTGGACTGTAAGGAGATCAAGCCAGTCAATCCTAAAGAAAACCAAGCCTGAATATTCATTGGAAGGACAGATGCTGAAGCTGAAGCTCCAATACTTTGGTCAACTGATGCAAAGAACTGACTCATCTGAAAAGACCCTGATGCTGGGAAAGATTGAAGGTGGGAGGAGAAGGGGACAGCAGAGGATGGGATGGTTGGATGGCATCACCGACTCAGTGGACATGGGTTTGGGTGGACTCTGGGAGTTGGTGATGGACAGGGAGGCCTGGCGTGCTGTAGTTCATGGGGTTGCAAAGAGTTGGACATGACTGAGCGACTGAACCAGCAATACTTTGTAACATAATATGTGACATACATTATTTTGTACTTCCATTCCGTTCCGTTCAGTCGCTCAGTCGTGTCCGACTCTTTGCGACCCGTGGACTGTAGCCTACCAGGCTTCTCCGTCCATGGGATTCTCCAGGCGTACTTATCAAGTACTATATTTTAAATAGGGCTTCCCTGGTGGCTCAGATGGTAAAGTGTCTGCCTGCAGTGCGGGAGACCTGGGTTCGATCAGTAATTCCATTTTTTGTTGTACTATTAGCCTGCTTATCTTTTGTGCAAGGGCCCTTCTTGTTCTGTGTTTTCAAAACTTTTTTTTTTTCCTCCTTATTCTCCCCTTGAAGAGGAGTTGATTTACAACGTGTTAGTTTCAGGTATGGAGAAGGCAATGGCACCCCACTCCAGTACTCCTGCCTGGAAAATCCCATGGGCGGAGGAGCCTGGTGGGCTGCCGTCTATGAGGTCGCACAGAGTCGGACACGACTGAAGTGACTTAGCGGCAGCAGCAGCAGCAGTTTCAGGTATACAGCAAAGGATTAAGTTCTATGTGTATATATTCTTTCCAAAGTATTCTCCAGTGTGGCTTATTGCAAGACACTGAATAGTTCCCTGTGCTATACAGTAGTCCCTGTTGCCTATATGAACTTATTCTTTTTATGTAAAGAATTAGAAACAGTAAAAAAGAATATGTAATTCTGCTTTGTACTATCATTTATGGGTTTCCCTGTAGCTCAGCTGATGAAGAATCTGCCTGCAAAGAAGATTCTTTTCAGGCTCAATTCCTGGATCAGGAAGATCTACTGGAGAAGGGATAGTATACCCACTCCAGTATTCTTGGGCTTCCCTGGTGGCTCAGATTGTAAAGCATCCGCCTGCAATGCAGGAGACCTGGGTTCGATCCCTGGTTGGAAAGATCCCCTGGAGAAGGGAACAGCTACCCACTCCAGTACTCTGGCCTGGAGAATTCCATGCAGTGTACAGTCCATGGGGTCCCAAAGAGTTGGACTGTCATTTAAATGTTTCCAAGCATCTTTTGGCTCAAAATGGCTATAATGATTTTCTTGAAGCTATTCTGTTCTCAGAACTGCTAACTACTATTTTTTCAGGTGATATTTATTAAATGCAAGCCATATGCTAAGTACTGCATTCCTAGCCTCAAGGGACCAACAGTCCATCTTTTCATTCCTGTAGCAGTTCAGCCTCAGATATTCTGACTGGGACTTTCAGAAGTGAGGACCCTGGCCTAAAGACCAAGGACTCATCAAGACCAACATCTGATCGGATGCCTGGGGCCTTTGGAATGTATGGTGGGGTGGGAAGTGAGGTTTGCTGCCTCTGGGGCCTGACCTCCATTCCTGTCTCCTTGGCTCCATGTTCTATAGCTGGTGGAGTTAAACGAAAGTGCGTGCTTGTGTTTGCCACCTTTCAACTAACTTTCCATGCATTTTTGTTTCCTTGACAGTGAGTCAGAAATTAGGTCTCTATAGATTAGAATGCCGCCTACTCAGCCTCCTTGACTGCTTTCTGTGCAGATAAGCCTGGGAGATGCCACCACTGAGCGTCAACTCAGGAGGATGAGATTAAGCCGGAGGCGGGGATGCGGTTGTAAGACTTGTGCTCTGAATGACAGTCTCCACTTCTCTTATTCTGCATTATCATGTCACTGGCATCTTCATGGAACACTTCTAAGTCTCTGCTCTGAGCTGGGCTTTCCCAAGGCCTTTACCTTGTCTATTTCATTTAATCCTTATACCAGTGCTGTGAGCAGGTGCTGTTCACGCTACTCTTGTTCTACAGATGAGGAAACTGGGGAGTGGAGACCACTCACGTCCCATCCCTGGGGAATCTGGCTTTGCCATCTCAAGAGAAACAGCTGGACACTAACATTACAAGACAGCATGTATGCCAGCGAGGTCGGAGGAGAAAGGGCCTCTTGGTGTGTTCTTGGGCCAGGCAAGCCTTTTTGACTTTGTGCTTGAGAAGGCTGCTTGATTTCTGCCAAAACTTGTCTGGTCTAAGTTATTTCCTCAAAGCCCAAAGGGGTAGGGCTGTGTGTGTGTATGTGTGTGTGTATGTTTGTGCCTTAAAAAAATTATTGCACTTAATTTCTCTACTGAGAACTTCTCTGGTGTGTGTTAGTCGCTCAGTCATGTCTGACTCTTTGCAACCCCATGGACTGCAGCCCTCCACAATTCTCTGTCCATTGGGATTCTCCAGGCCAGAATACGGGATTGGGTTGCCATTTTCTTCTCCAGGGGATCTTTCCAACCCAGAGGTTGAGCCTGGGTTTCCTGCATTGCGCAGATTCTTTACTGTCTGAGCCAATCTCTGGTTAATCTTCCAAGAGTTTAACTCACTTGGAAGCGAGTAGAAACAGCCCATCGTTTTTGGTGGTGTTTCCGTCCTTGAGTAAGACAGTGTTAGAGTAAGGAGCGGTGAAGGAGGCAAGGCTTGGCGGTGGTGTGAACAGAAAGCCTGAAAGCCAGGAGACCAAGCTGAGGCCCAGCTGAGGGATCTGATAAGCCCTGAGCCAACACGGGTAAGGCCCTGCAAGATGGAGATTTAACAGACAAAGTCCTATTTTTAGATTCACAGTGACAAATAATGACAAGAGACGTTTCGTGCAGAATAGCAATATGATGAAAGCCATCCTCAAGAAAGACCCCTGAAAAAAGCCAGAGGTACTCACTCAGTAGATAGAAAATGCATCACAAAGGCCTGGAGAATGTGATTCCAATGAAATAAGATGAAATAAGATGGATATGAACCGCCGTCACCACTTTGGAATTCTGTAAAATAAATCTATACTGCCAATGCTCAGAAACGGAGAATGAACTGCTGACATTTTGCCTTTTTATTTCAAATACCAGGTACATGATGCAATGTTTTCGTTGACTCTTGTTTCTCATCCTAATAAACCTGCATTGAATTAGTGCAGTAATAAAGTGTTCTGCACTAGTGTTTATAGGTCTTCGTGTGGAGAAGGAGGTTGGTGATCTACCAAGCCCAGTGTCAAAAAGAAGCAGAATAATCTTGCCGTAACAGTGGTTTCAGTTCAGGAGGCTCAGCCAATTGCTGATCATTTAAATAACAAGTTCTGCCTCATGTTTAGGTTAAAAATACCTTCAGTAAACAGTTGTGTTTTTCTGTTACTGGAGTACTGGACGGACAGTGAAGTTCATCTCTAGCTACATAAGAAGACATTGTAATGTGCTTTTAAAAAAAGACATTCTACGTGTGTACTCCTAATTCTGCTTTCACCAAAGTAGCTGATAAATTCATAAATCAAGTAATATACATTATTTACTGAGTGTTTATTGTATGCATCCATGTGTGTTCATTTCAGTTCAGTCGCTCAGTCATGTCCGACTCTTTGCGACCCCATGAATCACAGTCCGTGTGTGTAGTCACTTAGTAATGTCTGACTCTTTGCGACGGTATGGAGTGTAGCCCACCAGGCTCCTCTGTCCGTGGGATTCTCAGGCAAGAATACTGGAGTGGGTTGCCATGCTGTCCTCCAGGGGATCTTCCCGACCCAAGAACTGAACCCATGTTTTATGTGTCTCCTGCATTGCAGGCAGGTTCTTTACCCCCTGAGCCATCGGGGAAGCCCGTTTATTGTATGCCAGGCACCAAATGCTTTATATTTGTCCACCAATAACATCTTACAGCAGTCCTTCTGGGTGGGTGATGCCATGATATCTGTTTTACATAGAAGTGAACTAAGACAAAGAGAGGTTGAATAACTTTTCTGGGTCACACAGTTTTATGGACTGAACTGTGTGCCTCTGAAACTCCTGGACTGAAGCCCGAACCCTCTTATGGGACTGTGTTTGGAAATAGGAACCTTAGAGAGGGACTTAAAGTTAAATGAAGCCGTCTAATCCAAAAGAAATGGCGTCCTTTTGGAGGAAGAGACCCCAGAGAGCTTTCGTCTCTTTCACCCTGTGTTCAGAGAGGAGGCCACGTGAGGACACAGCCAGAGGGCGGAGAAAGAGGCCCCGCTGGAAACTAGCACTCTTGGCTCCTCGCTTTTAAACTCCCAGCTTCTAGAATGGTGAGAAAGTAAATTTCTGTTGGTTAAGCCATTCAATCTGCAGTGTTTTGTTACGGCAGCCCTAATGGAGTAATACCAGTGGTCATTGGTGGAACCAGAGTTCTAATTTAAGGAGTCAGCCTCTAGAGCATTTATATTCAACTGCCACACTATTGTATCTGCTTTTTAAAACAGGGATTATGTGTTCATTGTGATGTTTATAACTCCTCCTGCATGCGAGCATGCTCAGTGGTGTTTGATTCTCTGTCACCCCATGCACTGTAGCCCTCCAGGCTCCTCGGTTGGGGGGATTCTCCAGGCAAGAATACTGGAGTGAGTTGCCATTTCCTCCTCCACTGCATCTTCCCGACCCAGCGACTGAACCTGCCTCGCTTGTGTCTCCTGCATTGGCAGGCGGGTTCTTCATCACTAGCACCACCTGGGGAGCCCTCGTAACTCTTACACATGCCTTATACTTAAATTTATGAAATAAAATGGAGCGTGGCTGAATCATCATGGCCAGAGGGTGCTGCCATTGGGTGTTGTAACTTAGTTGCCAACAAATACTTACTAATCATTTATCTTTCCCACTATGTCTTCCATTTTTTTCCCCACCAGCTCTCCTAAGCCTGTCCATCTGTTCCTTGTCTTCCACACAAGTGTGTTTATTCTCCACTGAGTCTGGAGCACTGGCTACCAGCTCTAGAACGTTGCTTGGAGACATTAAGCAACCTTGATTCTCTTTTTGAAAGAAATCATGAGATAGCCTCAAATCAAATCACAAACTGTGGAATTCTTCTTCAACCTCTCCCACTCTGTATGTGTGTCTTTCTTCTCCAACAGTTCTGGGCTCCCAACAATCTACACATTTATCACTGGCTCTTTCTGACAAGCACACAAAGCAGTTTAGGAATGATGACACCAGTAAGGGGGCTTCCCAGGTGGCACAGTGAGAAAGAATCGGCCTGTCCATGAAGGAGCCATAGGAGACGCAGGTTCGATCTCTGGATTGGAAAGATCCCCTGGAGGAGGAAATGGCATCCACTCCCGTATTGTTGCCTGGAAAATCCCATGGACGGAGAAGACCGATGGTATTGCAAAGAGCTGAACACGACTAAGCACACACACACGTCTACTGAGGATTTGTTTGTACAAGACTCAGACCTCAAAGCAAGAGGACCAGATATCCTTCCAGCTGAAACAGAAAAACCCCTGTGACTTGGCGGGAAAGCCCCAGCATGTACCATTAGAGAGTTAACCAACCAAAGACTGCCAAATGCACTTGAAAAGCCAATCAGAATGCTTCCCCACTTCCAAAAATTCTCTAATAGAGCACTCGCCAATCAAAGACAGTCATGACATTTCTACCTTTTACTCTATAAAACCCATGAATTTCTCTGGGAAGGAAACAGATGGTAGCAAACTATTAATATCCCTTATTATCTGAATAAATACTTTTTGTTAATAGTACAGGTGTTCTTTGTATTGTTGAAGCCTATGAGGTAAAATTAAAAATCGTAATTCTTTTTAACTTTAAACTATTCCCAGTAGTAAAATCCAAGTACAGAGTTCCAATTTATTGAATTCATCCTTTTTTCTATGTGGCCATGTTATCTGTTAAAAATTTCTTTTCTCTACATTCTTTTTTTAAATTGATATAGTTGCTTTATAAAGAAAGCTGAGCACTGAAGAATTGATGCTTTTTAACTATGGCGCTGGAGAAGACTCTTGAGAGTCCCTTGGACTGCAAGGATATCCAATCCGTCCATCCTCAAGGAGATCAGTCCTGACTATCCATTGGAAGTACTGATGCTGAAGCTGAAACGCCAATACTTTGGCCACCCAATGCGAAGAGCTGACCCATTTGAAAAGACCCTGATGCTGGGAAAGATTGAAGGCAGGAGAAGGGGACGGCAGAAAATAAGATGGTTGGATGGCATCACTGACTCAATGGACATGAGTTTGGGTGAACTCCAGGAGTTGGTGATGGACAGGGAGGCCTGGCATGCTGCAGTCCATGGGGTCTCAAAAAGTCAGACACGACTGAGCGACTGAACTGAACTGATAGTTGCTTTCCAATGCTGTGTTAGTGCAAGTCGCTCAGTGGTGTCAGACTCTTAGTGACTCCATGGACTGTAGCCCGCCAGGTTCCTCTGTCCATGAGATTCTCCAGGCAAGAATACTGGAGTGCGTTGCCATTTCCTTCTCCAGGGGATCTTCCCGAGGCAGGGATTGAACCTAGATCTCCTGCATTGCAGACAGATTCTTTACTGTCTGAGCCAACTCTCTGCTGTACAATGAAGTGAATCAGCTGTAAGTACACAGATGTCCCTTCCCTCTTGTGTCTCTCTCCCTCTTCCACCCTACCCCCCTTCCATCCCCCCATCCCTTTCATCCTACTCCCCCTTCATCTCATGCAGCACAGCGCTGAGCTCCCCGTGTCATGCGGCAGCTTCCCACTAGTGTCTGTGTTACACACATCTGTGCATTGTCTCATATAACACAGCGCTGAGCTCCCCGTGTCATGCGGCAGCTTCCCACTAGTGTCTGTGTTACACACATCTGTGCATTGTCTCATGCAGCACAGCGCTGAGCTCCCCGTGTCATGCGGCAGCTTCCCACTAGTGTCTGTGTTACACACATCTGTGCACTGTCTCATGCAGCACAGCGCTGAGCTCCCCGTGTCATGCGGCAGCTTCCCACTAGTGTCTGTGTTACACACATCTGTGCATTGTCTCATATAACACAGCGCTGAGCTCCCTGTGTCATGCGGCAGCTTCCCACTAGTGTCTGTGTTACACACATCTGTGCACTGTCTCATATAACACAGCGCTGAGCTCCCCGTGTCATGCGGCAGCTTCCCACTAGTGTCTGTGTTACACACATCTGTGCATTGTCTCATATAACACAGCGCTGAGCTCCCCGTGTCATGCGGCAGCTTCCCACTAGTGTCTGTGTTACACACATCTGTGCACTGTCTCATGGAGCACAGTGCTGAGCTCCCCGTGTCATGCGGCAGCTTCCCACTAGTGTCTATGTTACACACATCTGTGCACTGCATGCTCAGCTGCTCAGTCACGTCCGACTCTTTGTGACCCCATGGACTGTAGTTCACCAGGCTCCTCTGTCTGTGGAATTTTCCAAGCAAGAATACAGGAGTGGGTTGCCATTTCCTCCTCCAGGGGATCTTCTCAACTTAGGGACTGAACCCGTGTCTCTTAGGTCTCCTGCATTGGCAGATGGATTCTTTACCCCTGAGCCACACGTAGTTATGGATACACGTCCATCCTAATCTCCCAGTTCACCCCACCCTCCCCTTCTCCCTTGTGCCCACATGTCCATTCTCTGTGTGTCTCTATTCCTGCAAATAGGTTCATCAGTGTCATTTTTCTAGATTCCACATATATGCATAAATACGATATTTGCTTTTCTCTTTCTGACTTACTTAACTCTAGGTCCATCCACATCTCTGTTTGTTTCTAATTGTGTTCCCTTTTAGGATTTGTTTTTGTCGTCCATTTCTTAAAAGAAATCTTAAGCCTCTTAAATCATTAAAAAATAAGGTCAGTATAAAAAGATACACTCAGAAAGGTCTCATTCCTACCTTTTCTTTTATCCCATTTCCACCTACCTCCTATATGCAGCATGATCGTTAGTTTCTGCTTTACCTCCTGTTTTCCTTTGTAAAATAAGCCAACATACACATACAGACACTCTTATTTTTCATTTTGACCCTGTGGGGGGCATGTGTTTCAGGACAGGAAGCTGTATGATGATTTCCTCCTGCTAGAGTAATTTGGAATCTCTGATGTGCTCATTTCTTATTATCACAGAATCCATAGGATCCTTAGTGGTAGAGTGAAGCCGAACAGTCGAGGCTGGAGGCAGACAGGCCCAGCTTAGCATCTGAGTCTCCTTGTGGCCTGGATAGGCTACTGAGCATCTCTTGCTCCTCATCTGTCGTTACTGAGACATTAAGGAGCAGAGTAGAGATACGAAGGCATCTACAAGAAATTCCAATATGGGGACTTCCCTGGTGGTCCAGTGGCTAAGACATCCCATTCTGCATGCGGGGGGCCCAGGTTCCATCCTTGGTCAAAGAACTAGATCCCCCGTGCTGCAACCAAGAGTTCACGTAGAGCAAGAAAAGATTCTGCAAGGTGAAATAAAGATTCTGTGTGCTGCAGCTAAGACCCAGTGCAGGCAAATAAATAAAATAAAACAATAAAAAAGAAATTTCAACATGAAAGCCTTAACACAGAGTTCGGCCAAGGACACCACTGGCATTTCTCTTAGGTCTCTTCCTCCATTCAGTGAAGTATAAAAGCTGATCTTTCTTGTAGAATTAGCAGCATTGATCAACAGCATTTGTCCCTTACATCAGGTGTTTTGTTGCTTGTTGATTTTTTATAAAAGGAATAAAAATCTTACAGAGAAAGATCTGGAAACATCATGCTTCATTTTCCTACTGATATCAGGGTTTACATGATGCCTTATTATTCTCTGAACATTTCCAAATATCCTTTGATGCCTAATATTTGAAGAGTTACTCTTCTCTTCAAAGTGAAAAGTGTTAATGACCCCATGCATAGTAGCCTACCAGGCTCCTCTGTCCATGGGATTCTCCAGGCAAGAATACTGGAGTGGGTTGCCATTTCCTCCTCCAGAGGATCTTCCTGACCATGTCCCCCATTATTCTGCATTTCCCAGGCAATGTTCTTAACTTTTAAAGTTAAGAACCCTTTCGGGAATTTTATGAAATTCATAGATCCTTTCTTAACAGTTTGCACGTGATCAAATGCTCTGGAACTGAAGCTGGTGGGATCCTAGGTTCTGACAAAACAAAGGGAAGCGAACAAAAACAAAACAAGAAAACCATTCTAGCTTTAGGGGAAGGTGTGCCTGCACGTGAAGGGGAAGAGGGTTAAGGGAAAACAGAGAAGAGAGGGCTTAGTTACGCTGCACCTGGGTTGTAGGGAGCCCGTGTGCTTTCACAGTAGCCAGTGCTCACCCTACCGGAATCTTCTTCGCGCGTGGGTGCTGAGTCACTCAGTCGTGTCTGACTCTTTGCCACCCTATGGACCCCATGGAGCCCGCCAGGCTCCTCTGTCCATGGGATTCTCCAGGCAAGAATACTAGAGTGGGTTGCCATGCCCTCCTCCAGGGGATCTTCCTGACCCAGGGATTGAACCAGGGTCTCCTGCATTGCAGGAAGATTCTTTACCATTTGAGCTACCAGGGAAGTGTTCGAGATGAAAAAAACTGAGGATGAGACTAAGTCTTATGACAGTGTAACATCTGAAGGTGGCGAAGGATGAGCTTGCCCACGATGCTAGGAGAGAGGCTGGTTACAGAGATAGAAAGGCAGAAGGGTGGAGGGTGGAGAAGCCCAGGAGAGAAACGTTTCGAGAAGGGCAGGTGGTGATTAGTGCCAAAAAGACTGATGAGAAAAACTGTCCCAAACTGAAAACTCTGTGTTGGATTTCAGACATGATGGTCACTGCCCACTTAGTGACAGCCGATGGGTAAAGGAGTTAGTGAAGGGGGCTGAGCAGTGGCCTGGAGGTGAGGAGTGGGGGTGAGTGGGTTTAGGAAAGTTTGTCAAGAATCCTCCACAGAGACGAGGAGGGAAGGCAGTTCTTGGCCAGGGACAAGGGGTTGAGTAATTTCTTGAAGACGTGGGGTACCTGAGTGCATTCAAATACTGATGGGAAAGGCTTTCAGTGGGCAGGGCTCGGTTTAAGTTGGAAGAAGAGGTAATCAGTGAACTCACGATCCTGAGAGATGGATAAAGCTGGGATCTGAAGGTGCAGGGGCCCCTCTGTCCTCACTCTCCTGGGTGTCGGTCCTGATGAATTTGTGATATGGGGATTTCTGTCTTGCAGTTCCTGTGTTCTTTGTGAAGTAGGATGTGGGTGCGGGAAGATTTGAAATTTTCTGTGGAGAGCGGGAGAGTGGGTTAATCAGAGAAACAAAGATGGAATGAGACGGGAAGGTAATCATGAATTTGTCGTGACTATTTGTTGCCAATATCCCGCCTTCCTAAAAGGGCTCAGAGCTTTATTAGGTGCACCCCACCACGACAGCCCATCAACTTTGGGGTCCCTCTGGCTCAAGCTTGTTAATACAATCCATTTTCTTAGCCATGGTCACTGGTTCCAGAAGGCACAGGCAGTTCATTCAGTGGCTCGTGGAGGATGAATTTAAAGACCGTTGTATAAAATGATGGGCAGAGGTGAGTCCACGATCGTGAACCGGTGTACAGACAGCCCTGCTAGAGTGGAGGAGAGGAGCATCTCGAGTGACAGCTTAGATCCAAATTATCCACGTTTAAAGTGGGAAGTGATTGTTACCTTTCAACTGGGAAATTTAAGGTTTCTTTTTTCTGCCGAGGAAACAAAAACGGAGCTTAAGAGAAGAGTCAATTTCAGTTGCAGAGAAAAGTCAGTTCTCTCTCTGCTTCCTGAGTGTTGCGTCTATGAAATTATAAACTCTCCTTGAACGTATTTTTAAAAGTTGGCTTAAAATTCTTAGAACGCCTCCTTCTCAAATAAAACAAAAACTGACATTTATAACTTAAGTGCCTTCGTCTTGCAGGGGAAAAAGCAGAGCCTGTGAGCAACCCAAATAAGACGGTAGGTATTGCTAGGGGGCACCAGAGGGCAGACAAACTGAAATCATAATCACAGGAAACTAGCTGATCTAATCACATGGACCACAGCCGAATGTGGTCCCCTGGAGAAGGGAATGGCAAACCACTTCAGTATACTTGCCTTGAGAACCCCATGAACAGTAACAAAGGGCAAAATGATAGGATACTGAATGAGGAATTCCCCAGGTCGGTAGGTGCCCAGTATGCTACTGGAGCTCAATGGAGAAATAACTATAGAAGGAATAAAGGGATGGAGCAAAAGCAAAACCAATACCCAGTTGTGGATGTGACCAATGATAGAAACAAGGTCCGGTGCTGTAAAGAGCAATATTGCATAGGAACCTGGAATGTTAGGTCCATGAATCAAGGCAAATTGGAAGTGGTCAAACAGGAGATGACAAGAGTGAACATAGACATTCTAGGAATCAGTGAACTAAAATGGACTGGAATGGGTGAATTTAACTCGGATGACCATTATATCTACTACTGTGGGCAGGAATCCCTTAGAAGAAATGGAGTAGCCATCATGGTCAACAAAAGAGTCCGAAATGCAGTACTTGGATGCAATCTTAAAAATGACAGGATGATTTCTGTTCGTTTCCAAGGCAAACCATTCAATATTACAGTAATCCAGGCCTATGCCCCAACCAGTAATGCTGAAGAAGCCGAAGTTAATCGGTTCTATGAAGACCTACAAGACCTTTTAGAACTAACACCCAAAAAAGATGTCCTTTTCATTATAGGGGACTGGAATGCAAAAGTAGGAAGTCAAGAAACACCTGGAGTAACTGGCAAATTTGGCCTTGGAGCACGGAATGAAGCAGGGCAAAGGCTAATAGAGTTTTGTCAAGAGAATGCACTGGTCATAGCAAACACCCTCTTCCAACAACACAAGAGAAGACTCTACACATGGACATCACCAGATGGTCAACACCGAACTCAGATTGATTATATTCTTTGCAACCAAAGATGGAGAAGCTCTATACAGATAGCGAAAACAAGACCAGGAGTTGACTGTGGCTCAGATCATGAACTCCTTATTGCGAAGTTCAGACTTAAATTGAAGAAAGTAGGGAAAACCACTAGACCATTCAGATATGACCTCAATCAAATCCCTTATGATTATGCAGTGGAAGTGAGAAATAGATTTAAGGGACTAGATCTGATTGATAGAGTGCCTGATGAACTCTGGACGGAGGTTCGTGACATTGTACAGGAGACAGGGACCAAGACCATCCCCATGGAAAAGAAATGCAAAAGAGCGAAATGGCTGTCTGAGGAGGCCTTACAAATAGCTGTAAAAAGAAGAGAGGCGAAAAGCAAAGGAGAAAAGGAAAGATATAAGCATCTGAATGCAGAGTTCCAAAGAATAGCAAGGAGAGATAAGAAAGCCTTCCTCAGTGATCAATGCAAAGAAATAGAGGAAAACAACAGAATAGGAAAAACAAGAGACCTCTTCAAGAAAATTAGAGATTCCAAGGGAACTTTTCATGCAAAGATGGGCTCGATAAAGGACAGAAATGGTATGGACCTAACAGAAGCAGAAGATATTAAGAAGAGGTGGCAGGAATACACAGAAGAACTGTACAAAAAAGATCTTCACGACCAAGATAGTCACGATAATGTGATCACTGACCTAGAGCCAGACATCTTGGAATGTGAAGTCAAGTGGGCCTTAGAAAGCATTACTACGAACAAAGCTAGTGGTGGTGATGGAATTCCAGTTGAGCTATTTCAAGTCTTGAAAGATGATGCTGTGAAAGTGCTGCACTCAATATGCCAGCAGATTTGGAAAACTCAGCAGTGGCCACAGGACTGGAAGAGGTCAGTCTTCATTCCAATCCCAAAGAAAGGCAATGCCAAAGAATGCTCAAACTACCGCACAATTGCACTCATCTCACACGCTAGTAAAGTCATGCTCAAAATTCTCCAAGCCAGGCTTCAGCAGTATGTAAACCGTGAACTCCCAGATGTTCAAGCAGGTTTTAGAAAAGGCAGAGGCACCAGAGATCAAATTGCCAACATCCGCTGGATCATGGAGAAAGCAAGAGAGTTTCAGAAAAACATCTATTTCTGCTTCATTGACTATGCCAAAGCCTTTGACTGTGTGGATCACAATAAACTGTGGAACATTCTGAAAGAGATGGGAATCCCAGACCACCTGACCTGCCTCTTGAGAAACCTGTATGCAGGTCAGGAAGCAACAGTTAGAACCGGTCATGGAACAACAGACTGGTTCCAAATAGGAAAAGGAGTGCGTCAAGGTTGTATATTGTCACCTTGCTTATTTAACTTATATGCAGAGTGCATCATGAGGAACGCTGGGCTGGAAGAAGCACAAGCTGGAATCAAGATTGCTGGGAGAAATATCAATAACCTCAGATATGCAGATGACACTACCCTTATGGCAGAAAGTGAAGAGGAACTCAAAAGCCTCTTGATGAAAGTGAAAGAGGAGAGTGAAAAGGTTGGCTTGAAGCTCAACATTCAGAAAACAAAGATCATGGCATCTGGTCCCATCACTTCATGGGAAATAGATGGAAAAACAGTGGAAACAGTGTCAGACTTTGTTTTTTTGGGCTCCAAAATCACTGCAGATGCTGATTGCAGCCATGAAATTAAAAGACGCTTGCTCCTTGGAAGGAAAGTTATGACCAACCTTGATAGTATATTAAAAAGCAGAGACATTACTTTGCCGACCAAGGTCCGTCTAGTCAAGGCAATGGTTTTTCCCGTGGTCATGTATGGATGTGAGAGTTGGACTGTGAAGAAAGCTGATCACCAAAGAATCGATGCTTTTGAACTGTGGTGTTGGAGAAGACTCTTGAGAGTCCCTTATACTGCAAGGAGATCCAACCAGTCCATTCTAAAGGAGATCAATCCTGGATGTTCATTGGAGGGACTGATGCTAAAGCTGAAACTCCAATACTTTGGCCACCTCATGAGACGAGTTGACTCACTGGAAAAGACTCTGATGCTGGGAAAGGTTGGGGGCGGGAGGAGAAGGGGACGACGGAGAATGAGATGGCTGGATGGCATCACCGACTCTGTGGACATGAGTTTGAGTGTACTCCGGGAGTTGGTGATGGACAGGGAGGCCTGGCGTGCTGTGATTCATGGGGTCGCGGAGAGTCGGACACGACTGAGCGACTGAACTGAACTGAACTGAACTGAACTGTGAGCCTGAGGATGCATTCTGGTGAGTTTACAAAGCTTAGGAAAGCTTAGGTGATTCTAGGACTCTTTACACAGTTCAACATAAGCATCCTATTTCAACTGACTTGAAGATTCTAGTAAAATCAGACTTCCAAGTTTTGAGTTTGATAATTCGAACAATATAGATATATGGGGGTGGGGTTCAGAGAAATGAGGATATTTTTGACTGGTAAAAGATGTATGCTTGTGTGAGTGCCCAATCACTGTAGCCATGTCTGACTCTTTGTGACCCTGTGGACTGTAGCCCACCAGGCTCCTCTGTCTGTGGGATTCTCCAGGCAAGAATACTGGAATGGGTTGCCGTTTCCTCTTCCAGGGGAACTTCTTGACCCAGGGATTGAACCCAAGTGACCTGCATTGCAGGCAGATTCTTTAACCACTGAGCTACCTGGAAAGCTCAAAAGGATGTACATATAGGTCATTTCTATGGATCTGTGGGCTCTTGTCCAGTTCATTGATTCTTTGGTGTTGAAAGCAGGTACTGTGGTTTTGAGAAGACTAAAACTTACATGAACCACTGCCAATCGTGTTTTGTGACAATCAAGAGTTAAAAGCGTGGAGGCAAGGGGCTTCCCTGATGGGCAAGTGGTTAAGAATCCACCTTGCAGTGCACGGGACATGAGTTGGATCCCTGGTTGGGGAACTAAGATCCTGTGTGCCACAGCAGAACAACTAATCTCGGGCACTGCAGCTAGAGAGTCCGAGGGCAGCAAGGAAGATCCCGCATGCTGAAATTAAGACCTGACGCAGCCAAATAAATAAATAAAACACCGCGGCAACTCTAGATGATGACCTCATCCCCTCATCTAGCTTTCTGTAAAGCCCAAACTCAGGCAGAACCACTGCTGTGGGCAGGTTATCTTGTCCTGTGAAAATCAGTTCAGGGATCCCAGAGCTCCTACTATGCGTGGCCCATTGGAGGGGCTCTGCAGTGGCTCTGGCCAGCCAGCTCCTAGGCCCTCACGGCCATCAGGAGGGTGGCCTGGGGCTTCGACGTCCTCTGTCCACACTCTCTCCCGGATGGTCCCACTCACTCATGTGGTTCCACGTGCTGCTGGCTTTCGAACCTCCAGCTGGCCCTCCAGCTCATCTCCTAGCCCAGGCATTCACCTGCCCACTGGGCATCTTCCCAGTGTCCCTGATGGAATGCCTGCGGGAAGGATCAGTTTTCCTCTAAGCCTGCCCCTCGCCCCAGCTGTCTGATTCCAGGCTCCGGGACCATCACCCGGACTGAATCCTCTCCTCCTCTCCCCCCAGCGTCCACTCCCTGAACACCTCTGGTTGATGCTGTGCTTAGTCTCTCAGTCGTGTCCGACTCTTTGGGACCCCACGGACTGTAACCCACCAGGCTCCTCTGTCCATGGGGATTCTCCAGGCAAGAACACTGGAGTGGGTTGCCACACCTTCCTCCAGGGGATCTTCCCTTCTCAGGGTCCGAACCCAGGTCTCCTGCATTGCAGGCGGATTCTTTGCCAGCTGAGCCACCAGGGAATTGCTGGGATTCCCTGCTGCTCCGTCCCCTCCTGGCCGCCATCCTGGCCCTCCAGCAGCAACTCTCACCTTCAGCCTCGGTCCCCTCCTGCCGACACAGTGACCTTGGAACAGAGCAGATCTGATTATGTCTGCGTCCCACGTGTTCCTGTGTGCCTCACACAGTCCAGTCGTGTCCGACCCTTTGTTGACCCCGTGGACTGTTGTCCGCTAGCCTCCTGTCCATGGGATTCTCCAGGCAAGAATACTGCTTCGAGGCTGTCGTGTCTCCCCATCCCTCCTGGAATATAATCTCTTCCCAGATCCTTCCAGCAGTCTCTCCGGTTTTTGCTCCCCTTCCCTGACCCCCAGCCCCCTCTCACGTGGCTGGCTTGAGACTGATCTCGGGGGTCCTATCGCCTCCATCAGGGGCGCCTTTCCGGACCCCTGCCTGGAGTGAGGTCCCCCTGTCCCTCTCGCCCATCACACCCACGCTTTGAGACGCTCACTGCCATTCTTGCTGAAATGGCCCGTATTCCCTGATAGAACGTAAACGCGGTGACAGCAGGGACCGTCCCTGTTTTATGTTTCTGGAACCACCCCCGAGTGGGACACGGTGAGTGCCCCCTAAAGATCTGGGTAAGTTAAGAAACGAGAGGAAATGACGGCGCGTACCCAGCGTTTCTCTCCCTGAGGACCCTTCCAGTGTGCCAGTTTCAGCGGCAAAGGGAATGCTTTCACCCGGGGAAAACACAGCGGGTAGTGGGAGGCGCATATACTCAGAGCTAAAATGAGCAGCTCAGGGAGTGTGCCCAAGGGTAACGGCCGAGGGGCTCCCCCTGGGAAGCCTCTGGACCGGGCTGCCTGGACCTAGCTGGGCCCTGACGACTGAGCCAGAGGGCTTCCAGGACAGCAGAACCCACGTGCCTTGACGTTTCCACCTGTCACTTGCAAACAAGCTCTGGGCTAAGGTGCTGCTGCTAAGTCGCTTCAGTTGTGTCCGACTCTGTGCGACCCCATAGATGGCAGCCCACCAGGCTCCTCCATCCCTGGGATTCTCCAGGCAAGAATACTGGAGCGGGTTGCCATTTCCTTCTCTGGGCTAAGGTGTTCCCATCGAGAACTAGACACGTCAACAAAGGCTCGATCTGGCATCCTGTGGATATTTTTGGCGTCCCAGTGGGTGGTGACCTAGGTCTCTAGAGTGCCCCTTGTCACATATTTTCACCTGGGTAGTTGTTTAGAAAGCTGAAAGTGAAGAGAAGGTGACACTGTTACTAGAGAGAGAGAATACCAACTAATTTGCATTTGATTCGGCCCAGAGTACAAAGCCAGTGGAGTACGTCAAGGCTGTATATTGTCACCCTGCTTATTTAACTTATATGCAGAGTACATCATGAGGAACGCTGGGCTGGAAGAAGCACAAGCTGGAATTAAGATTGCTGGGAGAAATATCAATAACCTCAGATATGCAGATGACACCACCCTTATGGCAGAAAGTGAAGAGGAACTCAAAGGCCTCTTGATGAAAGTGAAAGAGGAGAGTGAAAAGGTTGGCTTGAAGCTCAACATTCAGAAAACGAAGATCATGGCATCTGGTTCCATCACTTCATGGGAAATAGATGGGGAAACAGTGGAAACAGTGTCAGACTTTATTTTTTGGGCTCCAAAATCACTGCGGATGCTTATTGCAGCCACGAAAAAGTTATAACCAACCTAGATATTCGGAGAAGGCAATGGCAAGCCACTCCAGTACTCTTGCCTAGAAAATCCCATGGATGGAGCAGCCTGGTAGGCTGCAGTCCATGGGGTTGCTAAGGGTCGGACACGACTGAGCGACTTCACTTTCACTTTTCACTTTCACACATTGGAGAAGGAAATGGCAACCCACTCCAGTGTTCTTGCCTGGAGAATCCCAGGGATGGGGGAGCCTGGTGGGCTTCCGTCTATGGGGTCACACAGAGTCAGACATGACTGAAGTGACTTAGCAGCAGCAGATAGCATATTAAAAAGCAGAGACATTACTTTGCCAACAAAGGTCCGTCTAGTCAAGGCTATGGTTTTTCCCGTGGTCATGTATGGATGTGAGAGTTGGACTGTGAAGAAAGCTGATCGCCAAAGAATTGATACTTTTGAACTGTGGTGCTGGAGAAGATTCTTGAGAGTCCCTTGGACTGCAAGGAGATCCAACCAGTCCATTCTAAAAGAAATCAATCCTGGGTGTTCATTGGAAGGACTGATGCTAAAGCTGAAACTCCAGTACTTTGGCCACCTCATACGAAGAATTGACTCACTGGGAAAGACTCTGATGCTGGGAGGGATTGGGGGCAGGAGAAGAAGGGGACGGCAGAGAATGAGATGGCTGGATGGCATCACAGACTCGATGGACATGAGTTTGAGTGTACTCCGGGAGTTGGTGATGGACAGGGAGGCCTGGTGTGCTGTGATTTATGGGGTCGCAAAGAGTCGGACACGACTGAGTGACTGAACTGAACTGAACAAAGCCAGTGGGCTTCCCAGGTGGTGCTAGTGGTAACGAACCTGCCAATGTAGGAGACGTGGGAGAATGGGGTTCAATCCCTGGGTCACGAAGATCCCCTGGAGGATGGCATGGCAAACCATGCCAGTATTCTTGCCTGGAGAATCGCATGGACAGAGGAGCCTGGAGGGGTTCAGTCCGTAGGGTCACAGAAGAGTTGCATATGACTGAAGTGACTCAGCATGCCTGCAGGCACAAAGCCAGTGACACCTATTAAAACGACTTTCAGTTGCCCAACCTGGGGTTTGTCTCTCCCTGTGAGAGGCATGTGTCCAACCCTTGATCAATTTTAGTAGTGGGGTGATTCACGTGCAAGAAAGGAGCAGACCACGGCGACCTCCTGATTCTCCTTTAGCTCTGTCTGATGTTTCAGGAATGCACAGAAATTGGAGCCCCTTCCCTGAAAAATTATGTGTAGCTTGAGCCTGGCCTGACCATAGTTCACTTTTATTGCCTTTTCCTAATTGTTTATGTGTTTCATTAATTTTACACCTCAGGAGGCACGTTTCATCAATTTGCAGAGATGCACCTTCTCAGAGGACCGGTCTGTCCTCTGCCTTGTTAATAACCTGTCGAAAGGAAATTCCTGGAGACAGAAAAACACTGCACGACCTCACTTACGTGTGGAATCAAGGAAAAACAAGAACCACTACTAAACTCACAGGAAAAAGAGACCAGATTTGTGGTTTTCAGGGTGGGGAGGGGGAGGGGTGAAGACGGTATAAAGTTACAGCCTTCCAGTCATAAGAGAAACAAGTCCTCGGTTGTAAGGTAGGATACCAAGAGGATAGTTAACGTCATCACAGGGTAGGTTTCCGAATTGTTAAGAGAATAGATCCTAAGAGCTCATTACGAAGAAAAAGTTTTGTTTCTTTTTTTGATATCTGTAAGAGATGACAGATGTCAACTAAACCTATTGTGGTAATATTATTTCACAAGACATGTCAGTCAGGTCATGTGCCTTAAACTTTCATAGTGCGGCTTGTCAATCACAGCTCAACAACATGGAAGGAAAGAAAGGAGATGCTTTGAGCATGTTTGACATTCTTCTTAAGGTTAAGGGCATACCTGCAGAACAATAGCCACACTTCCTGCCCTCCCTCTCTCCCTCAAAGTCAATTTTCTGGAAGATTCAAAGGTGCCCGCCCTCCTGGGGGAAAGCAAGGGCTGGACAACAGAGGAAGTGGCGAGTGTGAGGCAGGAGAAATGCTGATGAAGCAGGTGTTTTTCTTTAGAAATAACAGAACAGATCCTAAAGGACATTTTTAAACCATAAGCAATAGGTTTCTAAAAACAACAGAAAACCCCCCTTTACAGCCTGACTTACAAATCTGGTGCTGCTCTTGTGATCTGTTGGAATTTCCTCCTTCTTCGACTGACAGTGAACCGTGAACAAACTTAGGTCACTTCTGCTTACGCGATTCCATCCTGCATCCTTTCTTCAAATCTGAATTCTTTCCCGACACATGGAAAATTTGGTTTGGTGTGTGGCACGTGAGGCAAGCCTTCTAAATGAACACATCCCCATAAACATGTGTCAGCTCGTTAGAAAGGAGAGGCTGCTGAGGCTAAATTCACGTTCAAGTCTTGATTCCAAGTACATAGGTCAACTGATCTCTACATTGCTCATTCCAAACCATTTATGGTGAGGGATGTAACCCAAGAGGGTCTAATGTTGCAAATACAGGGTTTTCATGTTAAAGGAGAATCAAATATTTCTAAGGAGGGAATGGCAACTTGGCGTGGCCAGGTAATCCCTCACCACGCTCCATCCCTTGGCCCTGAATCCCCGCCTGGGGTCCAGGTTCTAGCCTGCCTGAGCTCCGGACCGTGAGAGAACCGTCCCATTGGTTTCTATCCACCTCTTCTGGCTAATATTATCCTGGCGTGATCCTGTGTTCTGGGAGCCGCATCATTTACTTGGCTCTGCCTTTTAAGGCAAGAAGGACCCGAACGGCTACACCGTGTTCCTTCTCAGGCTAATCTCTGCCATCTCTTCTCACGAGGCCGGGATGTCTGGCCGGTGTCCCTGGAGATGCTGAGCAGAGTTCCTGGGAGTCAGGAACAGCAGGTGCCGAGATGCTGGGTTGCGGTGTGTGTCTGCAGTCAGCTCCGACTCCCAGTGACTGTGGCCCTTGCCCAGCATGGCGGAGACTGCGCGCCTGGGTCAAGATTGAAGGGAGGGGGTACCCTCCCCTGTCTCAGCGGGAGGAAGGCAAGTCTTCTATCAGATGGAATAAGACTCGGGTCTCTAGCCCAGCGCTGAGCTCTTAACGTGTTCCCAGCCGAGGCCACCGCCTATTAAGGCCAAGCTGTTATGTGTTGCTGGTTGTATCCTTGATGTACCAGTGATTCTTTTCAGCTCATTTCCTTGGATCCTTTGATTTTTTTTTGGCGGGGTCTTCTTAAGAGTATTCTGTAAGGTTTAAAGTCCTGGGTGAGGGGTGTGTACACTTTCAGGATCAGGGCTGGCTGGAGGGGCAGAACACTGTGGCTGCTTCGTGGCTGGGTTCTGAGTTAATGTATGAACTGTGTCTTTTATTTTCTATGTCCTGATTCTTTGACCTTTGGGGTCTTGGTGCTTCTGGAGGGACTGCCCCTCCCAGGTTTTGCAAAGCCCTGTCCATCAATAGTGAACTGCGTGCCAGTGAGATTTAAAAATGCACACTGACTGGTTCAGAGCCCCTGCCACGACCGCCTCCTCTATGAGACCGTCACGCTCTCGGGCCCTGATCGCTGGCCCTCATCACTCCCGAGGGCCCCGTACCAGACAGTCAGGGATGGCTTCTGTGCCCAGAGTCCACTGAGACCATCCGGACTGACCCATCTGGGGCCTGCCTCGCCCCTCCTTCTACAAACAGGGACAAAGGAAACCCTCTTCAGAATGGGGTCGGGAAGCCCTGAAACGTACAGACTCGGCAGGAAGCAAGGTTTCCCTTTGACCCCGCGACGCAAGCCGCCCAGTGCCCGTAGCCGGTGACCCCACGCCCTCCCCCGTCTCCTCCTTTCAACGCCCTCCTCTGTTCTCTGGACTGGCGTGTGCTTCACCAGTTTGCTCGTCCCGAATCGCAATTTTCTGCTCTTCTCAAATAAAATCATTTTGCCGATAAAACACACGATTCTTATCTTTTTCTTTATGAAGGTGCACACTCCCATGGAAATCACAATAAAAGCTTTTGCTACAGTTTCCCCTTCCTGGGACCCATTCCCACCCCCTCCTGACATGGCGTGCCCCATCCTCCCGGGACATGCAGCGAGTCATCTTTGCAATCATCACTTGGTCTATTGGGACTCCCTGGTGGCTCAGAGGTAAAGACCCCGTCTGCAATGCAGGAGACACAGGAGGCATGGGTTTGATCCCTGGGTGGGGAAGATCCCCTGGAGCAGGGAACGGCTACCCACTCCAGTACATGGACAGAGGAGTCTGGCAGGCTACGGTGCATGGGATCGCAAAGAGCTGGACATGACTGAGTGGCTGAGCACACACGCCCCTGATCTGTTGGCCTGACTGAGTCTCAACTTTTCAGTGGATACACTCTATAAAGAGTTTACCTCTGGAGAAATCAGAGGACAGGGTCCGCGGCTTGGTGGACGATGTAGCCGGTGAGGAAGTGACAGCACTGATCACAGTAATTGTGTTTCCTGGCCCTCAGACTGGGACAGGTGGTCTGAGCCAGCGCCAGGGGTCAGGGGTCGTGGCTGATATCTGGGCTGTTCTGACGCTGCTTGGAGGCCCTCCTGGCCTGGAGTAGCCAGGACAGGGAGGCCTCCCCAATAGGGAGGCGCTCTTGAGATGGTCCTGGCAAGGATCTTGAGATGGTCCTTGGGGGGATCTTGAGACGGTCGTGGCGGGGATCTTGAGACGGTCGTGGCGGGGATCTTGAGATGGTCCTGCGGGGATCTTGAGACACTCCTGGAGGGGATATGTCAGGAGCTTGCAGGGGAGGCAGCTTTGAGCGTGACCTCTGCCATTCTCTTTCCAGAATTAGCATGCTCCCCAGAGGAGCTAGGACTTGGGGAGCAAGGACTGGAGGGGCTCACAGGGGCAGAGCTCTGCTGAGAAGCTGGAGGCTGGCACGGCCAAGACCAGGCTGCTCTGTGTGCAGGGTTTGGGGCTGCAGTCTGGCAAGTAGCTGGTTCCTTGCTCAGACCTCTGTCAGCTGCTTGCGGAGCTCTTAGTGTGGTCCTCAGGGGAGCCGGAGGGTGGGGGGAAAGCTGGCGGAAGTGCTCATGCACACACACCGTGGGCATCCACCTGGAGAACTGGTCCATGGCCTCAAAGGGATGAATGTCATCTGGTCAATCTTTAAATTAGGAGGTGAAAACCGGAAGATGTTTATTTTCCTTTCTGGATACCCTAACTTCACTCCTTTAGCGTTTCCTCCTAACCAGATTGTCAATCGGTGAACATTTACCATGTCTGCTCTTAGAATGCGTGTGTGTGTGTGCTCAGCTGCTTCAGTCGTGTCCGACTCTCTGTGACCCTGTGGACGAAAGCCCGTCAGGCTCCTCTGTCCATGGGATTCTCCAGGTAAGAATACTGGAGTGGGTTGCCATGTCCTCCTCCAGGGGATCGTCCTGACTCAGGGATCGAACCCGGGTCTTCTGAATCTCCTGCTTTGCAGGCAGATTCTTTCCACTAAGCCCAGGAAGCCTGATTTTAGACTAGAGGGTCTCAATTTCACTGTGCTGAGTCCTGGACTGTAGATGTCAGGGACCTTTCTCAGCCTGACAAGATGATGAAAACCAACTACCTTCCCTGTTTCTTGTAATTTCTCAGCCACATTCTATTGGATTTATTACACGGCGGTTACAAAAAAATTTTTTTAAAGAACTGGGAATATTAAAACGACTGTATTTTTCTTTTCCCTCCCCTTGACTTCTGTTTAATTTTCGCAATTAAAACATCCACGAGCTGCTGTGGAAGAGACCTGAGAAGTGTTGAGCCAAGGCCTCCTAGCACTTAGATTTCCAGGAGGAAGATGGGATGGCTCTTACCCTCCGGCAACCACCTTTCCCCTGTTTCCACTAATTGTTTGATCATGTTCCACAGAATTCACCACAACTGGACAACTCAGTGGAAGTTGTTAAGGAATATAGGATGAGAAATTGAAGGAGCCCTAGAGAGGAGTTCTTTTGTAGGTTGCAAAAGCCCTCTGTGATGCTTACATGACGAGAACAATGGGAAATGAGGGTTTCACAGGAAACTAGTTGATCTGATCACATGGACCACAGCCGAACGTGGTCCTCTGGAGAAGGGAATGGCAAACCACTTCAGTATACTTGCCTTGAGAACCCCATGAACAGTATCAAAGGGCAAAATGATAGGATACTGAATGAGGAATTCCCCAGTAGGTGCCCAGTATGCTACTGGAGCTCAGTGGAGATGAGATGGCTGGATGGCATCACCGACTCTGTGGACATGAGTTTGAGTGAACTCCGGGAGTTGGTGATGGACAGGGAGGCCTGGCGTGCTGTGATTCATGGGGTCGCGGAGAGTAGGACACGACTGAGCGACTGAACTGAACTGAAGGTGGGAGGCTGTGGGGTGACTGCAGCCCTTTGCTAGGGGCTGTCTGTCTGTACCATCCTCAGAGATGCAGTCATGAATCAGAGGTCGCCGTTGGTGGGGCCGCCCCTTGCTGATGTTTCGGAAGGGGCTGTTTCCAGATGAAGCAGGCTGGTTTCTGATTTAGCCACATTTGCATCCCCTGCGTTTATTCTATGTCACTGAATAGAAGGCGGCCACGTGGCATCAATGAGACGCGGTGAGCATCTTCTACATGCCCCTGCCAAGACCTTCGTGGGTGACACAGCCCTGCTTCGCTCGCACAGCCTTGGTGGCCAAGGGTTTTGGGAATATCTCTTGGTTCACAGAGGCCCCATATCTCACTTTACAAATCACAGCACTTCCTAAGGACACCTTCTCTGTGAAAATACTGATCATACGAGTATGTAACAATACATGTGAAAGCAATAATTTACGATGTGATCTGAATTAATCAGAAAATGTATAGTGTGGTGTGACCCAGGAACTAAAGAGCAGATAAGACCAAGGAGGGTCTTGGAACGCAGGAACAGACCCTGATGGTCCTTCCCTCCCCCACGTTGTAACTATCCACGGATTTCAGGTCCTCCTGAGCATGGACATGAGTTTGAGTGAACTCCGGGAGTTGGTGATGGACAGGGAGGCCTGGCGTGCTGTGATTCATGGAGTCGCAAAGAGTCGGACACGACTGAGCGACTGAACTGAACAGAACTGAACTGAGCAGTATAACCCGTCTCCGCTCCTACCCTACAGGAAGAAGGTATTTATTTTGCCCTACTGGAAAAGAGTCTGATGCTAGGAGGGATTGGGGGTGGGAGGAGATGGGGACGACAGAGAATGAGATGGCTGGATGGCATCACCGACTCAATGGACATGATTTTGAGTGAACTCCGGGAGTTGGTGATGGACAGGGAGGCCTGGTGTGCTGTGATTCATGGGGTCGCAAAGAGTCGGTCACGACTGAGAGACTGAACTGAATTGACTCTGAGTGTATGCGCCTCATCCAATCAGCAAATGACCCGCAAGACCCCTCTCCCACTCCCTCCTTGTATCCTGGGTATAAAAGTGGACTAAGGACCCCTGTTCAACGTCAGTTCTCCCTTGAGCTGTTCTAACAGCATCCCCCATTCTAAGAAACTTGATTTCCCTCCTGTTCTGTGTCACATCTGGAAATTCTTTTCCAACCTGTGCATGGACCATGACATATAGTGGAAGACCAACTTTAAAAAGCAAAGTGTTGGGCTTGTGTGGGAGCTCAGGGGCAAAGAATCTGCCTGCCCGTGCAGGAGACACAGGCTCAGTCCCTGGTCCAGGAAGATCAGCACGTGCTGCCGAGCAGCTAAGCCCGGGAGTTACAGCTATTGCGACCACGTGATGCCGCTGCTGAAGGCCTGTGCCCTGGAGCCAGGGCTCCTCAGCGGAGAAGCTGCTGCCTTGAGAAGCCGGCTCACTGCAGGTGGAAAGTGCCCCGCTCCCCACAACTAGAGAAAAGCCTGTGCACAGCAACTGAGAGCCAAAAGTAAAAAATAAATAAAATTATGAAGAAAAAACAACCCCAAAGCACAATGTTTGAGTAAAACAGTGTCAGCTGGAACTTTTCAGAACTGAGAAGGGAGTGGAGACGAAGCCAAGAGAAAGAGCAGCCCTAGCGATCGTGCCAGTCAGGGCCCAGAGCGCAGAAGACTGAGCCGGGTCCCCAGGCGTCCCGGCTCCTTTGCTGTTTGAACCATACCTGCTTGCGTAGCGGTCTCAGCCTTCCCCTGCCCGATTCACCGGAAAGCTTGCTGTCACACAGTACTGACCCCGTGCCTTGCAAGCAGCAGGTGCTCAGTACATCAGTGGATGGGTGGAAGAGGGAAAGAACGCGGCGCGACTGACCATCAAGGAATGGACCCCCCTGGGTCTGGAGTGGAGGTGAGTTTGTGCTGATCTGCACATGGGCTCAAGGATTCAGGCAGGGAGTGTGGGGGAGGGCCCAGGACATGCAACTGGGGGTCCTTCTACCCCAGCCTGGGTCCCAGTTGCAATGCCCAGATGGGCTCCGTCCTTTCCAGGCTCCGGGGACCCACCTGCCTGCCTCTCGTTAGCTGTATTCTCTTTGTCAGCCCTTTGCTGGATGGCTTTAGTCCGTGGAGATTCTCCGCAGTTTGACAAGTGTGTGCTGGACACAGTACCCCCTTTCTGCACTCGCCTCCATATTCCCAGCTCTGCTTTTTTTAAAAATTAACTAATTTATTTTAATTGGAGCCTAATTACTTTGCAATATTGGGAAATAGATCACCAGTCCAAGTTCGATGGGTGAAACAGGGCACTCAAAGCCGGTGCACTGGGGCGACCCAGAGGGAAGGGATGGGGAGGAAGGTGGGAGGGGGGTTCAGGACGGGGGGACACATGGACACCCGTGGCTGATTCATGTCAATGTATGGCAAAAACCAGCTCTGCTTTTAAATGAAGAGGGGGAGTAGACTTAGGATGGCCTTACTTTTCACCTGATTTATTGGGGCTAGTGGTAAAGAATCCGCCTGCCAATTCAGGAGACATAAGAGGGTTTGATCCCAGGGTCAGGAAGATCCCATGGAGGAGGACGTAGCAACCCACACCAGTGTTCTTGCCTGGAGAATTCCCATGGACAGAGGAGCTTGGTGGGCTACTGTCCATGGGGTTGCAAAGAGTTGGACACTACTGAGTAACCGAACACATATAACCTTGGTTACATGTTTGGAAAGTTATAACCAACCTAGACAGCATATTAAAAAGCAGAGACATTACTTTGTCAAAAAAGGTCCGTCTAGTCAAGGCTATGGTTTTTCCAGTGGTCATGTATGGATGTGAGAGTTGGACTATAAAGAAAGCTGAGAGCCTAAGAATTGATGCTTTTGAACTGTGGTGTTGGAGAAGACTCTTGAGAGTCCCTTGGACTGCAAGAAGATCCAACCAGTCCATTCTAAAGGAGATCAGTCCTGGGTGTTCATTGAAAGGACTGATGTTGAAGCTGAAACTCTAATACTTTGGCCACCTCATGCGAAGAGCTGACTCGTTTGAAAAGACCCTGATGCTGGGAAAGATTGAAGGCAGGAGGAGAAGGGGATGACAGAGGATGAGATGGTTGGATGGCATCACCGACTCAAGGGACAAGGGTTTGGGTAAACTCTGGGAGTTGGTGATGAACAGGGAGGCCTGGTGTGCTGCTGTTCATGGGGTTGCAAAGAGTTAGACAAACTGAGCGACTGAACTGACATGTCTGGAAAAAAGTCACTTCACTTTTTTAGTTAAATGTTTAATGGACTCTGAGCTATCGCTGCATTTTCCCATTATTAGTTTGAATCTGCATTTTCGCTGGCAGTTCTTCAAATACAGTTTTCAGACTTCATTAACAATCTAGCCTGCACCTCGCTGATTCAGTGATCTGATAAGAAGTTTGTATTTCTTGAAAGTGGCTCAGTTGATTTTAGTCGCTCAGTCGTGTCCAACTCTTTGCGACCCCATGGACTGCAGCACGCCAGGCCTCCCTGTCCATCACTAACTCCTGGAGTGGTGGTGTTACTCTAGCAGAAGAAGTGGACGGAAGACCCTCCCGGGGTCAGGGAGAAAAACCCAGTAGCTTGCTTGGCTTCCTCTCTTTCTCTGCCCCTGGAGACTAGTTCAGCCCTGGACCCTTATAAGGATTGAAGATCCTCAAACCACTAGGGAAAGCACAAAAATCTTACCAAGATTTGTGGCACTGCATGAGGGAGAGACATGTCTATTTATCTCTTTTTGGACTTGACACACAAAAGGATGTTCCCATTTGTGAAATAACCAAGAAACACTCATTCCAGCTCTGAAGACAACCTGTTCGCCGGGTCTGGTTCTAGAAAAGCGGTGCACTAAGCTGTGCCTTCCACCCTGCCCGGCCCTTAGGGAAGCCTGGCTCCACTGGAGGCTGACACAGAGGGCCTGGGCCAGCTCCCTCCGGTCCTTTCTGAGCAACCTGCCCCCTACAAGGTGGGCCTGCGTGGAAGGAGGCAGCCCAGGGTCATTGTTGGGAGTCAGCTACCTTGGTCTGCATCTCACTCGCTGTGTGGCGTGAGGAAAGTCACTGCATCTCTCTGAGCCTCCTTCTTTTACAGCTTCCTTATCTGCAAAAGAAGGACAACAATACCTTCCAGGTACTATACAAGGTATGTTGTGGATTTTACCTGACTTGTGGTCAGCTCTCCACAAACACAGCAACTGGGGTGGGGTGGGGGGCAACCACGGCACCTTTGTGCCAGCCCTCCCTTCTGGAACATTCTTGCTCTTCCTCTGCCTGTTGAAGTCCCATCCAATGCCATAAGGAGGCCTTTCTGAGCACCCTGACCAGCTTTATTCTCAGGAACTCTGATTCATTTATGGTCTGTACCACTGGCTATGGTCTTTTCATATTCTGTCTGTTCTTTTTCCTTTGAAAAAATGAGTGTGAGTTCCTCAACTAGGCATAAGTCTATGCATTTAGTAAACATATTTTTGTACCTCCACCCTCATTTCTTAACCAGGGAACCTGAATAGAACTTCTGATCTTTTGCAAGGGCTCCATAAATACCAGGCCCCTGCAGGCTACCCACTCCAGTATTCTTGGGCTTCCCTGGTGTGGTAAAGAATCTGCCTGCAATGAGGGAGACCTGGGTTCTATCTCTGGGTTGGGAAGATCCCATGGAGGAAAGCAGGCAACCCACTCCAGTATCCTTGCCTGGAGAATCCCCATGGACAGAGGAGTCTGGTGGGCTATAGTCCATGGGGTCACAAAGAGTCAGACATGACTAAGCCATTAACACTTTTCTCTTTCAGGAGAAGAGTGACTCTTCAAATATCAGGTATCAAAGGGTATTTGGAAATGTTCAGAGAATAATAAGGCATCGAACAAACCCTGACACCAATAGGAAGATGAAGCGTGATGTTTCCAGATCTTTCTCTGGAGTGACATGACTGAGTGACTAAATACAGAAACAGCCCCGGGACCTGCGCTGGACTTGCTGGTCCGGGTATCTGGGACCTGGGAACACCCTCCCCATCCTCTTTCAATGCCTGAGCTGGCCCAAGTCACAGAATTGGCTGTGTGGGTGGCCCTGGGCCTGAGGGGCTGTGGGTAGGCTTGGGTGTATCCACCGGGGTGAACCCACACAGCCCCAAGGGCCCCCGTGGATGAGCTGGGGGCTGGGGGCCACAGAGAAGACACGTGTATCCTGACGCTGCACCTGTGCTCCTGCCCTGGCCCTGCGAACCTTAGAGGTGGGCCTGGGGTGGGGCGCAGCCAGGGGGCCCAGAAGGGCACTTCTAATGGGGGGTGGTTCTGAGATGGGGCACTGCACCCCCATCCCTCGGAAGAGCCCCTCCTCTCTGTCCAGAGCAGGAGAGCCACCCAAGCTCAGCGGGGACATCAGGGCCTTGTCCCCTGCTCCTTCTTTTCTGTTTCATCTAAAGAGACCCTGTCCACAGGCGAGGGTCAATCAGGGGGACCACAGTGAACCAGAGGGGCTCTCCTAATTTCCTGGACTTGGCAAAAAAATCACACTTCTCCAGTTTTTAAAGATCATTTTTGGTGGAAAGATAGTTAAGTGAGGTCATTGTGAAAAGGCCGTTAAATAAGTTGATTTCTCAAGACCGACCCGTCTGGACCACCCCCTGATTCAGAAAAGTCCCTACAACACGAAGTCCTGCGATGCTTTCTTCTGGGGACCTGTTTCTCTGACAGCATCTTTCCCATGGTTGTCTCATGAGCTAGTAAAATGGTGAGTGGAGAATTCAAAAAAACAAAACAAAACATTTTTAATTGGAAGATAACTGCTTTGCAGTATTGTGTTAATTTCTGCCATACATCAGTATGGATCAGCTACAGGTATACACGTGTCCCCTCCCTCCTGAGCCTCCCCCCCGCCCAACCCCAGCCGTCTAGGTTGCACCGAGCACCAGGTTTGGGCTCCCTGAGTCACACGGCAAGTTCCCACTGGCTGTCTGCTTTACAAGTGGTGATGCGTGTGTTTCAGTCTGGAGCGGAGGCTTGGAACTCGGGTCTGTTGGCCGTCCCAGTGGATCACACCGTGGCTGGGCTGGACTCGCGCTCTGAGACTTGTTTTTCTAACTTGGGTGTTTTCATCCTAAAACAAGTTTCCTGCTCCTGTAAATATTTACTAATCACTTGATCACACACGGAACAGAATTGCTTTGAGCATGGTGGGGGTGCAGGACATGGCCTTCTGCAGTCAGGGCCCACTGAGCTGATTTCACACCAGCCATGGCCTGGTGGAGACGTTTATTTTAGAGATTAAGAGGAAAATAAAAGTGAGATCAGGGCATCACAAGCATACAGCAGGAATGCACAGTGAAGTCAAGGGAGGGACGGAAACATTTAGACCTAAAAGACATGCATGACATTGCAATTTAGTCTGGATGAGAAAGCCAAGATCCCTTGGAAATATCTTTGCATGTGTGCGAGGGTCTCTATCAAGTTTCTGCCGCTGCACAGGCATTTAACGTGGGTCCTACAAAATCTGCAGTGTAGAACATTTGAGAAGAGCTTCTCAGTTGCTAAAATGTTGCAGCAAGCAGGGGGAAGTGATGTTTGTGTGCAACTTTCTGATGGATTGAAAAGCCCTGCAGACATGGGAAAAGGAATGTTGATAGGTTTTCCTTTTTGCTTTGTTTTTAGAATGAGTGGAAAGAGAAAATGTACTCCAAAACTGTGCTCACTCCCAAGGCAATGCAGACACCAGCGGCAAGGCTCATGGGAGGGGAAGGGCTGCTTTTGCTGTTGTTATTGTTCAGTCCCTCAGAGGTGTCTGACGCTTTGCGACCCCATGGACCGCAGCACATCAGGCCTCCCTGTCCATCACCAACTCCTGGAGTTTACTCAAACTCATATCCATTTAGTCGGTGATGACATCTAGCCATCTCATCCTCTGTCGTCCCCTTCTCGTCCTGCCCTCAATCTTTCCCAGCATCAGGGTCTTTTCAAACGAGTCAGCTCTTCACATCAGGCGGCCAAAGCATTTAGGCCAAAAGAATTCTCTGTGACACAGAATCCTGACTCATTAGGGGTGCAAGGAGTCTCAGGGGGCCCCCACTCCTTCTGTGCCAGGTGGGGAAACAGAGGCAGTGACCGCTTGACCCTGGTGATCCATCTGGGTTGTGACAGAACCTGGGGCTCACCTGGACCCTCCAGTCCTCAGGGCGACCCTCTTTCCATTCTGCCTCCCCCCAGACATTAAGTATCTCTATAGAAATGCTGGCTCGCATGCTTTAAAACATCAAATTCCTTGTTCTCGCTCCTTAAGTGAGTAATCTATTTCCAGTGTTTACATTAGCTAGAAATTGAGCTGGGAATACTCCTCACTCTTTTTTTTTCCAAAGGAGATGTATTTTGATCCAGTTTCCTGGCCTCAAATGCGTCCCTGCTTTGTCAGGGCTCGTTGGTTAAAACTTGGTTCTCAGAGGTTCTCAGAGCCACAGCAGGAGCTTCGAGAAGAGTTCCAGGCCATCCCTGGGTGTTTTGTTTTCCCAGGCACTCCTGAAAATGGTAGTGTGGTCAGATCACACTGTTCCTCATGAGAAATGGGTTATGAGGTTGCCTTCTTGACCATGAACTTGGCCCCAAAGGAGTCACAGAAGTGAACCCAGAAGGTGTGACAGGAGTGGGCAGATGACTCTTGAAGACCCCCTCACTGGCAGCAGAGACCTTGTTCTAAGTGGGGATGGCGGACAGGGACCATCCCCTCACCCCTGGGGCAAATCTTCTGTGAACCCCCCACTGCTAGATATGCTGTAAGGGTCTAGGTCAGTCTGAGATGTAGCCGAGACAACGAGACTGGAAATAAGGCGAGCTTGAGAAAGAGGCAGAAGAAACCAGAGGAAGGGCAGAGAAGGATGGGAGACACATCTGGAGGGCAGGGGAGCTTGTACTCACCACAGCCCAGGACCCCCCTGGGGCAGGTGCTAGCTAGACCCTCCGCTTCCTCACTGGGGGGCTCACAGGAGCCAGTGGTCTCCAGCCCAAGCCAGTGCTGGGACCACAGTCACCCTCGACCCACGGCGGGTGCTGGGGACAGGGTTATACCTGGTCAAGTTTGAGACTTCAGGATTCCAGCCAGCGCACTCCTGGCTTCTTTAGCCTCCCTTACCCAGAAGAGATTCAAAACCTTTTGTAAAGCTATCCAAGCACTTCTGTTTCTAGCTGTGTAAACAACCAGAAAACCATCCCCCTCTGAAATACTTAAAATGCTGGATACGTGATAAAAAGGTAGGTGTCTGTACAGATGAACTTGGAAGGAAAGGGAAGTGCCAAGAGGCAGGCAGAGGGACTCGGGGGGCAAGTGGAGATAGCTAGGGGACCCCCAGTGAGGATCCTCTGTCCCCCGGGGGTGGGGGGAGGATAAGCATCACTGCAGAGTCTCACAGTCCAGGTAGCCTTCCCGAACGAATCTGCCTGGCACGCACCTGCAGTCTCTTCCCCGCTCCCCCTTGTTTTCGAGATGGATCCCCTTGCACTTGACCAAGAATGGCCACAGTTCACCAGCATCAATCAATGCCCCAGAGTGCAGGGATTTCCTGAGGCCCCAAAGGCGTGGTAAGAAATACCAAAGCTGATGCATACACTTGTAACCAGGCACCACCCTGGAGTGCCGGATACTGGTGCTCCAGCTCAGCGGTGATGCTCTGCATGCAAACTCTTGCAGAGCAGCTTAGCGCACAGAGCATCAGGTTCCCTTTAGATATCTTTCCCCTTTCATCTCCTTCTATGGCCACAGCATGCATCGTCCCCTTGAGGATGAAACAAAGACTCTTGGATGGTAATGTCTCCTGTCACCCAACGAGCAAACGCACATACACACACAGGAGTCCACGCTTTGTCTGTTTCTCGGTGTTAGAAAAATCCGGCCTTGAGAGAAGTCATGCTCCAGGGCCCTCTGGGCTCCGAGCACCCTCTCTGCATGTTCTCCACCCTTGAGACGGAAGCTTCCTGATGCCAGCTAGGCACTGGGAATTCCACTCTCTCCTAATTCACCCCATTGATCTCGGGGAGCCTTGTCTTCCGTTGGTGTCTCTGTGGACCATCTGCCTGGTTTTAAGGATGAGAAGGAAAGGATGTCCACTTCTAGCACAGCATTGTGACATCTTCGAGAGAAGGCAGCATCTATCAGAGGGGCTTCCCAGGTGGCGCCAGTGGTAAAGAACCCGTCTGCCAATGCAGGAGACATAAGAGATGTGGGTTCCATCCCTGGGCCGGGAAGATCCCCTGGAGGAGGCCATGGCAACCCACTCCAGTACTTTTGCCTGGAGAATCCCAGGGACAGAGGAGCCTGGCAAGCTACTGTCCATGCAGTCACAAAGAAGTGGACATGACTGAAGCAACTTAGCACTCACACACATACACACATGGCATCTATCAGAGGTAAGACAGTGTTTTAGAGTTTCTTCAACATTATGCAGACTTACAGGGGAAGCATTTGCATTAAATTTTGCGAACTTTTAAATTACTGAATACCTTATTCAACTTTTCCTTTGAAAACGTGTATTGAAATGAATAATATTTCTGTTTTTCCAAAAATTTTTGGAAAATGGGCTAAAAGAGATGCTTTTACAAGAGGAACTGGTATAATTAATTTTGATTATTTTATTATCATATAATTAACTTGATACTAGTTAATAGCATTAGATACTATTGGTAATAGTTTTGATAACCTCATCCACTTCAGCACCCTTGTAAAATTCTTTGAAAATGTAGTTGACTATAGCTTAAATCCCTGGGTTGGGAAGATCCACTGGAGAAGGGCATGGCAATCTGCTCCACTATTCTTGCCTGGAGCATTCCATGGACAGTGGAGTCTGATGGGATTCATGGGGTCACAAAGAGTCAGACAAGACTGAGCGGTGAACACTTGCACTTTCATAAGGACTAGTAATGTAACAGAGAAGAACAAATATGACTCCATGTTGGATCGGTTTCTTTTACTTTAACCTTTGTATTTTACTGCTTTTGCTACAAACAAAGGACAGAAATGCTGTGGACCTAACAGAAGCAGAAGATATTAAGAAGAGGTGGCAAGAATACACAGAGGAACTATACAAAAAAGGTCTTCATGACCTAGATAATTACAATGGTGTGATCACTCACCTAGGGCCAGATATCTTGGAATGTGAAGTCAAGTGGGCCTTAGAAAGCATCACTATGAACAAAGCTAGTGGAGGTGAAGGAATTCCAGTTGAGTTATTTCAATGCTAAAAGATGATACTGTGAAAGTGCTGCACTCAATATGCCAGCAAATTTGGAAAACTCAGCAGTGGCCACAGAACTGGAAAAGGTCAGTATTCCAATCCCAAAGAAGGCAATGCCAAAGAATGCTCAAACTACCGCACAATTGCACTCATCTCACACGCTAGTAAAGTCATGCTCAAAATTCTCTCCAAACCAGGCTTCAGCAATATGTGAACCGTGAAATTCCAGATGTTCAAGCAGGTTTTAGAAAAGGCAGAGGAACCAGAGATCAAATTGCCAATATCTGCTGGATCATGAAAAAAGCAAGAGAGTTCCAGAAAAACATCTATTTCTGCTTTATTGACTATGCCAAAGCCTTTGACTGTGTGGATCACAATAAACTGTGGAAAATTCTGAAAGAGATGGGAATACCAGACCACCTGACCTGCCTCTTGAGAAACCTGTATGCGGGTCAGGAAGCAACAGTTAGAACTGGACATGGAACAACAGACTGGTTCCAAATAGGAAAAGGAGTACATCAAGGCTGTATATTGTCACCCTGTTTATTTAACTTCTACGCAGAGTACATCATGAGGAACGCTGGGCTGGAAGAAGCACAAGCTGGAATCAAGATTGCCAGGAGAAATATCAATAACCTCAGATATGCAGATGACACCACCCTAATGGCAGAAAGCTTGTCTCTTGTTTATTGGACTGTCTTGTGATGAGCAGCATGAGCTCAGACTCAGTAGGAGTAACACATCCTTTTGTAAGTACCTGGTTTCTAAGGGTTTGTTTTTAACAAAACTAGAACAATATTTAACTCATGTCTCAGTGTACGGATCATTTAAAATAGTTTTTGATGATTAATCAATGTGTAACTTTTAAAACGAGTGACTCTGAAGAAGCTCAAATGATTGAGTTACAGGTTATATTGATACTCATTTTACCACTATTTAAGTATTTATAAAAATAATACTTATTCTATGAGAATTCTTATAGAATTAAGAATATTTTTATAGAGTAATACTTACACATTTATGTTTCATGAAATATATTTAAATGAATCATGTAATCATTTAATAGTTATTGTCAACAGTTCAGTTCAGTCACTCAGTTGTGTCTGACTCTTTGCGACCCCATGAATCACAGCACACCAGGCCTCCCTGTCCATCACCGACTCCCGGAGTTCACTCAAACTCATGTCCATCGAGTCGGTGATGCCATCCAGCCATTTCATTCTCTGTCGTCCCCGTCTTCTCCTGCCCCCAATCCCTCCCAGCATCAGAGTCTTTTCCAGTGAGTTAACTCTTTGCATCAGGTGGCGAAAGTACTGGAGTTTCAGCTTCAGCATCAGTCCTTCCAATGAACACCCAGGACTGATCTCCTTTGGAATGGACTGGTTGGATCTCCTTGCAGTCCAAGGGACTCTCAAGAGTCTTCTCCAACATCACAGTTCAGAAGCATCAATTCTTAGAATATGTCAAAAAAATCTTTTGCAGTTACTTAGCTTATGATACAGGAGAAGGCAATGGCACCCCACTCCAGTACTCTTGCCTGGAAAATCCTATGGATGGAGGAGCCTGGTAGGCTGCAGTCCATGGGGTCATGAAGAGTTGGACACGACTGAGCGATTTCACTTTCCCTTTTCACTTTCACGTATTGGAGAAAGAAATGGTGATCCACTCCAGTGTTCTTGGCTGGAGAATCCCAGGGACGGGGGAGCCTGGTGGGCTGCCGTCTATGGAGTCACACAGAGTCGGACATGACTGAAGCAATTTAGCAGCAGGAGCAGCAGCTTATGATAAACATGCTAGATGTCAAATTAAAGCTATATGAGAGGCCTAATACTTTGCCCAACTTTTTAAGGAATGTGTGAACAGAAAGTTTACAAACCCCTCTTAACATCTGACCTTGAGCACTCAACTAATTCCCTGGTAAAAAGACAAAGATGATTCTACTGAGTTTTTAAAGAATTCAATGGAATTCTATTTAAAAGAGGCATTCCTTGAACAGAAGAGCACAGAAAGTTTGGGGAAAAAAAGGTATATTAGGCAAATAGCATACAAAAGAACACTTGGGTAGCTATATTAATAAGTGATAAATTGAACTAAAGCCAAAATTATTGCAAGAGATGAAAGGATCACTTCAAAATGATAAATGTTTCTACTCAGAAGATATAAACATGCTAACTTTACATACATCTAATAACATGTTTTGGGCTTCCCAGGTGATGCTACTGGTAACGAATCTGTCTGCCAAAGCAGGAGATACAAGAGATGCAAGTTCAATCCATAGGTTGGGAAGACCCCCTGGAGGAGGGCATGGCACCCCACTCCAGTATGCTTGCCTAGAGAATCCCATGGACAGAGGAGCCTGGAGGGCTGCAGTCCATGGGGTCGCAAAGAACTGGACACAGCCGGGTGTCTGAGCACATATTAACATGTTGCAATATAGAACAAGAAGAAGGGGACATAGTCACCAATGTAATGAAGGCTCTAACAGTAACAGATTAAACAGACCAGAAACCAGTAAGAATACATGTATCTGTACAAAGAACACAATGAAAAGCTTAACTAACATCTTGAGCTTGTGTCAAACACCACATCCAGGGGCTGGGATGGCGTTCTTAAGCACATACAGAGTGTTTATTAAATCGGCCATGCACAAACTCAGCAAACAAGGCTGATAAATTCCAAAGAACTGTCATTCAGTTCACAGTCTCCAGCTGTCATGAAATTAAATTACAAGTCAATACCAAACAAGACTAATAAAATGCTGTGCTTTTGGAAATAAAGTCATGTCTAGATAATTTGTCAATTATTGATCCAAGATCATGGTTAGATAACTCTTAGAATCGAACCATAATTTAAAAACGACAAATCAAAACGTGTGGGATGAAACTAAAGGGACTCTTAGAAAATCAGCCCTGAATTTATTAGAGAAGAAAAAGGAGACACACACCAAATGACAGAGACCCGCACTTTAAGGGGAAACAGGAACAGAAACAATCCAAAGAAGCGGAGGTAAAGAGACAATAAAGACGAAAGTGAAAGGTAATGAGCCAGAAAACGGCAACGCAAGAGAAAGGAGTAAGCGGATGCTTGGGAGATTAATGAAATGGGCCAACCACTAACGAGCATAGCGTAGTTGAAAAGAAAGATAATTTAAATGAACAGCGTGTGTGTGCGAGTTCAGTAAGTGATGTCCGTCTCTATGTAGCCTGGCAGGCTCCTTCTTCCATGGGATTCTCCAGGCAAGCATACTGGAGTGGGTTGCCATTTCCTCCTTCATAAATGTAGTATTAGGGATCAAAATGTATACACAAAGGTGTGTGGAGATATAAAAATATAATAAATATAAACTTATTTTATAATATATAAATTTATACCAGTAAATTAGAAGATCTAAATGAAACAGACAAATTTACTAAAAAAAAATGTAACTTTCAAGAAAAAAACGCCTAACTAGAAATAGAAAATCCTGAATAGTCCTATAACTGTTAAAGAAACTAAATTAATAGTTAAAAGGCTTCATAAAAAAGAAATACTAGATGGAAAAAATGAAGTGTTTTCACCGTGTGCTTTCTTAAACATTAAAGGATAGATTACTCTAATCACACAGAGAATGGAGAAAGGAAATATTCCTTTAAAATTTTAATTAATTTTCTAATTAGTTTTAACTGAAGCATTGCCAACTTACAATGCTTTGTTAGTTTCAAGTATACGGGAAAATGGTTCCGTTCTTTCCCATATTTTTCCATTATAGGTTATTACAGGATATTGAGTACAGCTTCCTGCGCTAAGGAGTAAGTCCTCGCTGTTCATCTATTTTATATGTAGTCAGTTCAGTTCAGTCCTCAGTCGTGTCCGACTCTGTCACCCCATGGGCTGCAGCACGCCAGGCCTCCCTGTCCATCACCAACTTCCGGAGTTTACACAAACTCATCTCCATTGAGTTGGTGATGCCATCCAACAATCTCATTCTCTGTCAGCCCCTTCTCCTCCTGCCTTCAAACTTTCCCAGCATCAGGGTCTTTTCCAGTGACTCAGTTCTTTGCATCAGGTGGGCAAAGTATTGGAGTTTCAGCTTCAGCATCAGTCCTTCCAATGAATATTCAGGGTTTATCTCCTTTAGGATGGACTGGTTGGATCTCCTTGCAGTCCAGGGGACTCTTAAGAGTCTCTTCCAACATCACAGTTCAAAAGCATCAATTCTTCGGCTTTCTTTATAGTCCAACTCTCACATCCATACATGACTACTGGAAAAACCATAGCTTTGACTAGATGCACCTTTGTTGGCAAAGTAATGTCTCTGCTTTTTAATATGCTATCTAGCTTTGTCATAGCTTTTCTTCCAAGGAGCAAGCATCTTTTAATTTCATGACTGCAGTCACCATTGGCAGTTGGAGCCCCCCAAAATAGTCTGTCACTGTTTCCATTATTTTCTAATCTAAGTGATGGGACTGGATGCCATGATCTTAGTTTTCTGAATGCTGAGTTTTAAGCCAACTTTTCCACTCTCCTCTTTCACTTTCATTAAGAAGCTCTCTAGCTCTTCTTTGCTTTCTGCCACAAGGGTGGTATCATCTGCATATCTGAGGTTATTGATATTTCTCCTGGCAATCTTGATTCCAGCTGTGCTTCTTCCAGCCCAGCGTTTCTCATGATGTACTCTGCATATAAGTTAAATAAGTAGGGTGACAATATACAGCCTTGACGTACTCCTTTCCCAATTTGGAACCAGTCTGTTGTTCCATGTCTGGTTCTAACTGCTGCTTCTTGGCCTGCATACAGATTTCTCAGGAGGCAGGTCAGGTGGTCTTGTATTCCCATCTCTTTCAGAATTTCCCACAATTTGTTAGTTTGTTAGTAACAAGATAGATGGGCACATTTAATTTTAGAGGTGTGTTCAGAGCTCGAGGGGGCAGAGAGAAGGGAGGGATTTTATGGGTGAGAGTGTAGCAAGAAGTCTTCAAAAAAGATAGGCTGGGTGTTGAAGGATGAATAGGAGTTTACCAGGTGGCTCAATGAAGGCAAGAAGGGGAAGAGGCTCTCACGGGGCTCGTCCCCGCTGTGTGTTGGAGAAACCTGGGGGAGCCTGGGAGGAGAAGGTGGCTGAAGAGCAGAGTTTACCTGTCTGCTTTCACTGTGTAATCTTCAGCTCTCTCCTTTTGTGCATACAGCGTATTCCACTCATGAGAAGTCGGCCTCTATCTGGGGTCCATAGAGCCAGTGAAGACACGCCTCTCTGGAGTGGGGGGCAGGGAAGAACCCACAGGTGCCTGTATAAGCCCAGGCCCACACTGTGGAGCTTCTGGGTTCTCACCTCCAACCACCCCCCAACGCTGCCTCTCACCTGGGCCCCTGCTTTGACCTCTCTCCCTCTCCTGGCTGCCGGCCACAGTCAGAGTGACCAGCTCATCCAGGCCTGCCCAGATTTAGCTCTGAACATCCCAGCACAGCCTCGAGTTCTCCACGCTGCCCTTTCCCTGCAAGCCCTTAGCATTCATTTCCTCTCCGCCTGGGACACTCTCCCCCTTAGACTTCCACATGGCTTCCCTGTGCAGGCAGGTTCTAACCTCACCTTCTCAGAGAGACCCTCTCTGACTCCCCGCCTCCCCTGTGCCACCCCGCACTTCAGAGCCTGCTTCCCGCTTCCTTTTTCTTCTCGCCCACCCCACCCTGACCCGGGTACTTTCTCACTTAGCCCCCGTCTCCCACTCCTCTGCTTGGAGCCTGCTTTACTCACTGCTGGGTGCATAGCATGAGTTCTGGAACACTCAAGACTGTGTGCTCACTAATGATGCGTGAATGCATGCATGCACCAAATCCAACCAGCTGGCTCCATTAGGGTGGCTGAGGAGGAGAAAGGGTATTATTTCTCTCCAGACCCATCCCTTCCAGCCCTCCCAGCCTCCCTGGTGGGCTCAGGGAGCCCTGCTCAGAGGGCCAGACGCCCTGGACTTAACTCAGCAGACGTCTTGCACATCACACTCTGAGTGTCTGGCGTGGACTGAGCTCGAGAGGCCTCAAAACTTTCTGCTTTGTTTAGAGTCCTATGGTCTCGGGTCAGGGCAAACCCCACAGACCTTTCCTTTCATTGTCTGGAGTTTCCGGGGGTGATGGCTACACCTCGGAGATACGAACGTCCACAGAATTAACCTCGGAAGGGAGGAATAGAGTTAGAGGAATAGAGTTAGGGGTTGACTGATGGATGGTTTTAGAGATGGTCGGTCAGCCTGTGGGCAGGCCGATGCGCGGCCCGCTGTGTGGTCACCTCACCACCAGGTGGCGCTCGCGCGTCTTTCAGAGATGGTCAGACGGACCCAGGTTGCTTTCCGTCACTGCTGTCCAGTCAAAGCTATGGTTTTTCCAGCTGTCATGTATGGATGTGAGAGTTGGACTATAAAGAAAGCTGAGCGCAAAAGAACTGATGCTTTTGAACTGTGGTGTCGGAGAAGACTCTTGAGAGTCCCTTGGACTGCAAGGAAATCCAACCAGTCCATCCTAAAGGAAATCAGTCCTGAATATTCACTGGAAGGACTGATGCTGAAGCTGAAACTCCAGTACTTTGGCCACCTGATGGGAAGAGCCGACTCATTTGAAAAGACCCTGATGCTGGAAAGATTGAGGGCAGGAGGAGAAGGGGAACAGAGGATGAGATGGTTGGATGGCATCACCGACTCGATGGACATGAGTTTGAGTGAACTCTGGGAGTTGGTGATGGACAGGGAGGCCTGGTGTGCTGCAGTCCATGGGGTTGCAAGGAGTTGGACACTACTGAGTGACTGAACTGAACTGAGAGTGCTGGGTGATCACCATGAATGTCACTTAGGGAAGGTGCTGTCGCCGGGAGACCTCAGGTTGTACCTCGGGTCCCCACCATCTCCTTCATCTCTTCTTGGACCTGGTGTCACGGGCCGTGGTGATGACTTGAGCTCCAGTGCCTTTCCAGCTCCCTGGAGAGGGTGTGTGATAAGCCAGTATATCTTGACTTGTAGAGACAGACCCTGGAAGGTGTCACCAGAGGCCTTCTCTTTTCCTGAAAGCAACAGCAACTTGGCAAACTGACTTGTGGCTTCCCAGGTAGCTCAGTGATAAAGAATCTGCCTGCAATGCAGGCGACATGGGTTGGATCCCTGGGTCTGGAAGACCCTCTCGGAGTAGTGTTAGTTCTCAGTCATGTCCAGCTCTTTGCAGCCCCATGGACTGTCCTGTCCATGGGGTTTCCCAGGCAAGAATACTGGAGTGGGTTGCCATTTCCTTCTCCAGAAAGATCTTGTCGACTCAGGAATCGAACCTGGGTCTCCTGCATTGCAGGCAGATTCTTTATTGCTTGAGCCAGCTGGGAAGCCCTTGGAGAAGGAAATCTCAACCCGCTCCAGCATTCTTGCCTGGGACTCCAAGGACAGAGAAGCCTGGCAGGTTACAGTCCATGGCGTTCCCAAAGAGTCAGATACAACTGAAGCCATCAAGCTGCAACAGTAATTTCTTAGACAAGTTCCTGTGTCCTGCTCCTGAATAAGTACGCCACCGTTGCCCCAACCCCGGAATTCTCATCGCTAGCGTCATTTTAGGGCGAACGCCTCTGCAGTCCCCACGTCCGCGGGCGACAGTGCACTAACCCTGCCCGAGGCGTTTGTCAGATTTCCTGAGTGGGACTTGGATCTCGCGTGTGACCCCTCAGACCGGCACCAGCAGCAGCCCTGGCAGCTGGGTGGAATGCAGAGCCCAGACCGACTCTGTCACCACGTACATGTCAGCCCTTCCCCATCAGGCTTGTGTGCCTCGGGAAGCTTGAGGCCGGCGGGGGGCCCACAGCCCGAGGGCGGAGAGCTAGGCTGGTGATGCCTGCAGCCTGGGGACCGGACGGGCTGGTCAGTACTGAGAGCGTGCTATGGACCTTCCTCTAGGGGCCGGTCCTGCCGCGGGTCAGGTGTGTGTCCCGTGACCCTAAGGAGGTCATGGGCAGGTGGACAGGTGGGCTCCAAGCTCCACCGTTCCTGCCTTCCGGCCCCTGTTGCCCGCTGCTGCCAGCTGACGCTGGGCACCTAATAAATCCCTGGGGAATGAATGAAGCATGAACTCGGATGGACAGTCGCAGGGCCCTGCGGAAGAGCCGCGAGGGCTCTGAGCATGCGCACGGGGCCCTGGGCGCCTGGGGTCGCCCGAGCGCACTGGAGCGTCTGTGCAGGGGCTGGGTCCAGGGCTGGCCTGGAGGGAGGTGACAGTGAGTCCCCGAAAGAACAGGGGAGCAGAGGGGTCGGCCTTCCTGCCAGGGCAGGGGCTCTCAGTGGGCAGTATTCTCCCACCCCCAGGGGCCCTGGGCTCCTCTGATGACACTTTGGGTGGTTAAAGTCGGGGGGCGTTGCTACTGCCCTAGAGGGTAGAGGCCAGATATGCGGCTGCAAAACACCCTCCGACGCCCCGGAAGGCCGCCCAGCAGACGCCCCAGCTGGGAGCCGCGCCACGTTGGAGGGACTGAGCGGGGTCGCAGAGGGCTTCCGTCCACACTGCTGGCGCTTTTCCAGTCTTTTGGTGCCTGCATCCTCTCCACCACCTCCACTTTCCCAGCACTGGGGCCTGCGACCTTATGCAGAGGGCCTGCAGTTCTGGTCCCAGGGGCTGCAGGCACAGGGCTCCTGGCCAGGCCGCGCCCGCATCCGGGAGCTCCGTCGGTCCAGTGGCAGAAATCCGCCGTTGATTCGAGTCCCTTTCCCCAGAGGCCAGGACTGCGGGGCCCGCCTCCTTGCCGGCCTTGGACAATTGCTTTTGACAGCTGGAGGCGTCCCTCCCGAGGCTGAAGGCAGGCTCTGAGCTGCTGTGGTGGGGCGGCGGGGGAGGCGGAGGGCTCCTGTGAACAGGGCCAGGGCCGATGGCTTTTCCATGGCAACAGCTCCGCGCTGGATCCGCTCCTGAGGCACACGGGGCACAGGCAGCCTGCATCCTACCCAGACAGCGAGTTGGCTGAGGGTTTATTTTCAATCCGTTGGGGCAAAAGCAGTAATGCTGCTCAAGAGGACCAAATCCTTGGGTCTGTGAAATCCTGGTGCTTTTATTTGCCCTTTCGTTTGGGGTCCTTCTAGCCTTTCTTATCTTTCTCCCCCTTTTGATATTGTTTGTATTAACATTTTATGCTTTGTTTTTCATATGGTTTTTATCCGGATTAGGTTGTTTTCCATAATACAGTCGTGTCTGTGGACTGTAGCCCACCAGGCTCCTCCGTCCCTGGGGTTCTCCAGGCAAGAACACTGGAGTGGGTTGCCATTTCCTTCTCCAGGGGACCCAGGTCTCCTGTATTGCAGACAGACACTTTTAACCTCTGAGCCACCAGGGAAGTCCATAATATCTTTCTTTAGTAGATTTCTCCAGAATACATATATTCTGTAAATCTTATTTTTATTTGACTGTTGTAAGACTGCAAGGAGAGCCAGCCAGTGCTTCCTAAAGGAAGTCAGTCCTGAATATTCATTGGAAGGACTGGTGCTGAAGCTACAGTGCTTTGGCCACTTGATGTGAAGAGCGGACTCATTTGAAAAGACCCTGATGCTGGGAAAGATTGAAGGCAGGAGGAGAAGGGGACGACAGAGGATGAGATGGTTGGATGGCATCACCGACTCGATGGACATGAGTTTGAGTAAATTCTGGGAGTTGGCAATGGACAGGGAGGCCTGGCGTGCTGCAGTCCATGGGGTTGCAAAGAGTTGGACACGACTGAGCGACTGAACTGAACTGAAGCTCCGTGAGATCAGAAGTTGTGTCTCTCCATCCATCCACTCACCCATCTACCTACCAACCTAAATATTCATTCACCCAATCATTTATGCAACCGTCATCCATCCATTCATGAATACGTGCATCTATCTGTCCACTCATTCATCTCCCAACCCACCCATCTATTTATCAACCCATTCATTTGCTCATCCATCCATCAGCTCATTCATCCAACCAGCCAACCATTCATCCACCCATCCACGTTTCTATCCATTCTGCCACCCATCCACTCTTTATCTCCCAACTCACCCATCTCCAAAATCATGGCAGATGGTGACTGCAGTCATGAAATTAAATGACGCTTGCTCCTTGGAAGAAAGGCTATGACAAACCTAGAGAGCATATTAAAAAGGAGAGACCTCACTTTGCCAACAAAGGTCTGTCCAGTCAAAGCTATGGGTTTTCCAGGAGTCATGTATGGATGTGAGAGCTGGACCATAAAGAAAGCTGAACACTGAAGAACTGATGCCTTTGAACTGTGGTGCTGGAGAAGACTCTTGAGAGTCCCTTGGATACCAAACTTTTGAGTCCCATAGGAGATCAAACTAGTCCATCCTAAAGGGAATCAACCCTGAACATTCATTGGAAAGGCAGATGTTGAAGCTGAAGCTTCAATATGTTGGCCACCTGATGTGAAGAGCCGACTCATTAGAAAAGACCCTGATTCTGGGAAAGATTGAGGGCAGGAGGAGAAGGGGGTGACAGGATGAGATGGTTGGACGGCATCACTGACTCAATGGACTTGAGTTTGAGCAAACTCTGGGAGATAGTGAAGGACAGGGAAGCCTGGTGTGCTGCAGTCCATGGCGTTGCAAAGAATTGGACACCACTTAGCAATTGAACAACAACAAAGTGTGGTCTGGACCTAGAACTCATTTCTAATGAAGAAGTAAAAGCGGAAGTGATGAGATGAGGTCATTCAAAGCACTGAGGCTGTCTGTGTCTTTTTCTTGGACCACCTGCTTCGGGGAAGACTATCTGCCATGTAGTGAGGATGCTCAAGAAGCCTAGAGAGAGACCCACAAGAGAAGGAACTGAGGCCTCCAGCCAACAGCCATGTAGAAGCGGATGCTCCAGCCCCATCAATCCCCTGGGAGACTGCAGTCTCCTGAGCCAGAACCACCCAGCTAAGTAGCTCCCGACTCTTGACCTACAGAAACTTCAAATCAAGCCTCGGTAAATTAAAGAAAATTGAAATCGTATCAAGCATCCTCTCTGAACACAATGTTATGAGATTAGAAATCAGTTACAGGAGACAACACATATTTGTCGTTTCATCCACCAAGTTTGGGGTAAGTTGTGGTACAGCATTGGATGACCAGAACAGAAGCTCTGTGCCCTCATACAAGTGAATTAAAACTCTGGTGTCTCTGCTTCCTCACCCATATGGTTAGGGTGATAATAATGGTATCTCTGTCACAGACGATCAGTAAAAGTTTTGTGAGTTAGTCCATATGAAGTACTAAGAACAGTGCCTCGCGTGCGGTAATCGCTCAATCATTAGTTTTAAGTATAATTAGTAACACTGCATGAATTTTGGGTAAAGATGGAAGAGAAGGGAAGAAATAGAGTTCTTGCTGGATGAACGGAAGATGGGAATCGACACTCATCCTAACCAGCTGGCCAGCCCCGCCCGCACCAGGGTGAGGACGTCCGTGGGCTGGTGAGTGAATGAAGGTGAGTGGCCGTCACCGTGGAGAACCGGGATTGGGCTGAGCCTGGACCCTGTTTGTCTCGGGACATCCTCCTGGCCGCCTGCTGCACTGACTCAGAGGTCAGGCTCTCACCGGCTACGCTTGGTTGAAAGAACCCCGTCTAATACTGACCTTACAAAGCTTTACCAAACATCCTCATTACTCATAGTTTTGAAGCAGCTGAGTATCTGTGAGCACCAGTTCCCTGGGAAGCCCTGAGTCAGCAGAAGGGCCAGTTACCATGGTGAGATATTTGTATATAAATGAATGGTCTACAGTGAATCACGTTCCCCACCCCGCTCCAAAATGAAAGCTAGATGTGTAGATTCTATTCAGCTTCTCCAGTGGTTTCCCCTGCTGACTGGGAGTGTACATAAATAACAGAACATTCTTACTTGTTCTTTACTCATTTCCCGCCCCCCTCCTTTTGGAGGGAAAAATGTGTGTGAAGATAGAACTTGGTGCAGAAATTCCCGAGGAAGCCCTCTGGGGATGGATCAGAGAGAAACATTTGCCCAAGAACGATGTGCATGAAGGTAACAAAACTGCTCATCACAGCCTGTGACCTTGGTCTAATCAGCCAGGGCCCTGGAGAGCATCTGATGGTGTGGATTTCCAAGGGGCGCCAGCAGGAAGGGGCACTCAGCATGCGTGCCAATGCTGTCACTGCTGGTTTCATTGGACTGCTGCCAAGGGCCTTCCCCTTTCGGTCTTTTAATGGGGCTGATTCTCTGACTTGTGCCTCCCATGACCCTCTAGCATGTTTTAGCTCCTTCTGCACACCACCAGAGTTCTCAGACTTCAGGGATCTCCCAGGATGCTCACTGTCTGAACCACAGAGCAGCTCACCAGCCAGCTCCGGGCACCGTGTGGCTGCCATTGACATCAATGACAGTTCATTGTATAAGTCAGTTTGGTGGGGGCCAGTTGGTGCCCAGATAATGTGGTCAAACATTATTCTGAGTGTGTCTGTGAGGGTGTTTCTGGATAAGGTTCATACTCGAATGGTTGAACTGAGTATAACAGAGTGCCCTTCATGATGTGGGGAGCTCATGCAATCTATTAAAGGTCTGAACAGAACCAAAGGGTGGAGAAGGAGATCCTTTCAGACTGAAACCAACATAGGACCTCTCCTATGATTAGTGACTGTCTTCCCGCTGGGTCACTGGTCTTCTCTCTTTGGGTCTGGATTTGGACTGGAACTACACTCTTGGTTCTCCTGGGCATCCAGCTTGCCAACTGTATATCCTGGGACTTTTCAGCCTCCACAGCTGCTGCTGCTGCTGCTGCTAAGTCGCTTCAGTCGTGTCTGACTCTGTGCGACCCTATAGACAGCAGTCCACCAGGCTCCTTTATCCCAGATTCTCCAGGCAAGAACACTGGAGTGGGTTGCCATTGCCTTCTCTGCCATAGCTGTGTGAGACAATCCCTTATAGTAAGTATTTTTAGCTACCATCTGTTTCTCTGTGTCTATCTGTGAGCTATTATCTATCTATTCACCTATGTACCATAAAGAAAGCTGAACGCAGAATAATTGATGCTTTTGAACTGTGCTGTTGGAGAAGACTCTTGAGAGTCCCTTGGCCTGCAAGGAGATCCAACCAGTCCATCCTAAAGGAGATCAGGCCTGAATATTCATTGGAAGGACTGATGCTGAAGCTGAAGCTCCAATACTTTGGCCACCTGATGCAAAGAGCCGACCCATTGGAAAAGACCCTGATGCTGGGAAAGACTGAAGGCAGAAGGAGAAGGGGACGATAGAGGATAAAATGGTTAGATAGCATGACCAACTCAATGGACATGAATCAAAGGAAACTCCGGGAGATAGTGGAGGACAGAGGAGCCTGGCGTGCTGCAGTCCACAGGGTAGCACAGAGTCGGACACAACTGAGCGACTGAACTGACTGATCCTATTGGTTCTGCTTCTCTGGAGGGCCCAGGCTAATACACATGCTACACAGAACACTGCAGCCAGCATCTCCATCACCCTTCACGGAGCTTCTTTAACCCCAGCTCTGGGGCATCAGTGCTCAATAGAGTCCCTTCTCCAGAGCAGGCAGCATTCACTGTTTCCAGCAGATCTTGTGTTTCTGCAAAGCTTCCCACCAAGAGCACTCAACTGAGGATCTTGTTGGCTGTGCAGGGAGCTGTGATCCTAGAGCTCCCCGCAAGATTTCCAAGTGACCTCAAGAAATCTGTCTGATGCCTATCGAGGACTAAAGAGCTTAGTCCCATGGGCTCGGTCAGAAATAAGAATGCCAAAGCTGAGCTTTCCCCTTGTCATGCTAAGTCTCCAGGAGTTGAGAGTTTTCAGTCCTTGACTTTTCCTGGCAATTTTCATTTGCTGCTGCTGCTGCTGCTAAGTCACTTCAGTCGTGTCCGACTCTGTGTGACCCCATAGACGGCAGCCCACCAGGCTCCGCCATCCCTGGGATTCTCCAGGCAAGAACACTGGAGTGGGTTGCCATTTCCTTCTCCAATGTGTGAAAGTGAAAAGTGAAAGTGAAGTTGCTCAGTCGTGAAGTCGCTTAGACTGCAGCCTACCAGGCTCCTCCATCCATGGGATTTTCTAGGCAATAGTATAGGGGAGGAAATTCCCAGGTGTCAACAGGTGTAATGTGATCTGAGTGGAGGATGATCCAGAAATAGCCAGATAGTAATTTGGTAACTTCCCAAGTGGCTCAGTGGTAAAGAATCCGCCTGCCAATGCAGGAGATGCAAGAGACAAGGGTTTGATCCCTGAGTCTGGAAGACCCCCTGGAGGAGGGCAGGATGACCCACTCCAGTGTTCTTGCCTGGAGAATATCGTGGACAGAGGAGCCTGGTGGGCTACAGTCTATGGGGTCCCAAAGAGTCAGACACGACTTAGTGATTGAGCACAATTTAATAACTGTCCACGTTTCTCTGATTGAATTCTTCTCTTCATCTTCTTTGGATGGTTCCTATGTTGGTTTCAGTCTGAGAGGAGAGTGACAGGTACTCATTGGTGAATTATCAGTGAATAGCACAGGATTCTGCACTGTCCTGAGCAGAATAGGAACCTGTAATTTGATCAGGAGCTTCTGACAGGTGCATGCCTAAGCCTAATGTCTTCACTCTGATCCGTCCCCCACGGGCTTGCTTCCTTAGGAATGTCTGCACTCAGTCGGATTCTTCACAACCTTTGGTGATGCCAAAAGGAAAACCAGGAGCAATGCTTTCTCATCTTGTTGCTTCAACTTTCTCTTTGTGAATGTATATGTGTATATGTGGCTGGTGAATTATGCTAGTGAAGTCAGTTGGTGACCAAAAAATAAAGAAAAATGAAAGAGAAGGTAAAGATGGTGTTTTCTGGAAAGTCAAGGCTCCGGGCAGACACCCTGGCCAACTGAGACCAGTGTCCTTGGAGCTCCCGTGTGATCAGAGGTCAGGGCGTGCCCTGCGTTTCTCGGATGGCTGTTGAAGGGCACGGGTACCTGCTGCTCTATTTCTTTATTTAGGGGAAAGAGGTCTGGTGTGCCCACATGTTAGGGGGCTGGCTGGGGCCTGGTACTTTTCTATCTGGTTGGTTTCTTTATTCCACAAATAGTGTGTGTTTAGATGGTCTCTGAGGAGACAGCAGAAGGTGAGGGATTATTTGGAGGGATGTGTGTTCATTTCCCATGTCTGTCATCACAAATCACCGTAAACTGGATGGCTTAAAGCAACATAAGTTGATCCCTGTGTAGATCTGGAGGCCAGAAGTCTGAATCAAGGTGTCAGCAGGGCTGAACTCCCTCTGAAGGCTCCAGGGGAAGAGGCTTCCTGCCTCTTCCAGCCTTGGGAGCCTCCAGGAGTCCCTTGGCTTGTGGCTGCCTCACTCCCATCTCCACCTTCTCGCGGCCTTTCCCTCTGGATCTGTGTTCTCTTCTCCTGTCTCGTAAGGACACTCGTCGTGGGATTTAGGGACCACCTGGGCTCCAAGATGACCTCATCTTGAAATTCTTAGCTTTCTTATGTCTTTGGAGACAGTTTTTCTAGTAAGGTCACATCCAGAGGTCCTGGGGCTTAGGGCATAACCATCTTTCGGGGCTGGGGTCACCATTCAACCCCTTATAGGACTCTTGGCGCCCAAGCAGTGACCGTAGTGGTCCTCTGTTGACTCGAGGATGCTGAAAGGGCTCTGTCTATCTCTGCAGCTTGTTGGAAAGGGGCTGCAACCCCAGCGGCTTTCAGGAGCTCTGAGCAGTGGGAGCAAAGGCCGGGATGCTTCTGGAAGCAGCCCTTGGGGATGGTCAAGCCAGAGCGCCTACATCCAGGCCCGCCTTTCCAAGTAGATCCTGCTTGCTCGCACCCACTGCCTCTCGTCTCTGGGGAGCCTCCCTGGAAACGTGTGTCCTGTGAATCATACGGGTTTCCCATGATCAATTCTTCAGCTGCATGCTCCCAGAGGGAGGAAATCAGCTACAGGCCATGTCCCCACCCGCCTCCCCAGTCCACATACAAGCGCGAAGCAACAGGAAGAAAAGCTGTATTTGCCCAAAACGATGGAGCAAGTGTCACAAAGGTGGCTTCCCTGGTGACAGTCGTGGCTGCAGATGCCAGCCAGTGCCACGTGGTCGTTAAGAAGCCCCCATTCCTGGAGGGATGTTTCACGGCTCTTGCTTTTTTAAAAATAGCATTTACAGAGAGCAGCTTTGAATAAATCCTTCCTTCCTCAGGGTTCCCTGAAAGGATCATCCTTTTCCTCACGTCACCCCCCACTTCGCTCAGCCTATTGGCTTTTCTGCCATTTTTACGAACACATTGCGGATAATACTTCTTAGCTGTAGAACCTTGGACGCATAGTCCCTGCAAGGGTGGGAATGGCTTGTTTGCCTGGCTCAGCACGTTTGCTCATTTGCAGGAAGAGGGAAGGAAGGCCCAGAGCCTGGTGGGGTCAGAGGAGGGAGGCAGGGAGGCAGCCAAGGCCAGGGCAGGAGCAGGCAGAGCTCTGCTGGGGGCTGAGAGTGGCTGGCTTGGGGAAGGCTGCTCAGCATAGTCGGCGGCTGGTCTGGACCCGGGATGGGGGAGCTGCTATTTGCTGATGTACTGCGGGGGAAGGAGCCTTTGCCTGGGTGGGCAAGCGGTGTGGGGCTGGTGGGGGGCAGGGTAGGGAGAACCAGGCCATGGGGCGCAGCTCCCCGAGGGCCCGAGATGGCCAGTGACCACATCTGTGCAAGGCTGACCTGCACAGATGGGAGACGTTCCCCATCGAAGCTTCTCCCACAGTGAACCAGCTGGTCTCCAGTCTTAAGAAGAAGTCAAGACCCTCCCTCATGTTGCTGTCTTGGTTTGCAGGGGCTGTCGCAAGAGAGTCCTTCAGACTGGGGGCTTCAGCAGCGGAGAGCTGCATCTCGCAGGTCTGGAGTCGGACAGCGAGGTGACCTTAGCTGGTTTCCTCCGAGGGTGGTGATGCCGGGTCTGCTCCAGGTCCCTGTCCTGGCTTGTTGGAATCACTGGTGATCCTTGGCTCTGAGGTGCACCACTCCGGTCTCTGCCCTCTTCTCCCCATGCCATTCTTCCTGAGCCCCCGTCTGTGCCCAAATGTACCTTCTTATAAGGGCAGCGGGCTTGTCCTCTAGGCTCAGGGTCAGCAGTCCTTTAGGGTCAGGGTCCACCTGATTCCAACATGAGCTCGTCCTAACTGATTACATCCATGATGACCTTGATTCCAAACAAGCACGCATCCTTAGGTTCTGGGGGCCAGGATGTCACCATCTGAATTTGGGGGGATATAGTTTAACAGTAATAATTATAAAAAGTCTTGTTGGCATAAGCAGCTTAAGAGGCCTTAGACTGACATTTGAAACTATTACTGTAACCCACAGATTAGGAATATTTACTATTGACTTGTATTTTTTTTTTTTTTTGCCGAAGAGGGTCAGGCAAAATTACATGGGTCAAAGCTGTGTGTGTGTGTGTGCAAGCGCGTGCATGGTCAGTCACGTCCAGCTCTTTTGAGATCTCATGGCGTGTAACCCGCCACGGTCCTCTGTCCATGGAATTGTCCAGGCAAGAATCCTGGAGTGGGTTGCCATTTCTTTCTCCAGGGGATCTTCCGACTCAGGGACCAGACCCGGGTCTCCTGCATCGCAGGTGGATTCTTTACCCCTGAGCCACCTGCAAAGTCGATGAGCATTCAGAGCAGCAGAGAGAACAGTGGATTATTCAGAGGAGAGTGTTAGGACAATTAGCTGGTCATCTGGAGCAAAATGCAAGCTGGCTTTCCAGCGGAGTCCAGCTGGACCCAAGATCTCAGTCTAAAAGTGAAACTGTTAAAAGGACTGTAAGAAAGCAAAGCAGAGTTGTTTCATGTTAATAACAAAAGAACAGGGAAGGCCTATTCTTCTGTTATGCTTCCCTGGTGGCTCAGTGGTAAAGAATCAGCCTGCCAGTGCAGGAGACACGGGTTTGATCCCTGGTTGGGGAAGATCCCCTGGAGGAGGAAATGGGAACCCACTCCAGTGTTCTTGCCTGGAGAATCCCATTGACAGAGGAGCCTGGTGGGCTGCAGTCCATGGGGTCGCTGCTAGTCGGACGTGACTGAGTGATTTCACTTTCACTTTTCACTTTCACACATTGGAGAAGGAAATGGCAGCCCACTCCAGTGTTCTTGCCTGGAGAATCTCAGGGACGGCGGAGCCTGGTCGGCTGCCGTCTATGGGGTCGCACAGAGTCGGACACGACTGAAGTGACTTAGCAGCAGCAGCAGCAGAGCAACTGAACAACAACAATTCTTATGTTACTAAACCCTAAACCCACATAAAGCTGAGACCTCACGAGGAAAAACACTGATAAGCTTTACTACATAACATATAAATATTATACAAATATTCAGGCTAAAAATAAAACAAGTAAAAGTACCGTTAACAAAGTCATGAGGCAAAGGCCAGATTGTGAGAAATGTGTATGTACACATCATGTTACTGGCAAAGGGCTAATTTTCTTTATATGAAACAAGCCTTTCCAAGTCAATAAGAAAAAGCTAAAAATGTGTTTGGAAAACTGGGCAGAGGGCAGAAAAAATAGCAGCAGTAAATATATTAAAATATGCTCAGTACTCCTCTAAGAAACATAGATGACACTTAGTTTCCACCTATCCTGCTGGTAAAGATCAGTGAGTTCTTATATCCAGTGAGGGTGAAGGTACCTTTCCAAAGGCACCCGCCCCTCTGGAGGAAGGTTTGTAGTCAACACAACCTCCAAGGGGCAATTTGGCGGGGTCTTCAGAAGCAAAATACCCGTACCCTCTTTTCTCCCATCAATCTCACCTCTAATAATCTATTTTATGGAAGTCAAAGAGTTTCCTTGCAGTGCTGTTCATAACAGAAAAAATGTCGGATGCTACCTAAATATTCATCAACAGAGGACTAACTCTGTAAACGATCGCACATCCATAAAACGGACTCTTATTTTGTTGTTTAAAAGAACTCGTGAATGCATACATAGATTACATTTTGAAAAAACAACTAACCAGGGGCAAAACCCGTATGCTTCCATATGTGTAACAAAATATAAATATGTATTAGCGCACGTGGACATATGCTTGAATAAGTATGGAACATTTCCGGAAGGCGTACAAGTGGCTGAGTATGCCCGGCTCTTGGCAGAGACAACAGAAAGGAGAGAGGGGATGTCCTGTTCATCAAGTATTCTTTTGTGCTATTGGAACTTCTTACCGTGTGCCACTGTGACTTGTAATGTAAAAAGATCGAAATTAAAGTGAAAAACAAAACGAGGAACCACACACTGATCCTTCCCTGGCAATAAAATGATTTTTCTCTGGGAAACTCTTTCATGCACACAGCTGGGGACACTGACAGACAACATTTAATTGCTTTAGATGGAAGCAAAGAAAGAAAGAAAGAGATTCATCAGCTTAATCAAACTGGCAGTGTAGGCGGGGGATTAAAGTGTCTGTGGTCTGGCAGGGCAAGAGTTCCTGTGATTTAACAAACAGGCCCTGAATCGGGAGTTTCGACCTCCACACACCCTCCCCATCTCAAGTTAGATGCTCTGGGCACCCTAGGGGCTTCCCTGATGGCTCAGTGGTAAAGAATCCGCCTGTCAAGGCAGGAGATGTGGGAGACTCGGGTTCGATCCCTGGGTGGGGAAGGTGCCCTGGAGGAGGACATGGCAACCTGCTCCAGAATTCCTTTCTGGGAAATACCACGGACAGAGGAGCCTGGAGGGCTACAGTCCCTGGGGTCGCGAAGGGTCAGACACGACTGAGAAACTGAGCACACGTGGGGAAACAGGATTAGACAGGAGCCTCCGTCTTGGGTCGTGGGCCCCTAACTCCTGGGCACCCATCTGCTGGGACACAGCTGCTGTGGGGAGGGAGGGGTGAGTATGGAAATGAGTGGGGGGCGCTGTGGCTGAACCCTGGCAGAACCCAGAGCACATGTCCTTCTGCGAGGCCGGCAAAGCCGTGCTCCTGAAAACAGTCAGCCAGATGAAAGAGGAGAAGGAGACCCCCAGCAGGTTGGCCCCCTGGTCCATGCCGTTTTCTTCCAGGGAGTCCTTAACACCGCCAGAGAGCAGGGTATCTTCTAGGACATGGTGGGGGGGTGCGGTGTGTGGGGTGGAGGGCATTGTCCAGGCCCTTGGAAGAGCTTCAGGGTCTGGCTTGCATGAGGAGGAGTGTCCATCCTCCTGGGGACAGGCTGGGGTGAGGACCTGGAAGACTCACACCCAGCTGATGTATCAGCTGCCGCTTCCTCCCACGGGATTATGCCCTGCGGGGTGGATATTCCAGGGCAACCGAGGCTTTCCCCTGTAAGCGGCGATGGAAAGGAACAAACGCTTTTTGGTTGAAGCCACACGTCATTTGCCAGTGTGGGCAACACCCCCGCTTTGTTTTCAAGCAAGACGAAGCTGGGCATCATCCCAGCGTGTTCTCGTGTCCCTGGGGCTGTCCAACGGAAACCTCAACTCCTGAACTGCTCTTCAGTGCAGACCTGACCTTGGGAGTCTAGAAGCCGGAGGAACGTGGGCTTCTTTCCCAAATAGCTCCTTAAGGTGGCACGCTGGGCTCTTTTTCTTTTCTGTGTGGATCCGGGCTTCCCTCACTCACTGCTTTCCATCAGCCAGCTGTTTTGCAAACCCGTGTTCTGTCTTTATTTACTGCTTCTGTTTCTGGTCTGGGAACCCAGTCAACCCACCTTCTTAGGATTTCTGATTAGAAAAAAGAAAGAAACAGGCTCTTGCGTATCTTCATGTCAGCCTTCGGGCCTGTGCTAAAATGTGCGACTGCATGATCAGCTATTTTCGACTTTGTGCGACCCCATGGACTGTAGCCCACGAGGCTCTTCTGTCCATGGAATTCTCCAGGCAGGAATACTGAAGTGGGTTGCCATTTCCTACTCCCAGGGATCTTCCCGACCTAGAGCTGAAACCCACGTCTCCTGTGTTGGCGGGTGGATTCTTTACCACTGCACCCTGCCATGGGAAGCCCTCTGTGCTAAAATGCCCCAGAATGGACACTCTGACCTATTTGCTGTTGCATTTCTACCTCACTTTTGGGTTCTTAGTTGGATTCTGGAATCTAGATGGATCAAGTTGCCAGATAAATAAGTGTCAGATGATTAAATAATTTTTTTAGTGCTACTTTGACCTTATTAATTCTGGATGATTTAAATTCTGTGGTTCTTCTTCATTGAGTCCTACTGTCTAAGATGGAAGGCAGGCCTCTGGTCAGACCTGCTTCAGGTATGGAACCCCTGATGAGAAACAGACAGTTCTCCATCTTTAGTTTAGCTCGTATTTTTGGTGAGGGCTTGGCAGACAGAGTTTTTTCCTTTCCCTCTATAAAGATAGTTTTAGAACTAATGTGTTCTAAAATTACCTGGATTATATGTGATGGAATTCCCAGCTCATTTGGCTAAGATTCATCCTAAGAAAGAATCACCAGCTAATAAGGAGGAGGCATGATTTTTCTACCTTGACATTTTCAGGAGTTTGAACCATCTGTCATTTTACAGGTGAGGAAAACCTCCGAGCACGAGAGAGATGCCAAGATTTAAAAAAAAGCAGACTTTTTTTGTTCTCTATTGTCTGTACTATTTCAGATTCTATGCTAAGTGCTTTTATGGAATCTCAGTTTGTAATCATCAGAATCAAGCCAGGCAGGCTATTCTCCTTTCTCATCAGATGCAGGAACTGGAGATCTGACTGAATCAGATATCCTGGTCGAGGACAGTGCAGGGTCAAGACGTGAACGCATTTTCTGATCGCAAGAGATCACGGCTCTCCCTGGTGGAGTTCACCCTCTCAGTTAGCCCAATGCAGGGTGAAACACAGCCCACTGCTGGTGCTGAAGGCTCTCCCCGACCCAACTTTACGCAGGCTCCCCCGAATCCTCTCTCCAGTGAGGCCTTGACCCTTGGACTTGTCTCTGAATTGCCCAGTTTTAGCCAAACGTCCTCCTAAGCGGGTTAGCCAGAACACCCATCCTCCATACCGGATCGCCTCCGGTACTGAGCTGGTTCTCTCTCGGTGCTCACTGTTCCTTTGATGTGCATGGCCTTTGATCGCCCCGGCCTGCCTTCAGTGAGCGTCCTCTTGGGTTGGATTCGTCAGAATGCTCCCTTACCCGGGTTGTTCCTTCTCAGTACTTTTCCACCCACTGACACCTTCCCTCTCCACCACCTTGGCTAAAAGTCCCTGCTTGACCACACTCTGCTTGGAATGGAGCCCACTTCTATGCTGAGCTTTCTTTCCCCCCCATCGTGATCATTCCTGATGAAAATCTGCTTTCACTGCTTTCACTACTGTCAGGCGCTAGGTTTTCTTGAATGCTGGCAAGGCTGGTTCCGGGACATCGAATTCTACTGGCCAAACTGGGGGAGAGGGCTGCAGGTCGTCAGATAAGATACCCAAGGTTATTCTTTAATGGAACCCGTCTATATCCATACTTGGCTGGAAACCAGACTTGGTTGCTTAGTAAGTATTTTTCTCTTAGTCCCACAGTCTTAGAAAAGGCATTTAATAGACACAGTGACATTATGGGTGGAGGTGTTGGCTAGAATATTAGATCCAAATGGAGAAATCTGTGAATATATACTGAGCTAATGTAATTCATTTGCAGTCAAGATATCATTAAATATATGCATATAGATTCACATAACGTGTATGTATGCTTATATATATATTTATTTACATGTAATGAGCACATGCAGGCTTCCCAGGTGGTGCTAGTGGTAAAGAAGCTGCCTGCCAATGCAGGGGGGCATATGAGATGCAGGTTTGATCCCTGGATCGGAAAGATCTCCTGGAGGAGGGCATGGCAACCCACTCCAGTGTTCTTGCCTGGAGAATCCCATGGACAGAGGAGCCTGGTGGGCTACAGTCCATGCGGTCACAGAGTTGAACGTGACTGAGTGACTTGGCACGCATGCATGTATGCATATGTATAATATCCAGCATTATATGCTTCATTTTGGTGTGTTAAATATTATGTATTATTATATACACAGGGCTCCCTTGTGGCTCAGCTGGTAAAGAATCTGCCTGCAGTGTGGGAGACCTGGGTTGGGAAGATCCCCTGGAGAAGGGAGAGGCTACCCACTCCAGTGTTCTTGCCTGGAGAATTCCCTGGACTGTACAGCCCAAGGGGTCGCAAAGCCTGGGACACGACTGAGCGACTGTCACTGTCACTCTCGTATACATATACTCCTTTTTCCTGGCTGCTCTGCTGGCGTGAGGGATCTTAGTTACCTGACCACGGATTTAACTTGTGGCCCCCGCCGTTGAAGCACACAGTCTTAACCACTGGACTGCCAGGAAGATCCCATATAATATACATATGTTCTTTCTGTTTTAATTAATTTATTTTTAATCGGAGGACAATTGCTTTACAAGGTTGTGTCAGCTTCTGCTGTATAACAACACGAATCAGCCCTCGGTGTACATATGTCCTCTCCCTGTTGAACCTCCGTCCCACCCCCTACCCCACCCCAGCCCTCTAGGTTGTCACTAGAGCACTGAGTTGAGCTATACACATATTTTTGAAAATACAGTTAAAGTGAGTGAGACGTCACTTGGGAAAAAACTGTCAGGGTCCCCAGCTTTTAAAAAGTGATCCCTTCCTAGTGGACAGAGCCCAAGTGAGGAAGGCAATGCTCTCTCCTACCCTCCACTGCCCTTCGTGAGATGAAATCTTGCTGAATTTCCTGCCCTGGAGTCACTTCAAAATCACAAAATTTAGAAAGTCTGGTGGGTTAGAAGGGAGAAGGGAGACCAGCGGAGCCAGTAGGCAAAGCGTGTTTTCCTTGTCTCCTCCCTCCCCCTTCCAGGGGCCCCACCTTGGTTTTCTCTTCCTTTTACGGGCTTCAGTGTTCTCATCCCGTTTCTTTGCTATCGAAGCCTCCCAAGAAGGCGGTGTTCAAACGTCAGGTAGACTTTTTCAGATCGCTTCTTGTCTATCACCTACCCAACTACAGCCCCGGCTCTTAGTACCCAGGAGGCAGTCTCCCTTCCTCCCTTTAAAGGATTAACAGTCTGTTGGTAACGCCAGAGAACAGTTGTCGCTCAGTGTCAGAACAAGTAATACGTCGTGCTGGGCTATTTGTGTTTTGAACCCCGTGTTTGATTGTGGAAGATAGGGTTTAATCTCTTGCTTATTTCACCTCTGGCATCAAGAGTTGGTGGGAAGCTTGGGTGACCTGAGAATCCTATCCTCACACCATTGGTTCACTTTAGGGAAGTACTGGCTCTTCTCCACCATTGAAGCTGCTTTGGGTCCCAAACCAAGAATCAAAGGTTAAATCTCTGATGGCCAAGGCACCAGCTTATTCATCATCAATGGGCCCAAGCTGCTCTATCCATAGGGAGCTTAATTTTGGATTGAGGATTTAGAAAGATGAAAGAAATCCACTGCAATCAACTTGAGATTGTCCTTATAAAAACCCTTGTCTTCTCTGTGTAGCATTAAGTAATTAAAATCAACAACTAATCAACACATGATATAATTAGCTAAAAATACCCACACATATGAAAATTACCAATTGCTTTATTTTTTATCATCTTTATGAACTATTCTATGTCCAGAGGTTTATTATTTTTCATTTAATTTTTTTCACTTTAGATGCTTGCACGTTGGTTTCCCAGTGACACAGTGGGAAAGAAACCTCCTGCCCATGCAGGACACGTCAATTCGATCCCGAGGTCAGGAAGATTCCTTGGAGAAGGGAACGGCAACCCACTCCAGTATTCTTGCTTGGAGAATTCCACGGACAGAGGAGCCTGGAGGGCTACAGTCCATGGGATTACACAGAGTAGGACATGGCTGAATGACAGCATGCACGCATGCACACTTCCACTCTGTAGCATGTACGTGACAGTAAAATTTCCCGCCTTGAATCTTGTTTAAATTAATAAAAATCAAAGACTATTGGCTACAAGACTTTTAATAAATATCTGTGCTCCATGGGGTTAAATTTTTGACTTCAGCCAAAGGCTGCTGGGCAGCTATACAACTTTGTGCCCGTAACAGGTGTTGGTAGAATACAAGGTCGTGGTTGTAGGAAACTCCAATAATATCATATGGATATTTTCCTCAATTCTGGGGACCTGATTACCAAGGGTGGCAGCTGACGCAGATAATAGCCTATGGCCACAATTCAGGCACAAAGATGAATTAAAAAAGTAAAATCCATAAAGCCCTTGCATTTCCAAACAGAAGATGGGTACGAAGCAGGCATAGATCAGGGGAGCATATTCATGGTGAAGTCTCAGCTGACTTTGCAATGTCAAGCCAAGCATCCTTAAGCTGCCTTTTTGAGGAGGAAGGACGGGGATGGGGGCTGAGAGCCCAGGTTTCCTAGCTCAGGAAACCGCTGCTGGGGGGCTGCTGGCCATGTAAGGGGGTTGGGCAGGCAGCATGGTCTCACCGTGCTCTCTAATTCTGCACTTCCGACCATTTACTTTCAACGCGAGTGAAGCGTTGGGCCTCCCTGGTGGCTCAGTGGTAAAGCATCCACCTGCCAATGCAGGAGACATGGGTTCGATCCTTGGGTCGGGAAGATCCCCTGGAGGAGGAAATGGCAACCCACTTGAGTATTCTTGCCTGGAGAATCCCCTGGACAGAGGATTCTGCCGGGCTTCAGGCCATGGGATCGCAAAGATTCCGACACGATCAAGCGACTGAACGACAACAAGGAAGAGTTGGGCCAGAGACCCGGGTTCTGACAGCTCACTTTGCGGGCCTTCATGGAGCCGGCAGCGCTTGCTGGAAGCCTGAAAGTCCCCCCACTGGGTGAAAGCACCAGCTGAGCCTGAGGTCTGCAGAAGTCTTGGCTGCCCTGTCCTGTGCCTGATTCACAATTCCGCCCCTGGCTGGGATGGCCTCCAGGCACCGTTTCAGCCCCCTGTGCTTTGCTCAGTTTTAGGCACAAGTTGAAATCAGTAATAATAACATGTGATCAGACCTGGCTGGAGCTGCCTGGCAGGAGTGGAATTCGGAGCGTTACTAGTACACCTGTGCGTGCCTGGAGAGCAGAGCCGTCAGAACTCCGTGGGCCCTGCAGGACCTTCTAAGTTAAAACAAGGGCACAGACACAAACGCGCTTGTTCACTCAACACGCTCTTGCCGTGATCCACCCCTATGCACCAAAGGCAGCTCTCTTCTGATATGCTTTACCGTCTGATTAAAAGAAAACTTATCTGCCCTCAGCTAGCTGCCCTCTTATTCTAAGCAATTCCTGACTTGGATGGATTCTAACGCACTTTGCTGGTCACTCGGGGTTGGTGGCGATGGAAACTTCCCTCAGTGAAATGGCTATTTGGTTAAAGTTAGAATCAAACGGCTGGACTATATCTGTTAAGTTTTAATATAGATGCCAAGAAGGGGTAGCTTTTTATATATCTCTGTTTGTGTTGTAAATCACCACAACAAAAGTGATTCTGTGAGCAACCTTGCAAGAACCGTCTCACTAGGGACTAGCTACACTCTGTTGATGTTCTAGCTTGTCTTTTTATTAAAAAGGACTAATGATCAACAGATGAATGGATGAAGAAGATGTGGTATACTGCTCAGCCATAAAAAGAATGAAATAATGCCATTTGCAGCAACGTGGATGCAACTACCAAGGGAAGTAAGTCAGAAAGAGAAGCAAGTGTCATGTGCTAATATTTGCACGTGGGATCTAAAGTAAGACAAACGAATGTACCTGTGGGACAGAAGCAGACTCCCTGGACACAGAGAAGAGCCTTGCGGTTGCCAAGGGGGAAGGGGATTGGCGCAGGGGGTGGAGAGGGAGGTTGGGGTTCGTAGATGTTAACCAATACATGCAGACTGGATAAACAAAAAGTCTTACTGTTTAGCACAGGCACCTACGGTCAGCATCCTGTGATGAGCTATGATGGAGAAGAATATATGAAAAAGAATGCATACATGTATGTATATATTACTGTGACTGACTCACTGTGCTGTACAGCAGAAATTAACCAAAATTGTAAATAAAATATATTTCAGTTTAAAAAAGGACTGGGGGGTAGGGAGAAAAGATCCTGTGATACTCTCGGCAGAAAAGAACACTAATCCAATTTGGAAACCTGTCAGATCAGCTACTGAAATGTGATAATGTCTCCTTCTGGCATTGGTGCTGCCAAGTGCTACGTCACAGGTATTCTCGGGCAGCATTCCAGCAACGACTAGCCCAATAACATCTAAGCAGAGGTATACACCCTGTGGTCTCTTGAAGAGTGTCACTGGTTGGGGGATGGTGTGTCAGATGCCTCTTCTACAAGGAGGGGGCCCCGGGGGTGTGCCTGAGCTGGAGGAGGAAGGAGCCTGTGGGTCTGAGATGTGATTCGTGAGTAAGCAAGACTGCATCCTGGGTGACGGCTTGGAACTGACAGCCACGTCCACCCAGCCAGATCCTGTGGGCAGGAAGCAGGTGTGAGTCCAGGTGGGCTGAGTGGTTCTGGGGCAGAACAGGAGAGGCTGGGGCAGCCCCCTGCAGGAGCCAGGCGGTGTGCGCGGATCTGTGGGTGTCCCTGCTGGGCAGACACACTTGCCCTGAGAACCCGAGCTGCTTGGTCTGTTGTCTGTAGAAGTGATCAGGAGAGGGTGAACCACAGAGTCCAGCCGATCATTCCAGATGGATGGATGACTTGGGAAGAAAAGCAGAAACCGCACTGCGTGAACTGAAACAGAGCTCCTGAAGCTTCAGATGAACCCAGCTGCAGGGCCAGCAGCACCCTCCTGGGAGAGGGGCTTGGGAGACGGACGTGCAGAGAAGCCTCAGAGAGGAGGAAGTGCCAATCTTGGGTGCAGCTGTGATGTGCCCAGGACCCCAGCCACGCACCCTCAGGCTTCCCTTCCTGAGAAGAGGCCGGCCGTCCCGCTGTGTTTTTACATTGGCGGTTCTCACCTGGGCAGGTGACAGCATCTTTGCTCAGACCTAGGACCTCCCTACACCCTTTTAACAACAATGAGCTCACATTCCAACAGAGAAAGGAAGGGTGTGGGCAGCTCTGGGCAAGGGAGCGTGTGGTGCTTTAGGATTTTTCTCCACTGGTTGTAGAATAATTGAGCCAAGTTTTAGTGGAGTGTTGTTTATATAGTTTTAGATAGAGGGGGCTTCCCAGGTGGATCAGTGGTAAAAGAATCCACCTACCAACGCGGGAGACTCAGGAGACCAGGGTTCGATCCCTGGGTTGGGGGGGGAAAGATCCCCTGGAGGAGGGCATGGCAGCCCCCTCCAGCATTCTTGCCTGGAGAATCCCATGGACAGAGGAGCCTGGGGTGCTACTGTCCATGGGGTCGCAAGAGTCGGGCATGACTGAGTACAGTTTCAGATAGAGCACAGGCCATCGAGTCTCGGGTTTGGCAGGCCTGTGCGTGAGGGGTCAGAGCAGTGAAGGCTGCAGACGCCTAGCGAGGATGCACACATTGGCCCTTGTGGTTGACAAGGACAGACGTGGTTTACATGGTGTCATAGGCAGCTCTGTCCCCTCCCTCCAAGTTCATGTTGAAGCCCCGACGTGGAGGGCCTACTGTCAGAGGTAGGGCCTATCCAGAGGTGCCTGTGTGCTCAGTCGCTTCAGCCGTGTCCGGCTCTTTGAGACCCCATGGGCTGTGGCCCACCAGGCTCTTCTGTCCTTGGGATGCTCCAGGCAAAAATACTGGAGGGGGTTGCCATGCCCTCCTCCAGGGGATCTTTCTGACCCAAGGATCGAACCCAGGTCTCTGATGTCTCCTGCAGTGGCAGGTGGGTTCTTTACCACTAGTGCCACCTGGGGTTAAGTGTGGTCATGAGGATGAGGCTCCAATCCCATAGAAAACTGTGTTTAGTCTCTCAGCCGTGTCCGACTCTTTGCGACCCCATGGACCATAGCCCACTGGGTTCCTCCATCCATGGGAGTCTCCAGGTAAGAACACTGGAGTGGGTAACTATTCCCTTCTCCAGGGCATCCTCCCAACCCAGGGATCAAACCTGGGTCTCCCATATGGCAGGTGGGCTCTTTACCATTTGAGCCACCAGGGAAGCCCATAGAATCGGTGTCTTTTTAGAAGAGGAAGTGTGGTCTGTCTGCCAGCACCAAGGAGAAAGGCCTTGTGAGGACACCAGGAGAAGGTGGCCATCTGCAAATCGGGAGGAGCGTGGTCACCAGAAACCGCATCTGCCACCACCACCACCACCACCTCTGTCTGGGACTTCCAGCCTCCGTAACTGAGAGGAAATAAGTGTCTGCTGTGCAAGTTGCATAGCCTGTGTTATTTCTAATGGTGGTCCCAACACGACTAATACAAGTAGCCTAGATATCCATAGCAACCATCATGATGGCGGGGTGGGGGTAGCCAATGCTAGGGAGAGAAAGTTCCCCAGGATCGGGTCATAAAAAGCACCAGGAATAAGGCACTGTGTCTCCAGTCCAGAATACTGGAGTGGGTAGCCTATCCCTTCTCCAGGGGATCTTCCCGACACAGGAATTGAACCTGGGTCTCCTGTACTGCAGGCAGATTCTTTACCAGCTGAGCTATCAGGGAAACAGAAACATGATATCTGGTTTTCCTTATTTAATAATAATCTTTGACGTTCCAACTGCTTGCTCCCTTTGTTGCAAACTTGTATATAGCCTGACTTCCTCTTCTGCCTCCTTGGGGCAATTTTCTCGGAGATTCCTGAAATGCTATCTCCTGGGCTTGGAGTCCTAACAGTGCCACCAAATAAAACAACTTTCACGTTGTGACTAAGTTTTTAGTTGACAGAAAGCCCGAACACAGCAAGGACTCAATGCAGCCAAAAATAAAGAAATTTAAAAAAGGATAAAGGTTGACATAGAAAACAGACTTATGGTTACCAAAGTGGGAAGGTAGGAGAGGGATGAATTAGGAGTTTGGGATTAACAGAGTCACATTACTGTGTATGAAACAGAGTCACATTACTGTGTACAGCAAGGATCTCCTGTACAGCACAAGGAACTATATTCAGTAAATTGTAACCTGAAATGGAAAAGGATCTGAAAAGTAACATATATATCTGAATCTCTTTGCCGTATACCCAAAACCATTGTATATTGACTATACGTCAATAAAATAAAATTAATAAATAAATATTTTAACTTATAAAAAAGAATAAATGTTGCTGGGAGAACAGCAGTGCAACTTTAAGGCAAGAATACTAGAGTGGGTTGCAGTTTCTTTCTCTGGGTATCTTCCTGACCCAGGGATCGAACCTGTGTCTCCTGCATTTTTTTACCAACTGAGCCACTAGGGAAGCCAACTTTAAGTAAGCGGAGTGATTTGCAGTCAAACAGAGCAGGCACAAAAGGGAGCATCAGTGCAAACCCTCATGAAACAAAGACATTCACTTTTTAAAATTGTTTTCCCTTTCAAACCATTATGTTGATAATAGTACTGTTTACTGAGTACTGCTTTTGAGCAGAAGTTCAGTTTTTAGTTTGTTCTCCAAGGTCAGGGACCCTCTCCTCCCTCTTATCATCTCATTCTGGGGGAATGCTGATGCAAACAGAAAATCTATGTGATTTCTTCTCTCCTGGATGGTGGCTGCTTCTCCTCCTCCAGGGAGGTGCCAGGCTTGCTGTTGCTAGCACTTCTTAGGTGCCACACACTTGAAGTGGAATTCTGCCTGGCAGTACAAGAGCAGAGCTCTCTGCCCGCTGGGCCACCTCCCCATAAAAAAATGCTCTTTTAATATACATTATTCCATTTTGCATTGTAATTTGTTTTTATGTCCAGTCCCTCAGCCTAGAGCTGAAAGTGGTTTTGACATTTTTAAATGGTTGGAAAAAACCCCAGAGGAGAGTAATATTTTATGACACGTGAAAATTATGTGTCCATAAATAAAATCTTACGGGGACATGGCCACGCTCCTCTGAAAATGTATTGCCCACGGCTGCTTGTAAGTTACGGCAGCAGAGTCGAGATTGTGACAGAGACATCACAGAGTCTGAAATATTTACTACCTGGCCCTTTACAGAAAACGTTCTGCTGACCTCTGCTCTAAAATGTGAGTTCCCTAAGGGCAGGACTGTGTTTGTCTAACTTTGCCCAATGCCTAGCACATGGAAGGTTCTGGAAAATCCTTGCCTGCCGACTGGATACTCCTCAGCTTCAGACACTTTGCCTGTTGAGTTTTCACCTCCAGAAAGGCTTCCTAGGAGGCTTCAGAGGTGGGCTGGTGTGTCCTGACTCGGCACCCACCCTTGTCTTTCAGCACTGCAGTGTTGTTTTTTAGTCGCTCAGTCGTGTCCAACTCTTTGAGACCCCAAGGACTGCAGCACACCAGCTTCCCTGTCCTTCACCATCTCCCAGAGTTCACTCAAACTCATATCCACTGAGTCGGTGATGCCATCCAACCAACTCATCCTCTGTCGCCCCCTTCTCTTCCTGCCCTCAATCTTTCCCAAAGCATCATCAAGATTTTTTTCAAAGAGTTGGCTCTTTGTATCAGGTGGCCAATGTATTGGAGCTTCTCTGCAGTGGGTGTGGTTCATATGAAGAGACTCCTTATTTATTTCTGGATTAGCAGTTTGGGTAAAGGGATCTTCTCTTCCCACGAATTGCTGTTCTGAGGTATCTGCTTGGTCCTTGGCAGAGGGGAGGAGATTGGTGAGCAGAACCAGACAGCATAGGAGGGAAATAGACATGTGTGGGATGAAGGGGAATGAAAGCCACAAGGAGGTCCTGCCTGTTGTCCCCGCTGAGCCTCTGGTGGGCTAGACTTGCTCAGAGAAGGGGCACAGGGATATATCTACCTGGCAGAGCCTGCTGTGTGGTTTGAGATCAAATTCTAGAACAAGTTTGCCTTTTGGATCTCTGCTTTAAACTGTCTGTGTATACATATTGGATAGACTTTATTCGGTTCTTGGTGAATATTGGCTAGTGGAAAGATCTTGTAGAATAAACAGACTCTTTTAATAAAATGTGTCTTTAATTTTTTAATTAAATGATGTAACAGCCTCATAGGGAAAGCAGATATAGCCCTTGGCTCTCAGTAGACTTGAGAGAGCATGGTGCCAGGTGAAAAGGAAATGCTTTAGAGAGTCTAAGGCACATTTAGAAAGGGCAGACCTTGCTTTGACAAAGCCACTGGTGCATTCACTTTTTTTTAAAAATTTTTTTTAATGCATTCACTCTTTTTACTGAGCACGTACCATGTGGCAGATTGTGCTAGTTGTTGGGGATAGGGAAAAAAAAGGGCATAATATTTATCCTCAAAAATGTAGAGTCTGCTGGGGACACCTAGCCGTATGATCAGCCACCCACAATGTAGTCAGACATGATGGAAGTTTGTAGAAATACAGGGGAAGCAGAGATGGGGAATGCCTGCTTTTGCTAAGCAGTCAGGAAGGTTTCACAGTGGGCAACGTTTGCAGGGACTTTCAGTGGGTAGGTAAGGGGTTACTTGGGAGGTAAAAGGAAGATGTTTCAGGCAGAGATAATGTCATAGCCTGTGTGCAGAGGCAAAATAACCCATGGTGTATTCAGGAATTTTAGTAGCTCATGTGGGTAGTGGGGCAAGTGACAGGTCTCCTGGACAGGAGACATGACTTGACAATCAAAGGAGACTGGATTTGATTCTTTAGCTACTCAGAAGCTACTGAGAATGTTCGAGCTGGGAGTGGGGGAAACTCAGATGATAAAGCGTCTGCCTACAACGCCGGAGACTCACGTTCGATCCCTGGGTTGGGAAGATCCCCTGCAGAAGGAAATGGCAACACACTCCAGTACTCTTGCCTGAAGAATCCCGCCGATGGAGGAGCCTGGTGGGCTACAGTCCATGGGGTCACAAAGAGTCAGACATGACTGAGCAACTTCACTTTCACTTTCAAGTTTATTCTGCTAATTATAAGGAGTGAAATTGCTGACATGAGAGTCTACACTTGGAGAAGTTGACTAAGAAGCTGGAGAGGAGAGGACGCTTGGATGCTAGGCACAGGTCAAAGATGCAATGGATGAATTTAGCCAGGGCTGCCACATACGGTTGTGCAGGTTCTGCACTGCACAACCTACTACACCCGGGGGTACAGATATACTGACATATTTATGACACGCATTTCCCAGCAGATGGCGGTAGAGTTGAGGATGGGATGAGTTTTCCTCATTTGCACGAAGGAGTCCTGTGGGCTAGCAGCTGTCCAGGGTTTGGAGAAATGGATGGGAGTGAGAAGGGTGCAGCTCCCCAGGCGGGGTGGGATGGGGAGATCACAAGATGACAGCCAGGTTTCTGACCCGGGCAACGTGGAGACCAGAGGTTCCATTCGTCAAAGGGTGGATACGAGGGAGCCGGTTTGAGTTTAGGATAATTGTACTGCAGAGACCTGAGAGCCACGTAGATGGACCAGTTAGCGGTCTGGGTTGAAGACTGTCCCGAGGGCGGGACACACCGCATATTTTTGTCTGACATCTTCTCGGTCTCCTGTCCACTGGGCACCACCTTCCCAGGTTACGGATGCTCCTTATTCATGAGGTGCCCGCTTCTACCTGGTGGGCGTGCGTCAGAGTGAGCTCTAGGGAAGAGGTGCCATGCCATTATTCCAGCCTTCTGCCTGGCCCTGGAGGAGACCTCGCGATTCTGACCTGGGCACTCCAAGCGCCGCCAGCTGGTCTCTTCAGTGTCAGGAACGAGCATTTCCAGCCACAGGCGGGGCTTTCCTAAGTCATCCACCAAACCCAGGGTGTGACTCTGGGCCAGGTCCCCAGAGCTGCAGGAGCTGTGAGTCTGGACTGGGAACGTCCCTGCCCTGCCTTGCTCTTGGCCTGGTTCGCTGATGGCCAATCAAGCTGCCCGCTCTCCCCCTTTCAAATATGACCCATCCGTGTTGGCTTAGTGAATGTGACCTCTTTCCTCCCTGCCCTCCCCCCGACCCCATCTTGGGGGCTGAAGTAGGGTCTGCAGGCCAAGCTGAACAGGCTGAGGTCCTTCTGGGCGAACACCATGGACTCATGCTGGAGAGACCCAGGGAGGTGTTTGGAAATCTTTTTTGCCTCCCTCTGTGGATTCATAAGAGCTTTTGCAAGAATCATAGACCAGCATCATTTTTCTCCCCCTTTAGGTTTTTCTGTTTGATTGTTTTTTGATTGGAATATAGTTGCTTTTTTTTTTGGCTCAGCTGGTAAAGAATCTGCCTGCAATGCAGGAGACCTGGGTTCGATCCCTGGATTGGGAAGATCCCCTGGAGAAGGGAAAGGTTACCCACTCCAGTATTCTGGCCTGGAGAATTCCAAGGACTGTATAGTCTGTGGGGTCACAAAAAGTTGGACACGACTGAGCGACTTTCACTTTGCACTTGGTTTATTGGTTATATAGTTGCTTTACCTTGTTGTGCTAGCTTCTGCCGCATAACAGTGGCTGGATCATCTACATGTTTACTTTACCCCCTCAGTTTTGGGTTTCCTTCCCGTTGTGGTTGCCACGGAGCGCTGAGGAGAGTCCCTGTGCTACACGGTAGGTTCTCTGTTTTATTATTAGTCCCTCAGTCACGCCCGACTCTTTGTGACCCCAGGGACTGTAGCCCGCCAGGCTCCTCTGTCCATGGAATTCTCCCTGAAGTGGGTTGCCATTCCCTTCTCCAGGGGATCGTCCCGACCCAGGGCCTAAACCTGGGTCTACAGCATTGCAGGCAGATTCTTTACCATCTGAGCCATTAGGGAAGCCCTATCTACTTTATATGTAGTATTTACTGTGTATATATGTCAATCCCAACCTCCCAGTTCATCCAATCCCCCTCTTTCCCCTTGCTTTTACATCTTTTCCAACTCTGGGGAGACAGACAATATATATGACCTAGTATCTAAAGAATGGCAGTATCTAAAGAAGTCCAGTACTCTTGCCTGGAAAATCCCATGAGTGGAGGAGCCTGGTAGGCTGCAGTCCATGGGGTCACGAAGAGTCGGACATGACTGAGCGATTTCACTTTCACGCATTGGAGAAGGAAATGGCAACCCACTCCAGTGTTCTTGCCTGGAGAATCCCAGGGACAGGGGAGCCTGGTGGGCTGCTGTCTATGGGGTCGCACAGAGTCGGACATGACTGAAGCGACTTAGCAGCAGCAGCAGCAGCAGTAGCAACAGCAGTATCTAAAGCAAACACTTTACTTCTACTTTAGCTCTCTGAGTTATTTTAAACATACTTAATTTGGGGCAAAAGTCCATATAGTCAAAGCTGTGGTTTTCCCAGTGGTCATGTATGGATGTGAGACTTGGATCATAAAGAAAGCTGAGCGCCAAATAATTGATGCTTTTGAATTATGGTGCTGGAGAAGACTCTTGGGAGTCCCTTGGGCTTCAAGGAGAACAAATCAGTCAATCCTAAATTAAATCAACCCTGAATATTCATTGGAAGGACTGATGCTGATGCTGAAGCTCCAACACTTTGGCCACCTGATGCAAAGAGCTGACTCACTGGAAAAGACTGGGAAAGATTGAGGGCAGCAGGAGAAGGGGACGACAGAGGACGAGATGGTTGGATGGCATCACTGACTCAATGGACATGGGTTTGAGCAAACTTGGGGAGACAGTGAAGGACAGGGAGGCCTGGCGTACTGCAGTCCATGGGGTCGCAAAGCCTCAGACATGACTCATTGGCTGAACAACAGCTGTTTGGGGCTACTGTGCACACAGCCTTTGTCCATCTCAGGCTCAGCCCTCAGCCTTGTCCCTTTGCTGCTCTCTGCTCCATGTTCATCTCTAATGTCATTACCCGACGGCCCCTCCTTTATCCATCGGCGCTCACAGATTTCTTTCAACATGCACCCAGAGAAACTATGCTTGAGAAAATGTAAAAGAAAATGTATTTTTTTCTCTCTTTTTTTGAAATTTCAATTGCAGGCTAATTACTTTACAATATTGTATTGGTTTTGCCATACATTGACATGAATCCGCCCCGGATGTACATGTGTTCCCCATCCTGAACCCGCCCTCCCACCTTCCTCCCCATACCATTCCTCTGGGTCATCCCAGTGCGCCAGTCCCAAGCATCCTGAAAATGTATTTAACTTAGCAAATGTTTGATTAAAATCTTCTAAGGATGGCCTCAGTGACTAGAGAAGGCTGATTATCATCCCCATCAAACTCCAAAAACCATCTTGTTGGATGTTTTGCAGTGAAAGGGAAACCCCAACAGGGTTTACTTAGGCTACTCAGAGCCTAAATCTTTTTATTATCATGCTTTCTGGCAGGAAGCTCAGAGTCTAAATGGATTCTTCCCTTTCAACCTTAAACTCCCCTAAGGGTTTTTTGAGCTGGCTGTGTGGTTGCACTTCCTGTTATGCTTGACGCAGAACAAAACTGCTTTGGATTGGGTTGCCCCGGAGTGTTGACTGGCGTGGTTGCCTGATAACGTTGAACTGGGTGGAATCTGAGTGTATAAACAAGTAGGTGTCCTTTCAAGAGACTCAGTGCCAGCTGTTATAGAAGAGCAGATGCCCCCACCTGCCTCCTGCGGTCAGGTGAGGTGAGCCTGATTAGGGGAGCCAGTGCCAGTAATCAAAAGAAATTGGTGCAGCCACTACAGAGAGAAGTATGGAGATTCCTCAAACAACTAAAAATAGAGCAACATAGTGTATAACTCTATAACCCTGCAGTTCCGCTTCTGGGCATGTATTTGGGAAAAACAATGGTTGGAAAGTCTATTGCTCTTCAATGTTCGCTGTAGCACTGTTTACAATAGTGCTGTGAGCAAGACGGAAGCGACCCGAATGCCCACTGACAGAGGGACGGAGGAGAAGGCGTGGCACACATGCACAGCGGAGTGTCACTCAGCCATTAAAAAGAATGAAAGAACGCCGCGTGCAGCGCTGTGGGTGGGCCCAGCGATGGTCATCCGGAGCGAAGTAAGTCAGACAGAGAAGCAGAAATGCCTATGACGCCCCTCATATGTGGAATCAAAAAGAAATGATACGAACGAACTTCCTTACAAAACAGAAAGAGACTCACAGTCTTAGAAAATGGACTCTGGGTTGCCTGTACACACTGCTGTATTTAAAATGGGCAACCAACAAGGACCTGCTGTACAGCACAGGGAACTCTGCTCCATGTCATGTGGCAGCCTGGATGGGAGGGGAGTTTGGGGGAGAATGGATACATGTATATGTATGGCTAAGTCCCTTTGCTATTCACCTGAACCTATCACAACACTGTTCATCAGCTATACTCTGATACAAAATAAAAAGTTTAAAAAAGAATATATCATCGAACCACCATTGTCTACGTGCTAATGAACTTTAATCAACAACCACAGCTTCCGGTATGCCTTTGTGTGCTGTGCCTTCCCTGGATAGACACAGAGGAGACAGGCTGGAAGGTGCGCGTCCCTGAGATGGAATCCCAGCTTTGCTAATTCACCATTTGGGTGACCTCCGACAGGTTACTCTCCCCAACGTCCCACGCGAGAACCAACCTCCTCATTTGTTAAGTGAGAATATAGTACCTCCCTTCAGTTCAGTTTAGCAGCTCAGTAGTGTCCGACTCTGCGACCCCATGGACTGGGATCCCTGTCCAGCACGCCAGGCCTCCCTGTCCATCACCAACTCCCAGAGGTTGATCAAACTCATGTCTATCGAGTCGGTGATGCCATCCAACCATCTCATCCTCTGTCGTCCCCTTCTCCTCCTGCCCTCAATCTTTCCCAGCATCAGGGTCTTTTCCAATGAGTCAGCTCTTCGCATCAGGTGGCCAAAGTATTGGAGTTTCAGCTTCAACATCAGTCCCTCCAATGAACACCCAGGATTGATCTCCTTTAGAATGGACTGGTTGGATCTCCTTGCAGTCCAAGGGACTCTCAAGAGTCTTCTCCAACACCACAGTTCAAAAGCATCAATTCTTTGGTGCTCAGCTTTCTTTATAGTCCAATTCTCACATCCATACATACTCCCTTACAGACTGGCTTCGAGGATTGAAAATGATATATGTAAAGCATCTAATCAAGTAACTGACATTCAGCAGTCACCTAATGAATGATGGATGAGAATAGTATGATTTATAGAATCACAGATTCATTCTTTGCATTTACTGGACACTTACTATGGCCCCAAGATGGATGACTTGCCTTTATTATCCTGCAGAATCTTCTTACAAATGTAAGTATCATTCCTATTCAGAACAAAAAAAGTTTGCCGAAGTTAAGGAATGTGATATGCCCAATCACATGGACAGTCAGGAGTGGAGGCAGAATCTGAACTCTGCCTGTCTGACCTCAAAGTCCTACCCAGTGAAGAGAGAATTTAAAGGAAGAAGGAGAAATTCTGCAAAGCAGCTGGCCAAAAGTCTATTTCATGCCATGTCTGGAGTTATCAACAGTATACAACAGTCAAACTGTCAAAATGTTCATATGGCATTTTGTATCAGGCAGAAGAGGTTAGTTAGAACTGTGGTAACAAACAAACTAAGTATTAAAAAAACTAAGATCATGGCAAGTGACCTCATTGCTTCATGGCAAATAGAGGGGAAAGGGTGGGAGCAGTGACAGATTTCCTCTTCTTGGGCTCTAAAATCACTGTGGATGGTGACTGCAGCCACGAAATCTGAAGATGTTTGCTTTTAGGCAGGAAAGCTATGACAAACCTAGATAGTGTGTTGAAAAGCAAAGACATGACTCTGCCTACAAAGATCAGTATAGTCAAGGCTAAGGTTTTCCCAATGGTCACATAAAGTTGTGAGAGCTGGACTGTAAAGAAGACGGAGGGCTGAAGAATTGATGTCCTTGAACTGTGGTGCTGGAGAAGACTCCTGAGAGTCCCTTGGACTGCAAGGAGATCCAACCAGTCAATCTTAAGGGAAATCAACCTTAAATACTCACTGGGAGGACTGAAGATGCTGAAGCTGAAACTCCAGTATTTTGGTCATCTGATGCAAACAGCTGACTCATTGGAAAAGTCCTTGATGCTGGAAAAGACTGAGGGCAGAAGAAGGGCATCAGAGGATGAGACGGTTGGATGGCATCACTGAGGCGATGTACATGAACTTGGGCAAGCTTTGGGAGTTGGTGTTGGACAGAGAGGCCTGGCATGCTGCAGTCCATGGGGTCGCAAAGAGTGGGACACAACTGGGTGCCCAAACAACAACAAACAACCCAGATTACAGTGTCTTAACACACTGTTAGGTTATTCCCAGTCATGTACCAAGTCCCAAGTGACTTGGCAAAGCTATACTCTTCAAAGCCAAAGGTCCAGAATGACAGAAGCTTCACTGTGACCTATGCTTCCATGAGAACTGTGGAACTAGGAAGGGCATTATCATATGTTGACTTGTAAGGTTTCCACCAGAATGATTCTCATGATGTGTGCTTATACTGTTGTGAAAGTCACTCAGTTGTCTCTGACTCTTTGTGACCCCATGGAATTCTCCAGGCCAGAATACTGGAGTGGGTAGCCTTTCCTTTCTCCAGGGGATCTTCCTAACCCAGGGATTGAATTCAGGTCTCCTACATTGCAGGCAGATTCTTTTCCAGCTGAGCCACCAGGGAAGCCCAAGAATTCTGGAGTGGGTAGCCTTTCCCTTTCTCCAGGGGATCTTCCCAACCCAGGGACTGAACCCAGATATCCCGCATCACAGGTAGATTCTTTACCAGCCAAGCCACAAGGGAAGCCAAAGGGATGCTTACTCTCCTCATGGTACAGAAACAGCAAACTTGAAGGTTTGTCCCTAAAGAGCCACTGACTTGCCTCGTGCAGGCCCTGCTCGAGGGTGGGTATTGCCTGAGTACTGTCACCACAGCAGTGAAGCAGGCCAGTGGCTTTGTAAGAGGCACACAGCCTAGGAATGACTGATTCTTGCACCAAACTGGCAGCTGCCTTCCAGGACCCTGAGAATTTACCACGTGTGGATATCACAAGTGACTGAGCACGAGACAGGACGGAGGGCTGCCTCTGGAGCTCGGTCTTCGGGTCCAAGGGTCAGGGATAGGGACCCCCACCCCCAGCCCCAGCTCTAGTGCCCCAAATGGTTGGGACAAATGTAAGTCACATGACCACGTTCAGCAGAAACAGAAATGGGAGCCTGGTGTGTGCGTGTTAAGTTACTCAGTCTTGTCTGACTTTTGTGACCCCATAGACTGCAGTCCACCAGGCTCCTGTCTGTGGGATTCTCCAGGCAAGAATACTGGAGTGGGTTGCCATTCCCTTCTCCAGGGGATCTTCCCAACCTCGGGGCCGAACTTGCATCTCTTATGTCTCCTGCATTGGCAGAGGGGTTCTTTACCACTAGCGCCACCTGAGCAACCCATAGGATCCTAACATGTGTCTACCTGGACATATTCCACAAACAACACTAATGACTACTACATATTTTAAGCCCTAACTTGCAAAAACTTTTAAACTTACCCTGTGGGTTTTCAGAACCACCTGGGTATCTGTGGTTGATGGTATTATTTTGTTCTGAATTGTTTATTCCAAGCTCCTGTGAGAGAATCACATTCCCCATTCCATGGACATCAGGCCCTGCCATATGACTCGCTGTGACTAATGAATGGCAAGCACAAGTGCGGTGTTCTGGCATTTCTGTCTTTTCTCCCTGCTGTTAGAGTGGCACGTCCTTTGGGAGGCTGCTCCTTCGGTCTGCATCTTGGAGCCAGCAGGACATGAACCAGGGCTGCGGCTGGCGTTTAACATGAGTGTGAAATGAACCTCTGGGTTCAGAAAACTTGGAGCTGCTCGTTACTGCAGCGTGAAGGAGCCAGAGCAGACCGCTATGATGTTTACCATTCTCAGTAAATAGAGAACAATGGAATTGGCTAAATAGAAATCTACATTTACCGTCTGCTTCGTGGAAGTACACCTGTACTTTAAAGCAGAAGTTTCTCTCAGGACTTATTATATAAATAAGTATTATTCAGTTGAGTTCACAGCACAAAAATACATGCTCCAAATTGGGGCATCAACTGATAAGCGTTCTTATGAAGGGCCTAGGAGGGGGGTCGGGAACACAAAAATCCTGTTTCTATGCAGACTTGTTTGTTTCAATGTCTTAAAAAAAAAAAGAAAACTTGTTTCAGTTGAAACTTGAATCTTGTTTCAACGCAGACTCTTGGTCCTGTCTTCCCTGAGGAGTGGCCTTGGAAGCCCTGAGCATAATCGATATTCATGTCCAATTGGGGCAGACATTATAATGATAAAATGTTGCTATCTATAGGAGTGCAAAGTCTCTTCTTCCAGTGAGCCTCATTAATTCAGAGCGTATCAATTTCCGATGCCAGGTAACGGCAACAGAGGCCCAGCTGGCATTTACTGTCATGTGGTGAGTGGGCATTTCTTGCACTGGCCATCACAGGTTGGCATTTGCCGTTTTGACTTCTTCAGAGTGCCTTCCAAGAGGGAGTCATGTCATCCTGGGGCACAGGTCCCTGGAGACAATGGAGTCCGTGCCTGAGACTGGCTCTCCCAAATGCCCGGCTTTCTTCCTCTCTAGCGACATCCACCTGTGCCGTCTAGAGGGGAAGGAATTATCTAATAGAATCTGTGATGCTGAGAAGTCACCGATGAGGTAGGTTCCATTACTGTTCCCATTCTGTGATGTGCGTGTGTGCTCAGTCATATCCGACTCTTTGTGACCCTGTGGACTATAGCCCGCCAGGCTCCTCTGTCCAGGGGATTTTCTAAGCAAGAATACTGCAGTGGGATGCTATTTCCCCATCCAGGGGATCTTCCTGACCCAGGGGATCAAACTCGTGTCTCCTGTGTCTTCTGCGTTGGCAGGCAGATACTTTACTGCTGAACCACCAGGGAAGCCCGTTCCCATTTTAAAGAGGGTACAACTGAGGCCTTAGAGAGGTTAAATGGGCCAGTGAATGCGACAATTGTGGTTTCAACCCAGGATTGCCTGACACTATAAATGACACAGAAAAGTGCAGATAAACTGAGCTATGGCCTAGAGAGATTACTTCCGAAAAAAAAAAAGAGGAGTACTGAATAATTAAAATAGCAAATAAGATTTGTAAGTGGGTTGGTATAAAACAGAGGAGCAAGGGCATGCTTAAGTGGGGAAGAAGCCCCTCTGCATGTTTAGGTATTTAGCAGAGGTGTGTGTGTGTGTGTATTTGTGTATGTGTGTAATTTACACAGTTTTTCCCAGTGATCCTCTTCCGGTCATTAGAAATTGCTGGGTAGAACCGCTTCACTGGCACCACGCTGTCAGCACTCACATTACTGAATGCCCTAGGAAATAATAAAGCTCAATTTATTTAAGGATGCCCTAATTAGAGGTGTCTCACTCTTTGATACTCATCTCTTAATTTGAATGGTGTAGTATCTTCCCAACATGGGTATTGACTTCAGAGTTTGAAAAACAAAATTAGCTAAAAAGCAAACTTTTAGGTGCTAGTCTATTTTTTTCTTGGGTTTGAACTTTAAATGGTATATATTGTGTGACCATCCCTGACTTTTCCTGAACATCTAGTTTATGAGCTCCTCAAAGCCCCTCTGGAGAAGGAAGAACAACGGATTTTCTTGTCTGTGTGTGTGGTCAGTCACTCAATCACATCCAATTCTTTGTGACCCCATGGACTGCAGCCTGCCAGGCTCCTCTGTCCATGGAGATTCTCCAGGCAAGAATACGGGGGTGGGTTGCCATTTCCTCCTCCAGGGGATCTTCCAGACCCAGGGATCAAACCCGAGGGATCAAACCCGTGTCTCGTGTGGCTCCTCATTGGCAGGTGGGTTCTTTACCCCTGAGCTGCCTGGAGAGCCCCAGATTTTCTGGTACTGGTGTTTTAATAATGAAAAGTTTTATAGTTACCCAGTATTTTTGCCTTTTCAATCACAATAATATATGCTGACCTTGATACATTGCTGCTGTCTAAGTTGTGAGATTCTAAGTGCCTTCTAAATCATGGGAAATATTTAACAGAGTTATAATGTTTAACAGGGTGACAGCATTGTTTTTTTTTTAGAAGGGGTGGTGGAAGAGGTTAAAATTCTATGTGTGTTCCGTCGCATCCGACTTCCGATTGTTAGGGTCGGAACAGCATCCCCAAACTGCTTAGGGTCACAAAAAGTTGACCATGTTTGGGGAGTAGGTATTATCAGGTTTCAGCCAGCCAATGACATTACCCTGGTATCTTATACTGAGGTGGACGTTTGAGAGGAAGCTCTGAAGAAATCACCTGAGCCTAATGCTGGAAGAAGAGAGGGTGGTTGGATTTCTTGATGTTGATGAGTGGTAGATTTCTACCAGGAAAAATAAATTCATATACCTTCGAATTATTATTTTTTTTAATTGCACCTTATAGAGATTTACCGGGAGATTTTCACCCAAGATCTAAGCATTCTAGATCTTATCAATGAATTCTTTTCCCAGGCTAGGTAGTTGGGGTTTGCAACTTAAAAGAAAAATGGCAAATCTGGAGATAAGGAATGGCCAGCAGAGGGATTAGCAGTAACTTATCTAAAGAAGAAAATAAGATTTGAGAAATACAAAGGCTGTGAAATATTATTAGTAGAAACGGCTTAAAAGTACTGTAGCACTAACCCTCAACCATCTTAGCTGAGAAATGCCACCTTTTCAAACTCTGTGAGTGCCTCTATTATAGTGAAGTGGCATTTTGATTATGGCAAAGAAAAGTGGTCCTTGGGAATCAGACTTGACGCAACATTATGGTCTTCCAGGAGTACTTTTGTAGGTGGTGCTTACTTAATTTCAATTTCAGAATGGCTTTGTGGCACATCTGATTTTAATATACAGTTGTTAAAAATTCATGTGAATGTAACAAGGAATTTTAAAATAAGCTGATAACATTGGAGCCCAACAGAGAAACTCAGAGAAGACAAACTGATGGTGAGAGAGAAGAGACCCTGTCCTCACATGAAACGCCAGCTGTCCTTCTGGGTGCCTGGCCCCACAGAGTCTTCACGAAATGACAGCATTCGGTGCTGCCCCTGGGGGCTGGACAACATCACCCATGGCTTTTGGGCTTCAAATTCTCGCTCTGCCCCTGACGAGCTGACCTTAGCCAGCTCACTGGTCTTGCTGGGACTCGATTTCCTCACCAGTAAAGTAAGAGTAGGTTGAAGACTTGCAACTCAAAAATCCCGCCGTCTGTTGTGTGACTTATGTGACAAAGCTCTCTTCATGTGAAATCAAGTGACTCTGGAAATGGAACTGAGCTTTCCTAGGGTGAAGGAGGGTTTGCCTTCATCTGCTTCTGGTTTGCCCTCTCCTCCTTGGTAACCCCCAGATACTGACTTCTGGACAGTCAGCCCTCTTTGTCATCCACAAAATGTTATCTAGGATAACCTCACTAAGTTGGGAGCTTCCCACCCTCCACCAAGCCCCAGTTTTCTATGTAGTATATAAATGTTTCAGAAATTCTCTTCTTTGAGCGAAACTTGAAAGGAAAAAAAAAATCCCACAGAGACGGAAGAAGAGCTCACAGACTAAGGCTTGGAAGAGATTTCAGCCAACCACAGTGTGTTAACCTCATTTGGATTCGAACAAGCAGATTTAAAAAAAAAATTAAAAAGACATTTGTAAGACAATTGGCACTGGCACATTTAGTAGATATTGAATCTTAAGAAATGATCACGAATTTTTTTTTAGGTGTCATACCAGGGTTACAGTTACGTGTTAAAAAGAGTCCTTATCTTTTAGAGACAGATTTGGAAATATTTGCAGATAGAAGAATGCGATGCTGGAGGGGCAGTTAGTGAATGGATGATGCAGATGAAACGAGCTCAGCGATGAGTTGACAGTTATAGAAACTGACTGGTGGGCACATGGGAGCTGATTACATGATTTGGTCTACTTTTGTATAAGTCTCATAGCTTCCATCGATTAAAAAATATGTAAAAGGTTAAAATAGATAGCAAGGACTTACTGCACAGCACAGGAAATTTGACTCAACATTCCATAACAACCTATATGAGAAAAGAATCCAAAGAAGAGGAGAAACGCAGATACATGTAACCGAATCACTTTGCTGTACCCCGGAAACTAAAGCAGTGCTGTAAATCAACTGTACTCCCGGATAAAATTAAAGAAAAAAAGCTTAACAGGGATTCATCCTGGAGGAGACATATTTGCTGAGGTGTTGGAAAGGGCCGCCTGTCACCGTTGCATAATCGTTGGGGGTAAATTTGGAAGTGCATCAATCAGAAAGCCTATAGTGAGGAGGCGCTAGCTGGCACGGGGCCCAGCTCTGTGTGGCTGTCATCTAGCCTCCAGGCCAATTTGCCCTCTATAAATATCAGTCTATATGAATGCTTTACTATTTTAACGCACGCTTGCCGCAGCTGCTCGGCGTGTCTGTTTACGTAGCTGTGAACCCTTCTGTAAACATCACTATCTCCAAATTGCCCATGTGTCAGGCACATAAAGGGCCCCCTTTAAAAATACATTTGCGCGATGAGATGTGGCCAGTGCCCAGATGTCTGGGTGACTGGTGTCAGAATTTTCCAGGGTTGGATTCATTTTCAAAAATAGAATCTCATGACTGGAAGGTTCTTGAGAGGTGACACATTCCCCCTGATCCGGGCAGGGCCAGATCCAAGCCATCCACCAGGAGCGTGGGTCTGTCTTTTGTGGGCATGAGTCTGTCTTTTACGAGGCTGGAGACGTTCACTGAGTAAAGGACTGTGGCCAGGACCCGCAGGCCCCCAACGGTGGGTAAGTCTCAGCTGCTTGCCTTCCAGGAGCTGACCTGCCATTTCTAAAGAAGAGCCTGACCCTGAGTGACGTGACTGAAGCAGGCTGGGGGCAGCGAGCTCGGGGATGGGATATTTACTATGCGTCACTGGCTGACCTGTGCTGAGTCTGAGTCCCCAGCCATCTGAAGGACTGGTCCTCTGAGCCTACTGCTCAGTAGCTCGGATCTCCAGAAAATACCACATCGTGTCACTGTGCGCCCACACCGTGCAAGACAGGAAGAGGGCATTGCTTCGAGGCTGCAGAGGTGTTGCTGATGGGGCTTGCCCTTGAAATGGGCCTCAGTGAAAGGCTCCCTGATGGAGGTCACGGACAGTAGTTTAAGGTCAACTGAGGCAGACTTGAAACAAAGCTGGAGTCAAGCAGAGGCTGTTTTGTGTCAGCTTGTGATTTCCATGACTCCTAGTTTCCCATCTAGCTCTCCAATGAATAATGAGATCTTTGTGAATTTGTTTTCCTCAGTTTGCATTTGGTTCACATTAATTTTTTTTCCTGTGGCTTTGATTCATTGAAACATCTTTCCTTCCCCAAAGTGAAAGTGAAGTCGCTCAGTCCTGTCGGACTCTTTGCGATCCCATGGACTGTAGCCTACCAGACTCCTCTGTCCATGGGATTTTCCAAGCAAGAGTACTGGAATGGGTTGCCATTTCCTTCTCCAGGGGATCTTCCTGACCCAGGGATCGAACCCAGGTCTCCTGCATGGCGGGCAGATGCTTTACCGTCTGAACCACCAGGGAGTCCTTCCCAAAGGCCTGTTTCATACCCATAAATCCCAATTGTGCTTTTCATTCACAAAGAAAAAAGTGTCCCCCTAAAGTTTAAGAGATCAGACGTGCTGGAAAGACTGAACTGTGCAAATCCTGTCAAGAAAAAAAAAGGTGTCCAGCTTCTAGAAAAACCCAGAACTTTCTAGAGCACTCCTCCTTGCCCCTCCATTTTCCAGAAATTAGAAAATTATTGTTATTATTTTTAGAAAGTTAATGGCAGTTGCCTTTTCCCCAGGAACAGGAGTGTTTTGATTCCTTTCTGCTGGCAAACACCCAGTTGTCTCTAAAGCAGCAGCAGAAAGGCCACTGGATGCTCAGAGGCAAGTATCACTATTAATTACCAACAAAGGGACGTTCCTCTGGTTGGAAAGGCTCACTCATTACAAGCTGTCATCAGAAGGACGCGGTGTGCCCGGGGGAGGATTCCAACTCAGGGACAACACAAAGATAACTTCCTTATTCTGCATTTATTTATCTTTCACGATTGGGCTTTGATCTGAGGAAACACAGCTCCTGCAATTTGAAGTTTGCATTAACACCAGTAACCAGATGGTACCTCTCCACTGGATTTTGCTTCTGGGGCTCAGAGATGGGAGGAGAACGAGGCTTGCCCATTTTCCTCCCTCCTGTCCTTTTGGGACAGTTTAAAGCGAGAAATCAAATATTAAAACTGTATCCCCAGTGGTCAGTTTGTGCTGCCAGAGGTTGTATCTCAATGGCCACCACTAGGGGGACCCAGAGTCCCTGTGCTTGGCCGGGGAGGAAGTTTCTGGTCCGTGGGAATTGATGGAGCTCCCTGTTTGAGTCTGTTTCCCCTCCCTCTCCCTGATCCAGGCTCCTCCCCGCTCTCCTCCTCCCTTCTCCCTTCCTCCCACACAACTATTGCCTCACGTGTGCCCCAAAGCAGGCTCCGGGTACAGAGAGCCCTGTGCACCTGTGTAGCACTTATTTAGCATTTCACAATAATTATTTTGTTTTAGACGTTCCTTTTGTCTCATGCAAAGAAGCACAGTTTATGCAACACCTTTTATTCACGTTTTCACTGCTTGCAGCATTTTAAAAAATCTACCACCGAAGGTTTTACCACCTTAAGAGAAATTTGTTAGAGGTAATGACCTTGCCTGTTGGGTCCAGGGAGGCAGAGACACGGCACCAATGACTTTCACTGGATGGGATGACTGAGCTCAAGTATGGGTAGACGAAGAGCCTGGAGTCTGGCCAGTGGCCACGCATTTTCAGACTGTGTGAACCCACCCTGGGCCTCAAGTTGAAGACCTCAAAGCATAGAAGGGCTGATTGTGCAACTAAAGAGCATCCCAAGGCTAATATCAATAACTCAGAAGACAGTAAAGCAACGTGTGGGTTAGTGTTCTACTTTATGCCTGTCCCATGGGGCACTATTGTTAGCTTAGGTCAGCGGTTATGACTCTATTTCACAGAATGTTACAGATCAATATGGAAGACCTCCTTTGTGGCTGGGATGTGTAAGACATATGAAAAGATATGAGTGAAGACTTCAATAAAAACAGGCCATTTCTCTATTTTTAGAAGAGATTATCTTGGTTAAAATATTCCAACAATTAGCTGTTCACAGCAGAAGGGTCAATAAGACTATGCTGAGTGGGTCTCAATTTTTATTCTTTTCTGCTTGAGTTATTTACTGGGTCTGCATTATTGCATGTACAGGAGGTGTGGCAGTTAGAGTATAGAGAAAAGACACCAAGTTCTCACTTGATGTAAAAGAAAAGCCAAGGTTGTGGGTCTTGCAAATGACTTCCAAAGAAGGGGCAAAATTGCATTTTTATTAAAGCAATTTGTCAGGTTTTCCTTTGAAAGGCTTAACTTCTTTTTCCTGTCTTGGCAATAAATAGCCTCAAGTTATACAAAGAAAACAATGCTTTAAAACTACCTAAAATTGGTTTAGAGGGAGATCAAATTTTCATTTAAGTAAATGTTTGAAAATGTAATATATATTAAGAGGTGTTTTAAAAAATTGTAAATTTATTTTCCCAAGTTTTTTTTTTTTTTTAAAGCTAAATGGTTAGACTTCTTGGTGGACATCCTTAAGGTAAGAGGCTACATACCATTTCATGAATAAAGAGGTGACGTCTAATAGTGAGGGAGGTTCGGTTTTCCAGATCTTGTCGTGAGTAAGGATGTGAAGTCCGGCTTAACATGAACAACCATCCCCAGACACCCCAGAGCAGGCACGCCTTACCTGTAGCTTCCACCATTCCTTCCAGGATGACCACAATTTCCAGTTCCTCTTTGGGCAGCTGGGCTTTGGAGATCTCCCAGAAAGGACTCTGCTGGTTAATTTCGTGGCTGATGATGAGCGGGGACACCAGAAACAGACGGTCATCCCCCGTGTAATACCCGACGTTGATGTCCGTCTGGTTCAGAGGGATGAACTCCCCTTCCGAGGTCTGTTTGGATTTAATCAGCTTGGCTCTGATGGAAGCCTCCACGATGTGGGAATTCCTCAGATCCCCCACCCGAAACATCAGGCACAGTTTCCCGTCCCGCATGGAGATCACGGCGTGCGTGGAGAAAACCAGGGTCTCCGCCCTCTTCTTGGGCTGCGATATTTTCACGAACATGCACCCCACCATGAAAGCGTTGACGATGGAGCCCAGCACCGACTGGATGAGGAGGAGGACGATGCCCTCCGGGCACTTGTCCGTGATGACCCGGTAGCCGTAGCCGATGGTGGTTTCTGTCTCTATGGAGAACAAAAAGGCGGAGACGAACCCGTTGAGGTTGGTGACGCACGGGGTCCACGACGGGTCCTCCACGTGGTCCATGTCGCCGCGGATGTAGGCGATGAGCCACCAGATCATCCCGAAGAAGAGCCAGGTCACGGTGTAGACCATGACGAAGATGAGCAGGTTGAAGCGCCACTTGAGGTCCACCAGGGTGGTGAAGATGTCCGTCAGGTAGCGGTAGGTCTCGCGCACGTTGCCGTGGTGCACGTTGCACTTGCCGTCCTTCCGCACGTACCGCTGGATCTTCCTCTTGGTCCGGTCCCGGCTGACGTGCCTCGGCAGGTCGTCCCTGGCCTGCTTAGGCAGCTTTGGCTGGTGAATGGCCACGGGGCTCTCAACGTCCTGGTCCATGGAGTCGCCCTCTAGGACGTTAGCTGGCGGTTTGGAGGGAAAGAAAAGAAAAACCCAGTGAACCGCTGGCCCGCTGAGGGTCCTGCAAACCCCCTGGGTGGCTGGCAGTGCGGTCCACGACCGAGCATCCCTGGACCACTCGTGCCGCTCCTATCAGAGTAGATGAAGCCTCTTTTGGGGGGAGCGTCATCTGCCTGTGCTCTGTGCTCTAGCTTGTGTAAGGACTTTGCCACACGTCCCACCGGGACGAGGCTCACTGCTGTGAAAGTGTCTCCCTGCCAGCGGCTCTGACAGCAGGGTGTCTCCTGGCTCTCTGAGATGCTGCGGTATGTGAGAAGCGGCACACTCCGGATAAAGAAATGTCTCGATCCAGACAGCCTTGGTTCTACCACTCAGCGGCTGTGGGCTCCTGGTCGTGCTGTTACAGACTGTATTCTCCTAAAGCCGTATGCTGAAGCCCTGACACCCAGTGTGACTCTATTTGAAGACGGGTCCTCTGAGGATGTAATTAAGGTTAAATGAGGGCATAAGGGTGAAGCCTGAATCCAAAAGGACTTGTGCTCTTTTAAGGAAAGGAAGAGACACTGGGGTTGAGCTTGCAGACAAAGGCCATGTGAGGACACAGTGAGAAGGTAGGAAGAAAGGTCTTCCAAACCGATTGAGGGCACCAGAAGCCAACCCTGCGGGCACCGTGGTCTTAAACGTCCAGCCCCCAGGACTGTGGCAAAATAAATTGCTGCTGTTTAAGCCCCCCGGTCTGCAGGGTTCTGTTACGGCAGCCTGAGTAGACCAATAGACTATTCGAATTCCTTGGTTGATCCTCAGTTTTCACATTTACAAAACGGTCATCAGGATAGCCAATTCATACGGTTATTATAAAGTTAAACAAAACCACGTGGATGATATATGTCTGTATGGAACAGACGTGTAATAAACATTCCTTTGTAATTGTTCCTTTGCTACTCTTCTCGATTTTAGGGGCAAGAATTTTGAGTGAACTCTTTAAATTGTCAGTCAAATTTCAGAGTTGAAAAAATTCTTGTTTTTATTGGTAAGTATGAGCTTCCGTGATAGCTCAGCTGGTAAAGAATCCCCCTGCGATGCAGGAGACCCCGGTTCGATTCCTGGGTCGGGAAGATCCCCTGAAGAAGGGATAGGCTACCCACTCCAGTATTCTTGGGCTTCCCTCATGTCTCAGCTGGTAAAGAATCTGCCTGCAATGTGGGAGACCTGGGTTCGATCCCTGGGTCAGGAAGATCCCCTGCAAGAGTGCATGGCAACCTACTCCAGTATTCTGGCCTGGGGAATTCCAGGGACTGTTACAGTCCATGGGGTGGCAGAGAGTTGAACATGACTGAGTGATTTTCACATGCATGCATTTTACGCTAAGGCGATGCCAAGGTTAAAAGCAGTGTGGGGCATGCCCTTTCTCTTTCTATGTGCTTACATATTTGATTTGGTTTCTGCCTCAACATTTAACATCTGCAGTTTCGGCTTGTGGTTGTATTCTTTCTGCTGGCCTTCATGATTAATGCATTGGTACAATCATTTGATGGCGAAGCATTAGGAAGACTCTCCCGGAATCCGAGTGCAAGGGGACATTTAGAACCGATGTTGCTATGAAACACATATACACTGCTGTGTGAAATTTCTTGTTCAGCCAATAATTTTAAAGCTTTCTGAAAGTTTTATAAGCAGTTCCTTCCCTCAGGCTTGTGTTCTGTGTCATTTGACTCTGGGGTGCATTTTCTCCCCCTGGTTAAAGGAGAAAAACAGTCTGTTGAGAACACGTTTGTCTGAATAAGCAAGCAGCTGGGGATGGGACTCGAGTAGTACCAACTTATCTTATGGATTAACCTTGCTCATGGTTGGATAGTTTCCTTAATAATCAATCCCATGGATCTGTTTTTATTTTTCAGCACGAGGAAGAAGCAGCATCTGGTCTGTGAGTCCAGTGTTTGGCGAGATAGCTTTGACGTTTAGGTAACTGCCCTCAGTAACTCTTCATTGTCGAGGAGGAACCTTGCCTTTTCCCCCGACAGCAGAACAGACACCAGGACAAGAGTCAAAGGAAGCCACTGAAACAGGGTGGATGGGGTTGGGGGATCTGGATGGGGTCATGGGCAATGTCCCTGCTCACTGCCAGCACCCGATGCAAGGGGGGTGTTTGATGCAGGGATTGTCATACCTGAGCTCTCATTGCTGATTTCGCCCTGAGATGGAGTCTCTAAGTCTGACTTCATGTGGGCTGAACTCGGTTCAAAATCAGCCAGGCTGGGCACTCTTGTCTGGAGACCTGGAGTGTGGTCTGACCTTGGCCCCAGGTGGGGAGCTCTCTGCTTGTCTAGAGTCACCCTGGGGTCTTGTTTCGCTGAGTGCTGAGGTGGAAGAGGGGGCTTTGTCAGATTAGCTGCCTCTTAACAGTTTTCTGGGCTTCCCTGGTAGCTCCAATGGTAAAGAAGCCACCTGTCAATGCAGGAGACGTGAGTTTGATCCCTGGGTTGGGAAGATCCCCTGGAGAAGGAAATGGCAAAACTCACTCCAATATTCTTGCCTGGGAAATCCTACGGACATGAGGAGCCTTGTGGGCTATAGTCCATGGGGTCATGAAAGAGTCGGACATGACTTAGCAACTCAACAGCAACAGTTTTCTGCCATCTTTCACACGTTCACATGTCATGAAGGGAACCTACACTCATCTCAGCCCCCAGTTTGAAGCTGTATTCTCCATCTTCTGGGTCATCTCTAACCTTCCTGTTTGAATGGTCAATGAGTTTCTGGACCTACATGAACAGAGGTAACTGCTCTGGGAAGTCCTGGGAGCCTGCCAGTTGATCCTTTCCCCCTTTTCCTAGCTCAGGACTGGACCACATTTCTCAGCTTCCTTTGCATGGAGGGGCAGCCACGTGCCCAGGCCTGGCCCACCGGGAGTGGATGTGCCCTGCTGGGCCAAGGTCTTAAAGAATGGGTATGCCCCCTCCTCTGGCCTTGTCCCTTGTAGGATGGATGATGGAATCATGAGGTGGAGGGGCCTGGTGTCCCCAGCTGGTGGCAGAAAGCTGCCATCTAACCAGAAACAAAAATCATTGTGTTTAAACAGTGAAGCATTTTGAATCGAGCTTTTTCTCTAATGCTGTGGGCATCAGTACTGACATGGATAAGCAGATAGAAGAGTTCTCGCAGGGCTGATGTGGGAAAAAGCTGGGAGAGAGGAAGAAAGTGAAGATGGAGTGTTTGGGTTTGATGTTGCTGAAAAGAAACAAGGGTCTCCCCACATGGAGTCCCTTGTGCCAAGCTCTATATCAGCCAATGCAGACTGAATACCTATCCTAACCCCAGGTTCAGTCTCTCCAGAAATGTGACTTTTTACCAGTCAGTCTGGAATTTCCTGGCCACAGATGAGGTAATCTCCCACATAGACCCCCCCTTTCCCCGTAAAGCAGGTGATCTTGCCTGAAATAATCCTTTATTGTTTATGACTTCCTGTCCCATCCCCTTTAGACCTTTGGAAATCATCCACTTTGTACAGCACCCCTGGTGTCAGTCTGCTAAATAGGATGCTGCCTAGTTTGTGTGTTGTTGAATAAAGCCAATTTGATCTTCAAAGGTACTCAGCTGAGTTTTGCTTTTTAACAGTATCTAGTGAGAAATAAAATACCGCCTGCTATGTCAGTAAACAAAGACTGTCATGGTCTTCAGCAACTGCAGCCCTCCAAAGATGAGCGCTGAGGGAACTCAGGAAGGAAACGAAGAATACCTGTCATCTAGCAGCCATCAGATTGTGACCACTCCCCACAGGGAGCCCTGCAGAAACTCAGGATGTGAAAGCACAGGATGCTGGCCCCAGACAGCTGAGGAGCATGTCAAAGGAATGACTTCAGTAAGCTCAGACGCTTGCATTTTCCCATTCGTAGAAAAGCACTCAGTTCCTTAGCTTGAGATAGCTAGTTTCCTTTTATTAACTGTCATCTTTTTTTTCCTATTATATGCCCTTTGTTGCAAAACTCTTACATGTTCTAGCTCCCCCTCCTCGCCGCCTTAGAGCAGTTCTGAGTTAGTTGAGATACTGCCTCCCAAGCCTGAAGCTCTCAGTCAGTCTTCTGAATAAAACACAACTCTCAGCCTTTAGGTTGTGCTGTTTTTGTTTTTTTCAGTTGACACCGTAATGAACTAGCACGTGGTTAATCGAATGTCCGTGTTGTGTGTCAGGGAAAAAAATGTCCATGCATATGCTACTTAAGTGCCTTTTAAAAATGAACAAAAATGGGAGCAAAGAAAGGTAACAGTTCCAGGGAGTGGGATGGAAAGGTGGCCTTGAAGTAGGGAAGAACAAATCTGACTCTCTGTTGCATTGGTTTCTTTTACTTTAACCTTTGTACTCAATTGCTTTTGCTACAAGCTAAGAATGTTGCCTATAGCCTGAGATACACAGGGTAGCCCATTCTCAAAGCTCTGACCTTTAAAGGTGTAATACTCATTGATATAGAGATCGAAAGTTGTAGAATTGAGAATAACATTTGTCTTGTTGGAGGTTTCTAGGATCATCATGACTGGACCTACACAAACAACATTGCAATAGCAAAGGATTCCGACACCAAGAAGTTTGCAACAACCAACCACGCTCCCTCCGCTTTCAGTATAAAAGAAGTCCGAGCTCTGACTTGGGTAAGGTGGTGCTTTGGGACACTAGTCCATCATCTTCCCAGTCTGCTGGTTTTCCAAATAAAGTCATTATTCCTTGCCCCTGCGACTCTTCTCCTGACTCATTGGCCTGTAGTGGGCGAGTCATATGAGCCTGGACTATATAGCAGCCTCAGCCAGGTGAGGCAGTGTGTGTTAAGTAAGGTGTATCCGAGGGAAGGTGGGATGCGAAGCTTAATAGCACCTGGTGGGGAATAGGAACACAGTTGAGAAACCAAAAAGAGCCGATGAAATGTGAGAGTATCTGGAGCGTAGAGGAGACTGCATTTGGAGTGTCAAGTAAGTATGACGCCAGGAGGAGTCGGAGTCAGGTGTGGAGTGGGCAGAAGGGAGTGGCCCAGCCTCAAGGCCCAGTCCGGAGCACATGCAGGCAGCCCTGGACTGGGGAGGTATGTTCAGTCACTTCACAGGGACTCTTTCAGACCCTATGGACTAGCCCGCCGGGCTCCTCAGTCTGTGGAATTCTCCAGGCAAGAATACTGGAGGGGGTTGCCGTGCCTGGAGATGGGAGAGGGCCATGGCAGGTCTGAGCTGTGAGCATTGCTTCAGCACCTGTGGGCACGAATGCAAATATGCACGGGGGGGGGGTGGGGAAGTGGGGGGGAATACAGAAAGGAATGTTAATGATCGCTTTTAACGTTTCTTTCTTTCTTTCTTGGAATCCCAGGTGTGAATTTGAGGGGGTGATGTGAATTGCATTGGCAAGAGCATTTGAGCTGCTCAGCGGGGAGAGCTGGAGATGTGGCTGGTAGAACAGACCGTGCTTCCTGTTCCTGCACAGCCTGGGACGCAAAGGACTTCTCCCGCCAGCCTTGCAGCCCCACCACCGCCCTGCCGGCACTTGCCCTGGGCCCCAGTCAAGCGCACGCGCATCAGACTGCCGGTCAGAACCGCTGCCCCGGTCCTTCCACATCTGGCACGTGGCTTGCCCAGAGATGATGTAGCACAACTCTCTGCAAACTGTGAAGTGCTGTACAGCATGCAAAAGGATGACCCGAGCGGGGCCCGGGATCTTGATGGTTTCCTTGACCTGAGTTGCTTTTCTGTCTGTTGTTTCAGAGTAAATGTGGGTCTGTGTGAAAAAGCCAACCCCTTCTCCCTGTTCTTTTTCTCTCTCCTTATTAGAAGGATGGGCTTCCCAGGTGGTGCTTGTAGTAAAGAATTTGCCTGCAATGCAGGAAACGGGAGAGGGGTTGGGTCCCTGTGTTGGAAAGATCCCCTGGAGTAGGTAATGGCCACCCACTCCAGTATTCTTGCCTGGAGAATCCCATGGACAGAGGAGCCTGGCAGGCTGTAGTCCATAGGGTCACACAGAGTCAGATAAGACTGAGTGACTTAGCTCAGAAAGACATTAGAAAGATGATTAATTAATATTAAACTAGCTAAGGTGCAAAATAATCCGATGGTGAACTCTAACCTCAAAAAAACAACACATGACTGAGTTACAAGCTGGAAAGGACCTGGTCAAAGAATCACTAGAGTCACCTCGAGTTTTGGGGGCTTCGCTTGTGGACAGAGGCTGCTGTGATGCTCTAGGCCAGTAGAAATGTTCTTCTGATGAGCAAGTCTGCTGCTGCTGCTGCTAGGTCACTTCAGTCGTGTCCGACTCTGTGTGACCCCATAGACGGAAGCCCACCAGGCTCCCCCATCCCTGGGATTCTCCAGGCAAGAACACTGGAGTGGGCTGCCATTTCCTTCTCCAATGTGTGAAAGTGAAGTCGCTCAGTCATGTCCGACCCCTAGCGACCCCACGGACTGCAGCCTACCAGGCTCCTCTATCCATGGGATTTTCTAGGCAAGAGTACTGGAGTGGCTTGCCATTGCCTTCTCCGGATGAGCAAGTCTACATGGCAAATTATACATGAATTCTATGGGGGAAACTTGTGATGTCTAAGAGAGTGTTCAAGGAGCCCTTTGAGAATTTCTAGTATCATGGGGGAAAACCCCACAGAAAAACAGGGTGGATCTCAAAGGCACAGACCAAATCAAAGACTGGAAGGAAACGTACACAGATATTAATAGGGAACTTCTGAGAGGGGGGCTGAGGGGGCTTCTAATTTTCCTTTTAGATACTCTGTGGACTTCCCTGGAGTTCCAGTGGTAAAGAATCCTCCTTCCAGTGCAGGGGATGTGGGTTCCATCCCTGGTTGGGGAATTAAGATCCCACTGAAGGAGGAGACAGACAGAACAAGCTCCGTCTTGAAAGCAGGACTCCGTCTTGGGCCGGACTGTGGACTTTGAGCTATATGCCCAGTGTCTATGGAGACGACATACCAACTGGAAAACCAGACCCTCCCCCACACCGCCCCTATGGAAGAGCCCGGGGCTCATACCTAGACTCTCTGTCACCTAAAAGAATACCGTAATTATCTGTGTAACCAAATAGAATCATACATTCTATTATGCTTATTGGGATATGACCACATGCCTATTGATAATTGTCCACTGTTAACTACCTAGGCTTAAGGCATCAGGGTTAACTTTGATTGAATCTTTTTTTTCCTTTGTTCAGACTAGTTTCAGGGAATTTGGGGACAAACACTTAGGGTATATAAGGTTTTCACAAAAATTGGTCGGGCTTCTTGGCTAAGAGGAGACTCTGCTTTGGGCCCGCCAGTGTAATAAATTGCAGTCCACCATCTGCATTGTCCTTCTGAGTGACTTTGTTTCCCGGAACGCGTGGCTGCAACACCACATGCCCCGGGGCAGCTAAGTGATCCCACCGCAACTACTGAGCCTGCACCTCAGCTAGAGAGCTGGAGCTCTGCAAACTGCAGAGGGAACACCCACGTGCCACGACCAGGGAGAGGCCCGCACATCACCAACAAAGATCCTGTGTGCAGCAGCAAGAACCTCGGCAGCAAATAAATACATATTAAAAGAGTCTTGATTGTTTCCCCAATTTTTCTAGGATGACTTTATATTACTTTTACCATCAGAAGGGGGAAAAAAAAAAGGTATTTTTCAAACAAAATGTTGAGACTCTCCTGGCGTATGACTGACAGAATTTAGCACATAGGAGCTAAGGAATGATCAAGTACTTGATCTGAAGGTGTCCCATCCCAAGTGTCTCGTAACGTGGAAATGAGGACATTTGCTTCACTTGACTCTAAGGAAATCATAAGTGAGTCCCATGGGATGCTTGTGCTGGGAGGAGCAGTGGGTACGGGGAATGTGTGTGGGTCTGAGACTGTTACGGGAAGCACACTGACTGAAACTGCCCACCCTGGCCAGGCACCATCGCAACCATTTCCACGAGCTGTTTTACGACAGGAGGTCCTGGTAAGGAGCACAGAACTAATAAGCTGCCACCACAAACCGGAAGAGTCCGGGAAAGGTCAAAAAGTGACACCACGTCCAACCACCTTCCAGAATTCTTCTCAGTGGCATCCATCTTGGCTGAACAAGGTGTGCCCCACCAGGAAGGACCCTGAGTCAGAGTGATTGGCTGAGACAACCTGAAACTAATCCCATCACCATAAAACTGTGAGCCACGTGGCGGAGCTGTTCTCCTGGGTTCTCTGAACCCACTGATCTCTGCCCTGCCGCCCCTTCCTAATAAAATCTCTTGCTTTCTTAGCACATGTGTCTCCTTGGACAATTCATTTCCGAGTGTTAAACAAGAGCTCACTTTTGGGCCATGGAAGGGGTCCTCCTTCCTGCAACAAGACCACTGCAGGGGTGGATATGAAGTATAGCTTGGAGGCAAAGGTCTGTGAATGTTTTCTGTAAAGGGCCAATGGTAAATACTTCAGGTTTTGCAAATAACATAGATCTTTGTTGCACACTCTTCCCTCTGCTCCCCCAGCCCCCCGCTAGCAATCCAGTGGTTAAGACTTCACCTTCCAATGTAGGGGTGCAGGTTTGATCCCTGTTTGGGGATCCAGATCCCACATGCCTTGATGCCAAAAAACCAAAACATAAAGCAGAGCAATATTGTAACAAATTCAATAAAGACTTTAAAAATAGTCCACACTAAAAAAAAAGCTTAAATTTTTTAAAAAAATTTAAAAATATAAAATTTTTATAAAATTTTAAAAATATAAAATTATCTTTAGCTCATGGGCAGTGCAAAAGGAGGCTGCAGGCTGGATTTGACTCACTGGGCTGTGGTTGACAGACCTCTGGGTTAGCAGAATGCTGGTAAGAAAGAGAGATAGTTCACAGCTGGATTAAGGGAGCAGCCATGAGGGTGAAGATGGGGCAATGGATCTGGGCTGAATAAGAAGCAAAACTCAAATAATCTGGAGATTAGTGGCCACGGAGGGGAGCAGCCAGGAGGATGGGGGATGGCAGGATGGTTGAGACCTGGAGGCAGAGGATGATGCTTCAGGTGAAAGTATCTGCTCACTTCCGTGGGCTGACCGGGTGGCTCAGTGGTAAAGAATCCGCTTGCCAATGCAGTAGACTCAGGTTCAATCCCTGGACTGGGAAGGTCCCCAGGAGGAGGGCATGGCAAACCACTCCAGTATTCTTACCTGGAGAATCCCCATGGACAGAGGAGCCTGGCGGGATACAGTCCATAGGGGTCACAAAGAGTCGGACATGACTGAGTACGCATGCACGTGCTTGCACCTGTGGGAAATCAGGTGTGTGGGGATGTGGCTTATCAGGGACCGGGCCAAGCTCTAGATTTGGAGGTGGTCAGCACACACTCATGGAAGTGTAACTGTGGGTCTGGTGAAAGCCTCTCTCTTCCCTGGGAGACTGTATCGTGAGTACAGGAGACAGAAGACAAGAGTCCGGAAACCAACTATAGTATGAAGTCAGAAGGAGAGGAGCCAGAGAGGGTCCTGAGGCAGGGACGGGTGGAAGACGTGAGGGGCAGAGGGCTGCCCAGGCGGCAGGTGGGACACACACGCTGGGGGGGCAGCTGGAGGAAGAGTGGTGCATCCTTTCCCTCTTTCATGGCCTTCCCAGGTGGCTCAGTGGTAGAGAATCCACCTGCCAATACAGGAGAGGTGGGTTCAATCCCCTGGGTCAGGATGACCCCCCTGGAGGAGTAAATGGCAAACCATTCCAGTATTTTTGCCTGAAAAATTCCATGGAGAGAGAAGCCTGATGGGCTACAGTCTGTGGGGTCTCAAAAACTATCTTGGGACGCTGATGTTTTGTTAATATAAAAGTTATAAGTGTTTCAAAGATAAAGCAAGAAGATAAACCACCAAAAATATTTTCACACATAATGTTTTCAATTTACAAAAACAATGAATACCCCCATAGGAAAAAAAAATGATCAAAGGAAGTGAATAAGGAATTTATAAGTGAAGAAATACACAGAGTTGAGGAACATATGTTCAACCATGGCAAAGTAAAAGCACTGCAAATATAATAACATTTTTTTAAAACTCTAAAGTTAGTATCATTAAAAATAGACCATAAATACAGTATGTGGAGTTTGTGTGCATGGTAGGTCAGTAGAACTGTGAATTTGCATATATTATTGGATGTGTAAACTGGCAAAGTCTTCCTGGAGGATGGGGTGACGGTAGGTCTCACAATTTGGAAATGATTGGATGTATTAGCCATTCTAGGTCTCGACATTTATCCTAAGAAAATAATTTTACAACACTTTTCTATTGTAGGCATGGGCTTCCCTTGCGGCTCAGCTGGTAAGGAAACCGCCTGCAGTGCCAGAGACCTGGGTCTGATGCCTGGGTTGGGCAGATCCCCGGGAGAAGGGTAAGGCTACCCACTCCAGTATTCTGGCCTAGAGAATTCCATGGCCTGTTATAGTCCGTGGGGTTGCAAAGAGTTGGATACAACTGAGTGACTTTCACTTTCACTTTTCACTTTCAGGCAGGGGATATTGCAGCCTCTTTTATAATAGTTAAAAAATAGAGACAATTTAAATATAGATCCACGGAGCACCAGTTAAATATACTGTTGCAGGTATAACCAGTGGAATACTATGCAGTCATTGAAAACGGTTTTCCAGTGTTTGGCGTCTTCAGCTGTTTGTGCGGAAGGCGCCTTCTTGATGAGGCACCTACCTCCTCTTTTAAAGTCGCGGTCACTGCCACTCACTCCTACACTGCTCTCCCTTATGCCGCTGCTTGCGTTCTCTGTAGCACTTTTCATCTCCAAGGAGGTTATTTATTCTGCTAATCATCTTATTGTCGGTTGTCTCTGTCAGAAAGGCAGTTTCTGAGCAAAGATCTATGCGTGTTTTATTCACCGTTAGGTCTCAGGCTCTGGAAAATGTACCTGACGCGCGCATAGCAAGCCTCTGCATCTATTTGTTGAATGAGTGAGTATGTGTTTATCAACCTGGTATGTTGTCCATGTCGCAGTTTAAGTGAAAAAAAATAATAAAATACACAGTTTACTTTGCATCTATTGTCTTATATTAATGAGTGTAGAAGAATGTCCTCCAAAATGTTAATTTCTGTAAATCTCCAAGAGCTGTAAGTTTGTGGGTGTTTTTGCTTTCTTTCAATTTTTCGACACTGAAACTTTCCCTTAATGACTCTATAATCTAAACAATCTGTAGGAAATATAAAGCTATTTCTGTTTTAAACAATCAAAACAATTGCTGCAGATAGCTACAGGGCCATGTCCGTTGGTCTTGGCAATTGGGATTTACTAGGGTTGAATGGTGTTGCTCTCAAATTCACGCACAACTGAACCTCAGACTATTACTTTGTTTGGAAGTAGAATCTAATTTCAGCCCACTCCAGTATTCTTACCTGGGAAATCCCATGGACAGAGGAGCCTGGTGGGCTATAGTCTATTGGGTCGAAAAAGAGTCGGACATGACTCAGTGACTAAGCAACAATAGGAGTCCACTTTGGAGCTGTAATTCAGATAAGGATTAAGATGGAATCATTCTGGAGTAGGGTGCGCTCCAAAGCCAATTAGAACATCCTTATACAAGACAGAAAGGGACAGGCAGAGAAGGCTGTGTGATGGGAAAGTTGGGGGGTGGAGTGATGCCACCGCAAGCCAAGGAACACCTGGAGCCCCCGGAAGCAGATGGGTGAGGTAGGATTCTTCCCTGAAGCGTCTGGAGGGAGGGCGGCCCTGCTGACACCTTAATTTCAAACTCTGGCCTCCAGAAATTAGAGAGGAGACTTTTCTGTTGTTTCAAGCCACCCACTTGGTTGTTCTGGCCGCTGGAAACTAATGCAGTTGGTGACTTTGAACCAGGGCGGCGGGGGTGGGGTGGGGTGGGGTGGTTGGGCAGGTTTATATCCTGAGAAGAAGCGAAGGGGAGAGGTTGACTCTACAGGGACGGAGGGTGTGGAGGAGTGAGGTGTCTGATGGGCTGTCAATCAACACGGAGTACTGTTGAGAGCAAAGGTGGAGCGGGGCAGGGTGTGGTGCATGCAAGCTCTGTTGTGTTTGCGACCCCATGGACTGCAGCCCGCCAGGCTCCTCTGCCCATGGGATTTCCCAGGCGAGAATACTGGAGTGGGTTGCCATTTCCTTCTCCAGGAGATCTTCCCGACCCAGGGATCAAACCGGTGTCTCCTGCCTTGAAGGCAGATTCTTGACCTGCTGAGCCATGGACATGTCCATTTCCTCCCCAGAGGCAGGTGTGGAATGGAGAGGAAGAGAGAAGGATGGGGAGGGAATCTTGGCGACATCTCTCTCAGGCTTCATGTCCCGGAGGAGCTTCAGATGGGCTCATTTTCCAGTGTGAATTTAAAAAGCAGTCTGCACTTCAGTAGACTTATTGAATTGCATGTACATCTCACAATGCAAATAACTGAACTCTGCATAATCAGAGATCAGCCTAAGCTTTCCGCATCCTCACTGCTCAAGAAAGGCACATGTAAACAGAAACGTGTACCCTCCTGTTCATAGCAGCACTGTTCACAACAACCAGAAGGTGGAAGCAACCCAAGAATCCATCAGCAGATGAATTGATAAGCCTTAAAAGGAAGGGAATTCGGACACATACGACAGCACAGATGAACCTTGAGGACCCTACAGTAAGTGAGATAAAGTCACAGACAGCAACTGTTGTTTGATTTCATTTATAGGAGCTTCCTAGAACAGGCAAGTCCTTAGAGACAGAAAGTGCCAAGGAGGGAATGAGGAGTTAGGGTTTAATAGGTACGGAGCTTCAGTGTGGGAAGGTGAAGAATTCTGTAGTTGAATGATAGATAGTATGGCTGCATAACAATATGAATGTACTTAATGCCACGAAAATGTAGATTCTATAGAATGACTGAAATGGTAAATTTTATGTTATGTGCAGAAACAAAGGAAAATAGTCAAAGACAATCAATAATAGTCAGGCAGGCTGAGGACATGGGGGCTGGGGCGGGAGAAAGGGCTGTAGGGTCCTGCTCTGTTTCAGGACCCTTGAGAACCTCTCAGGACCACTGCACACAGTTGCGTGGGCTGCGCACTGCATAGGGTGCCTGGGGGAGGGGAGTAAGAGGCTGAGATCCAGTCTGTGCTTTGCCTGCCTTTGGGTATCATTGATTTCATCCTCCTCCTTTCCAAATTTAAATTTTTTATTGACGTATAGTTGATGTACAAGATTAGATTAGTTACAGGTGCATGCTCTAGTGATTCATAGTTTTTTTAAGATCACGCTCTATAGTGATTGTAAAATATTGGCTATATTTCTCTTGTTGTACAATATATGCTGGTAACTAGTTTTATACCTTAGTTTGTACCTGTTAATCCTCCACCCTGTGTTGCCCTTCCCTCCTCTCCCCTCCCCCCACGGTAACCACTAGTTTGTTCTCTGTATTTGCGATTCTGCTTCATTCTGGTAATGTTCCCTAGTTTGTTGCATTTTTATTTTAATTATTGGAATACAGGTGCTTCATACTGCTGTGTCAGTTTGAATCAAAGTGAATTGACTAATATTCAAAGTATGAAGCAAAGTGAATCAGCCATGTATGTGTGTTAGCTGCTCAGTCATGTCCAACTCTTTGTGACTCCATGGACTGTACATGTACATAAATCCCCTTTTCTGTGAATTTCCTTCCCATTTAGGTCATCACAGAGTAGAGGAGAGTTCCCTGTTAAGTAGAGTTCCCTGTGCTGTACATTAGTTATTAGTTATCTCTTTAAACACGCATGCTATACGGTGGGCAAGAGACTTAGAATGTTCCAGCATGTCAGAGACAGGGGTCAGCAGTGGTTGGACTAAGCAGCAAAGGGAAGGTGAATTCGCTCAGTTGTGTCCTACTCTTTGCAACTCCACGGACTGTAGCACGCCAGGCCTCCCTGTCCATCACCAACTCCAGGAGTTTGTTCAAACTCACGTCCATCGAGTCAGTGATGTCATCCAACCATCTCATCCTCTGTCGTCCCCTTCTCCTTCTGCCTTCAATCTTTCCCAGCATCAGGGTCTTTTCTAATGTGTTGCCTCTTTGCATCAGGTGGCCAAAGTATCTGAGCTTCAGCTTTAGCATCAGTTCTTCCGGTGAAAATTCAGGGTTGATTTCCTTTAGGATTTTATTAGAATATAGTAAAGCAATTATACTCCAATAAAAATTATAAAGGAATAAAAAGAAGGAGAAAGGTCCTGGTAGTTCACTCTGAGCAGTGACCAGGTAAATGGAAGCTTCAGGAAAACTGGTCCCCGCATGAAACCCTTGTTGGGAGACTCTGTTACCTGTGGGAGTGACTTGGAGACCAGGATTCGGGGTATTTGCTCTAATAAGGTATATTTAATTTTATAAGAAAACAGTTATTTCCCTGTCATTTCCCCTCATCTTCACCATTACTGCTCAATCTATAGGGACCATGTCATTTAACTTGGCACTCAAAGTTTGTTAGCATTTTGATCAGATTAAACCTGATGGTCCCCTTCCTATGAAGGCTTGTATCCTCTGAATGTATTGCAGTGATTACACTAATTTCTACAGCAGAGAAACTGCATCGCTTTTATCGAGATGTGGTTTAAATTCCTGGTACAGCTCTGGCTGGAGTGCAGGAGGCCTACATTGTGCGTTTCATGAAGTCTGTGCTGTTCTGGAGAAACCTGCTGTTGGCGTCTCAGAGTCTGTTGAAGAGAAGCCTGGTCCCTTCACTCACTGCCTTAGTCCTCAGGAAGGGGCAGGTCCTTAGCCAGACATTCTCCTTAGACTTTGTGGAGGGAAAATTCACTGGATTTGGGACCTCAGTCCTCAGATAACCACTTGGTCCCCTATCTTGGTCCCCGGGCCTTACTTCCCCATCTCCCGGTGCCTTTTCCCCAAGGACTGCTGGTAGACAACCTACCCCACCAGCTTTGATCCTGAAAAATAATTTCCATCTACAGTTGTTTTCTAGGATGAAATAAGAAATTTCTTTTAAAAGGAAGCTCGAAAAGAATGCAATAACGCCATTGGTAACAACGTGGATGGACCTAGAGATGATCGTACTAATGAAATAAGCCAAAGATAAACATCATATGATATCGCTTATCTGTGGAATCTAAAATATGATGCAAATGAACCTGTGTACAAAACAGAAACAGACTCACAGATGTGGAAAGCAAATTTATGGTTTCGAAAGAGGAAAGCGGGGGATAAACAAAGATCTTAGGATTAACAGATACACAGCACTGTATATAAAATAAACAAGGACCAACTGTGTAGCACAGGGAACTATATTCAACATCCTGTGATAAAGCATACTGGAAAAACTATAAAAATCAATGTATGTATATGTGTGCTCAGTAGCTCAGTTGTGTCCGACTCTTTGCGGCCCCACAGACTATATATATATATTATATATATGAATCACTTTGAAACCACATCAGAAGCTAACGCACCACTATAAATCAACTGTACTTCGATTCAAAACATTAAAAAAAGAAGCTTGATGTATTTTTGAATGATCTCTATCTACTGAAGCAAATTGCATGTAGTTTTCCCTGGGAAGCAAATAAAATAGAATTGTAGCCATAACTTCTCTAAAGACTTTAGTGAGTTTTCAGTCGATGTGAGACTCACAGTCACAGTCACCATCTATTCACACACGTGATTACGTTTGACAAGGCTTGTGTTCCCCCAGGTTTCAAGGAAGAGGACGTGGCTCCCCACCACCGGCATCAGACAGGTAGGTGTGGCCGTTCGCTGACCTCCACCCCAACGCCCTGGGTGCCCCGGCTTCCTGTGAACCAGTGCTTGCATCCTGGGTTCTCTTCGAGATGGCACTTGACGGAGGCAGCCGGCCAGGTGACCGCGTAGGCAGCCGATCTCACTGGCTCTATTTCCTGTAGTCTCCTGTATTTTAAGTGTTCTTCTCATTTGTTGCAGCCACAGTGTGACGCCTGTCCAGGGCTCTGAGATGCAGGCAAGCAGAATCTCAATCTCTAGGCTGGATGTGGGCTTCTGGTTCTCTGTTTTGCCGGGTTCCAGGAATACCACTGTCTTTCTTTTCATAATTATTTCACTGTCTGGAGATTACTTTATAAGCCATATCAGGTGGATTTACTCACCCTAGGGCTGAGAGTTGGGGTATGGTTCAAGGTGTTCCCACTTGAAAGAGTGGAGTGGAAAGTACCACCCCCTTCCAGTCTGCGGAGAAGGGAATCCTCAAAAGTTCCCCAAAGGGGACCTGGTTCAAGAATTGTACAGAGCAGAGAGCAGGACATGGGGAATCTTCAGAGCCCCCCGACACGCCCTCCAAGTCCATGAGACACTGTAAATTGGGCTAAGAGCCCTCTTACGCTGGTAATGCAGCTCCACTGGGGGAGGGGAGAAGAGAAGCCTTGATTGGAGAGTCTGCCAATTCCTGTGTTGTAAAAACTCCCAAGGAGATCCATCCAGTCCATGCTAAAGGAGATCAGTCCCGAGTGTTCATTGGAAGGACTGCTGTTGAAGCTGAAACTCCAATACTTTGGCCACCTGATGAGAAGAGCTGACTCATTGAAAAAGACCCTGATACTGGGAAAGATTGAAGGCAAGAGGAGAAGGGGACGACAGAGGATGAGATGGTTGGATGGCATCACAGACTCAATGGACATGAGTTTGAGTGAACTCTGGGAGATGGTGAAGGACAGGGAAGCTGCGTGTTGCAGTCCATGGGGTCACAGAGAGTGGGACACGACTTAGCGACTGGACAACAAATAATGTTATATATATTATAGATTATACATGTTTTATTATAATGTTATATTGTGCTATATATGAAAGTGAAAAGTGAAAGTGAAAGTCACTCGGTTGTGTCCAACTCTTTGCGACCCCATGGACTATACAGTCCATGGAATTCTCCAGGCCAGAATACTGGAGTGGGTGGCCTTTCCCTTCTCCAGGGGATCTTCCCAACCCAGGGGTCGAACTCAGGTCTCCTGCATTGCAGGCGGATTCTTTACCAGCTGAGCCACCAAGGAAGCGCAAGAATACTGGAGTGGGAATATAAGAATATATCACGGATGTAATTTGTAATTGCTTGAATGTGCTCCCCGCCCAAATTCCCCAAGCTCATTTCAGCTCAGGACCACCTGTGCACATCTCAGGTCTGGGGACCGTGTATCTGAAATGCACGTTTGCTGGTTCCTGGGGTGCAGTGGGGTCTGGAGACGGTCGGGTCCACCCGTGGCCCTCTTTACTGTTTGCTCAGGGCTGGCCCCTCTTGCCCTCTGCTTGGCTGACATGGCTGGTGCTGCAGGCTTCCCTGACTCTCAGGATCCCTATTGTTCTCGGAGTTTCTCCTCCCATGCTCCTCCTCCCTCCCCTTGGCTCGGGAAAGAAAGATATGACTCAGTCCCTCAGTGATGAGCCAAGATGAGAGTGACATATTATCCCAATAAAAGGAAGACTCTCTAACACAAATGGGAGGTTACCTGCGCCTCTGTTGCTAGACTAAGAGGGTAGATGGAAGTCAAGGTTCTAAAATAGAATCACTTAACCAGAAATGGGTACCGCCTGGGGCTGGGAATCACCTACAGATGCATCGCACTGCTTTTTCTGTTTTTACCCAGTGCGTCTTTCCCTATGGGTTTGAAAGTGCAATCTTTCCATGTTCAAGTGTGGTCCTACCCCTTAGAGGAACAGGGAACCCCAGATCTCAGCACCCAGACTTTGGGCATTTTCATGTATTTATCTCCTTCCAGCCCTTTTCCCCAAAGCTTGCCCCTCTGGGGAAAGCTGGTGCCAGGCCAGCCCAGTATCCAGACCAGTGTGTGTGTGTGTGTGTGTGTGAGACGTGTGTGTGTGTGTGAGACCAGTGTGTGTGTGTGTGTGTGTGTGTGAGTCACTGTCACATCCGTCTCTGCAACCCCTTGGACTGTAGCCTCCCAGGCTCTTCTATTCATGGAATCTTCGAGGCAAGAATACTTGAGCAGGTTGCTGTTTCCTCCTCCAGGGGATCTTCCTCACCGGGGGATCGACCCCAAGTCTCCTGCATTGACAGGCAGATACTTTACCACTGAACCATCCGGGAAGCCCTATCCAGACCTGACCCCACTCCAAAAGGTCAGGGCAAGTCCCGAACCCTCCCCCAGAGACATAGTGTGGGGCCACGGGGCAGAAGAGATGCTTAAAGGGACAAAGTCCTTGTTGGGTGCAGACCCACAGCTGCAGACAGACGAGAAAAAGACATCTGCTCTGAGAGGCCCGCAGTAGGTGGGGGTTGAGGCCAAAGCCCCCTCCCTGGAGCAGCAGGTGCTGCTTTATTGGAACCAGATGGGATTCCTAGGGGACAGTTTGCCACAGTCAAATGTCTGTCCCTGAAAAGTGCTTGCTGTTCTGTGCTGTGACGGATCACGCTCCAGCATCCCATGGACTGCCCGTGGCTGAGTCTCCCGGGGGAGAGGGGATGCTGACATGGAGCCCATCTGTGGATGTGCCATTTGGGAAGCCCTTGGGGTCCCGACACCGTGAGGGAAGGAGGTCCTCACTCCTGGCTTTCCCTGGTTTCCCCGTGAGCTTAGGCCTTGGGTGAGCTTGCCACAGAGTCTGGGGTGGCGGGCACTTTCAGAGGAGCTGAAGTCTGCACTCCTGATGTCTTTCTTGCAGGCTCAGCACCCTGTTTCTACCGTTTTGCTCCCACAACTTCAACTGGGAGCCACACCCTGTGCTAAGGCCCTGGGGATGTAAGGATGGACCAAGCCTAACTCCCTGCCTGAGAACACCATGCTCTTTTGTGGCTAGAAGCTGGGCTGAGGTCAGGGAGGGAGTGAGGGGAGACAGTTTTAGGGAATTAAAGAGGATGTTCTTTCTTGAAAATTTTATTTATTTTTAACTGGAAGATAGTTGCTTTAATATCATGTTGGATTCTGCCATACATCAACATGGATCAGCAATAGGTAGGCATGTGTCCCCTCCCTCTTGGACCTCCCTCCTGCCTCCCACCCCATCCCACCTACCTAGGCTGTCAGAGAGAACCAGGTTTGAACTCCCTGTGACATCGAGCAAATTCCCACCGGCTCTCTGCTTTCCACGTGGGAATGTTTGCGTTCCAGTGCTGCTCTCTCAATTAATTCCACCCTCTCCTTCTCCCACTGAGTCCACGCGTCTGTTCTCCATGGCTGCGTCTCTATTCCTGCTCTGCAAACAGGATCATCAGTACCGTCTCTCTAGACTCCAGACGTATGCATTAATATATGATATTAGTTTTTCTCTTTGTTACTTACTTCACTCTGTGTAATAGGCTCTAGGTTCATTCACCTCATTAGAACGGACTCAAATGTGTTCCTTTTTATGGCTGAGTACTATTCAATTGTGCATATGTACCACAAGGAGAAGATGTTCTTTTAAAGGTTGTGTTGGAATGAGGGAGGGTGTCAGCTTAATGGGCAAGGGGTTTTCTTTTGGTGGGGATGAGAAGGTTTGGGAACTTGATGGGGATGCTGGTTGCATGACCTTGTCAATGGACTAAATGCTATTGAAAGCTGCTTCAGAAAAATTAGGTTTTTGGATCCCTGGGTGTCCAGTGGTTAAAACGCTGACCTTACACTGCATGGGGCCTGGGTTTGATCCCTTGTTGGGGAACTAATATCTCACATGCAGAGTGGTGCAGCAAAAAAAAAAAAGAAGAAGAAAAGAAAAGATTAGCTTTCATGTTATGTGGATTTCACCTAAGAAAAATGTTGCATTGCATGGTAAAAATCCAGAAGGTCATGACTCCCCGTCTGCTGAAACCTGAGAATCACACAGGCAGTTGGGAGGTGGAGCATGTTGGCAGACCTGCCCAGGGCCACTGGCCTCATGCAGAGGTGGACAGAGGTGAGGACTGTCTGCCCAGCTCCCTGTTCATGTGCCATTCACTGCTACCTCTCCAGTGCCCACCATCACGCCGAAGCCAGTTTAGGACCTCTGCCTACCCCTTCATAACCAGTGACTATAATGAATGCCCGTGAGCTCCAACCAGCGTTAGCCTTTCACAGTCCCTGGATGGGTGGTGCCATCTGAATCCGGTCATTATGCTAATTAGACATCAGTTGCCACCATGGACTGTTGCAGTTGACTGGCTGACAGCAAGCTTTTCTTCTGAGGTCAGTTTCCCAACAGATCCCTTGGGGACAGCCGTCTTTTTCCTTTTGTGATGTTAACATTCCCGGGTTGACTCTGATGTCATGAGGTGCACAGCAGTTTCCTTAGAAAGCACGGCTTGCTCCTTCCTTAAGGCCCCCTCTCCATCCGATGCCAAGTGGAGACCTATTTCATCTTGCCCCGCTTTGCATGAGTTTGCTGGAAGAGAAGGTCTCCTTTGGGGTTACAGCGGCCAGAAGTGGGCTGAATCGGTACCTACCATTCATTTACTCCTGGAGGACGATTCCCCGCTTGAGCCTGCAGTACTGTGTGAATTTTTATCAGCCACTGGAAATATTTGCATTTCCCTCCTTCTTCCAGCTCAGACTGCGTGTGTCTCTTGCAAAATCAAGTGCCTTTGTAAAGCAAAGCAGAAGGCACATCAAGGGGACGATTTCTCTGCCAGTTTTGTTTCTTTTCCGGTGTCGTTTTGCTAAAAGGAAGACAGTTTTCCCAAGCAGCAACCTTGCATTTTGGAATAACTTCAGGCAGTGCTGACCTTAACAGGTCTCGAATTGAGCCTTCTGTCCCGGGAGGGAAAGAGGTCTGGAAAGCGGACTGTCTACTCCCTCTGTCCTCTCACAGCTAGAGAGAGGGGAACGCCACCTGAGGCTCTCAGTCCCCCAAGCCACGGCTCTGGGCTGTTTCCTGTACATGTCAGTCTCTCAGTCACGTCCGACTCTTTGCGACGCCGTGGACTGTAGCCCGCCAGGCTCCTCTGTGCATGGGATCTCCCAGGCAAGAATACTGGAGTGGGTAGCCGTTCCCTTCTCCAGAGGATCTTCCTAACCCAGGGATTGAACCCAGGTCTCCTGCATTGTAGGCAGATTCTTTACCGTCTGAGCCACCAGGGAAGGCCTGCCACCAGCTGCACATGTCTGCACAGTAAAGCTGGTTAAGCCCTGCATGGCTCTGACTAGGGGAGGAGGGCCAGTCTGCTCCTAGGTTTTCAAGTCTGCGTTTTCATGGGTTTGGAAGTCTCTGTGGCTGAGTGTGCTTCTCAAGGAAGTTGCCTTTGTTGGAAAGAGAGGGAACGTTCTTGCTGACGTGACTCTGCATCTGGTCAGCTCTCAGGGAAGTTGGGTGGAGGGAGGGGTTTGGGACAGTGGCTTCGGAGGTTTCCTGATGCTGTGTATGCTCAATGTCCACACCGTGCTCTTCTTATTTTATTTATTTATTTTGGCTGTGCTGGGTGGCATATGGGATCTTAGCGTCCGGACCAGGAATTGAACCCGTGTCCCCTGCAGTGGCAGTGCGGAGACTTAACCGCTAGACCTCCAGGGAAGCCCATCAGGCTCTTTTTAAACAGTAAGCTCTTTCTGATTCTCTGCTGCCGCAGAAGCTGGCATGGGCTATGGTTTCAGGCAGCCCTTGGGGGCAACTACGATGCCCCATTTGGCGTTGTGTATCTCCTGAGGCTGACTTATTATCAGCCCATAGACTGCAAATGGTCTCAAGCTCCTCTGCCCCTGTGGTCTGTCTGCTGCAATGCTGTTTGGGTTTCATGCTCCTGGGATATGGTCCTTTTAAAATTACATTTTCTCCTGCTTCTGTGCTCCTCCCCTGGGGCCCATCAGCATTGCTGTGCTCTTAGTTCAGCCTCCCACTGAATCATTCTTGCTTTTCGGTTCTCCAGCCAAGGTTTATTTGATTTTTTTAAAGTCACTTGATTGAATTCTCCACGCAGATACCTACACTGAAGTAATTACATCTGCTCTTCTTAAAAGGAAAAATAGAAATCTGTGTTCTTCTCTCGACTTTGCCTTGCCTATGGAAGTCAACAGTTGCAAATGATGTGTCCTTGAAAAGTCATGTTTTATCTAGCTTTGCAAACTTCTGGCTTTTATCATAAATTCAGAGATGCTGGTGCTCCTAACTATAAATCTAATATTCCTATTTATCTCCTTTCCCTCGAGTCCCAAGAAATACTTTTCAACTAAATACTCAGGTGGACCAGGAGAGATTTTGCTTGTGTGTTTGCTTTAGTGGCTCCTGTGTTGGTTTAGAGAATGCTGTTAATTACATAACAAGGCACAATGGGTTACGTATCAGCTCGGTCTCCTTTCGTACCATCCCTAAAAACTAATAGCTTCCTTTTTCAGATTTTTCTTTTCAAATTTTCAAACATTGAAATATAGATGATTTACAAAGTTGCATTGGTTTCAGGTGTACAGCAACGTGAGCTCAGATGGTAAAGAGTATGTTGGCAGTGCAGGAGACCCAGGTTCGATCCCTGGGTCGGGAAGATCCCCTGGAGAAGGAAATGGCAACCCACTCCAGTATCCTTGTCTGGAAAATCCTTGCGGCCAGAAGAGCCTGGTGGTCTACAGTCCATGGGGTCGCAAAGAGTTGGACACAACTGAGTGACCAACACTACACGGATCAGCTGGTAAAGAATCCGCCTGCAATTTGGAAGATCTGGCTTCCATCTCTGGGTTGGGAAGATTCCCTGGAGAAGGGAAAGGCTACCCACTTCAGTATTCTGGCCTGGAGAATTCCAAGGACTGTATAGTCCATGGGGTTGCAAAGAGTCGGACACAACTGAGCGACTTTCACACTATATTTATATATGTATATTCTTTTTTAGATATATATTCTTTTATCTATATATTCTTCTTTTAGATATATATCTTCTTTTATATCTATAAGAATATATATATATATTCTTTTTTAGATCCTTTTCCATTATATGTATTTTTAAAGATCTTTTTTGACATGGATCATTTAAAAGTCTTTATTGAATTCATTACAATATTGTTTCTGATGTTTTTATGTTTTAATTTTTTTGGCTGTGAGACATGTGGGATCTTAGCTTCCCAACCAAGGATCGAACCCACACTGCCCACACTGCAAGTTGAAGTCTTAATCCCTGGACCATCAGGGAAGTCCCTCCATTATGTGTTATTGCAAAATATGGAGTATGGTTCCTTGTGCTAAACTCCATAATTAGCTGTGTGTATATGTTCATCCCAAACTCCTAATTTATCCCTTTCCCCTTTGGTAACCATGTTTGTTTTCTAAGTCTGTGAGTCTGTTTCTGTTTTATAAATAAATTCATTTGTATTATTTTTTTTATATTCCACATATAAGCAATGCCATATATTTGTCTTTGACTTTCTTGTATGCTCAGTGACTCAGGTGTGTCCAACTCTGCGGACTTATTTAATATGATAACTTCTAAAAACTTCTTGATACATGCAAAACAAAGAGATCCTTTTTAGTCCGCAAGTTCCACTTGGATGGACTGACGGACTCATTTCATCTGGGAAGAATGAGTGACTTTTTCTGGAGAGAACACTGTGGCGGTTCCCAGCGGGTGGGCCAGGAAGTTCCCTGGTCTCTTGTGATCTCATGGAACTGGACTGATACGGCAGCTACCTGCCACATGTCCCTGCGGGGCATTTGAAATGGGTCTGAGCCAGACTGAGATGCGCTGTAGGTGCAAACTAAGCAGGGGATTTTGAAGCCATCACGTGAAAAGTAAAAATGCAGTAATGTAAACTGTATCACCAATGGTTCACCTATTGATTGCACTAGAATGATAATACTCTATTATTATACTGGGTTAAATACAATATTTCACTATTTCACCCATTTAATTAATTTCACCTGTTTAATTTTCCTTTTAAACTTGCCTGCTAGAGGATGTAAGTTAACATGAGTGACTGGCATTATGTTTCCACTGGACAGGGTTGTCACGGGAACGTACACCACTTAGCAACACTTATTCCTTCTAGCATGTTGTAAATGAAATTGATTCCAAGGAGCAGCCAAACTGCCGGCCTAAGTGAGAAAAGGTGCTTCCCAGGTGGCTCAGTGGTAAAGAATCTACCTACCAATGCAGGAAATGTGGGTTTGATCCCTGGGTCAGGAAGAGCCCCTGGAGAAGGAAATGGCTACCCACTCCAGTGTTCTTGCCTGGAGAATCCCATGGACAGAGGAGCCTGGGGGGTTACAGTGCATGGGGTTGCAGAGAGGCGGACACGACTTATCGCAATCTTTCTTTCACACCAGCGCAGTCCCGTTCAGTGGTCCTCTCTCCCACACTTCTATCTTGCCTCCTCCTTTGGCACTTTGGGTGGAGGGCTCCAGTTATTCCCAGCCCTGTTGCCCCCCCTTCCGTGAATGTTTCCCCCTAGCTTTCCGCACATCTCTATGGGATCTGTCTTCCGACCCTCCACATCCCCTCCACCATGTGTGTCTTCTGTGTCCTATAGACCCTGACACATACATCTCCCACGTGTCTCTTCCCTTCCCCTGACTCCACGGATGGCAGTGGCGTCTGTTCAGACCCGCAAGCCAGGAGCCAGGGCATCCTTGTTCCTGTCTGCTTCACCCCACGGCCACTAAGATGGCCAAGTCCCAGGGCTTCTTCTTCCTAAAAGCTTTTCCTCTTGGCCTCACTTTATGACTTCCCTGTACCAGAACAGCTTGGGTTGTGGAATAAATGAAGACCAACCAGACGAGAAAAGCAGAGACTATTAGGACTTGCTGCAGCAGGAGAGTCAACCGTGCGACTTGCATTTTGGCAGCAGTTCAAAGGCAGGCAGAGGAGCGGGAAAGCTTCATAATGGAGACAGAGGAGGCTGCGGGTAGGCCCTGATTGGAGGCTGAAGGTGAAGCTATTGGAGAAGCTGTAGGTGGCCAACTAGTCAGGGAGGCATCCCATGGGATTTCTTAGGGCTATGTAGTTAGCTTTCTTTAATTGGTACTAAATTGGAAGTGGAGACAAAGGTTAGGAAAGCTGTCCATTATTACTCAAGGCCTGGTCATTCTGAGCTGACTGTTATGGGAGTCACTATTTAGTTTCCTGGGTTTTACTAGAGATGAAAGTCTGGGTTTCTACCCCTCTGATTTAACAGCAGGTTAGCTTCCTGGGTTGTTTATTGTACATAAGGGGTTGGTTTCCTGGGGAAATTGCTGCTGGATGTGGGTCAATGTTCTATTTTTATATATGGTCTGGCTATTGCCTATTTATATATTCAGTCTCTCAGGTAACTGGCAGCTTTTTAAAAAAAAATTATTTATTTTGTTTTGGCCACACAGTGCAGCATGTGGGATCTTAGTTCCCTGACCAGGGATCGAACCTGAGCCCCCTGCTCAGGGGAGCATAGACTGCCGGACAGACTGGGAAGGACCTCACTGTCAGTTTTTAATAAGCAACAGCAACAAAACTTTTTTTTTCTGTTTTCGATTATAAAGACCACATAGCCTCGCGGAGAAATTTTTGAGGAGCCAAGGAAAGAATAACGAAGCAAAGCCAAGCATCTGCCTTGGGTCTTGCCGCCCGAGGAAGCCACCGTCAACATTTTAGTGGACATCTTTCCCACTGCCTTTTTGTGTGTCACAACACAGACGCACACCCAAGCGGTCAGGCCGCGCGTGCTATTTTGTAGCCCTCTCATCAGTTTGCATCTGGATTCCTGCAGGGGTCTCCAAGTTTAGGTCACAGTTCCAATCTTTCCTACTCCGCTTCCTTTTTACTTAAAAAACTGGAGTATAGTTGATTTACAATGTCGTGTTAACTTCAGGTGTAAAACAGATAGAGATTCCACTTCCTTTTTCACAGAGCTTCCAGTTGGGCTCTTTCTAGCTCGGATCCCACCGTGTTCCTAGCCTGCTTTGCGTTGTTCAGTGGTCCCAGCGATGCTGTGACCTTGGCTTTCCCTCTGCCTGAACCTAAAGATCCCAGGGTTCTCTAAGGCACAGTGGGCACTCACGTATATGTCTTTTCACTTCCCTCATCCTCCGTGCTGTTTCTCACCTCCCACAACTCACCCGAGTCCTCAGGACTCCGCTCAAACTTCCCTTCCCCAGGGAGCTCCCAAGATGGTTGGTTGGCATCCTCACCACCCAGTGCCTGCAGAGGACAGCACTCAGTGTGCCATGTGACAGAGGCCACCTTCTCCCGGCAGGCCCCGAACTCTCAGGGGTGACCGGTGATGGCTCACCCGCTTTCTCTGCACCCCTGAGCCCCATGCCTCTGATGATGTGGGAAACACTGTGGAGGCTCTGTAGACGCTGTCTGAATGAGTAAGTTGGTGGATGGATGAAATTGTATGAATATGTGTGTTTCCACACACATATCGATCTGTAGATGAACTCGCTGCACGTCAGGGTTGATTTTGGGTACCAGTAGAAAATGCCAACACTTGCCTTCCTTGGAGTGGCCACTTAAACCACTTAAAAAAAATCTGGATTATTGCCTTTAAATGTGGTCAGTACTAATTCTGTATTTGTTGCCTCCATTTTTATTTCTCCTGGCTATAATTCTACAAAGATCTCATGGAAAGTGAAATGTTATATTCATAAAAATGCTTTGAGTTTTTTGCAGGAAAATTCACTTTTCCCCAAATCAATAAGGGAGCTGCACTATTGTATAAATAGTGGATAGCATGGATCCCATTTTCCCACGAGAGGACTTCAGGAGAGATGATGGGGAAGCAATGCAGATGATCTATGATTTCCTGGAAACAAAGAATTCGAGGTCCAAGTGGCTAGACACGCAGATCACATGTGGGGCTCATCTAGGGTTTCCTAGTCACCAGCCAGTGTCCTTTGGAAAGGTGCAGGGGCAGCGAAAGTGGCAGAACTCCCTTGCAAAACTTTCCCAGAAGCACTTGCAGAAGTAACTCAAGTGAGAAAAGTGAAGATTAAATGGTTCTTGGACTAAAGGCCATAAAAAAAAAAAACCAACAAAAACCCTCAAGCATCATGGGATGGGTAATGTATCTCTTAAGCAATGTTTTCCAGAATAGGTTTCTGAGATATTCAAGACTAGAGACCCGGCTTATTGGGGGTGAGTGTCATGAGGATGGCAGTAGGGTGGTGGGGATAGGGTTTTGCTGAGTTTTGGACATCACACATTAGGATCCAGGTTTATTTGATGTATCCTTCTATGGCCTGTAGTGGGCAAGACCATGCCCTGTGATGTCCACATCCTAGTCCCTGGATCCTGTGAATATCTATGCGTGCATGCTTGGTTGTTCAGGAGTGTCCGACTCTTTGAGACCTTTTGGACTGCAGCCTGCCAGGCTCCCCTATCCTTGGGATTTTTCAGGCAAGAATACTGGAGCAGGTTGCCATTTCCTTCTGCAGGGGATCATCCCAACCCAGGGATCGAACCTGGGTCTCCTGTGTCTTCTGCACTGCAGACTGATTCTTTCCCTACTGAGCCATTGTGAATATGTATGTTGCACAGCAAATGGAAGTTGAAGTTCAAGATGGAAGTGAAGTTTTACTCCATTGGAATTATCTTGGGTCCTTAAAAGTGGAACAGGGAAGACCAGAGAGATGGCAACATAATATCAAACATGGCGGAATGAAGCCAGGAGTCCAGGAATGCAAGTGGCCTCCAGAGGCTGGTGGGGGGAAGGGAGCAGAGCCTCATCTAGAGCCTCCCGAAAAGATGCAACCTTGCCCTTAGCCCAGCGAGACTTGTGTCAGCCTTCTGACCTCCAGAACTGTAAGCATTAGCAGTGTGGTGAATCGGTGATGACATCTTACAGCAGCGACAGGAAACCGTTTAAGATAGTAGATCCCACGCTAAGTGCTTGGGGGGTCATGGTGAATAAGGACGCGGCCCCGCCCCTGTGGGATCTCAGCTTCGAAGGGAAGATCTGTGCACACAGCCACTAGTCAGCCTTGGGGATCCCAGGACTCTGGGGTCTTAGTCAGCTCAGGTTGCTTCACTAGACTAGCAGAATGAGAGGCTTCAGGAACAGACACTTGTTTGTTACAGTCCAGGAGGCCAGGTTCTAGGTCAAGGCACTGGTTGATTCGGTTCCTGGTGGGGACTCTTGGTGGATTGTAGATGGTCTCCTTCTTCCTATGTCCTTACACGATGGCAATGGTGGGGGGCGGGAAGAGGGAGAGCGCTGTTTGGGGTTTGTTCTTATGAGACACTGATTTCATCAATGGGCTCCATCCTCACAATCTAACCACCCCCAGAAGCACCACCTCCGGATCCCATCACACTGAAGGTTAGGGCTTCGACACACGAATTTTGGGAAGACATAATGAGAATTCCTTGGACTGCAAGGAGATCCAGCCAGTCCATCCTAAAGGAGATCAGTCCTGGGTGTTCATTGGAAGGACTGATGCTGAAGTTGAAACTCCAATACTTTGGGCACCCGATGCGAAGAACTGACTCATTTGAAAAGACCCTGATGCTGGGGAAGATTGAGGGCAGGAGGAGAAGGGGACGACAGAGGATGAGATGGTTTGATGGCATCACCGACTCGATGGACATGGGTTTAGGTGGACTCCAGGAGTTGATGATGGACAGGGAGTCCTGGCGTGCTGAGGTTCATGCGGTTGCAAAGATTCAGACACAACTGAGTGACTGAACTGAAGTGAATTTGGTCTAGGACTTCCCTGGTGGCTCAGTGGTAAAGAATCTGCCTACAATGTGGGAGACCTGGGTTTGATCCCTGGCCCAGGAAGATACCTGGGAGAAGGGAATGGCAACCCACTCCAGTGTTCTTGCCTGGAAAATCCCATGGACAGAGGAGACTGGTGGACTATAGTCCATGGGATTGCAAAGAGTGGGACACGACTGAGCTGTTAACACATACACACACAGCATATAGAAATGTAGAGAAGGTGGACTAATGGTCTGGGATCAGGTGTGAGGTGGAGGTTGAAGAAAGCAGGGAGTTCTTAGGTGGAAAAGGAGAGGCTTAGAAACATCCCAAATGTGGCGAAGAGCTTAAACAAAGTATGAGATTGCAAGAAAGCCACTTCCTTCTTTCTACCTGGAAGTCTGGCGATCTGGCATGGCTCTGAGTGTGACCTCTGAGAGGGGGAGGAGAGGGATATTTATCAAGTTCACTCTATGTGTGCAACTGTATCTTCCCCCAAATGCTGTGAGCAGATATCATCTGTGCAGTATTACAATTGGTAAGGTACAGGATGGAGAAGGAAACGGCAATCTACTCCAGTACTCTTGCCTGGAAAATCCCATGGACAGAGGAGCCTGGTAGGCTGCAGTCCATGAGGTTGATAAGAGTCGGACACGACTGAGCGACTTCACTTTCACTTCTCACTCTCATGCATTGGAGAAGGAAATGGCAACCCACTCCAGTGTTCTTGCCTGGAGAATCCCAGGGACGGGGGAGCCTGGTGGGCTGCTGTCTATGGGGTCGCACAGAGCTGGACACGACTGAAGCAACTTAGCAGTAGCAGCAAGGTACAGGAAGAGGAGGTTCTGAAAAATTTTGTAGCTTAGCCAGCATGTCTGAGTTCCTGTCTTACGTCAAAGCCCTCCTCCTTGGAGTTCCCTGGTGGTCCAGTAGTAAAGAATCCACCTGATAGTGCAGGGGGTATGAATTTGATCCCTGGCCCAGGAAAAGCCCACAGGCCACCAAACCCATGTGTAACAACACTCTAGAGCCTGCACTTCGAAACAAGAGCAGCCACTGCAGTGAGACACCCGTACACCACTAGAGAGTAGCCCTCACTCACTGCAACTAGAGAGAGCCCGAACACAGCGACGAAGACACAGTGCAGCCAAAAATCCATTTATTAAAGACAAACGCCAGAGAAGGAACAAGATGGCGGAGGAATAGGATGGCGAGACCACTCTCTCCCCCACAAATTCATCAAAAGAACATTTGAACGCGGAGTAAAGTCCACAAAACAACTTCTGAATGCTGGCAGAGGACGTCAGGCACCCAGAAAAGCAGCCCATTGTCTTCGAAAGGAGGTAGGAGAAAACATAAAAGATAAAAAGCAAGACAAAAGAAGTAAGGATGGAGCTCCGTCCTGGGAAGGGAGGCTTTAAAAAGAGAGAAGTTTCCAACCACCAGGAAACACTCTCACTGGCAAATCTGTGGCGGGCCTTGGAAGCTCAGAGGGCCACATAACCCTCTTTTTTTTTTAAGATTTTTTTAAAACCCACAGATTACCCGCCAAACGGTAACTCCCAGCGGAGAAGCAGGGCAGACGCCTGCATACGCCATTAGCAAGCGGGGGCTGGGCAGGGAGGAGCCGGCTGAACTGCTTAGAGAGAGGACTGGATTGAATGCCGCGAGGGCAATCTGAGAGAACTGGGGAGAGCAAAGCAGACTGTGTGATAGCTTCCCCAAGAAAAGGCGGAAAGCTCTAACCTAAGACTCGGCCAGCCCTGCTCACAGAATAAAGGACTGAGCAGAGCGAGCCGGCTGCTGTTGGCCCATCCCCCATCCCCCGCCGAGACAGGCAGGGAGCGCAGCCAGAGCCGGAGCAGGCAACCACGGCCCCAGAAAGGCATCTGATACAAACTGCAGGCAGGCTTGTTGCTAATCAGGACTTCTTGGGCTCGGGCCAGTCGATATCCCCCTGAGAAGGTGCGCCGGTTGTACACCCAGAAAACTGAGTGGCGGGGACTGGGGAGGCGATAAGTCGCAGAGACTGCGCTCGCCAAACACCTGGTCCCCTGAGCTGCTCGGACCAGGGAAGGCACAAAACGCAGGCCCAACCAAGTCTGCGCCTTTGTGGAGTACCTGAGAACCTGAACTTGAGCCGCTCAGACCTGGGAAGTGCATACAACCTGGCGCCGGCCTCGGACAGTTCCCGGCAGAGCAACCTAGAGCCTGTGCAGTGTAGACTGGACAACACATGGGCTGCGAGCGGGGGCAAACCCAGTGTGGCCGAGACGCTGCGAGCACTCCCCACAGACGCCAGAGATATTTGTCTGCAGCATTCCTCCCTTCCCAGAACAGGACTGAACAACTGAGCCTTAAAAAGTGTCCACCCACCCCCTAGTATCAGGGCGGAAATTAGACACTGAAGAGACCAGCAAACAGAAGCTAAAACAGAGGGAACCACCTTGGAAATGACAGATAGAGATGTCTAGAGGCTACTCCAAGAATAAGACCATAAACCAGAGGCAAGAGGCTTAAGCCCGAATCCTGAGAACACCAGAGAACTCCTGACTCCAGGGAACATTAATCGATAGGAGCTCATCAAACGTCTCCATACCTACACTAAAACCAAGCACCACCCAAGGGTCAACAAGTTCCAGAGCAAGACATACCATGCAAATTCTCCAGTAACACAGGAAACTAGCCCTGAGCTTCAATATACAGGCTGCCCAAAGTCACTCCAAACCCACTGACATCTCATAACTCATTACTGGACACTTCATTGCACTCCAGAGAGAACAAATCCAGCTCCACCCACCAGAACACTGACACAAACTTCCATAACCAGGGAACCTTGCAAGTCACCTGACCAATCCCCCACACAGAGAGGAAACTACATAATAAAGAGAACTCCACAAACGGCCAGAAGAGGGAAAGGCCACCCCAAGCAAAGCATTATAAGCAAGATGAAGAGGCAGAGAAATACCCAGCAAGTAAAGGAACAAGATAAATGCCCACCAACACAAACAAAAGAGGAAGATATAGGGAATCTACCTGATAAAGAATTTCGAATTTTGGTGGTGAAAATGATTCAAAATCTTGAAAGCAAAATGGAGTTACAGATAAATAACCTGGAGAAAAGGATTGAGAAGATGGAAGAAAGGTTTAATAAGGACTTAGAGGAAATAAAAAAGAGTCAATATACAATGAATAATGCAATAGATGAGATCAGAAACACTCTGGAGGGAACAAACAGTAGAATAACAGAGGCAGAAGACAGGATAAGCGAGCTAGAAGATAGAATTGTAGAAATAAGTGAAACAGAAAGGAAAAAAGAAAAGCAAATTAAAAGAAATGAGAACAATATTAGAGACTTCTGGGACAATGTTAAACGCTCCAACATTCGAATCATAGGAGTCCCAGAAGAAGAAGACAAAAAGAAAGACCATGAGAGAATACTTGAGGAGATAATAGTTGAAAACTTCCCTAAAATGGGGAAAGAAATAATCACCCAAGTCCAAGAAACCCAGAGAGTCCCCAACAGGATAAACCCAAGGCGAAATACTCCAAGACACATATTAATCAAATTAACAAAGATCAAACACAAAGAACAAATATTAAAAGCAGCAAGGGAAAAACAGCAAATAACACATAAGGGGATTCCCATAAGGATAACAGCCGATCTTTCAACAGAAACTCTTCAGGCCAGGAGGGAATGGCAAGACATACTTAAAGTGATGAAAGAAAATAACCTACAGCCCAGATTACTGTACCCAGCAAGGATCTCATTCAAATATGAAGGAGAAATCAAAAGCTTTACAGACAAGCAAAAGCTGAGAGAATTCAACATTACCAAACCAGCTCTCCAACAAATGCTAAAGAATCTTTTCTAGACAGGAAACACAGAAAGGGTGTATAAACTTGAACCCAAAGCAATAAAGAAAATGGCTATGGGATCGTACTTATCAATAATTACCTTAAATGTAAATGGGTTGAATGCCCCAACCAAAAGACAAAGGCTGGCTGAATGGATACAAAAACAAGACCCCCATATATGTTGTCTGCAAGAGACCCACCTCAAAACAAGGGACACATACAGACTGAAAGTGAAGGGCTGGAAAAAGATATTCCATGCAAATAGAGACCAAAAGAAAGCAGGAGTAGCAATACTCATATCAGATAAAATAGACTTTAAAACAAAGGCTGTGAAAAGAGACAAAGAAGGAAACTACATAATGATCAAAGGATCAATCCAAGAAGAAGATATAACAATTATAAATATTTATGCACCCAACATAGGAGCACTGCAATATGTAAGACAATTACTAACAAGTATGAAAGGGGAAATTAACAATAACACAATAATAGTGGGAGACTTTAATACCCCACTTACATCTATGGATAGATCAACTAAACAGTAAATTAACCAGGAAACACAAACTTTAAATGATACAATAGACCAGTTTGACCTAATAGATATCTATAGGACATTTCACCCCAAAACAATGAATTTCACCTTTTTCTCAAGCGCACATGGAACCTTTTCCAGGATAGATCACATCCTGGGCCATAAATCTAGCCTTGGTAAATTCAAAAAAGTTGAAATCATTCCATGCATCTTTTCTGACCATAATGCAGTAAGATTAGATCTCAAATACGGGAGAAAAACTATTAAAAATGCCAACATATGGAGGCTGAACAACACGCTGCTGAATAATGAACAAATCATAGAAGAAATCAAAAGAGAAATCAAAATATGCATAGAAATGAATGAAAATGAAAACACAACAACCCAAAACCTCTGGGACACTGTAAAAGCAGTGCAAGGGGGAAGTTCATAGCAATACAGGCACACCTCAAGAAACAAGAAAAAAGTCAACTAAATAACCTAACTCTACATCTAAAGCAACTAGAAAAGGAAGAAATGAAGAACCCCAGGGTCAGTAGAAGGAAAGAAATTGTAAAAATTAGGGCAGAGATAAATGCAAAAGAAACAAAAGAGACCATAGCAAAAATCAACAAAGCCAAAAGCTGGTTCTTTGAGAAGGTAAATAAAATTGACAAACCACTAGCCAGACTCATCAAGAAACAAAGGGAGAAGAATCAAATCAATAAAATTAGAAATGAAAATGGAGAGATCACAACTGACAACACAGAAATACAAAGGATTATTAGAGAATACTATCAGCAATTATATGGCAATAAAATGAATAACTTGGAAGAAATGGACAAATTCCTAGAAAAGTACAACTTTCCAAAACTGAACCAGGAAGAAATAGAAAATCTGAACAGACCCATTACAAGCATGGAACTAGAGTCTGTAATCAAGAATATTCCAGCAAACAAAAGCCCAGGTCCAGACGGCTTCACAGCCGAATTCTACCAAAAATTTAGAGAAGAGCTAACACCTATTCTACTCAAACTCTTCCAGAAAATTGCTGAGGAAGGGAAACTTCCAAACTCATTCTATGAGGCCACCATCACCCTAATCCCAAAACCTGGTAAAGACCCCACAAAAAAAGAAAACTACAGGCCAATATCACTGATGAACATAGATGAAAACATCCTTAACAAAATTCTAGCAATCAGAATCCAACAACATATTAAGAAGATCATACATCATGACCAAGTGGGCTTTATCCCAGGAATGCAAGGATTCTTCAATATCCGCAAATCAATCAACGTAATACACCACATTAACAAACTGAAAAATAAAAATCATATGATTATCTCAATAGATGCAGAGAAAGCCTTCGACAAAATTCAACATCCATTTATGATAAAAACCCTCCAGAAAGTGGGAATAGAAGGGACATACCTCAACATAATAAAAGCTATATATGACAAACCCACAGCAAACATTATCCTCAATGGTGAAAAACTGAAAGCATTTCCCCTAAAGTCAGGAACAAGACAAGGGTGCCCACTCTCACCACTACTATTCAACATAGTTCTGGAAGTTTTGGCCATAACAATCAGAGCAGAAAAAGACATAAAAGGAATACAAATTGGAAAAGAAGAAGTAAAACTTTCACTGTTCGCTGATGACATGATCCTCTACACAGAAAACCCTAGAGACTCTACCAGAAAACTACTAGAGCTAATCAATGATTATAGTAACGTTGCAGGATATAAAATCAACACACAGAAATCCCTTGCATTCCTATACACTAATAATGAGAAAATAGAAAGAGAAATTAAGGAAACTATTCCATTCACTGTTGCAACGAAAAGAATTAAATACTTAGGAATATATCTACCTAAGGAAGCAAAAGACTTGTACATAGAAAACTATAAAACACTACTGAAAGCAATCAAAGAGGACACTAATAGATGGAGAAATATACCATGTTCATGGATTGGAAGAATAAATATTGTAAAAATGAGTATACTACCCAAAGTAATTTATACATTCAATGCAATCCCTATCAAGCTACCAACGATATTTTTCACAGAACTAGAACAAATAATCTCACAATTTGTATGGAAATACAAAAAACCTCGAATAGCCAAAGCAATCTTGAGGAAGAAAAATGGAACTGGGGGAATTAACCTGCCGGACTTCAGGCTCTACTACAAAGCCACAGTCATCAAGACAGTATGGTACTGGCATAAAGACAGAAATATAGATCAATGGAACAAAATAGAAAGCCCAGAGATAAATCCACACACCTATGGACACCTTATCTTCGACAAAGGAGGCAAGAATATACAATGGAGAAAAGACAGTCTCTTTAACAAGTGGTGCTGGGAAAACTGGTCAGCCACTTGTAAAAGAATGAAACTAGAACACTTCCTAACACCATACACAAAAATAAACTCAAAATGGATTAGAGAGCTAAATGTAAGACCAGGAACTATAAAACTCCTAGAGGAGAAAGTAGGCAAAACACTCTCCGACATAAATCACAGCAGGATCCTCCATGACCCACCTCCCAGAATATTGGAAATAAAAGCAAAAATAAACAAATGGGACCTAATTAAAATCAAAAGCTTCTGCACAGCAAAGGAAACTATAAGTAAGGTGAAAAGACAGCCTTCAGAATGGGAGAAAATAATAGCAAATGAAGCAACGGATAAAGGATTAATCTCCAAAATATACAAGGAGCTCCTGCAGCTCAATTCCAGAAAAATGTGACCCAATCAAAAAATGGGCCAAAGAACTAAACAGACATTTCTCCAAAGAAGACATAAAGATGGCTAACAAACACACGAAAAATTGCTCAACATCCCTCATAATCAGAGAGATGCAAATCAAAACCACAATGAGATACCATTTCACAACAGTCAGAATGGCTGCTATCCAAAAGTCTACATGCAATAAATGCTGGAGAGGGTGTGGAGAGAAAGGAACCCTCTTACACTGTTGGTGGGAATGCAAACTAGTACAGCCACTATGGAGAACAGTGTGGAGATTCCTCAAAAAACTGGAAATAACACTGCCTTATGATCCAGCAATCGCACTCCTGGGCATACACACCGAGGAAACCAGAATTGAAAGAGACACATGTACTCCAATGTTCATTGCAGCACTGTTTATAATAGCCAGGACATGGAAGCAACCTAGATGTCCATCTGTAGACGAATGGATAAGAAAGCTTTGGTACATATACACAATGGAGTATTATTCAGCCATTAAAAAGAATACATTTGAATCAGTTCTAATGAGGTGGATGAAACTGGAGCCTATTATACAGAATGAAGTAAGCCAGAAAGAAAACACCAATACGGTATACTAACACATATATATGGAATTTAGAAAGATGCAAATGATAACCCTGTATACTAGACAGCAAAAAGACTCAGATGTATAGAACAGTCTTTGGGACTCTGTGGGAGAGGGTGAGGGTGGGATGATTTGGGAGAATGGCATTGAAACACGTATGTTGTCATATGTGAAACGAATCACTAGTTCAGGGTCAATGCATGTTATAGGATGCTCGGGGCTGGCATGCGGGGATGACCCAGAGCGAGGATAGAGGGAGGAGGGAGGTGGGACGGGGGTTCAGGAGGGGGAACTTATGTAAACCCGGGGCGAATTCATGTCAATGTATGGCAAAACCAACCAATATAATATTGTAAAATAATTTGCCTCCAATAAAAAATAATTACCAAAAAAAAAAAAAAAAAAAGACAATGCCACATCCTTCATCATACTCACTCTACTCTGAGTAACTCCCCTCTGATCAAACCGTGGGGAAATAAAGGAGTGCACAGGGCTTCCTTTGACCATAAACTTGGTACTTAAAACGAGACCTTGCACCTAATAGGAGCTCATTTCCTCTTAAGACTGAACATCTGGAATGGTAGTCTGCAGCTTTTTCATTTTTCATGCTCCCTAAATTGTACTTCATTCTCTGATTGCTCTGTGGCTTTTTTTTTTTTTTTTTTTTAATGTCCTAGCCTGGTGGGCTGCAGTCCGTGGGGTCGCTAAGAGTCGGACATGACTGAGCGACTTCACTTTCACTTTCACCTTCACACATTGGAGAAGGAAATGGCAAACCACTCCAGTATTCTTGCCTGGAGAATCCCAGGGACGGCGGAGCCTGGTGGGCTGCTGTCAATTAGCAGCAGCAGCAGCAGCAGCAGTACAATATCCAAAAAGATCCTAAGTAAAGATTTTAAGCTTTTCATTGATGGGATTTTTTGGCTATTGAGTTTGGTGGCAAAGCCCGACATTCTTCTGTATTTTTGATGACTTTTGAAGCCCTGCCTAGATAAAGCTAAAATCTCTCCCGCTGCATGTATTGGTGTGAAATCATTGAACAATTGAACATGTGTGCAGACACTGTGTAAGTCCTGGTGGAAGGTTCCAGAATATAAGATGTGTTCCCAGATGCAAAGAGGCATATTGAGATGAAGAGACTCACCATGAGCATTCAGCAAACATAAGGCCATTGCAGGAAAGACAGCTGAGAAACTGGCTGTCTTTTCTGTCTCCCTGAAAGGGGCAGGTATTTTCTCCTTTTGGAGAGGCCAGAGGAATTTATGCCTTGCCTTTGAGGAGTTCTTTAAAGTTCTTTTGTTTTGCAAAGTAGGAAGCAAAGAGCTGGGTTGTTCTCAGGGATGAAGCATTGAGGTTTAATCAGAAAAAGCTGGCAGAGGCCTTGTTAGGGGCAGGGTTGATGTTCAGTCACTCAGTTGTGTCCAACTCTTTGCGACCCCGTGGATGCAGCACACTAGGCTTCCCTGTCCTTCACTATCTTCCGAAGGTTGCTCAGACTCTTGTCCATCCAGTCGATGATGCCATCCAACCATCTCATCCTCTGTCGTCCCCTTCTCCTCCTGCCATCAATCTTTCCCAGCATCAGGGTCTTTTTCAATGTGTCAGTTCTTCGCATCAGATGGCCAAAGGATTGGAGCTTCAGCTTCAGTATCAGTCCTTCCAATGTGTATTCAGGACTGATTTCCTTTATCATTGACTGGTTTGATCTCCTTGTAGTCCAAGGGAATCTCAAGAGTTTTCTCCAGGACCACAGTTTAAAAGCATCAATTTTTCAGTGCTTAGCCTTCTTTATGGTCTAACTCTCACATCCATACGTGACTACTGGAAAAACCACAGCCTTGACTATATGGGCTTTTGTTGGAAAAGTGATGTCTCTGCTTTTCAATTCTCTGTCTAGGTTTGTCATAGCTTTTCTTCCATGGAGCAAGCGTTTAATTTCATGGCTGCAGTCACCATCTGCCGTGATTTTGGAGCCCAGGAAAATAAAATCTATTACTGTTTCCACTTTCCTCCAATCTATTTGCCATGTAGTGATGGGACCGGGAGAAGGCAATGGCAAGCCACTCCAGTACTCTTGCCTAGAAAATCCCATGGATGGAGGAGCCTGGTAGGCTGCAGTCCATGGGGTCACTAAGAGTCAGGCACGACTGAGTGACTTCACTTTTCACTTTCACACATTGGAGAAGGAAATGGCAACCCACTCCAGTGTTCTTGCCTGGAGAATCCCAGGGATGGGTGAGCCTAGTGGGCTGCCATCTATGGGGTTGCACAGAGTCAGACATGACTGAAGCGACTTAGCAGCAGCAGCAGCAGTGATGGGACCAGATACCAGGATCTTAGTTTTTTGGATGTTGAGCTTCAAATCAGCTTTTTCACGCTCCTCTTTCACCCTCATCAAGAGTGTTTAGTTCCTCTTCTCTTTCTGCCATTAGAATGATATCATCTGCATACCCGAGGTTGTTGATGCTTCTCTGAGCAATCTTGATTCCAGCTTGTGATTCATCCAGCCTGGCATTTCACATGGTGTACTCTGGATACAAGTTAAATAAGCAAGGTGACAATAGACAGCTTTGACATACTCCTTTCCCAATTTTGAACCAGTCCACTGTTCCAGGTCTGGTTCTAACGGTAGCTTCTTGACGTGCATGCAGGTTTCTCAGGAGGCAGGTAGTTGGTTTTGCAGTTGGGGGGGCACTTGAGCGCATGATGCCAGGAAGTGGCAGGATGTTGATGGAGTGTGTGGCAGGCAGGATCACGTCCCCCAGAAGATGCCCATGTCTTAATCTCTGGAGCCTGTGAATATGTTATGTTGTGTGGCAAGGGGGAATTAAGGCATTATGGCTGTTAATCAGATGATTTTGGATTAGAGAGATTATCCTAGATTATCCACGTGGCCCAGTGTAATTACCAGGGCCCTTGTGAGTGGTGGAGGGAGACAGAAGGGTGAGAACCCAAGAGATGGTGGCAGAAGAGGGACTTGGCCCCATGGGGCTGGTTTTGCAGATGGAGGAAGGGAATCCGGAGTCACATGGGCAGCCTCCAGCAGATGGAAACGTCAAACAAATGGATTTTCCCCTAGGACTTACAAAAGTGACACAGTCCTGCAGAAAACTTGATTTTAGCCCAGTGAGACCTATGTCAGCCTTCCCTCAGAATTGTCAGATAATAAATTAGCATTTTTTTAGTCACAGATTTTGCGGTAGCAACATTTGGAAACCAACACAGGGTGACATGGAAATGCCTGGAGGCTAAGCCACGGTGCTGAGCCTGTGGGAGTCAGAGAAGGTCTTGAGGGCTTCAGTGGACCTAGAGGCTTGAATTCATGCTCACAAGATCTTGTTCCTTTGAATGGATCATGTGAATGGGTAGATGACAGCACCTTCCAGGACCGGAAATCCTCCCCGTAACCTCTCGAGCTACTTGTTCAACCCCAGGAAGAGCTGTTGTCCCTTAAGAAAGGCAGAGATGGGGCAGCTTCCCCATCCTTGGTGGCAGCAGCTCAGAACCAGGAAAATCTGGGATTGTAATGATTGGGGCCCTGAGGGTTGTGAGTAGATTCACAATTGACTTGTGAATTGAGACTTTTCAGAAAGAATATGTTAATTGTTGCAGGGTTGTCCTTGTCAGAGCAAGCTCATAAAAGAGATGGGTTTTCAGCTGTGTTTTGGCCAGGATGGGAGTGGTGGCTGGGGAGGAGGGAACTGGACCCTAAGGCATCAAGGATTGGAGGAAAGAAGCCTGTTAGAGATGGATGTCGGGAGTCCATCTCTCTAGAATCTCAACAGAGTCTCAGGTTTTCTCAGAGGTTTTTTTTTTTAATTGGAGTATAATTGCTTTGCAAAGCTGTGTTAGTTTCTGCCGTACAACAGTGCGAATCAGGCATATGTATACATACATTTCCTTCCTCTAAGCCTCCCTTCCAACTTCGTCCCAGCCCTCTAGGTCATCACAGAGCACGGAGCTGAGCTCCCTGTGCTATCCAGCAGCTTCCCACCAGCTGTCTAGTTCACACTTGGTAGAGTGTAAATGTCAAAGTAGTGTCCCGATTCGTCTCAGCCTCCCTCCCACTATGCGCCCACACACCCGTTCTCTACGTCTGCGTCGCTATTGCTGCCCTGGAAGCAGCTTCACCTTGGCCATTTTTCCAGATTCCCCATATATTAATAAATGTACGGCATTTGCTTTCCTTTTTCTGACTTTCTTCACTCCGTGTGTCAGACTCTAGGTCCATCAGCATCTCTACAGAGGACCCGACTCTGTTTCTTCTACGGCTGAGAATGTTCCGCTGTGTGTATGTCCCACAGCTTCTTCATGCCTTCCTCTGTCGTTGGACATTTAAACTGTTTCCAAGACACACATGTACCCCGATGTTCACGGCAGCACTACTCATGAATACAACAGCCGGAATATGGAAACGGCCTAGACGTCAGAGCTTGGGTTTATCTTGGGGAAAACACGACAAAATGAGTGCACTGGTGATAGAGAATGGAAGAATTCACGACCAAGGGGGTCGAGTCTCCGTGGAAATACTCAAGACTCCAGTTTCTGTCCTTGATAGGTGGAGTCTTTCGCTTTTCCTCCTGTCTGTTGCGTTCCAGCACGCTAGGCTGAGGTTTGACAGCTGCTCCGGGATCCTGCAGTTTAATTTGCTTTAGGTTCACTTTACTCAAATTCACCCTTGACTACAAAGGACAAAGTTAGTACAAAGGACAAACCCGTGGGTCTGAGGATATCTCCACTGGGGTCTCACTGACCTGAAAATTGGGAGCCCCATGAAACTGCAATGACAGGAAAGAAGGTCCAGGGACAGATCTGTGGAAAAGACCTAGACACTAAAGATTCTAAGGTGATCCTCATCTCGCGATGCTTTGCTAGGTAAAGAGCAATTAACCCCGAGCAGACAAAGGATATTTAACTCTCAGGCTGTGTGTGTCTCTCAGCTGTACACACCTACAGGCACACTTGTCGATGGGAGGCATTCTTTTAGAAATGTACAGATTGCGGCTTTCCCTGTGGTCCAGTGGTTAAGAATCTGCCTTGCAATGCAGGGGACGCAGGTTTGATCCCTGGTCAGGGAACTAAGATCCCACATGCTGTGGACCCTGCAACTAGAGAGCCCACACACCACAAGGAAAAATCCTGCAAAGTGCAATGAAGATTCTGCATGCTGCAACTAGGACCTGAGTTAGCCAAATAAATATTGAAAACAGAAATGTATAGATTAGTTTCTGAGTGGCAATACAGGTAGTCTTGGTGATAGGTAGGAGGTGGGTTGATGTCTGCATACAATAGCAGGTATGTGACATCAAAGGGCCGGTCAGAGGGAGGGGTGTGTGGAAGCAGGTTTTGGCATCACTTCAAGAACCTTGGGTTTGAGGCAGGAGCAACTTCGCTCAGGAAAGAGCTGAGCAGAGGATGAATATGTGTGTGTGAAGCTGGGCAGACAGCAGCACAACCTAAAGAAATATCCTCAGCTGGGAGATAACATGGCATCGTGCTGGGGACCCCTCAGGAGCTTCTTCATAAGTACACCTGGACTGGGTGTGTCGCTGGGCTGTACGAGATGGAATTTTCGTGGCACCCATGCCTGGAACCCAGCTGTAACTTTCTGTGTTGTGGAGGCAGAGCGGCTTGCCAGGGCTGTCCTGGATGCCTTCCGAGAGGATTTAGACTCCAGTGTAAAGAGAGGCTTTGTGTTTAAGCTTGTCATACTGCAAGAGATGATTGTGTTTGTGGGTCATGATCCTAGAAATGTCTACTCTATTAGCTTAAGGATGGACTCTAAGGGATGCCGGAGGTTGGAAAATGGTCTTAAGCAAGTCCTCTTGCTTGCTGCGAGGACATAACCCACTGAGGCAGCATGGGGTGCAGGGCAAGCCAACCTTTGGGGAGTAAATGACAATGTCAAAGGGCAGCGGTCCCTCACATTGCAGTCCTTGTTGCTGTCCAGTCACTAAGCAATGAATGATGGTTTGGAGTCTTCTCACATTGATGATCATCAGTAGGACATTATCTTATGAAAGAAACGGGCTGGGCTACAAAGTCTCAGAGCTGAACCTTTATCTGTGGGATAAAGTATTTGGATTGATGTGTTTAAAAAAAGCTCGCTGTTTTACTGGCAACAGAGCACAGAAGCCTACATCACTGCAGTAGTTTTATTAGAAACTACAGTTGATAAGAACGAGGAACTTGCCTGAAGCTGCGATCTTGCTACACACTCACAAAAGCCCTTGTTATGGGTTTAGGATTAATAACTTTTTTTTTTTTGCCAGAACAAAAAATAAAATTGTTTTATTTTGGACATAACCACAATTTCAGTAATAAATAACCACATTTACCCTACCATTTGCAATATGATGAATTTCTAAATTCCTATTTGTTTTCTTTTAATGTGTTACATTACACAATGGAAATGAGTGCACTGCATTTTAAGTCTTCCTTATATTTTAAAGTTGGAGTGAAAGAAGTCAGGTGAAATAATGTTACATGCTGATTTTTTCTGAAGATTAGCCCTGACCATGATTTAGATACTTATGATAAAATTTGGAAGTTATGCTAAATGTTACTTCTAAATTTCTAAATTTTAAAATTTTGTTCTTAGTTAATTAAAAGAAAATCTTTTAATTTAATGGGCTTTCCTGGTGGTTCAGAAGGTAAAAATCTGTCTCCAGTGTGGGAAACCCAGGTTCAATCCCTGGGTCAGGAAGATCCCCTGGAGAAGGGAAGGGCTACCCACTCCAGTATTCTTGCTGGGAGAACTCTATGGACAGAGGAGCCTGGTGGGCTATAGTCCATGGGGTCTCAAAGAGTCGGACGTGTTTTATTTTACATCAGAGTGTAGCTGATTAACAGTGTCGTGAAGTGTCAGGTACAGGGACTCAGACACACATACACACGCACCCGTTCTCCCCCAAACTGCCGTCCCATCCAGGCTGTCACAGAACACTGAACAGAGTTTAAGGTTAATAGAGTTAATGAAACCAACAAGAAAACCTTGGAAATAAGAGTACCCTGCTTGTATTTGTGTTTCGTGGTGCCCTTTTGAAGAAGTCACTAAATAAAGGAGAAAATGACATTTCTGAGCATCCTGAAGGAATTGTCTTTTGCGGAGCGGGCACTTAAGCAAGTCCAAGAAACAGTGGAGAGAGCCGGATGTACAGAGAGGATGCGATGGCCTTTGCCTTCAGTCTCATGAGCATTTGCTAAAGGTCCAATCTCTCACTGGGGTTCTCCGCGCCTAAAATAAATCTATGGTGCAGCTGTAGCGTGAGTCCTGGCCTGCAGGGTGTTTTCTTGGGAGGCCGTGTAGCGTACTGCCTGCTGAAGAGGTAGAGACTCAGCCTCACTCTCCCCTGCTCCCGGGAGGATGCTGGGCCCAGGGCGGGCGCTGGGAAGTGGGGCACGTTGTTGTGGGGATCACCTGCCTGTATCCACACTTACACATGGACCCCTCCGGGAGTCAAGTGCAAGGTCGGACACTCCTGGTTTGGAGTGAGCTTGCACTTGCCATGTGTAGCGAGAAGCCTGAGAAACTTCTTTGCTTAGCAGATCCAGTGGACTGAGGGGCTGTAGGGAAGGAGTCCAGCTGTCCAGAGGCGTTTCAGCTCCAAGGGTGGGCTCCTCTTTAAATGTAGTGTTTATGATGCCACTGAGGGCTCCTGATGGTGAGCAACTCAGCTTCTGTGTGCCGAGCTCAAACGTGTGCTGGTGCCGTCTTCCAAAACGCTTCCTCCCAAAGGGAAGAATAATGTGGAAAAATGATGAACATTGCACAAACCCATGGACTACTGTGAACGCTTTTACTGTTAGGAGGTCTTTGAAGACAGGAAAAAAATTTTTTTTTTTGAATTCTGTATCTTCAGGCTCTAGTGCAATGCCTGATAGACGGTCATTTCTTGGTGCATTCTTGGTAAATGAACGGGGAAGGAAAGAGAGAGGGAAGCAAGGCTTTTCCATTGTGTGAACAGAAGGCATCAGATTGAAAAGAGTGAAGTAGCACAGCTGAAGAATGGGTAGCAGTGGAAGTCTATCCACCGTGCACAGTAAGCCCATTCCTTTGCAAATGCAATTGAGCCTTCAACGGCTACTGAAAATGATGCTGATAAAAGAAGAGCCCTCCAGAATCTCAAGGATCTGTTATTCACCAAGTCGGAAGTGGAAAAGTATTCACTGCAAGGCACACCGCTCAGTGTCCTCATGAGACCTCGGACTCTGGAGTCTACCACATCTGTGGCCCCTTTGGAGGGGTTTTCCTCTGCAAGCTGCTCTGATTCATTCCAAGAGCGCCAGTTACCCTGCTCACAGCTGACCAGACCAGGGATGGACACCTGATTGCAAAGGCAGCTTCTCTAGACTGATGACCAGTCAATGGATGACCTGACACGGAGCTTTGCCCAGTAGGAGGTGACACTACAGGATGGTGGCTTCCCCCAGTATTTCTCTCCCCGGAAGGCTGACTGTGAGCCAGCCAGAAAAGTTAGTGTTGTTGTTTAGTCACTAAGTCACGTCTGACCCTTTGCAACCTCATGGACTGTAGCCCGCCAGGCTCCTTGGTCCATGAGATTTTTCAGGCAAGAACACTGGAGTGGGTTGTCATTTCCTTCTCCAGGGGATCTTCTCAAACTCAGGGATCAAACCTGTGCCTCCTCCTGCATTGACAGGTGGATTTTTTTTTCACTACTGAGCCACCAGGGAAGCCCTATTTAACACCCTACCAACATGGTAGAAAAGGAAATTCATACAATCATAGCAGCTGAAATAGAAAAAGAGCAGGGAGAGCATCACCTAATTCAACACCCTTTTCTCAACATCTAACAGCAGGCACTCAAACATACTAGTGAGTGAATAAATTCTTTCCATCTCTCGTATCAACAATCCTGTACAACTGATGATTAAAACTCAGAGAGAGAGAAGTCATGGGTGGCAACAGATGCTGAGAGGGTTGCAGAGAGAAGGAAGTGAGAGGAAGGGATCGGGGGGAGAAGGGAGGGGAGAGCGAAGCCAGGAGCTGGCGGTGGGGGGCGGAGTGGAAGTAGAGAAACTGGGTCCTACCACGGCGGAAGCACAGCTATTGGCTCTCCAGAGATGCCGGAACGCAGCGATGCTAATATCAGTAAATCCTGGAAACCCACGAGGCTTCCGTCCCCAGAAGCCTGGCTACGTGGCCTCAGATATGTTTAAACAAGCCCGCTGAACCCAGACAGCCCAACAGGCTTCTGCAGGAAGAAGCCTCGTTCACCTCAATGGGCCAGCTTGGTCCAGGAGATATAGCACTCAATCTGTGATTTTAGGGTCCCAAGTGCTGTGAGGAACTGAGGGGCCCCTGGGAAACTGTCAGGGTTTGTCTCTGCCTGGAAGGGAATCTGATACTTGAGAATGCAAGAAAACACCAAGGCACTGTGTAGTAAACTTCTGAAGCGAAAGAAATACAGGTTTCCAGGAGTCAGAATTGGGTCAGCAAGGAGCAGGGGAAGACCCGGAGAAGGCAAGTCCCGAGCTGAGTGATGGCTGCGGGGCTGGCTCCATGCAAAGGCTCACAAATGTCGTGCCCAGCTGGGCTGGGGGAGACGGCAGCCCCCACCTCTGCACGCCGGGGCTGGGGGTGGGGGAGGTTCCCGCTGCCCCAACGCGGAGCGCAACGCTCTGAACCTCCCAGAGTGAACAGTTGGAGCTCCAGGAGGCCTTTCCCGGCTTGGGTGACAGCTGTGATCGCGGCTGTCCCCTAGTTCCCCATAATCAGCACGGCGGGGGCACACGTGCGCTTCTTCCTGGGAACCACTGGCCTCCAGCGGGAGGCAGACCACGTCGGGGAAGCGCACCCGGGGGTCAGCTGCAAAGGGCGGCAGGGTGCTGGTCCCAGGCGAGAATGCGTCCCAGGTTCCTAAACCAAATAGACACAGAGGGCCGCCTCTGGAGAGGTGGACGGCGGTCTGCCTGGTTCGCAGGTCGGAACTCGGAGTTCTCGGCCAGGCTCAGCTCCTGATGCTGAAAGGGGACTCTGGACAGGAGGCTGGGGAAGACCTATCCGGATACTGTTAAGGCAGAATGCATTCCAGAGGGCCCTCTGTTCTCCTGTCCCTGGCTGCTCCTCATCATTTGCCACGTCTGCGATGTCACAGACATGACAAGAACGAGGGAACACATGGCGAGGGTTCACAGGCGAGCCCCGAAGGGTCTGGGACCCTCGGATTGTAAAGCAGGGGTCTAGTCTGACTCCTCACTCTCCTTGGCTTCTGAGCATCTGATGTCCCTGCCTTCACTCCTAGGGGTGCCTTGGTTTTATTGCATTGGTAACAGGGCTGGACCCCAGAGGCTGTACTGAATGACTTTGAGGGTCGCTGAGGGTCGCTCCCTCTTGGGGGTCTGAGGTCAGACGTGGCGTGCCTGTAGGTAGGGAGCTGTCAGGAAAGTTTGAAAACATCTGGAGCTGGGATAATACCTAAGACACAGTGAGCAGCCAGAGAATTAAACACGGATGCCATCTGCAAGCCCAGCCTCTAAGTTCTGCATGTGAAACAGACTTTACCAGAGGAAGAAAACCTCTGGGGCAAGGAAGGCCCAGGCAGAGCAGTTACTGGAGATGCTGATGTGTTCCTGGTGATTTTTTTTTTTTTAAAGGACAGTGAGGTATTGACTTAAAAAATATCCACAACCTAGAAACTGAGAGTTATGTTTTATTGGGTGGGAATTTTTAGGACGCCAAGCCCAGGAGGCAGCATCTCAAGTGACCCTGAGAGAACTGGTCTGAGGGGACCGAGAGGGGGAGCCAGGTTATACAGGAGTTTCGTAGCAAAGGGTAGGTAGTCTGAACATCAAAAGATTACTGTTAATTAAGGGAAAACCAGGTATCACAGGGCTTCCCAGGTGGCGCTAGTGATAAAGAATCTGCCTGCTAATGTAGGAGACATAAAAGACAAAAGTTCGATCCCTGGGTTGGGAAGATACCTTGGAGGAAGAAATGGCAACCCACTCCAGTATTCTTACCTGGGAAATCCCATGGACAGAGCCTGGCGGGCTACAGTCCGTGGGGTCACATAGAGTCAGACACGACTGGAGCAACTTAGCACGCAGGCTAAGATATCTCAAAGTGAAAAAGTGAGTGTTGCTTGCTCAGTCGTGTCCCACCCTTGTGACCCCGGGGACTGTAGCCCACCAGGCTCCTCTGTCCATGGGATTCTCTAGGCAAGAATACTGGGTTGGGTTGCCATTTTCTTCTCTAGGGGATCTTCCCGATCCAGGGATTGAACTCAGGTCTCCCGCATTGCAGGCGGATTCTTTACCATCTGAGCCACTAGAGAAGTAAAGTGAAGTGAAAGTTGCTCATTCATGTCTGACTCTTTGTGACCCCATGGACTATACAGTCCATGGAATTCTTCAGGCCAGACTACTGGAGTGGGGAGCCTTCCCCTTCTCCAGGGGATCTTCTCAACCTAGGGATTGAACTCAGGTCTCCTGCATTGCAGGTGGATTCTTTACCAGCTGAGCCACCAGAGAAGAATCAAATTAAGGTTAATTTAGTGCTTTTCTATGTATGGGAAGATGCAAAAGTCTGGGCTCACTGAAATCATTCCTTTGCTATGCACCTCACCTATCTGGGGCTAGAATCCTGTGTTTTCACTGCTGAGTTTCCTCAGGACACAGGGTAAGGAGGCGCTGTGGTCTGGCGACTGCTAGGTGGCAGGTATTCTTTTCAGCCCTGAGTTCCCTCAGGGCTCACTGTTGAAGGACTGCAATAGCTGATGAAAGTGATATCCTTTGTTTACTGATCTGGCAGGAAACATTCCATTTCTCAGAGGCTTCTCTGCAGGGAGGCCTTCTGGGATCCCAAGACAAAGCATTCTAAGTCTTCACTGCTGCTGGCTGGAACAAAATGAAACTAGCTTTTTAAGAGACCACAAGTCTATGAAAAAGTAGGAGCTTTTTTTTTTTTTTTTAATCAGGGATCTCCTAATGCCATAGTTTGTGAATAGAACACAGAGCTGGTCATGATAGCGTGAAGCCCCTGGTTTGGACTGATGTGTCTTTCTGGTGCTCAGCAGTTTATAAGCCCCCAGTAAATGTCACTTTGTTGAATTAAAAAAAAATGAAAGCTTGAAATGAAAAGAAACATACTATGTGTTTATCTTCTGTGGTTCTGATAGTTTTGAAACTGTGCTGTAGCAGAAGGGACTGGACTTAAGACCATCACATGCCTCAGTTTATGAACCCATATAATGGGTGCATGAGGTTCCATTGATGGTGCACAAGGGAAGGCTGAGCATACCAGGAATTGAAGGAGGGAGTGTGGTGCTGTGGGGTGAGGTATACCAGCAGGGTGTGCCTCACCCCTCTCAACTGAAGGAGGAAACAGAACAGGCTCCATCTTGAAAGCAAGACCCCATCTTGGGCTGGACTGTGGACTTTAGTATCTATGATATATGGAAACAATATACCAACTGGAAAACCAGACCCCCGGATGGAAGAGCTCCAGGGCTTGTACCTAGATTCTCTGTCTCCTAAAAGAATGCCCTAATTATCTGTGTAACTGAATAGAATCATACATTCTATTATGCTTATTGGGGTATGACCACGGGCCTATTGATAACTGTCCACTGTTGACTACCTAGGCTTAAGGCATACGAATCACGGGTTAACTTTGTATCTTTCTTTCCCTTTGTTCAGACTAGTTTCAGAGAATTTGGGGAGGTGGGTTTGGGCACGTACACTTAGGGTATACAAGGTTTTTATAAAAACAGGTTGGGCTCCTTGGCTAAGAGGGGACTCTGCCTTGAGCCTGTGGGTGTAATAAACTGCACTCCACCATCTGCATCATCCTTCTGCGTGAGTTTGTTTTCCGGAGCGCACGGCTACGACACAGCTACAAATTGGCACTTGCCATGGCCACTTGCCATCTACCTCTATAAGGGTTAAATCATCTATTGCTGTAGCTGCTGATTTTTAATACCCAGAGCAGAAAGGAGGCACTCCATGCTCTGGAAAAACTGGCAGAACAGGTCTTCAGATAGTTAAATATTTTCAGGAGCCCAATTTTGTAAGCCTAATTCGTGCATCTCCTCACGTCTAGAAAAGCACTAAATTCCTTCATGGTGACATCTGCTCCTCGTGACTAGCAGAAACCTTCTGCAAAAATACATGCTTGATTGCATAAACTCCCCCTTCACCAAAATCACAGATATTCCAACATTCCCCCTACCTCTTTGGGGCAATTTCTCAGAGTTATCTGAAATGCTGCCTCCCGGGCTATAGTCCTCATTTTCCCCGAATACAACTTAACTTGCAACTGCTACGTTGTGCATTTTTTTTTTTTGTCAGCACCGCTAATTGTGGTTCCTTTCTTGCCGTGTGCGATGGTGAAGGGAAGAGCTGGATTTCTTCCTTTGGAGTTGGGAGCAGGGGATTTCCTTTCTGGGGGCTGTCCCTGGGTCTGTAGCCACCGTGTCAGCACGGAGGGTTATATGGCTGCGGGCCACAGGCTGACACATGAGTGACACGGCATTAGGATGGAGCAGATGAGGTATCCTAGGGCTTTGATGGTTCCTGAAGAACTGATGCTTCTCAACAGGTAGCGAAGTGACAAGCTAGCCAGGTCTAAGATGTGTTCAACACTCAGATGTACAGGCTATTAGTCTCCCTGAGAAGTAAGTCTAATTCCTCAAAGACCCACACGAGACCTGCCTGGAAACCTCATGAACCTGTCGCTGGCTTAGTTGGTTGAAAGTCAAGCTGAATAGAAGTTTCAAATGTCATGGAAAGAACAGAGATTACAAGAAAGGAGGAATAATATCAGAAGGAACTTGGCTGACTTTGATAGTCCCTTGCTCCTTATTTCTGAGACACCCATGTTCAGTGGTATCCTGAAAATAGAAAAAGTATACAAACACACCAAGAAAAGACCCTCGAAGAAGGCAAGGAAAAGAAGTGCCCTGGGGATAGGAGGCTCTTTTCTGAGACTTTTTTCTTTGCTATGGAAGTCCTGCAAATTTTCAAATACTGCCTGGGAACTTTTTATCTGTAGTTGAAAGTCTTTTATTTATTTTTTTTAAAGCAAATCAAAAGAGAAAGCAGGGAGAAGCTATGCTTTTTTAAAAATAAACACACTGGCTTTATTTAAAAAGAAACGTTTGTAGCTTTAGAGGTTTCTAAAACAATTATTTTTAGTAATTATTGGTCATTTATATTTCTTTTTAAATTAATTCTTATTGGAGCATAGTTACTTTTCAGGGTTGCGTTAGTTTCTGCGTACAGCAAAGTGAATCAGCGATACACATGCGTGTACATATATCCCCTCCCTTTGGGACTTTCTACCCTGTTTTAATCACCACAGAGAATTAAGTAGAATTCCCTGTGCTATACAGTACGTTCTCTTTGGTTATCTAATCACTAAATCATGTCCAACTCTTTGTGACCCCATGGATGGTAAATCCTCCAGGCTCCTCTGTCCAAGGAATTTCCTAGGAAAGAATCCTGGAGTGGGTTGCCATTTCCTTCCCCAGGGATCGAACCTGTGTCTCCTACATCGGCAGGTGGATTCTTTAGCACTGAGCCACTAGGGAAGTCCTATCTATTTTCTACATAGTCTCTATAGCGTATATGTGTCAATCCTAATCTACAAATTCCTCCCACCTCCCACGCTGGCTTTAGAGATGCAAATCTGGGTGCCCTGGTTACCAGCAGCAGTTAAATAAAAGAAGGGACTGAGCTGCCTATAGTTTAGAAGGTGAGCTGTTCAGTGTGACAGCTGCAGAGGTCTCTTCTCCCTGCCTCGGACCAGAAAGGCAGCCCAGCCACCTGGCGTCCCTGGCCATAGCATGAGCGGCATGTCGGGGTGTCACCAAGGGGCCTGACCTTGCGGTAAGAGGATGTGGTGCCAGCCTGGGAGCTGAGTGGACGCTGCCTGTCCCTGCCAGCCCTTCTCACACGGCGCCTGTTGGCCCCTGGGGGAGTCATCAATGCCTGAAACTTCTGCCCTGGGTGAATGCATCCTGCCTGCGGCGGACTTCACGGAAGTCTTTGCTCAGGGGCTCTAAGAGGTCACTCGGTAGACACTGAGATGGAACGTAAGTGGTTGGTGGGGTTGGTTTCATCGAGAGGCTTCTGGATCAGAGCTCTTTCGGGTTTTCTGGTTGGATGAATGGTGCCTCATTCTCCAGGTTGGAAACCAAGCTGGTGGCCCAGCTCTGGATTTAGTGCGATGGGCTTGTCAAGCTCCTAGCTCTGGACTCAGTGCCCGCTGGCCTCCTTTATGACTTGGGCAGATATTATTAAAAATGAGCAGACGTAGAAAAACTGACTCAGAGGAAATGAACACTATGACACATAATTTTCTGTCCATGTCAGAAATGAAAGGTTGGTGTGATGATTTGAGAGAATAACATTGAAACATACACTGTGGTGTGTGTGTATGTTAAGTTTACAGTTGCCATAGGCAAAATAGATAGCCAGTGGGAGTTTGATGTATGACGCAGGGAACCCAAAGCTCTTTGCTCTGTGACAACCTAGACAGATTGGTTGGGTAGGGAGGTGGGAGGGAGGTCCGGTCCAGGTTCGATGCATGAGACAGGGTGCTCAGGGCCGGTGCACTGGGATGACCCTGAGGGATGGGATGGGGAGGGAGGTGGGGGGAGGTTTCAGAATGGGGAACACATGTACACCCGTGGCTGATTCATGTGAATGTATGGGAAAAACCACTACACTAGTGTAAAGTAATTAGCCTCCAATTAAAATAAATGAATTAAAAAAAAAAGAGCGAGGGGACACATGTATGCCTGTGGCCAACTCACATTGACGTAAGGCAGAGGCCATTACAATATTGTAAAGCAATTAAAATGGGAAAAAATGATGAATGAACAGTTAAAAAAAGAAATGAAAGGCTGGACCTTGTTTTGTAATAGCACAGGGAGTATGAGGCCATCCCTGGAAAGAACGTGGGAGCCGAAGACCCCACTGTCTAAGAATATATCCCAGAAGCAGAGCTGGCTGGGGTCCTCGGAGAAGACAGCGGCTGTGCAGGCGGACAGAGGCTCAGTCTGCGGCCGGGGCTCCAGCCCGCAGAGCTGCCCTGGCATCTTTGTCCATCCTCTGCTTGGGCGCGCAGGCAGCCTGCTGGCATCTGCCGTTTCTGCCCTGCGCTGTGGCCATCACCAGTGTAAAGCACCAAGGGGAGGGTCTGATCAATTGCGTGCATGTGTGCTAAGTTGCTTCAGTCGAGACCGACTCCTTGTGACCCCATAGACGGTAGCCCACCATTCTCCATGGCCCACCAGGCTCCTCTGTCCATGGGATTCTCCAGGCAAGAATCCTGGAGTGGGTTGCCATGCCTAAGCCCTGTCTGGCCCATTCTGAGTGCTCAATTACAGTCTGATAATCTCCCTTATTGTCAAAGCAATCATCCCTGGTTACAGAAAAGCGACAAATGGCCTTGACTGGCATGACGTTACTCATCTAGCACCTGGCTGGCTTGAGCCCAGGTCATCTGACCTGACATCCAATTCCATCACAAGCTGTGTCCCCTGGAAAATGACTCCTGATTAAAACAACAGCAGCAAGAAGGCGTCAAAGTCTCAGCTTCTGGGGCGACATGGGGTGTTGATCTTCCACCCCTGCTGTTGCTCACAGGCTGTGAGTGACTGTCTGGCATGGTGCTGGGAAGTTGCAGTTTCCAGGTCCTCTGTGGGTGGGTGTAGGGTGTAGGGGAGGGGAAGCAAGGAACGCTGGCTTGGTTTGGGGCAATGCTTCACGTGGCCCAGGTAGAGGGGGTTTTGGGGAGGTTGCTGGGCTTCTTTTGTGGCTCAGTTAATAAAGAATCTGCCTGCAAGGTGGGAGACCTGGGTTTGATTCCTGGGTTGGGAAGATCCCCTGGAGAAGGGAAAGGCTACCCACTCCAGGATTCTGGCCTGGAGAATTCCATGGACTGCATAGTCCATGGCGTCAAAAAGAGTTGGACACGACAGAGTGACTTTCATTTTCACATTTGTCTTTCCTCTTAACACCCCCGGGGCACAACATCCTTGACAGAGTAAGACCGTGAATGTCTGGAGCAGGGGGGCACTCTGGAGCATCGAGGTGGCTGTTGGCAGAAATCTTGCAAGTTGGATTCAGCAAGACTTCTGGAGGTCTTCTAACTTTCCTGTGGTGCTGGTTGCGGTTTAGTCGCTAAGTCGTGTCCAACTTTTGCGACCCCATGGACTGCAGCCCACCAGGCTCCTCTGTCCATGGGATTCTTCAGGCAAGAATACTGGAATGGGTTACCATGCCCTCCTCCAGGGGATCGTCCCAGCCCAGGGATCGAACCCATGTCTCCTGCATTGCAGGCAGATTCTTTCCCAACTGAGCTATAAGGGAAGCCCCTTAACTTTCCTGTCTTTAGACTCAAAACTTGTCTGAGGTCATAATGGTTGCATTGGTGAGAGGTTTGTGTAGACTGATAGCTGCTGTTTGGGCAGAAGTTACTGTGTGCCGGGTTCTGTAAATATTATCTTCTTTTTCTACCCTTAAAACAAAAACATGTGCAGTGGCAGGCGGATAAACCAATACTACAGAGGGAAAGGGGCTTTCCAGGTGGCACTAGAGGTGAAGAACCTCCCTGCCAAAGCAGTTGATACAAGAGATGTGGGTTCGATCCCTGGATCAGGACGATCCCCTGGAGGAGGGCATGGTAACCCACTCCAGTATTCTTGCCTGGAGAATCCCATGGACAGAGGAGCCTGGTGGGCTGCAGTCCATATGGTTGCAAAGAGATAGACTTGACTGAAGCGACTTAGCGCGAACGCAGGTGGCGAGAAGCGGGTGGAGAAAAGCCTTGATTTGCAGCGTTTGCTAATTTCCATGGTGTAAACGCTCCCACCACGGCTGATTTCAGGCTCCTCAGCAGTTTCACAACCGGTTCAAAAAATCCCTGAATATTTACCAGGCAGAGCTTACGAGGCAGAGGAGCGGCTCCAGCACATTTGAAGTCATAAGAGATTTTCCGGAGGGAGGAGGTGACGATTAGAGATTTTATAGGTGAGGAAATGGAAGCTTAGAGGTCACCTGGCCTCCAGTCGTGGGTTGGCAGGAACTGAACCCCTGTCTGAGCCTTCTTCCTCACTGCCTCCTGGCCTCCATCTGAGCCTCAGCCCTCAGCCCAGAGGTGACCTGTCCACAGTGCTCCTGGGGAGCAGGTCGTCGCTCAGCTCAGCTTTCTGCTTCCCCAGGCCAGAGAGCCGACTCAGACCAGTCTCATCCCACGGTCTTCGGCTCTCTCTGCCTGCTCTAAACTGGCGCCTCGTCTCGTCCTCTACGGCCCTGCCCTCTCCTGGCGGCCTCGCCCTCCTTTCTGCTCTCGAATGAGCCGCTCTGAAACAAGCGGAGAGACCACACTGAGTGGTCTGCTCAGTCGTGTCTGACTCTGCGACCCCACGAACCGTAGCCCGCCAGGCACCTCTGTCCGTGGGATTCTCCAGGCAAGAAGACTGGAGTGGGCTGCTGTGCCCTCCTCCAGGGGATCTTCGCCACCCAGGGATCAAACCCGCGTCTCTTATATCTCCTGCCTTGGGAGGCTGTTCTTTTGTCACCGGGGAAGCCCAGTGGCAGGGCCTTTGAAAACCCAGAAATAAACTCTGAGGGAAAAGCGCCACCAGGAAGATGGGTGAAAATGCAGTCTCTCCACCAACCCCCACCCTGTTCTTGCTCACTGGCTCTGGACACCCTGACCTCACGGATGGTCTCAAACCCCCAGGTCCTTCTTTCTCCATGGGGCCCTTGAGCTAATGGTTCCATCTACCTAGAACGCCCGTCCCTTGACTATCCCCATCACAGATATCCCATTTTTTTTTTTTTAACACCTCACAGGTATTGTGTTTTTACAATTTGAAAGTTTGTGGCACTCCTGTGTTGAGTAGGTCTATTGGCACCATTTTCAAACAGCATTTGCTCATTTCAGGCCTCTGTGTCACATTTGGTAATTCTTACAAAATTTCAAAAATTTTCATTATTGTTATATTTGTCATAATGATCTGTAATCAGTGCTCTCTGAAGTCACTATTGCAAAAAGGTCACGACTCACTGAAGGAGCAGATGACGGTTAGCAGTTTTTAGCAATAAACTGTTTCATTAATTAAAGTATGTACATTGCGTTTTTGGAAGACAAAGGCTACCGCACACTCAGTACACAACAGTCTAGTGTAAACGTAACTTGTAGGCAGCGGGTAACCAGAAGATGTGTGAGACTTACTTTACTGTGATATCTGCTTTACTGCAGCGGTCTGGAAGCACACGGGGCTTCCCGGGTGGCACTAGTGGTAAAGAATGCAGCTGCCGATGTAGGAGGCGCAGAAGATGGCGCTGGATCCCGGGGCTGGGGAGACCCCCGGGGGTACGAAGCGGCAGCCCACTCCAGTACCCTTCCCTGGAGAATCTCAGGGACACAGTCCGTGGGGGTCACAAAGAGCAGACACGACGGAGCAATAGAGCTGCCAATGTAGGAGACGCAGAAGATGGCGCTGGATCCCGGGGCTGGGGAGACCCCCGGGGGTACGAAGCGGCAGCCCACTCCAGTACCCTTCCCTGGAGAACCTCAGGGACACAGTCCGTGGGGGTCACAAAGAGCAGACACGGCGGAGCAATAGAGCCTTGGAGCCAACCCACAATATCTCTGAGGTCTGCCTGTACTGGCTGCCTCTTGTCTTTCAGAGAGGCTCCCCATATCACCCCATCTCAGGAGCTTTGCTGGCCTCTCCACGTAACGCCCTGTTTCTTTCCTCCCTGGCAGTCTCTCACCTGTAATTCTCTGACAGTTCTCCCTTCAAAAGATGGACCCGGATCACCCTCCTTCTGAACGTGGGTGACTCTCTTTGGAGGAGCAGAGTGTGGCAGGAGTGATGGTGTTAGAATTTGCAGACTGCCTGACTCTGCACCTGATTGTCATTTCTGGGGGGACTAGATGCCACGGCGTGGGGATGTTCCAGCAGCCCTGCAGGGAGGCCCATGTCAGGAGGAACTGAAGCCTCTCACCAACAGCCAGCACCAACTTGCCAGGCAAGTGCCTGAGCCTCCTCAGAAAGCAGGCTCACCAGCCCTGAGATGATAGCAGCCCAGACAATAACAGATGGAACCCAGAAGTACCCTGAACCTGGCCTGTCCAGCCAAACCAGTCCCCAAATTCCTGGGCCCCCAGAAGATACCAGAGGTAGTGTTTCCTGCTAGTCTAAGTCATTAGATTTTGGGGTGTTTGTAAAGAAACAAATTAATATGAGCACTGAAGTGCTATTGAAAGTGAAAGTCGCTCAGTGGACAAACAATGGAAACACTGAGAGACTATTTTTCTGGGCTCCGAAATCACTGCAGATGGTGACTGCAGCCATGAAATTAAAAGACACTTGCTCCTTGGAAGAAGAGCTATGACCAACCTAGACAGCATATTAAAAAGCAGAGACATTACTTTGCCAACAAACGTCCGTCTAGTCAAAGCTATGGTTTTTCCAGTAGTCATGTATAGATGTGAGAGTTGGACTATAAAGAAAGCTGATCGCTGAAGAATTGATGCTTTTGAACCGTGGTGTGGAGAAGACTCTTGCGAGTCCCTTGGACTGCAAGGAGATCCAACCAGTCCATCCTAAAGGAAATCAGTCCTGGTTGTTCATTGGAAGGACTGATATTGAAGCTGAAACTCCAATACTTTGGCCACCTGATGTGAAGAGTTGACTCTTTGGAAAAGACCCTGATGCTGGGAAAGATTGAAGGCAGGAGGAGAACGGGATGACAGAGGATGAGATGGTTGGATGGCATCACCGACTTGAAGGACATGAATTTGAGTAAACTCCGGGAGGTGGTGATGGACAGGGAGGCCTGGCCTGCTGCAGTCCATGGGGTTGCAAAGAGTCAGACAGGACTGAGTGACTGAACTGAAAGTGCTATTATTATCCTCATTTTATGAATAAGCACACTGAGACTCAGAGAAGCTAAAGGACTCAACTAAGGCCACACAGAGTCAGAATTTGAACAGAGGTGGCCAGATTCCACATCTCCTGAGCACTGCACCATATTATCTCCCCCAACAATGTCCTCAAACCCTTTTTACTTGTGGACAGTGTATCTCAACGGATTGGGAGGCAGAGAGGCACTGAACCCTCCGCTCTGCAGTCAGATGCAAATTCATGCCCTGCAGATGGGAGAGAGCTCTTTGACTTAGTTGGGTGTCCCATACCACCCCAGAGTCAGAGGCTCCTGACTCACGACCACCAGCCCCCCAGCTGTCACGAGCTGGGGCCCCCACTTCTGTGGCTGCTTTGAACTTCAGATGAGCTCTTCCCACTCAAGAACCTATCTTGCCCTTTCATCCCTTCCTGCCACCTTTTGGGGTCCAAGAACACCCCTCGCTTCCTTTCATCAGAGCCTGCCTAGCCCTCTTGTCATCCAGAATAGGAGGCCCAGGATGAAGAGGAATCTTTTGTTGCTTTCCTCACCTATGCTGGGAATGGAACGTCCCAGCCCTTCAGTGCACATTTCTGGAGCTGGGGGGGATGGTGTTAGCCTGGCTTGACTAAGGGATGGCCAGAGGGCCTTGGCTGAGAGCCTGGGCCCAGAGGGACGTGGTGGGTTCAGACAAAGCCAGGGAGGTGAAGAAGGAGTTGGAGGAAGATACGACCTGGGGATCTGGGTTCCAGGCCCACGAAGCTGGGTTAGGGAGGCTTGCTGTGGTCCTGGTGGCTCAGTGGTACAGAATCTGCCTGCAGTGCGGGAGACACGAGTTTGATCCCTGGGTCAGGAAGATCCTCTGGAGAAAGAAACGGCCACCCACTCAGTATTCTTGCCCATGGACAGAGGAGCCTGGCAGATGTTCATGGGATTGCAAAGTTGGGCACGACTTAGTGACTAAATCACCACCACTACCGCTCCTCAGCGTATGAGCAAGTTTGGGTATTGTGCATGCATACAAGGAGTGCATGTGTGTGGTGCGTTTGTGCACATGTGGTATGTGTGTGTGTGTGCATGCACATTTACACATGCACACGTGCTCACTGCTGAACTTTTTACACTTTGACCCAGAGTCTGATAAAGTCCAGAGAGGAGAGGAGCGAGGTCCCCCTGCCATAGGTCATATAGAGATCAGTTCAGTTCAGTCACTCAGTCGTGTCCGACTCTTTGTGACCCCATGGACTGCAGCACGCCAGGCCTCCCTGTCCATCACCAGCTCCCGGAGTCCACCCAAACTCATGCCCTTCGAGTCGGTGATGCCATCCAACCATCTCATCCTCTGTCATCCCCTTCTCCTCCTGCCCTCAATCTTTCCCAGCATCAGGCTCTTTTCCAATGAGTTCTTTGCATCAGGTGGCCAAAGTATTGGAGTTTCAGCTTCAGCATCAGTCCTTCCAATGAATATTCAGGACTGATTTCCTTTAGGATGGACTGGTTGGATCTCCTTGCAGTCCAAGGGACTCTCAAGAGTCTTCTCCAGCACCACAGTTCAAAAGCATCAAGTAGACGAGAAGCTGAGATGGTCTGGGCTCAGTCTGGAACCTTGTAGCTTTCTAGGGGCAGGGATATTTGCTTGTTGTTTGTAGTTTTTCTTAAACGTGTGGGCAATTTGACCTGAAGTCTGTGATACTGAATGTCGATGTCTTCACCTTAGGGAATCACGTACCCTCTTCCTTTGTCGTTAGGAAGACCTGAGGCTCATCTGCACTCACTGCTCTGTGCACGCCGCCCACCCCACCCACTAGTAGGACAGTGGCCCTGAGCTTATAATGATGCCCAGAACAGCCATAAAACACAGACCAGCAGTCATCCCAAGCCAGGAGTGCCCAGAACACACTGACAGGTTGAATTTTTTCTGGGAGACTTCCCTTTTTTCTAGAAAGGATCTGCCCACAGCTGGTACAGAGCAGGCACCCAGCTCTACCTAGAAGACGTCACTGTCCACAGCAAGAAGCCCTGCAACCCTCCTCCCCACCCGCGTCCCAGACCCTCGCCCAGAGACCCCCACCCCAGGAGGAGCTAAGTGTCAGATGGGAGCTGAAGTGAGAGGGAAAAGCCCACCCAGCCTGGCTTCCCTGCCGTCCTGAGGGCCCTACTCAGCTGCACTTTGCACCCCCACGTGTCTGGCTCAGTGATGCCACTTCCAGTGGCTTCCTGGGTGGAGGCAGACACTTGGTCTCTGGAAGGCAGCTCAGCAAAGGAACAGGTCATGAGGCTTCCTGCCCAAGTTACTCAAAATTTAAGGATGAGCCGGCCACAGGGGCTCCAGTCCTGGGGTGATGGACAGGCTGTGTCTGAGTCCTGGGAGGGAAATGGGCCCCTCCTTCAGGGGCTGGCCACACGCAACTGCCTGTCCCTTGGCTGGACACAGAGCCTGCCCCTCTCCTGGGGGTCTCAGATGGGAGGCCACAAGGTCCCCAGTGAGATCGCACTGTGTACCATCCACGGCTACAGCTGTGTGCACTTGCTGACCTCAGGGGTCTCGCCACCAAGATGCAGGTGGCCCTGCTGTGGCCTGGGGCGGAAAGAGCCATGTCCCCTTGGGTCCTCCGGGACCCATCTAGTTGCATTTTTGGATTAGAGCTGCTCAGCTGTGGCTCTGCTTGCACGTTGGGATCTCGGGGAAGAGTCTAAGAAATCCTGGAGTCTAAGCCCCACCGTAAGGCAATTTGAATCCCAGTCTCTGGGAGTAAGGGAATTCTCAGGTGGCACTAGTGGTAAAGAACCCGCCTGCAGATGCAGGAGACTTAAGAGACGCAGGCTCGATCCCTGGGCCGGGGAGAGAAAGGCAACCCACTCCAGTATCTCTGCTTAGAGAATTCCATGGACGGAGGAGCCTGGCGAGCTACAGCCCACAGGCTCACACAGAGCTGGACATGACCGAAGCGACTCAGCACGCATGCACTCTGGGGCAGGGCCTGTCTGCAGAACCCCTCAGCTGTTTCTGACAGGCAGCCAGGCATGAGGAGCAGTGGCCGAGAAGAGAGGTGCTCCCATCTCGCTGCCGCAGGGCACCCTTCCCGCCCCCAGAATCACTGCCAGGGAACAGGCAGGCCGGTGAGGACGAGCACTGCCCCGGGTGACGCGCTCCTGTGGTTCCCCGGCTCCCGAGAAGCCCGGAGTCCTCGAAAGTCACCGACGGGCAGCATCCAGTAGTGCATGGGACTCACGACAGATGAATTTCCCAAAGTTCCTGGGAGAATAGGAGGCTAGCCGCCTCCCACCCCTGGCTGTGTGCCGGTCCCGAGGGTCAGAGCCTGCAACCCCTACCCTGCCCACTGTAGGGAGCCTGAACCCCAGGACCTGAAAGCAAGGATGGAGCGCCAGGGGTGAAGAGCAAGGACATCATCATCTCTGCCTCTCTTCCATCCTCCTCTTCTGCCTCCCACTCCTGATCCCAGAGGGGCTGGGGAACCCGTGCCAGCTCCTCTGGCTGTTCTATGGGGCACAGGCATGCCAGCCGGCAGGTGCCTCTGAATGTTAAGAGATCCTGGCCGGACGCATTCCTGGGACCTTCTTCATCCACTGACTAAGCGGGCCTGTCCCTCCCTTCCTTCACACCCAGTCCTGCCTGGGAGGTGGCGGAGTCCAAGGTATTGGGCAGCCATGGACTAAGCCCTCATGTAGCCCCCTGACCCAGGCACCCTGAACCCCTCTGCTGGAGAACATGGCCTTGGAGTGACTCGTGGGCACAGCAGTTGCCCACACCTTCTGTGTTTCCTGAGTCGCTTGGAATAGCCACCCTCTTCATCTAAGTCGGAGTTTCACTGTAGGCTCACCCATAGCAGTTTTTCTCAGAAGAGGTATTCTTCTGGGTGGGGCGGTTGGTCTGCCCCCAGGATGACCACCACCACTACCAGACCCCCGAGACTGGTGAGGACAGCAGGTGAAGAGTCCTCTGTGAGTGGCGTCAGCTGTCTGAGATTAAGGGGCTCAGATAAACAGGGGGATCAGCAGTGTTGCAAGAGCTGGACCGCTGCCCAGGGATGCTGCTGCCCCCATGGACCCCTCCAAGGCTTGAGCTTGACCCACAGGGGGTCCCCAGGTCCCCTCATCCTCTCCACGATGCCCCTAGCTATGGCCCCTGTGCTGGGTGAAGAGAGGCTGGGTCTCCCCGTGTGCTTTCTGGAACCTTCTCCTTATCACCCTCTGCATTGCTTGTGATGGTGTTTAGAGAGATTGTCTGAGTGACAGTTGGTTCAACACCCAAAGGCCATGTTGACTAGAAGGGGAACCAAGTCCTTGATCAGCAAATTGGATGATTATGACACCGGTTATGTTTAAAATGAAGTTGCATCAAGCCACTGTAGAAAGCAGACTTCTCAAAAATCTAAAAACAGAATTATCCCATGACCCCAAATCACTGTGCATGGTGACAGCAGCCATGAAATTAAAAGATGCTTAGCCCTTGGAAGAAAAGCGATGACAAACCTAGACAGCATATTATAAAGCAGAAACATCACTGCCGACAAAGGTCACCATAGTCAAAGTCAAAGCTTTGGTTTTTCCAGTAGTCATGTAAGGATGTTAGAGTTGGACCATAAAGAAGGCTGAACACCAAAATACTGATGCTTTTGAACTATGGTACTGGAGAAGGCTCTTGAGAGTCTCTTGGACTCTCAGTTAAGATCAAACCAGTCAATCCTAAAGAAAATCAATCCTGAATATTCATTGGAAGAATTGATGCTGAAGCTGAAGCTCCAATACTTTGGTCACCTGATGGGAATAGTCAGCTCATTGGAAACGACCCTGATGCTGGGAAAGATTGAGGGTGGGAGGAGAAGGGGATGACAGAGGATGAGATGGTTGGATGGCATCACTGACTCAATGGACATGAGTTTGAGCAACCTCTGGGAGATGGTGAAGGACAGGGAGGCCTGGTGTGCTGCAGCCCACGAGACTGCAAGGAGTAAGATACTACTTAGAGGCTGAACATCAAAAACAGTGACCCAGCGATTACACTCTCGGGTGTATATACAAAAAAACTCCCAAATACTAATTCAAAAAGATACATGCCTCCTCTGTTTAAAGCAGCGCTATTCACAATAACCAAAACATGGAAACAACCTAAACGTCCTCAGACAGATGAATGGTCAAAGAAGATGTAGTATATGTATATTAATATACAAAATGGAAAACTACTCAACCATAAAAATGAATGAAAATTTGCCATTTTCAACAACACAGATGAACTTGGAGCATGTTATGTTTAGTGGGATACGTCACACAGAGAAAGACAAATACTGTGTGATATCATTTATGTCTGATAGCTAAAAAATACAACAAACTGGTGAAAGTTGCCAAAAAGAAGCAGTCCCATGAGCATAGAGAACAACCAGTGGTTACTGGCTGGGAGAGGAAGAGAAGAAAGGTAATATGGGTGTGGGGGATCAAGAGGTATAAATCGTTATACACAAAATAAACTACAAGGATATATTGGACCACAGAGGGAAATAGCCAATATTTTATGATAACTGTAAACTGAGTATAACCTTTAGAAATTGTGGCTCACTATATTGCACACTGGTAATTTATATAATATTGTACATCAACTATACTTCAATAAAAATGGAGTTGTATCACAGGGCAATGCATTTATGGAAACTGACAGTCAACACTATCCCTTTATAAAGACTGTGGTGAGGGAGACTGAGGTCCTGGTGTTACTGTAAAGGGTACCTCGTCATGGGATTGAGTGCAGAGCAATTTGACTTGAAGGGACTCTCTCCTTCCGAAGCAGTGGGCTGAGAAAACGGAACCATGTGAGCCAGTAGCCGAGCATCTGGGAAGCATGACAGAGGCAGAGGGGGCAAAGGAAGAGGGACACTTTATCCCTTTGTCGTTCCAGACACCGTTCTGTGTGTCGACGCAGATTCACACCCAAGCGTCAGCCCGTGTGCGATTTTGTAGCCCTCTCATCAGTTTGCATCTGGACTCCTGTAGGGTCTCCAAGTTTAGGCCACAGCCCCAGTCTTTCCTACTCCACTTCCTTTTTACTTAGAAGATGGAAGCATAATTGATTTACAATGTCATGTTAGTTTCAAGTGTAAAACACATAGAGACTCCACTTCCTTCTTCACAGAGCTTTCAATGGGGCTCTTTCTAGTTCAGATCCCATCATGTTCCCAAATGAGTTTCCAGGTCATCTGCTGGAAGGTTGTGTTTTTAAGGGTGAGTGTGTGCTTGGTCATCTCATGATCTGCTAGTGCTTTGAAAGTGCTTTCAGAATGTTTCTCAACTAAGGGGAGAGCTAGGGAGAAGCAAATGGTGCAAACAAAACAGAAGCTCTGCTCCGAAGTACAGACTCAGTTCAGTTCAGTCCAGTCGCTCAGTCGTGTCCGACTCTTTGCGACCCCATGGACTGCAGCACGCCAGGCCTCCCTGTCACCAACTCCCGGAGTCCACCCAAAGCCATGTCCATCGAGTCGGTGATGCCATCCAGCCATCTCATTCTCTGTTGTCCCCTTCTCCTCCTGCCCCCAATCCCTCCCAGCATCAGGGTCTTTTCCAATGAGTCAGCTCTTCGCATGAGGTAGAGGTGGACTTAGACACACCACAGGTATTTCACTCAAAACTGCACCTTTTCTTGGGTGGAAGTGGTGGTGTGCTGGAGTCTGCTTGATTGGCTAGGACAGCAGATTGTCAAATTTTAGGTGTATGAACTGGTTGTCAAACATGGCCATTGTTAAAAATTAAATTATGCAAATTTACCATCAAATTAATTATCTTTAAGGCAAATGAGATCAATACTCAAAACTCATCACTTTCCTACTCGCTTCTTGAAGTTATTTACATGTTGTATCCAAGACGTGGAAACTCTGCAGAACAGCGTTGCTGAAGTCACTTTGAAAGCTGGAAGTTGGCCGTGGTGGGAGTCTTTCTACCATGGGGACTGTCAATGCAACTGATGAGCGCTCGGGTTATTGTTCTGTCGGCTGTCAAGAGTGGCGGCTATGAACTAGCGGTGGTTTTGTCCCCAGGTGACACTGGTCAACGCTGGAGACGCTTTGGATGGCCACGGACGGGGACACTACTGGCTTAGTGGGCAGAGGCCAGGATGCGGTTGAAGTTTCAGTACATGCAGGACAACCCCCAGCAACAGGAGTGCTCAGACTCTCTGGTCTGAGACGTCAGTAGTGAAGCTGAAAAATTCTGCTCTGGATTCAAGGAAGAGATGGGAAATTGTTAATAATGCAGATTCAACTTAAGAGTGTCTCATGTCTGTACCTGTTACATTATGAACACCACCAAGAAACTGAGGGAAGATTCAAATTGTCTTTGAAGACTATTATTTGGTTCAAGAAGCTGTTCAGGTCCCGGATGAATGAATGAATTCTGACTTGCATCGTCACCTTCCGTGTTTCACTAAATGTAAACGAAAGTCTCAACCAACGTTCCTGTTGGAATGACACTCACTTGTCCATGGCAACCGTAGGCTGGCTGCAGGAGCAAGAGTTCTGGAAAATTCCACAAAAACGTTCTGTGAGAATCAATGTTGTTTTACACTATGTGGAATTACAATAAAATGACCATGTATGTTATTATTTGTAAGTTGTGTGCTCTATGCCCTTCTGATCACTACAATTTATGAAAAAAATGTGTGTGTATGTACACATTATGTTTCCTAGCCAGCTTGTTGGTACACGTTTACCAGCACACCATTGGTTAGAAGCAGCAACGTTATCTGATGTTCCAGTGTAACACACTCTTTTCGTGTCCTCAGCAATATGTTCATGAATTTTACATCTTGAGAAAGCACAGTGCCGTTTTGGGCAGCTATTTTCCGGGAGGGATTGGGGTAGGGATGAATACGAATGCGTGATCTGGCTGGTTCCAAGGGTGGGTGGAGTAGGAAGCCTCCCTTGCGGTGTGATTTGGGCCACTGGAAGCCTACCTACCACCCCGTGCACACCATCCCAGGGACCTGTCTCCTGGGTCACATGGGCCCTTTTGGAGACGGGTGGTTTGTCACTAGGCTAGGAAGGGATGGATGCACAGACTGGGACAGAAGGCATGGGGGCGGGTAACACCGTGGGTGCCTCGATTTTTGGCTTTGCTCATGCATTTAATCCGTTAGATCCCATGGGAGTCGATCTGGAGAAGGCAGAACTGGCCTGGTGAACTTTGATTGCAGGCATGGGAGGGAGAGCAGAGCGTGAGAAGTCAGGGTGGGGCAGGCCCCTCGGGGGAGCTAGGGAAGGCTCCCAGGAAGGGAAGACGCAGCCTTTGCCTGATTTTCAGCTGCACTGCATGCTGTGCTCCGTTGTTCAGTAGTGTCCGACTCTTTGCGACCTCAAGGACGGTAGCCCGCCAGGCTCCTCTGCCGTGGGGATTCTCCAGGCAGGAACACTGAAGGAAATGAAAGCTGAAGCTCCACAAATGGGATGCAGCTCTTCTGAGTCCAACTGTGACATCCGGAGGGCCTCCTGGCCCCCAATATGCCCCAGCTTAATGCTGGGAACTCTGTGTACAGGATCAGAATGATCCCAGACCTCACATCCCTGATGTGTCTGTTGCTCAGCCACATCGGACTCTTTGTGACTCCACAGACTCTAGCCCATCCAGGGGATTCTCCAGGCAAGAATACTCAAGTGGGTTGCCATGCCCTTCTACAGGGACCCTTCCTGACTCAGGGATCAAACCCCAGTCTCCTGCATTGCAGGCAGATTCCTTACTGTCTGAGTCACCGGGGAAGCTTTAAGAATTGTGGGGCACACTTCTTTGTCCAGGTGGAAAAGAAGGGACCTGAAGGGACCCAAACTGCCTTAATCCTCATCCTGGAGAAATTCTAAGTGTGTGTAATTCTTCGTGTCCCTGGGTTGGCTTCCAAATCCATGAAAGTGTGTGGTCCCTTAGGGTTCCCTTAACTACCAGATCACGTGGTAGATGGACTGTCTTGTAGTATCATGTCCATCATGAGCATCATGTCTCATGGAGCAGTCCCTGATCACTGTCTTGGAGACACACAGGATGGGGCAGAGGGTCAAAAAGAGTAGAATTGTGGTCTGTAAGATCTGCAAGGGGTCTTGGAACACTTTTGTTCAAATCTCATTTTTCATGGAGAAGGAAGCAGCCAGAGATTAGTGGCCTGTTTCAGGGGATACTCTGGGTCACCCTCGGGGGCTCTCACTGCCAATCCCACCCTCTCACCACTTCCCAGGCAAGATGGGAAGGTTGAGGAGAGGGCAGGAGAGTCAGAAACCCAGGTGAAAGACATGGTGATCGAAAGTTTGGTTTTCCTCTCCCTCCACAAATCTTGAAAGTTGCCTTTTAAAAAAAATTCTGAGATGAGAATTTAAATTTAATGTTCATGTTTCCACTAAAAGAGTGGACTGATTAGAGTTCAACTCAAATCAGTTGTTTGTATTTTCTGCACCAAAGCTTGGAAAATGATCTGTACTTAGAAGGAGACACAGAAGTCTGGAGGTCTGGGAAATCATACGGGAGAACTGAAAATTGTTTTTAGAAATGTGGGCTTTCATGCAAATTATATTTCTGAAGGACTTGGGCAAAATTTTTAAAATTGAAATACCGTAGGTGACTGTGTATAGATTTTTTTATTTTCAAGTGTCTGTATGAGTCATTGTGAGTTGTCTGACTTTTTCTTCTCGGCCATATGTCAGCCTGTGTGTCCTTCCTGAGTTGGTTGGTTGGTAGAGGAGGTTCTCTCAGGCCACCCCATACGGGTCACTGTGACACACCAATCAGGGACATCTCCATGAGACAAGATACACAGGGCCATCCATGTACCGTGTGACAGGGCAATTAAGGGAACCCTGAGGGACCACTTGCTTTTTTTTGGCTTCTGAATGTGCACACTGATGTCAACACAACAAGAAGGCATCTGAGCTGGTTTGAGAGTTACTGCATTTGTATCTTTAAGTGGTTCTTTATTCTTACCAAGTTAGCAAGCTAAATGAAAAAGTAAGGAAGAAGGAAAATGAAGAACTGAGCAACCAAAATACAAGTTGGCTTTGCAAGATGGAAGGTGGTCCTGGAGTACACAGTTCACAGGGTCACCAGGCCTCCCAACTTTCCTGCCTGAAGAACCTGTCATGGTTCTGCACACGTGGAAGAGTTCTAGGTCTAGTGGACTTAACACAGCAGGACAGAGAGTCATGGCGCCTGAATCAGTTCCCAGATTTGGGGCTACAGTCCACGGGGTCACAAAAGGGTCGGACATGACTTAGAAACTGAACAACAACGACAGTAGGCTGAGAAACCTTCTAATAAAACCTGTTTAATAAAGGGGAAACCAGGTCCTTACGAGCATGGGTCCCAGCGTATTGTTAAAACTTTATGCTATTAATCTTCCTCCCAGTCTTCCCCAGAGGGATCTACAGCCAGTTACCAGGGTTATTAAGCACTGGGGAAAGGAGATAATGAGACATGTTAGAGTTTACTGGACAGTGAGTCCAGTAAACAGATTCCAGGAGATCCAAGCCACTACTGTGGTTCACCAGTCAGAGCAGGGGCTTATGAAGGTCGGGTGACCAATGTCAAGTCCCTTCCTCGGTGGGCTCGCTGGGTCCTTGAGCCCATCCTGTGGTTATTTCCCCAGTTCTGGACTGCATAAATGGAATGGTCATCTGAGTTATCTGAGGCAAACCATTCAATATCACAGTAATCCAAGTCTAGGCCCCAACCCGTAAAGCTGAAGAAGTTGAACGGTTCTATGAAGACCGACAAGACCTAGAACTAACGCCCGCAGGAGATGTCTTTTTCATCATGGGGGACTGGAATGAGAAAGTAGGAAGTCAGGAGATACCTGGGGGGGGCACGGGAAGATGGCGGAGGAATAGGACGGGGCGACCACTTTCTCCCCCACAAAATCAGCAAAAGAACATTTGAACGCTGAGTAAATCCCACAAAACAACTTCTGAATACCGGCAGAGGACATCAGGCACTCAGAAAAGCAGCCCATAGTCGACGAAAGGAGGTAGGAAATAGTATAAAAGATAAAAAGAGAGACAAAAGAGGGAGGGACGGAGCTCTGTCCCGGGAAGGGAGGCTTAAAAAAATAAAGAGAAGTTTCCAAACACCTGGAAACACTGGCGAGTGGAACCTCAGAGGGCCACATAACTGGGAGACAAAAGACATAAATAATTAAAACTCACAGACTAAGCGCCCAGAGGAAACTCTCAGAGGAGAAGCAGCGCAGATGCCCGCGCCCCTCACTAGCAGGCGGGGGCTGGACAGGGAGGTGCGGGCTGCGGCGCTTAGAGGGAGAACAGGGCTTGAATGCCCCAGGGCAAACTGAGGGTGCGAACTTAAAATAGCAAAGCAGAATATGCAGCTAAAAGGCGAAAAGGCTAGGAAAAGCCTGCGAAAAGCCCCAACCCAGGACTCCACCAGCCCCGCCCACAGAACCGGGCGCTGAGCGGAGCGAGTCGGCAGCGGGCGGCCCAGCCCCAGCCCCCGCCGACGCGGGCGGGGAGGGCAGCCAGCGCCGGGGCGGGGGCAGCCGCGGCCCCAGAGAGGCTTCCCATGCCAAGCTGCAGGCAGGCTCCCTTGCTGGCCAGGACTTCTTGGGTTCGGCCGGTCGATATCCGCCTGAGAAAGTGCGCCGGTTGTACTCCCAGAAAACTGAGCGGCAGGGACCGGGAAGGCGATAAGTCGCAGCGACTGTGCTCGCCAAACGCCTGGTCACCTGAGCTGCTCCGACCGGGGAAGGCACAAAACGCAGGCCCAGCCAAGTCTGCGCCTTTGCGGAGTACCCGAGGACCTGAACCTGAGCTGCTCAGACCTGGGAAGTGCATGCAACCCAGCGCCAGCCGCGGACAGCTTGCAGCAGAGCAAACTAAAGCCTAAGCAGCATAAACAGGGAACGCACACATGCCTCGAGCGGGAGCATTCCCAGTGTAGCCGAGACACTGCGAGCACTCCCCACAGACGCCAGGGATATTTGTTAGCTGCGATCCTCCCTCCCCACAACAGGACTGAACAGGTGAGCTGGGAAAAAAAAAAAGTGTCCACCACCGCATCCTGGTGTCAGGATGGGAATTAGACACTGAGGAGACCAGAAAACAGAAGAGCTTTTTCAACAGAAGGAACTGCCTTGGAAGTAACAGAGGGAGAAGCCTTGAGCCTACTGCAAGAATAAGACTGAAAACCAGAGGCAGAGGTTTAAGGCCAAGTCCTGAGAACACCAGAGATCTCCTGTTCCAGAGAACATTAATTGATAGGTACTCATCAAATGCCTCCATACATACACTGAAACCAGGCACCACCCAAGGGTCAACAAGTTTCAGTGAAAGACATACTACACAAACTATCCAGCAACACAGGAGAATAGCACTGAGCTTCAATATACAGGCTGCCCAAAGCCATTCCAAACCCACTGACATCTCAAACTCATTACTGGACACTTCATTGCACTCCAGAGAGAAGAAATCCAGCTCCACCCACCAGAACATCGACACAAGCTTCCTTAACCAGGGAACCTTGACAAGTCATCCATCCAGCCCCACACACAACAAGGTAAATACATAATAAAGAGAACTCCACAAACTGCCAGAAGACGGAAAGGCCACCCCGAACACAGAAATATAAGCAAGATGAAGAGGCAGAGAAATACCCAGCAAGTAAAGGAACAGGATAAATGCCCACCAACACAAACAAAAGAGGAAGATATAGGGAACCTACCCGATAAACAATTTCGAATTTTAATTGTGAAAATGATTCAAAATCTGGAAAGCAAAATGGAGTTACAGATAAATAAACTGGAGAAAAGAATTGAGAAGATGCAAGAAATGTTTAATAAGGAATTAGAGGAAATAAAAAAGAGTCAATATATAATGAATAATACAATAGATGAGATCAGAAACACTCTCGAGGGCACAAACAGTAGAATAACGGAGGCAGAAGACAGGATAAGCGAGCTAGAAGATAAAATTGTAGAAATAAATGAAACAGAGATGGAAAAAGAAAAAAGAATTAAAAGAAATGAGGACAATATTAGAGACATATGGGACAATATTAAACGCCCCAACATTCAAATCATAGGAGTCCCAGAAGAAGAAGACAAAAAGAAAGACCATGAGAGAATACTTGAGGAGATAATAGTTGAAAATTTCCCTAAAATGGGGAAGGAAATAATCACTGAAGTCCAAGAAACACAGAGAGTCCCTAACAGGATAAACCCAAGGCGAAATACTCCAAGACACATATTAATCAAATTAACAAAGATCAAACACAAAGAACAAATATTAAAAGCAGCAAGGGAAAAACAACAAATAACACAAAAGGGGATCCCCATAAGGATAACAGCCGATCTTTCAGCAGAAACTCTTCAAGCCAGGAGGGAATGGCAAGACATACTTAAAGTGATGAAAGAAAGTAACCTACAGCCCAGATTACTATACCCAGCAAGGATCTCATTCAAATATGAAGGAGAAATCAAAAGTTTTACAGACAAGCAAAAGCTGAGAGAATTCAGCATCACCAAACCAGCTCTCCAACAAATACTAAAGGATCTTCTCTAGACAGGAAACACAGAAAGGGTATATAAACTCGAACCCAAAACAATAAAGAAAATGGCAACGGGATCATACTTATCACCTTAGAAGTAAATGGGTTGAATGCCCCAACCAAAAGACAAAGGCTGGCTGAATGGATACAAAAACAAGACCCCCATATATGTTGTCGACAAGAGACCCACCTCAAAATGAGGGACACATACAGACTGAAAGTGAAGGGCTGTAAAAAGATATTCCATGCAAATAGAGACCAAAAGAAAGCAGGGGTAGCAATACTCATATCAGATAAAACAGATTTTAAAACAAAGGCTGTGAAAAGAGACAAAGAAGGAAACTACATAATGATCAAAGGATCAATCCAAGATGAAGATATAACAATTATAAATATTTATGCACCCAACATAGGAGCACCGCAATATGTAAGACAATTACTAACAAGTATGAAAGGGGAAATTAACAATAACACAATAATAGTGGGAGACTTTAATACCCCACTTACATCTATGGATAGATCAACTAAACAGAAAACTAACAAGGAAACACAAACTTTAAATGATACAATAGACCAGTTAGACCTAATAGATCTCTATAGGACATTTCACTCCAAAACAATGAATTTCACCTTTTTCTCAAGTGCACACGCAACCTTTTCCAGGATAGATCACATCCTGGGCCATAAATCTAGCCTTGGTAAATTCAAAAAAATTGAAATCATTCCAAGCATCTTTTCTGACCACAATGCAGTAAGAATAGATTTCAATTACAGGAGAAAAACTATTAAAAATGCCAACATATGGAAGCTGAACAACACGCTGCTGAATAATGAACAAATCACAGAAGAAATCAAAAGAGAAATCAAAATATGCATAGAAATGAATGAAAATGAAAACACAACAACCCAAAACCTCTGGGACACTGTAAAAGCAGTGCTAAGGGGGAAGTTCATAGCAATATAGGCACACCTCAAGAAACAAGAAAAAAGTCAACTAAATAACCTAACTCTACGTCTAAAGAAACTAGAAAAGGAAGAAATGAAGAACCCCAGGGTTAGTAGAAGGAAAGAAATCATAAAAATTAGGGCAGAGATAAATGTAAAAGAAACAAAAGAGACCATAGCAAAAATCAACAAAGCCAAAAGCTGGTTCTTTGAGAAGGTAAATAAAATGGACAAACCACTAGCCAGACTTATCAAGAAACAAAGGGAGAAGAACCAAATCATAAAATTAGAAATGAAAATGGAGAGATCACAACTGACAACACAGAAATACAAAGGATTATTAGAGAATACTATCAGCAATTATATGGCAATAAAATGAATAACCTGGAAGAAATGGACAAATTCCTAGAAAAGTACAACTTTCCAAAACTGAACCAGGAAGAAATAGAAAATCTGAATAGACCCATCACAAGCACAGAACTAGAGGAAGTAATCAGAAATTTTCCAGCAAACAAAAGCCCAGGTCCAGACGGCTTCACAGCTGAATTCTACCAAAAATTTAGAGAAGAGCTAACACCTATTCTACTCAAACTCTTCCAGAAAATTGCTGAGGAAGGGAAACTTCCAAACTGATTCTATGAGGCCACCATCACCCTAATCCCAAAACCTGGTAAAGATCCCACAAAAAAGAAAACTACAGGCCAGTATCACTGATGAACATAGATGAAAAAATCCTTAACAAAATTCTAGCAATCAGAATCCAACAACACATTAAGAAGATCATACATCATGATCAAGTGGGCTTTATCCCAGGAATGCAAGGATTCTTCAATATCCACAAATCAATCAATGTAATATACCACATTAATAAATTGAAAAATAAAAATCATATGATTATCTTAATAGATGAAGAGAAAGCCTTTGACAAAATACAACATGCATTTATGATAAAAACCCTCCAGAAAGTGGGAATAGAAGGGACATATCTCAACATAATAAAAGCTATATATGACAAACCCACAGCAAACATTATCCTCAATGGTGAAAAACTGAAAGCATTTCCCCTAAAGTCAGGAACAAGACAAGGGTGCCCACTCTCACCACTACTATTCAACATAGTTCTGGAAGTTTTGGCCATAACAATCAGAGCAGAAAAAGACATAAAAGGAATACAAATTGGAAAAGAAGAAGTAAAACTTTCACTGTTCGCTGATGACATGATCCTCTACACAGAAAACCCTAGAGACTCTACCAGAAAACTACTAGAGCTAATCAATGATTATAGTAACGTTGCAGGATATAAAATCAACACACAGAAATCCCTTGCATTCCTATACACTAATAATGAGAAAATAGAAAGAGAAATTAAGGAAACTATTCTATTCACTGTTGCAACGAAAAGAATTAAATACTTAGGAATATATCTACCTAAGGAAGCAAAAGACTTGTACATAGAAAACTATAAAACACTCTTGAAAGCAATCAAAGAGGACACTAATAGATGGAGAAATATACCATGTTCATGGATTGGAAGAATAAATATTGTAAAAATGAGTATACTACCCAAAGTAATTTATACATTCAATGCAATCCCTATCAAGCTACCAATGATATTTTTCACAGAACTAGAACAAATAATCTCACAATTTGTATGGAAATACAAAAAACCTCGAATAGCCAAAGCAATCTTGAGGAAGAAAAATGGAACTGGGGGAATTAACCTGCCGGACTTCAGGCTCTACTACAAAGCCACAGTCATCAAGACAGTATGGTACTGGCATAAAGACAGAAATATAGATCAATGGAACAAAATAGAAAGCCCAGAGATAAATCCACACACCTATGGACACCTTATCTTCGACAAAGGAGGCAAGAATATAAAATGGAGAAAAGACAGTCTCTTTAACAAGTGGTGCTGGGAAAACTGGTCAGCCACTTGTAAAAGAATGAAACTAGAACACTTCCTAACACCATACACCAAAATAAACTCAAAATGGATTAGAGAGCTAAATGTAAGACCAGATTCTATAAAACTCCTAGAGGAGAAAGTAGGCAAAACACTCTCCGACATAAATAACAGCAGGATCCTCCAAGACCCACCTCCCAGAATATTGGAAATAAAAGCAAAAATAAACAAATGGGACCTAATTAAAATCAAAAGCTTCTGCACAGCAAAGGAAACTATAAGCAAGGTGAAAAGACAGCCTTCAGAATGGGAGAAAATAATAGCAAATGAAGCAACTGATAAAGGATTAATCTCCAAAATATACAAGCAGCTCCTGCAGCTCAATTCCAGAAAAATGTGACCCAATCAAAAAATGGGCTAAAGAACTAAACAGACATTTCTCCAAAGAAGACATAAAGATGGCTAACAAACACATGAAAAAATGCTCAACATCCCTCATAATCAGAGAAATGCAAATCAAAACCACAATGAGATACCATTTCACAGCAGTCAGAATGGCTGCTATCCAAAAGTCTACATGCAATAAATGCTGGAGAGGGTGTGGAGAGAAGGGAACCCTCTTACACTGTTGGTGGGAATGCAAACTAGGACAGCCACTATGGAGAACAGTGTGGAGATTCCTCAAAAAACTGGAAATAGCACTGCCTTATGATCCAGCAATCGCACTCCTGGGCATACACACCGAGGAAACCAGAATTGAAAGAGACACATGTACTCCAATGTTCATTGCAGCACTGATTATAATAGCCAGGACATGGAAGCAACCTAGATGTCCATCTGCAGATGAATGGATAAGAAACTTTGGTACATATACACAATGGAGTATTTTTCAGCCATCAAAAAGAATGCATTTGAATCAGTTCTAATGAGGTGGATGAAATTGGAGCCTATTATACAGAGTGAAGTAAGCCAGAAAGAAAAATATCAATACAGTATACTAATGCATATATATAGAATTTAGGAAGATGGTAACCTTAACCCTGTATACGAGACTGCGAAAGAGACATAGGTGTATAGAACAGTCTTTGGGACTCTGTGGGAGTGGGTGAAGGTGGGATGATTGGGGAGAACAGCATTGTAGCATGTATATTATCATATGTGAAATGAATCACCAGTCCAGGTTCGACGCATGATACAGGATGGTTGGGGCTGGTGCACGGGGATGACCTGGAGGGAGGATATGGGGAAGAGGGAGGTGGGTTCAAGAAAGGGAACTCATGTACACCCGGGGCGGATTCGTGTTAATGTATGGCAAAACCAACCAATATATTAATGTAAGGTAATTTGCCTCCAATAAAAAAAAAAAAAAAGAGATACCTGGAGTAACAGGCAAATTTGGCCTTGGAGTACAGAATGAAGCAGAGGAAAGGCTAACAGAATTTTGCAGAGGAATGCTCATGGCAAACACCCTCTTCCAACAACACAAGAGAAGACTCTGCACATGGACATCACCAGATGGTCAATACTAAGATCAGATTGATTATATTATTTGCAGCCAAAGATGGAGAAGCTCTAAATAGCCAGCAAAAATAAGACTGGGAGCTGACTGTGGCTCCGATCATGAACTTCTTACTTCCAAATTCAGATTTGAAGTTGAAGAAAGTAGGGAAAACCACCAGACTATTCAGGTATGACCTGAATCAAATCCCTTATGATTTATGCAGTGGTAGTGACAAATAGATTCAAGAGATTAGATCTGATAGACAGAGGGCCTGAAAAACTATGGATGGAGGTTAGTGACATTGTACAGGAGGCAGGGATCAAGAACATCCCCAAGAAAAAGAAATGCAAAAAGGCAAAATGATTGTCTGAGGAGGCCTTACAAATAGCTGAGAAAAGAAGAGAAGCGAAAGGCAAAGGAGGAAAGGAAGGATATACACATTTGGATGCAGAGTTCCAAAGAATAGCAAGGAGAGATCAGAAAGCCTTCCTCAGCGATCAATGTAAAGAAATAAAGGAAAGCAATAGAATGGGAAAGACCAGAGATCTCTTCAAAAAAATTAGATATACTAAGGGAATATTTCATGCTAAGATGGGTACAATAAAGGGCAGAAATGGTATGGACATAACAGAAGCAGAAGATATTAAGAAGAGGTGGCAAGAATACACGAAGAACTATACAAAGAAGATCATCATGACCCAGATAATCACAATGGTGTGATCACTCACCTAGAGCCAGACATCCTGGAATGTGAAGTCAAGTGGGCCTTAGGAAGCATCACTATGAACAAAGCTAGTGGAGGTGATGGAATTCCAGTTGAGCTATTTCAAATCCTAAAGATGATGTTGGGAAAGTGCTGCACTCAATATGACAGCAAATTTGAAAAACTCAGCAGTGGCCACGGGACTGGAAAAGGTCAGTTTTCATTCCAATCCCAAAGAAAGGCAATGCCAAAGAATGCTCAGACTACCACACAATTGCACTCATCTCACACGCTAGTAAAGTCATGCTCAAAATTCTCCAAGCCAGGCTTCAGCAATACGTGAACCGTGAAATTCAAGATGTTCAAGCTGGTTTTAGAAAAGACAGAGGAATCAGAGATCAAATTGCCAACATTCGTTGGATCCTCAAAAAAGCAAGAGAGATCCAGAAAAGCATCTATTTCTGCTTTATTGACTATGCCAAAGCTTTTGACTGTGTGGATCACAACAAACTGTGGAAAATTCTGAAAGAGATGGGAATACAAGATCATCTTACCTGCCTCCTGAGAAATCTGTATGCAAGTCAGGAAACAACAGTTAGAACTGGACATGAAACAAAAGACTGATTCCAAATTGGGAAAGAAGTACATCAAGGCTATTGTTACCCTTCTTATTTAACTTATATGCAGAGTACATCATGAGGAACGCTGGGCTGGAAGAAGCACAAGCTGGAATCAAGATTGCCAGGAGAAATATCAATAACCTCAGATATGCAGATGACACCACCCTTATGGCAGAAAGTGAAGAGGAACTCAAAAGTCTCTTGATGAAAGTGAAAGAGGAGATTGAAAATGTTGGCTTAAAGCTCAACATTCAGAAAACTAAGGTCATGGCATCTGGTCCCATCACTTCATGGCAAACAGATGGGGAAACAGTGGAAACAGTGACAGACTATCTTTCTGGGCTCCAAAATCACTGCAGATGGTGACTGCAGCCATGAAATTGAAAGATGTTTTCTCCTTGGAAGGAAACTTATGGCCAACATAGACAGCATATTAAAAAGCAGAGACATTGCTTTACCAACAAATGTCCATCTAGTCAAAGCTATGGTTTTTCCAATAGTCATGTATGGATGTGAGAGCTGGACTATAAAGAAAGCTGAGCACTGGAGAATTGATTCTTTTGGAATGTGGTGCTGGAGAAGACTCTTGAGAGTCCTTTGGACTGCAAGGAGATCCAACCAGCCCATCGTAAAGGAAATCAGTCCTGAATATTCATTGGAAGGACTGATGCTGAAGTTGAAACTTCAATAATTTGGCCACCTGATGTGAAGGACTGACTCATTGGAAAAGACCCTGATTCTGGGAAAAGTTGAAGGCAGGAGAAGGGGACAACAGAGGACGAGATGGTTGGATGGCATCACCGACTCAATGGACACGAGTTTGAGTAAACTCCGGGAGTTGGTGATGGACAGGGAGGCCTGGAGTGCTGCAGTCCATGGTGTCACAAACAGTCTGACAGGACTGAGCGACTGAGCTGAACTGAACTAAACTGAATTGGAAGAGATAAACCCAAAACTGGCAGAATCTCCATATGGGTTCCCTGAGCTATGGAGTGGGGCTTTCCTGGTGGCTCAGCAGTAAAGAATTTGGCTGCAATGCAGGAGACCCAGGAGACATGGGTTCAATCCCTGGATGGGAAGATCTGCTGGATGAGGGCACAGCAACCCACTCCAGTATTTTTGCTTGGAGAAACCCATGAACAGGGGAGCCTGGCAGGCTACAGTCCATAGGGTCGCAAAGGGTCAGGCATGATTGGAGCAAGTGAACACACATGGATGCACAATCTCTGGAGTAAGGATGTATGTTAGGAAAGGTCAAATGGTAGCCCTAGAATTGCCTTTACCCACCAAAATGGTAAATCAAGTGTAATATCTTATATTGGTGCCAGCACTGAGGACTGATGCTCAAGCTGAAGCTCCAGTGTTTTGGCCACGTGATGTGAAGAGCCGACTCATTGGAAAAGCCCCTGATGCTGGGAAATATTGAGGGCAGAAGAGTAGAGGGTGTCAGAGGATGAGACGGCTGGACGGCGTCACTGAAGCAGTGGGCATGAACTCGGGCAAACTTCGGGATGTGGTGAGAGACAGTGAGGGCTGGCGTGCTACAATCCACGGGGTCGCAGAGCTGGACATGGCTGGGCTGCCTAAGAACAACGACAGCAGTGATGATTTCCGCCACCTCCCCATCCAGCTTGCCTGTTTGTGCAGGAGACAGATGTATCTCAGAGAATAACAATGGGTTTATCCCTCAATCAGATTACAAGTCCAACTGCAGCTGCTGTTCCAGATGTGGTTGTGTTGCTTGAGCAAATGAGCACATCCCCTGGCACCTAGTGTGCAGCTAATGATTCAGAAAGAATTTTCTTCTCTATGCCTGTTAACATGGATCACATATTAACAGCGATAGCTTGATTTCAGCTAGCAAGGCCAGCAATTCACTTTCCTCATCCAACCTCAACTCTGCAGTCTAGTGTCATAATACAATCTTCAGGGCCCTTGATCACTCTTCCTTCCTATAATACATCACACTGGTTTTTTAAACTGGTGCGTGCATGCGTGTTCAGCTGTGTCTGACTCTTCTACCCTGTGGACTGTAGCCCACCGGGCTCCTTTGTCCCTGGAATTCTCCAGGCAAGAACACTGGAGTGGGTTGCCGTTCCCCATTCCAGGGGATCTTCCTGACCCAGGGATCGAACCTGCATCTTCTGCATTGGCAGGCAGATTCTTTTTACCACTGCAGCATCTGGGAAGCCCTTAACCTGGTGACCTTGTGCTGATTGGACCTAGAAGGAGAGAAGCAGCAACTGCTATAGACTTGTTGGTAAGATGATTACATGCCAGAAGCTGGGAAATAAGTTCCACAAAAAGTTCAGGAGAATTATGCCTTGATGAAATTGTCTAGGGTTCAGTGGGGTCAGGCATGTCAAGACATGCTTTCCAAGTTGAAGAACAGATTGTTGCATCTGGTCCCTCTTACAACCTAAAATGAGGCACAGTGGGCCTCTTTGGATTTCAGAGGGAGCACAGTTATCACTGGGGTGTGCTGCTCTGGCCCGTGTGCTGAGCGACCTGAAAAGCTGTTCGTTTATAACGGGGCTCAGAGTAAGAGAAGGCTCTGCAACAGGTCCAGGCCACCGCGCAAGCTGATCTGCCCCTCGGACCCTGTGATCCAGCATATCCGACCATGTCTGAAGGGTCAGTGCAGGTTGGGATTCTGCCTGAAGCTGTTGGTAGCTCCTACAGTTGAATCACAGTGCGGATCCTTAACGTTTCCGTAACTGAGTTACCATGTGGACTCAGCTGTCTGTCACGTATCGGTTATTGTCTGATCCATGGAGCGATCATGCTGGGAGTGCGTGGCGGGACTCCACTGTCAACTGGAGGTGATGCATACAAGGCAGGCATATGCGGGAGTGCTGTAAATGTCAGTCAGCACACCTGGAGATTCATTGTGTCTGGAAGGAGAATAGCCAGGTGTGTGATTACATCCTGCTTCGTGTGGTGTGGCCAATAGTGTGGCTGAACAGGCAGAGACCTGGAACAAACATGATCAAAACATTGGTGACAAGGGGGCCTGGGAAAAGGTATGTGGTTAGATATCCTTGAGTGGGCAAAGAATGGGCCCTTTGTAAATGCTCACCAAAGGGTGACCTCAGTCAAGTGAGGTTTTGATTATCAAATGGACAGGGCGATCTTTCCTGCGGATACCAGTCAGCACTTTTTCCAGCCACTCCTGTCATTGCACAGTGGGCTCCTGTCATGGACAAAGTGGCCACGGTGGCAGGGATGGAGGTTAGGCATGAATCAGGAACTCACAAGGCCACTGTGTCTATAGCCATGAATGAAGGCCCAACATATGAGAAGTAATCAGATCCTTGTGAATTCCCCAACATGGCACACTTCCGTGGGGGTAACCAATCTGTTACCTGGTGACAGATTGATTACACCAAACCACTTCCATCATGGAAGGGACAACACTTTTTTTAAATACATGAATAGATGCTTAATCTGGATTTGCCTTCCCTATGTGAAATTCTGCCCAAACTGGGACGTCCTTTAGGATGCAATATGTGCTCCAAATAGTGTCTCATATACGGTGTTATTGCTCCTATAGATTCACAGATTCACTCACTATTACCCCTAGCAAACATTTTTGCTTCCTGGCCTCTCATTCTAAGAGTCAGACACGACTGAGCGACTTCACTTTCACTTTTCACTTTCCTGCATTGGAGAAGGAAATGGCAACCCACTCCAGTGTTCTTGCCTAGAGAATCCCAGGGATGGGGGAGCCTCCTAGGCTGCCGTCTACGGGGTCGCACAGAGTCGGACACGACTGAAGTGACTTAGCAGCAGCAGCAGCAGCAGTCTAAAAGTCTTGGTCTTTAAGTAGTTCTTCCACCACAAGATACTATGATCGCATTGAACTGAAAGTTACAACTGCCATCAACCACTCGGGGCATCTCGTGCCTCTGAATTAACAGGCAATGAAGGGGGTTAATGTACTAACTGGGGCACTTGATTTTAATTACTGAGGATAAATTTGACTGTTACTACACAAGCTGATCGCCGAAGAATTGATGCTTTTGAACTGTGGTGCTGGAGAAGACTCTTGAGAGGCCCTTGGACTGCAAGGAGATCCAACCAGTCCATTCTAGAGGAGACCAATCCTGGGTGTTCATTGGAAGGACTGATGCTGAAGCTGAAACTGCAATACTTTGGCCACCTCATGTGACGAGTTGACTCACTGGAAAAGGCTCTGATGCTGGGAGGGATTGGGGGCGGGAGGAGAAGGGGACGACAGAGAATGAGATGGCTGGATGGCATCACCGACTTGATGGACATGAGTTTGAGTGAACTCCGGGAGTTGGTGATGGACAGGGAGGCCTGGCGTGCTGTGATTCATGGGGTCGCAAAGAGTCGGACGCGACTGAACTGAACTGAACTGAACGCAGGGGGTTAATGAAGAGTATGTCTGGAATACAAGAGATCCTTTAGGTCAACTCATAGTACTGCCATACTCTGTGATTAAAGTCAGTGGGAAATTACAAAACCCAATATCCAATACAAATTTGCAGGACTGATAATGGTCCAGACTCCTCAAGGATGACGGTTGGGTCACCCACTGGGCAAATATAATGGTCATTCAGATACACCAACGTGGCTAAGCTACAGTCCCTAGTTACTCACTCAAACCCCAATCTCGAAGTTGCCATGAAGGTATTTTGTAGATGTGATTAAAGTTCATAATCAATTGATCTGAAGTAAAGAAGATTATCGTAGATAATCTGGTCATGTGAGGAGCTGCAGAAATGAGGACTGTGGTAGTTATGAGCGTTTCTTCCTATTTTTAAGGCATATATTTGCATTTATATATTAACCGGCTAATTCTCTTTTCTTATGATTTAACATGTGCTCAGTCGCTTCAGTCGTGTCTGACTCTTTGTGACTCTTTGGACTGTAGCCTGTAGGCTCCTCTGTGCATAGGATTCTCTAGGCAAGAATACTGGAGCGGGTTGCCATGCCCTCCTCAAGGGGGTCTTCCTGACCTAGAAATGGTGGAATTCTAGGTTTCCATCCAATGGAATGCTCATCTCCTGCAACTCCTGCATTGCAGGTGCATTCTGTACTGCTGAGCCACTGGGGAAGCCCTATTATTTAACATAAAATCCATTAATAATCATTAACATTCCATCTCAGATTTGAGGAACAGAATGTCAAAGAAGACAGAACTTCACTTGAGGGCTTTTCCCTACATATTTCAGACTGGCCTCCACAACTACGTAAACCAATTCCTTGCAGTAGGTATCTTAATATATGTCTCTTACTTGTTCTGCTTCTCTGGTAAACCTTAACAGATACACTTGATTTAATCCTGTTGTGGATCTGGCAATGAGTATCTGCTCGTCAGCCTTAGCAATGGGGCTGAAAGCACTGCTGGATTCAAGGAGACTTTCCAGATGGGTAATTCTGATTTATGGTAAATACAGTAATGACCTCCTCATCTATAATGAATATCTTTTGGTTGAGGTAGGTGTGCATCACTCCACAGAATATGCTTTTTTGGGGAAAAAGAGGCAGGGGTTTCTCTGGGCAAGTAAGTGTGAGAAATGATCTTAAAAAGATGGCTCTATTTCAGGATGCCTTATATGGTGATACTGGGCCTGAGAAGTCCCAAAGGAACATAAAATAAGGTACCTTCTCATCTTGTTTGAATATGGAATATTTTCTTCCCCACGGGGTATTGCAACACTAGAATTGCATGAGAGATACTTTAGGAAACACTTATCCATACATTCATGGTCCGTAAATAAAATTCTGAGTGAGAGGAATCTTATCTCCTTTGGTTGACTTTTTCTTTAGCCACGGTAAATTAGACTGTAACCCTACTTTTAAGGATATTTTATAGTAAAGACAAAGAACCAAGAATTAAAGAGTGTTCTGAAATTATATTTGAGAGAAGAATTTTCACATCCTAGTCTCAAAAGGATACTCAGTGGAAGCAGTATGTCAAGAGAATTTATCATTATTTGCATACATTATTATGCTTATACCCAGCTGGCGAAATGGAAATCTTGTAGTCTGTACATTTAGGATTCCTCGATAGAAACCCTCGCGTGCGTGCCTCTGTGAGTGCATATGCACACAAGTACACACAGTTTACAGTAGACGTTCAACCAATTCACAGGTTAGAGTGGATGAATATGGCTTGTTTTTATTCAGCCACTTAATATTTATTTTAGAATTATCATACTCTTCAATTTCCCTCTCTGATTTTTCCAGCAGTTGAAAAAAAAAAAAGAAATTAAAGCAATGCTGCAAAATTAAATATTCTAAATTGGCTTAATTTTAAAAGACTAAATTGTAAACTCCAGAGACTTGGGTAGAGTGTCTCAGGTTATGCTGCCACCTTAGTATTTTCCGACTTTTCTCTGTAAGGCATATGTTTCTCCTGCTCTCTACTCTCTCCTTGCCAAACATTTTGCGGAGTATCTTTAGCTTTCTCATTTTTGTATCTTTTACTTTACATTCTAAAAAAAAAAATTATTCTCCACTAGATCTGATAAAGTACACTTCAAACAGCATAAAATCTAATTTACGTGTTTCAGCAGCATGAAGATACTGCTGCCATTTCTTTGTGCTATAGAGTAGTATATGCTGTGTGCATGCTGGACCACAGAATCCACTCAACAGGGATGCTGTGAAAAGATTGCATCTTCTCAGGAAAAGTGACGAGTTTCTGGGAAAAATCCTTTTCATCCTTAATGCATTAGCAGATTTAGTAGCAACTCACACACATACAGATTTATGCTCTTACTCCTCTAGCAAACAAAGGTCACTGCTCTCTGCGACCCCTGCACCTTATCCGCTCAGCACTAACTCTGCTGTCCTTTGCCCAATGCATGGCCCCCCAAGTCCTCTGAGTGACCTTGCCCAGCAGTGGTCCAGCTCTTGCATTTCCACCCTCAGGACCCCTGGTCTGTATCACTGTATTACTTTATCCTTGGGTTGTTACACTTGCTTCTCATATTTTGTCCTCTCACAGATGTTGTCCATGCCATCATGCAGTCCAGCACTTAGAATAAAGCTAAACTCATGGTTAGTATTTTTAGAAGCTGAAACTCCAATACTTTGGCCACCTGATGTGAAGAGCTGACTCAATGGAAAAGACCCTCATGCTGGAAAAGATTGAAGGCAGGAGAAGGGGACGACAGAGGATAAGATGGTTGGATGGCATCACCTACTCGATGGACATGAGTTTGAGTAAACTTCGAGAGTTGGTGATGGACAAGGAAGCCTGGAACGCTGTAGTCCATGGGGTCGCAAAGAGTCAGACATGACTGAGCGACTGAACTGAACTGAAGTACTATTATAAGTATTAGAAAGTGAAAAGCGAAAGCATTCGTCACTTAGTCACGCTAGGCTCCTCTGCCCATGGGATTTTCCAGGCAAGAATACTGCGGTGGGTTGCCATTCCCTTCTCCAGGGGATCTTCCCAACCCAAGGATTGAACCCGGGTCTCCTGCACTGTAGGCAGAATTCTTTACTCTCTGAGTATGCTCAGTTAATTAAAGGTGAAGAGTTGGTAACTTGTTTTAGAAGGTGCATCACATTTTTAATGATGAGCATTAAGTAAGTGAACAACCACCTATCAGCTGCCACTTCTGTTATGAACTCATGCGTGCATGCTCGGTGGCTCAGTTGTGTCCGACTCTTTGAGACCCCAAGGACTGCAGCCCGCCAGGCTCCACTGTCCTTGGGATTGTCCAGGCAAGAATACCAGAGTGGGTTGTCATGCCCTCCTCCAAGGGATCGTCTGTCCCGACCCAGGGATCGGACCTGCGTCTCTTATGTCTCCTGCATTGTTAGGCGGGTGAACTTTGTAGCACAAATCTTGCCTATTCTCTTGAAGGAAATGAAGCGTCTGGTGCAGACTTCCCAGTCTGCCTCTTTTACTGGTGTTCCTGGTATTGGTTGATAGCAAGAGATGCTTCATAGGTGCTGGGAAAGGACTCTTAACCTTTACAGAAGAAAGGGGAGCAATAGATTCCATAGATGGAACCAGGAACACCAACCTTGACAGCAACCTTGCGCACTGGCAGCCTATTTTATCAAGATCCCCAGGCATAGTCGCTTTGTGCAGCTCAGAGACTCAGGAATGATGCTTGTCTCAGAAGGACAGGAAAATGTTCCTAATATTCTGACCCTCAAGCTGGTAACAGCTGTTTGAAAATAGGAAAGAAAATCATGACCCAAAGCATCAAGGCCATCCTGCTTTTTCCAAGCCAGAAAAAGAACTGTGTTTGATCTATGGCAGGGGTTTATTTGAACAGAAGTTTCTAAGGGATTTGGAGTATAATTTTGTATGCTAGAGCTTGCCTGAGTGAGAATTCCCAAAGGAAGGACCTATTCCCCTCACGCATTGCTCTTTGCATGTCAAAGTCAATGTTTCCATATACATGGCTTTTGAGACTTTTCTGTTTCTAAGTTTGTTACACTAGCCCTCCAGACATAACTATCTCTTCCCAGAGAGTTGCCTCTTCCTGGAGTATGTGGGAAAAGAATACATCACACTTCTGGAAGTGTTTCTCTTTTTCTTTTTTTGTGTTTTCCTAATTTTATAGAATGGAGTCACCAGGCTCTTTCATCCATGGGATTTTCCAGGCAAGAATACTGGAGTGGGTTGCCATTTCCTTCTCCAGGAGATCTTCCTGATCCAGGGATTGAACCCCAGTCTCCTGCATTGCAGGCAGACTCTACCATCTGAACTACCAGTTAAGCCCCAAATTTATAGAATGAGCTTGTATTATTTTTACGATGGAAAAAAGTCTATCTATACCTATACCTCTAGAGGCAGCAACAGGATTGGTTCTGTTCATAGCTCTTTACAATTTTTTAAAGATTGTTTTTTTTGGATGTGGACTATTTAAAAAGTCCTTACTGAATTTGTTACAATATTGCTTCTGTTTTATGTTCTGGTTTTTTGGCCACGAGGCAAGCGAGATTTTAGCTCCCGGACTAGGGATCAAACCCAAACCCCCTGTGTTGGAAGGTGAGGTCTTAACCACTGGACTGCCAGGGAGGTCCCTGTTCATTAGTCTTGCTTTTCAATTGTCATTAGAGAATTCTGTGCTTGGGATACTATAGTTACTGCATCCATCTCGAACTCTGATGGAACTTTTAGGACCCCCAAACTCTGGTCCTTCTCACTGTATATCTTTTCATGTTTTTAAGACTCATTTTCTGTTTGAATTAAGACAACATCTCCCCATGTCCTGTGTCCCCTCCCCCGCAGCACGTGTCTGCCCCTTTGCCCTGTGCTTGCCTGCCCCTGGCGGCCTCCCCTCTGCCTCAGTGATCCTACCCGCCTGTCAAAGCTCATCTCCGATTCAGGGCACTTTCTTGACTCCCCCAGGTCCATCCAGACACAGCTGTCCTTTCTCTGAATTGTTACTACCCTTATTTTCTGCAGCAATAGTAAACTCCTAGCAGTATCACCTTGCATTTGAGCAGCTCTGTGCTATTTTCAGAGCCTGTTCACACCTGTTACTTCATATGAGGACCCGGATTAGGGGAAGAGTGAGGCACTCACCCTCAGGCTTCTGCAAGTGCTGCGGTCTGGGTACCATCTTTGTTTGAAATGTTGATATTTTGTCCACAGGGTCGCGAAGAGTCGGACACGACTGAGAGACTGAACCGAAATGAACCGAATTTTGTTCACCATGAATTTTTCAGCATTCATTTTAATTTTTAAGTGTATTGCATCAGAATAGGATTTGGCTTGATTCCTGAGTTTTTGGTGCGTTTTAAAAGTTTGTACCTGTGGCCAGGTACAAACTGGCTTCACTCTAGTCCTGATCCGACTTCATGCAGTCCATTCAGTGAGGGGTGCCCAAGATATCACAGGTCCATTTTGCACACAATAGAAGTCCTCTTTCCCACTTGACTCCAAGCTTGTAGGCATCTTTGTGGTTGATTTTGTCTTGCCCTCCTATGTCAACATGTTGAGGTACCTGCTGGTGGCTTACTTCCAGGTGTAGCAATGTGATTGGGACCACATGCGATTGGGACCACTGAGCAGGACCCTATGGGACCTTCCCAGAACAAACTTCCCTGTGCCCTCTGTGTGTCTTTTGTCTGTAGAAAAACTTTAGTCAAAGAGTAAATTTAATCAGAGAAGTGAGAAAATGCAGAAAGGAAAAAAGTCAAGCAAGACAAAATAATAATAGCTTAGCAATTAAACAAAGTCAAGGACCTTTATGTAGCCAATATCATGGCCAGGTCCTTTGAGCTGTTTTGCAGATGCTGAAACCCCCACCAGGTGGAAGAAGTTTACTGCATGTTGCCCACAAGCACAGAGACCCCAGACTGGTTGGAACCAGAAGGTTGATGATGGTGACTCCCAATTACCTCACCACCAAATGAGAAGAATGTTCATAAGCTGATCAGGTGGCCCATAACCCCTCTCCCTCATCCTGTCTTTAAAAATCTTTCCTTGAAAGCCTTCAGGGCTTTAAGGACTTTTAAGCACCAGCTACCCAGACTCCTTGCTTGGCACCTGAAATACACACTGCACTTTCTTTAGCCAAGATCCAGTGTCAGTAGACTGGCTTTACTGTGCAATAGTGTGGATTTGAGTTTGTTTCAGTAACACACGTGGGCACCATGAACTTGTAAAAAGCTCAGTCATTGCCCTTGACCAGTCCATGAGAGCCTCTGCCTGTAGACCTCCCTGCACATCCAGGAAATGAACTTCCTCTGCTTCAGAAGGCGAGTGCCCGAGGCTGGATTCTTATCCTACCAGGTTATGGAGACTTCCTGTGTCATCTCAGTACACAGCTGGGGGTGTGTGCGCGCTTACAGGGGAGTCCCTGACTGCTGGTTATTCCTCTGTTGGTCTGAGATCATTCTCCCTGTTTGAAAACTGAAGACAGAGTGTGGGTCTAAATTACTACCTTAAGAGAACAAAGATAAGGAAAGAATGTGTTTCATTCAGTGATTAAAAAAAAATGAGCTATCGTGTCACGAAAAGAGATTGAGGAATCTTAAATGCTTATTACCAAGTGAAAGAAGCCAATACGTGTGATTCCAACTACATGACATTCTAGAAAAGGCAAAACTATGGAGACAGTGCAAAAGATCACTGGTTGCCAGGGGTTATGGGCTTGGAGAGGGGAGAGAGCTGAACAGCTTGAGCACAAAGGATTTCCAGGGCAGTGAAATCATCCTGTCTGATACTATAATGATGGATTCCCTGGTGGCTCAGAGGTAAAGAATCTGCCTTCAATTCAGGAGGCGCAGGACATGAAGGTTCAATCCCTGGGTTGGGAAGATCCCCTGGAGGAGGAAATGACAACCCACTCCAGTATTCTTGCCTGGGAAATCCCACGGACAGAGGAACCTGGTGGATTACAGTTTAAAGGGTCACAAAGAGTCGCACACGACGGAGCAACTGAACACAACACAGCATTTAATGATGGATACATGTCATTACCTTTGTCAAGACCCACATAATGTGCCAGAAGGTAGGGTCCTAATATAACCCTTGGGTCTTCCCTGGTGGCTCAGACTGTAAAGCGTCTGCCTGCAGTGTGGGAGACCTGGGTTCAATGCCTGGGTCAGGAAGATCCCCTGGAGAAAGAAATGGCAAGCCACTTCAGTATTCTTGCCTGGAAAATCCCATGGATGGAGGAACCTGGTAGGTTACAGTCCATGGGGTTGCAAAGAGTCGGACACGACTGAGGGACTTGACTTTAGCTGATAATCAAGTATCAATATCATTTAATCAATATTGTTATAATAATAAATGTATCATATTTAATGCAAGATGTTAATAATTTGGAAACTCTGAGGTGGGGATGGAGGGTGTGTAAGCAAATTCTTGGTACTGTCTGCTGCTCAATTTTTCTGTAGATGTAAAACTTAAAAAAATTAACTCTATTAATTAAAAGGAAAGCAAAAGAGAAGGAAAGAAGCCTGGTTGTCTCATCTTCCAACCAAGGGCCTTGGTTCTAAACAGGGTGTTAGCAGGAAAGCTTGGTTGGGATGGGATGAAGCAGGCTCTTTTGAGAGGCGGCACACATCTGTTCCCACCAGCCTCACTCAGAGCAGCCTGCTTTCCGTTTCCAACCCACCACCCATTCTGCATTTAGTCCAGTGGAATTTTCAGTGATGTGGGTCGTGAGGGAAGCTTCTTAAAGTTCCACGGGGATGTCAAGTTTGATCCCGATTGGAGCTGCCTTGGTTGCATGACAATGTTTTTGCTCACAAGCATCATCCAAACCTTGGCAGAGGCTGGGGTGAAGAGTCAGACAGGCCAGTGTTCTCAGATCCTGGAAGCGTTAGACTGCGATAGGAGGAAAGTGTTTACACCTAGACACAGCAGCCCCGGGGGTGACTCAGAGCTGAGGTTTCTTGAGAAGAAAGAAGGGGTGACTGATACTTGCAGAGGAGCCCACATGCGTGAACGATGAGGGCAATGGGGAACTAGAAGAGACCGACCCCCACCCACCCCGCTAGGGTGATGAAGAACAAGATTAGAGTGGCAGCCACCAATGTTTCCCATGAGCCAGGCCCCAGAGTAAGCGTTTTACAAGTAGAAAGTTATTTAGTCATGACAACAGAGATGAGCTCTATGAATCTCCCACTCTACAGATGAGAAAACTGATATTCTCTGTCCATGGAATTCTCCAAGCAAGAATAGCCATTCGCTTCTGTAGGGGATCTTCCCGACCCAGGGATCAAACCCAGGTCTTCTGTATCACAGGCAGATTCTTTACAGTCTAAGCCACTAGGGAAGCCCCACCACCAAAAACAGAGGTGGGGTCTACCAATATCCCATTCTACAAGTGAGAACACTGATACTAGATTTGGTTGTGTGGATAAGACTGCATAGTCAGTAAAGCAGAATGAAATTATTATTATTATTTTAATTTATTTATTTTAATTGGAGGCTAATTACTTTACATTATTGTATTGGTTCTGCCATACATTGACATGAATCTGCCCCGGGTGTACATGTGTTTCACATCCTGAACCCCTCTTCCACCTCCCTCCCCATCCCACCTCTCTGTTCATCCCAGTACACCAGCCCCGAGCATCCTGTATCATGCACATATGATAATATACATGTTTCAATGCCATTCTCCCAAATCATCCCACCCTCGCCCTCTCCCACAGAGTCCAAAAGACTGTTCTATACATCTGTGTCTCTTTTGCTTTTGAACTGTGGTGTTGGAGAAGACCCTTGAGAGTCCCTTGGACTGCAAGGAGATCCAACCAGTCCATTCTAAGGGAGATCGATCCTGGGTGTTCATTGGAAGGACTGATGCTGAAGCTGAAACTGCAATACTTTGGCCACCTCATGCGACGAGTTGACTCACTGGAAAAGACACTGATGCTGGGAAAGGTTGGGGGCGGGAGGAGAAGGGGACGACGGAGAATGAGATGGCTGGATGGCATCACCGACTCTCTGGACATGAGTTTGAGTGTACTCCGGGAGTTGGTGATGGACAGGGAGGCCTGGCGTGCTGTGATTCGTGGGGTTGCAGAGAGTCGGACACGACTGAGCAACTGAACTGAACTGAACTGAACTGAATAAAGGGTTATCATCTTTCTAAATTCCATATATGTGCGTTAATATACTGTATTGGTATTTTTCTTTCTGGCTTACGTCACTCTGTATAATAGGCTCCATTTTCATCCACCTCATTAGAACTGATTCAAATGTATTCTTTTTAATTGCTGAGTAATACTCCATTGTGTAAATGTACCACATCTTTCTTATCCATTCGTCTGCAGATGGACATCTAGGTTGCTTCCATGTCCTGGCTATTATAAACAGTGCTGCGATGAACATTGGAGTACATGTGTCTCTTTCAATTCTGGTTTACTTGGTGTGTATGCCCAGAAGTGGGATTGCTGGGTCTTATGGCAGTTCTTTTTCCAGTTTTTTAAGGAATCTCCACACTGTTCTCCATAGTGGCTGTACTGGTTTGCATTCCCACCAACAGTGTAAGAGGGTTCCCTTCTCTCCACACCCTCTCCAACATTTATTGCTTGTAGACTTTTGGATAGCAGCCATTCTGACTGGAGTGAAATGGTACCTCATTGTGGTTTTGATTTGCATTTCTCTGATTATGATCATGATGTTGAACATCTTTTCATGTGTTTGTTAGCCAGAGAATGAAATTAAAATCCAGTCTTCTAGCTCAAGACAAAGGCCTTTCCCCAAACCACATGGCCTTTGATTAGCTCCCTGCTGCCAAGAAGAGCCATGGTTACCAGCTCTATAAGTTAACATTCCACCCTCCCTGTAAGGACCTACTGGAAGAGTATTTTGTCCACGGACTTTCCTGTTCTCAGCCAGACTCATCCCTCTGCCTGTGATGCTTGAGGAAGTTTGGGTTTACAGTGGCCATGTGTAGCAGGGTGAATGTGTGTGCATGCTAAGTTGCTTCAATCGTGTCTGGTTCTTTGGGACCCTATGGACTGTAACCCACCAGGTTCCTCTGTCCATGGGATTCTCCAGGTATGAATACTGGAGTGGGTTGTCATGCTTTCCTCCAGGAGATCTTCCCAGCCCAGGGATCCCCATCTGGGGTAGGGGTGAATAATCCCACATTCATGTGCAATCAGAACCTCAGAAGATGACCTTATGGAAATTCTGTCTTGGTGGATGTAATTAAGTATCTTGAGATCATGCTGGATAGAGTGGATCTTAAATTTTCCTTTTGAGAAGAAAGGAACCCAGAGACATAGGGAAGAAGACATGTGAAGTCAGAGGCAGAGACAGGAGTGGTGTGGCCACAAGCCAAGGAATGCCAGGAACCACCAGAGACTGGAGGAGGCGGAGAAGGATTCTCCCCTAGAGACGTTGGAAGGAGATGCTGCTGACAGCTTGATTTCAGATGTCTGGCCACCAGAATTGAGAGAAAATCGACATTTATTGTTTTCACCCACCAAGTTTGTGTGATTTGTTATGACCACCCTGGGAAACCAATACCCCAGTATTACAGGTATTTGAATTCACACCCACCCTTCAGGAGAGGTGCCTCACTGCAGCTAGTATGGGGCCTTCCCTAGCATCCTGACACTCGGTGAGCCTGTAAACTTTTACACTGTGCTGAGTCACAGTGAATGTCCGCTGGCTGCTCTCTGTCACTTGTTCTGATGCTCAGAGATCCAGTGACTGGATCTGGGTTTCTCAGCGCAGGGTGTGTGCCCACCCAGCTCCAGGGATGTGTGAATTGCTAGCAGAGCTGGGTGCTACGGTTCCCAACCAGCACCCCAGATTCTCCATCTGCTTGTTATGACTTGCATCTGAGAAACGCTGTCAGGATTCTCATAAAATGTTCTAGGTGGACATAACAGTGTCCTTCAGAAACTCACATGTTTCTTAGCTCTTCTAAGCCTCAGTCATTAAGGAGACATGTTATTCTGAGCCCAGATTGGGGTTATAATTCTTAAGAACCTCTAGACTCATATCCACCCCTTTTGAGATCAGCTGTTTTATTAAAACAGAAGGGAGGAAGGAAGCATCTTCTTAGACAACAGAGCCCCAGGAACAACAATTTCCTCCTAGACCGTTGATTTTCTCCAGAGGTTAAGGAGAGTTATGGAGGCTGATTCAATGGGCACACATGGTGAGAATCAGTGGATTCCATGTATCATAGTTCCATTGGCTCCATACACACCCAAAAGTGAAGAGGACCAGGAAAACTTATGTTGCAAACAAATTCTGAGCAATAGAGAAAATTCTAGAAACACATTTAAAAGGAGATTTTAGACACTGGCACTGTTCACAAGCAAACCTCATTACACTGCTGAGACACACTGCTGTGCTCTCATAATTAACAGGCATCCAGGTCTTAACATCTGGGAATAATGCACCAAAATTGCATTATCTCAGTGCATTGGATTTTTGTCATTGTTACATTTTGTTTATATGTTGTTAATAAAGAATAACGTGTGCATTGGTTAGCATGCAGTGTTAACAAATAAAAACAATATCTAACACTAGTTGAGTGCTTACTAGGGAGTAGAATTGATGCTTTTGAACTGTGGTGCTGGAGAAGACTCTTGAGAGTCCCTTGTACCTCAAGGAGATCCAACCAGTCCATTCTAAGGGAGATCAATCCTGGGTGTTCATTGGAAGGACTGATGCTGAAGCTGAAACTGCAATACTTTGGCCACCTCATGCGACGAGTTGACTCACTGGAAAAGACGCTGATGCTGGGAGGGATTGGGGGCGGGAGGAGAAGGGGACGACAGAGAATGAGATGGCTGAATGGCATCACCGACTCTGTGGACATGAGTTTGAGTGAACTCCGGGAGTTGGTGATGGACAGGGAGGCCTGGCGTGCTGTGATTCATGGGGTCGCAGAGAGTCGGACACGACTGAGCAACTGAACTGAACTGAACTGAACTGAACTGAAGGGAGTAGAAAGGCAAAGGATAAAGTGGTTTATATGTATGTGTTTGCTCTGGAGGTTATGACAAAATGCCAAAGGCTCAGTGGCTTAAACAATATTATTTCTCTCTCTTCTGGAGGCTGAGAACTCCAAGATCAAGTTGCTGGCAGATGTGGGTTTTGGTGAAGGCCCTCTTCCTGGTTTGCAGACCATGGCCTTTTCTCTGTATCCTCATTGGAGTCCCCTTTTCTTCTTATAAGGGCACTAATCCTATTGTGGGGGCCCCACCCTCATGACATCATCTGAAACTAATCATTTCCCAGAGGCCCCACCTCTCAGTACTTCCTCTTTGGGTGTTAAAGTCTTCAACACATAAATTTTGTGGCAACACAAACTTTCAGGCTATAGAACATTATTAATTTTTTAACCTCCAAAACAGATCTTTGAGGAAAGTTTGTGCATTTTACAGGTAACGGAAGTAAGGGTGAGAAAGGTTGAATTTCCTTGCTGAGGGTCACACAGGATGTGGACAGGATGTGAACACAGGTCTGGGTGGCCATTGCCCAAGGGTCATTCTGTAGGTGATATGTATGAGACACCTTCTTTTCCCTTTTCCATGGGAGGCATTCTTAATGAGCATAGTGCTTTCTTCTTGATGAGCTCTGATTTCCTACTACCCTTTTTAGCCCAGCCTTCCAAGCCATCAGAATTCATCAGCTGGAGTTGGTGTCGCCACAGGAGATGCAAACTCCGTGCCCTCCTTCGGACACAATGCTTTCCATCTTGGTGTGATGCTGGTCCATTGCACTCAAGCCAGAAGTTTATTAGCTGCCACAGTGGGGAAGAGGTAGGGTTAGGGACCTTTTATATGCAATGGAATGTTGCTCAGGCATAAAAAAGAACACATTTGAGTCAGTTCTAATGAGGTGGATGAACCTAGAGCCTATTATACAGAGTGAAGTAAGTCAGAGAGAGAAAAACAAATATCCCATATATATGGAATCTAGAAAAGTGGTACTGATGAACCTGTATGCAGGGCAGCAATGGAGACGCAGATTAGAGAAGGGATTTATGGACACAGATGGGGGAAGGAAAAGCTGGGATGAATTGAGAGAGTAGCAATGAAACATATACATTACCATAAGTATAATAGATTTCCAGTGTGAATTTGCTGTGTGACTCAGGGAACTCAAACCCAGTGCTCTGTGACATCCTAGAGAGGTGGGATGGGGTGGGAGATGGGAGGGAGGTTCAAGAGGGAGGGAACATTTGTATACCTATGGCTGATTCATGCTGATGTATGGCTGAAACCATCACAATATTGCAAAGCAATTATCTTCCAATTAAAAATAAAATTTAAAAAATTGTTTAATTTTGGAAAGAATATTTAATATGAGATATACTCTACACATGGACATCACCAGATGGTCAACATCGAAATCAGATTGATTATATTCTTTGCAGCCAAAGATGGAGAAGCTGTATACAGTTTGCGAAAACAAGACCAGGAGCTGACTGTGGCTCAGATCATGAACTCCTTATTGCGAAATTCAGACTTAAATTGAAGAAAGTAGGGAAAACCACTAGACCATTCAGATATGACCTCAATCAAATCCCTTATGATTATACAGTGGAAGTGAGAAATAGATTTAAGGGAGTAGATCTGATTGATGGAGTGCCTGATGAACTCTGGACAGAGGTTCGTGACATTGTACAGGAGACAGGGACCAAGACCATCCCCATGGAAAAGAAATGCAAAAGAGCGAAATGGCTGTCTGAGGAGGCCTTACAAATAGCTGTGAAAAGAGGAGAGGCGAAAAGCAAGGGAGAAAAGGAAAGATATAAGCATCTGAATGCAGAGTTCCAAAGAATAGCAAGGAGAGATAAGAAAGACTTCCTCAGTGATCAATGCAAAGAAATAGAGGAAAACAACAGAATAGGAAAAACAAGAGACCTCTTCAAGAAAATTAGAGATTCCAAGGGAACATTTCATGCAAAGATGGGCTCGATAAAGGACAGAAATGGTATGGTCCTAACAGAAGCAGAAGATATTAAGAAGAGGTGGCAGGAATACACAGAAGAACTGTACAAAAAAGATCTTCATGACCAAGATAGTCACGATAACGTGATCACTGACCTAGAGCCAGACATCTTGGAATGTGAAGTCAAGTGGGCCTTAGAAAGCATCACTACTAACAAAGCTAGTGGAAGTGATGGAATTCCAGTTGAGCTATTTCAAGTCTTGAAAGATGATGCTGTGAAAGTGCTGCACTCAATATGCCAGCAGATTTGGAAAACTCAGCAGTGGCCACAGGACTGGAAGAGGTCAGTCTTTATTCCAATCCCAAAGAAAGGCAATGCCAAAGAATGCTCAAACTACCGCACAATTGCACTCACCTCACACGCTAGTAAAGTCATGCTCAAAATTCTCCAAGCCAGGCTTCAGCAGTATGTAAACCGTGAACTCCCAGATGTTCAAGCAGGTTTTAGAAAAGGCAGAGGCACCAGAGATCAAATTGCCAACATCCGCTGGATCATGGAGAAAGCAAGAGAGTTTCAGAAAAACATCTACTTCTGCTTCATTGACTATGCCAAAGCCTTTGACTGTGTTGATCACAATAAACTGTGGAACATTCTGAAAGAGATGGGAATCCTAGACCACCTGACCTGCGTCTTGAGAAACCTGTATGCAGGTCAGGAAGCAACAGTTAGAACTGGACATGGAACAACAGACTGGTTCCAAATAGGAAAAGGAGTACGTCAAGGCTGTATATTGTCACCTTGCTTATTTAACTTATATGCAGAGTACATCATGAGGAACGCTGGGCTGGAAGAAGCACAAGCTGGAATCAAGATTGCTGGGAGAAATATCAATAACCTCAGATATGCAGATGACACTACCCTTATGGCAGAAAGTGAAGAGGAACTCAAAAGCCTCTTGATGAAAGTGAAAGAGGAGAGTGAAAAGGTTGGCTTGAAGCTCAACATTCAGAAAACAAAGATCATGGCATCTGGTCCCATCACTTCATGGGAAATAGATGGAAAAACAGTGGAAACAGTGTCAGACTTTATTTTTTGGGGCTCCAAAATCACTGCAGATGCTGACTGCAGCCATGAAATTAAAAGACGCTTGCTCCTTGGAAGGAAAGTTATGACCAACCTTGATAGTACATTAAAAAGCAGAGACATTACTTTGCCAACCAAGGTCTGTCTAGTCAAGGCAATGGTTTTTCCCGTGGTCATGTATGGATGTGAGAGTTGGACTGTGAAGAAAGTTGATCGCTGAAGAATCGATGCTTTTGAACTGTGGTATTGGAGAAGACTCTTGAGAGTCCCTTGTACTGCCAGGAGATCCAACCAGTCCATTCTAAAGGAGATCGATCCTGGGTGTTCATTGGAAGGACTGATGCTGAAGCTGAAACTGCAATACTTTGGCCACCTCATGTGACGAGTTGACTCACTGGAAAAGACTCTGATTCTGGGAAACGTTGGGGGCGGGAGGAGAAGGGGACGATGGAGAATGAGATGGCTGGATGGCATCACCGACTCTGTGGACATGAGTTTGAGTGTACTCCGGGAGTTGGTGATGGACAGGGAGGCCTGGCATGCTGTGATTCATGGGGTTGCGGAGAGTCGGACACGACTGAGCGACTGAACTGAACTGAACTGATACTCTCTAAACGAAGTTTTGAGTGTACAATATAGTATTGGTTACTATAAGTACAGTGCTATACAGAAGCCCTTTAGAGCTTATTTATCTTGCTTAACCCGGCCTCTTGAAACGTGGCCAACACTCATGTGGACTAGCACCTTCCTCCTCCACGTGGGACGTCAGAGTCTGGGCACCTTTGCCTGCCCCACAATTCAGCCAAGCGGGAGGCCAACAGGCCAACAGCCGCCCCAACTCTGGCGGCCTCACAGGCCACATACAGAGCCTGGATCCACTTCACCCTCCTCTCCACCTGGCTGGTTCCCACTGCCGTCCTAACCTGGAGGAAGGAGTCAGGGCTTCAGGGTGAGATCAGGGGCCTTTGACTGTCGCATCAATGGCCTGCTAGCAGCGTGCCCTGGACACCTCGTCCAACTTCTTTCAGCTGTGGGCTCCTCATTTTATTTTTGAAATTCTTTTTTCTAAAGAAGATTTATTTACTTATTTTGTTTTTTGATGAGTGAGTCTTTGTTGTAGCTAGGCTTTCTAGAGTTGCAGCATGAGTTAAAGTTGCTCAGTCGTGTCCGATTCTTCATGACCCCATGGACTATCCAGTCCATGGAATTCTTCAGGCCAGAATACTGGAATGGGTAGCCTTTCCCTTCTCTAGGGGATCTTTCCAACCCAGGGATGGAACCCAGGCCTCCCACATTGCAGGCAGATTCTTTACCAGCTGAGCCACCAGGAAAGCCCATAGTTGCAGTGAGCGGGGGCTACTCTAGTTGTGATGTGCGGGCTTCTCACTGAGGTGGCTTCTCTTGTTGTGGAGCTTGGGCTCTAGGGCGCTCAAGCTTTAGTAGTTGCAAGGCAGGGGCCCAGTAGCTGCAGCTCAATAGCTGTGGCCCAAGGCCTTAGTTGCTCTGCGGCACATGGGGTCTTTCTTCTCAGACCAGGAATTGAACTGGTGTTCCCAGCGTTGCAAGGTGGGTCCTCAACCACTGGACCACCAGGGAGGCCTAGCCTCCTCCTTTTACAATGAGGGCATTATGAGGACTGGACATGATAATGCGAATACGGTGATCTTGGCAGCTGATGTGCACTCAGTAAATGGAAGACACACATTTCAGCCGTGATTGTTGACAGTTACTTTCTCTGTGTCTGTTCTATCGATATTTCTCCGAGCAGAGGGTAAGTTCTTTGAAACTGAAGCCTCCCTGGGAGCACTTCCCAGAGCTTGCTTTGCACACAGTAGGGCGGACTGAACACTATTCCCTGAATCATGGTCAATGCAACTATTTTAAAATTCTGGCCTCAGTTGACCTGGATTCTGTTCTCTTTTGTCTTCTACCTTGAATCCAGGCCAGCATCTGGGAAAATAGTTTAAACAACAGCGAGTGAACAGGGGGTTGGCGCGTTCTCCCATCATCTGTGTGTGGAACTGTCTGCAGCTGTAAACAGAGTTGCTTGGAGGCCCTCTTGGGATGAGTTGAGCCTGGGAGGAGGGTGGGGAGAGGGTGGTTGAAGCCCAGAAGTGTCCTGATGGGCCTGGGGCTCTGCATCTCTGGATGCTCACTGCAGACCTTCTGGGAGGTAGACCCCGGGGTGCGCTTATCCGTCCTCTAATGGGGATGCTGTAAAGGATGCTGATGTTTTCATGTTGGGGAATACTGAATTTTTATGCGGCATCTCAAGAGGATGGATCTGCTGCTCTACCTTGGAATCCCCAAATACATGAACACATTTCTTTGGGAGTTTGCAGTGAATTTTATTTTATTTTTTATTTTATTTTTCGAGTTTGGTATTAATTTTATTCTGTTTTCTGTATAACTTTAAGTACATAAAGGTTTATTTCCACAGGCCTCAGGAAATGGGTAGAAATCACAGGACAATCTCTCTTCCCACCAAAAAAAGTTGCATATTTTGGTAAAGTGTTTGTCCTAGAGGAAAAACTGAAATTTGCATTAGCAAGGCTGTGCAAGATTTTTACACAAGACCTAAAAAGAGCCTGCAGTGGAGATTTTAGTCCTTTGTTCAGGTGCCCAGACAGAAGCCAAAAGTGAGTATGACAGAGCCATGGAAGCAGTGAAGATGGACAGTGGGCACCTACAATGGAAGGAGAAAGGGGAGACAGATTTCTGGGGATGGTGTGGTTTTCCTTTATTTATTTATTTTTTTCACTCTTTTTAAGTCATCTCTGTAGGAAGGTGCTGGGCAGGGGCCCGAGAGAGAAAGGGTCCAAGACTCCTTGAGCTGGCCTGGGTGCAGGGCACCACCACAGCAGCTAACACAGGACAACCTACTGTCATGTTTGGGCAGGTGCAGGGTGGAATGCAGAAGAGGAATGCTTGTGGGAAATCATTTTGCTAGGAATGCTAGATGGCCAAGCTTCAGCCTTTGGTCCCGTGCAACCCTTGCCTCACTTGTCAATAGTGACAATTAGTTTAAGTTAGAAGAACTAACTAGGATCAGCTTCTGTTACCTTCACACTCGTTAGAAAAAGGTTAACTTGTGTGAACATTCTGACGTGTTAATTCCTGGGACTGCTATAGTCGTCTCAAAAGACTATTTGTTGATCAAATAACCCCAAAGGCTGAAAGCTAAAACACACCTGTCCTGGTCTGCAGTTGCTTAAGAATGGACTGGCGGTGTGCTTGAGCTGATATGAAAGAGCTGCACCTTCCTGCGGAAGATCAACTGACCTGCTGTCCCACCCCAAATCTCAGCCTGAGGTATATTTCAGTGAAGGCAGGTAGCTGTGCTTCTCAAAGAAGAGAAGCAGTGGGAGTTTGCAGTGAATTTTAATGAACACAGTCAAGCTGGGAATAAAACAGAAAAGGTGGTGCCTGATGCCCAGGGGAATCTAATACTGATTATTTTTGAAAGCAGAAGGCAATTGGACTACAAAAAAAAAAAAAAAAATCAGCAGACACATTTAAAATGGAGTTAGAAAGAGCTGGCAGAAGAACTATAAGGAATATTAATAAAGTAATGAGTTTGAGCCGAGTCATGGAAAGGTCAGAAATGTTTTCCTTAAGGTCATGGATCCATCTGTAGTGACTTTAATTAAGAATAATAGGGTTGGAACACCTCTGCTCTTATCCCTGAGTCATTACCATCCCAGGTGGAGAGACCCCATCTTTAAGGACATGGGCAGAAAGCTAATGTGATGAAGGCCTGATTTTCACATTTCTCCAGTACCAAACATGTGGGTATAGGAGAAGGTGACAAGAAAGATCTCTTACTGCTCAAGGCACTTGCTCATGCAGTTTTGGGGCCATTCAGTACTTATTGATCACTTAAGAAAGCTGCTTGTGGATTTCCAGCTTTCCTCCTGCATTAATTTTAGACAAATAATATTCATCAAAGAGCTTGTCATTCTTGCTTGGATGAGAGGTAAATATATGAAGATTTAGCAGAGTTTGGGACCCATGACAGAAGCTAGTCATGGAACATGGAGCTTCTTTTTAAAAACATCTTAGAAAAATTCTTTTATTTACTTGTTTATTTTTGGCGGTGCTGAGTCTTCATTGCTGCACAGGATTTTCTCTAGTTGTGGTGAACAGGCTTCTCGTTGCGTGGCTTCTGTTGTGGGGCTTGGGCTCTAGAGTGCACAGGCTTTAGTAGTGGTGGCCCGCAGGCTCTAGAGCACAGGTATGGTAGTTGCATTGTACCAGTTCAGCTGCTATGAGGCGTGTGGGATCTTCCAGGATCAGGGATTGAATCTGTGTCTCCTACATTGGCAGGTGGATTCTTTACCACTGAGCCACTAGGGAAGCCTTAAAAATCTTTTTTGATATAGGCTAGAATGTTCACTTAATTTGCTCTGGGAATGGTATTAACATAACACAACAAAATGTCTTCTTACTGAGAACATCTTTCTTATTCTCACTTCCACGTTAGTTCACATGCTTCATACCATGTGGCCAATGTCCACGTGACCATGACCGATTATCGACATGCCCTCCACATCCCCAGTCTTTACGATGTGACCTTGCCACTTCATCCACCAATAGGTAGAGTCTGCTCCCCTACACCCTTCACCTTAACTCTGGGTTGATCTTGGGATTTGCTTTGGACCACAGAGGTGAAGTTGCCAGTTCTCTTTGTCTCTTGGAAGCCAGCCCAGGTTGGCCTGCATCAGGATTGAGAGACCACGTGGAGCAGAGCCGAGCCATCTCGGCCAACGTCAGAGCTGATCTGGATGCGCGTGTGACTCCCATCAAGACTGGGAAGAGAATTGTCTAGAGCAGCCCAACTCAAGTTGCTGACCGCTGAACTTTGGAGAACTTTGTTACACAGCAAAAGTTAGCTAATAACCTCTCTCTAACCTAAGAGAGGTTCTTCTGTTAAGCTATCACTTAAAAAAAAGTGACCCTCATTGTAGAGTCATCATCAAAAAGATTGATACTTCTTTTGGAAGCTTTACCATTTCATTACTTAAAAAATAAATTTAGGGTAAATAGCTACATCAACATTGTCAGACTGTGAACGTGGTGAGTTAAAGCCTCTTCATTTCCAGTCATCCCCGTCTCAGTTCTAAGTCTTCTTTGCAGCTGGGGAAGGACCTTGGGACATAAAGTGGAAGTCACTCCAGGAGTTCTTTTCTAGGCTGTGGAATTTCAGTTGAGCTCTTTAAAATTCTAAAAGATGATGCTGTTAAAGTGCTGTACTCAGTTTGCCAGCAAATTTGGAAAGCTCAGCAGTGGCCACAGGACTGGAAGAGATCAGTTGTCATTCCAATCCCAAAGAAGGGCAATGCCATACAATTGGGTTCATTCCCCATGTTAGCAAGATAATGCTCAAAATCCTTCAAGTTAGGCTTTAGCAGAATGTGAACTGAGAACTTCCAGATGTACAAGCTGAATTTAGAAAAGGCAGAGGAACCAGAGATAAAGTTCCCAACATCTGTTGGGTCATAGAGAAAGCAAGGGGATTCCAGAAAAAATGTCTACTTCTGCTTCATGGAGCACATTAAAGCTTTTGTGTGGATCATGACAAACTGTGGAAATTTCTTAAAGAGATGGGAATACCAGACCACCTTACCTGCCTCTGGAGAAACCTGTATGCAGGTCAAGAAGCAGCAGTTTGAACTGGACATGGAACAATGGACTGGTTCAAAATTGGGAAAGGAGTACATCAAGGCTGTCTATTGTCCCACTGCTTATTTAAATTCTATGCAGAGTACATCATGAGAAATGCTGAGCTGGATGAATCAAGCTTGTTGGGAGAAATATCAATAACCTCAGAGATGTAGATGATATCACCCTAAAGGCAGAAAGCTAAGAGGAACTAAAGAGCCTCTTGATGAAGGTCAAAGAGGAGAGTGAAAAAGCTGGCTTAAAACTCAATATTCAGAAAACTAAGATCATGGCATCTGGTCCCATCACTTCATGGCAAATAGATGGGGAAAAAGCAGAAACAAAGACAAAATTTTCTTGGACTCCAAAATCGCTGCAGATGGTGACTGCAGCCATGAAATTAAAAGATGCACTTTGGAGGGAAAGCTATGACAAACACAGAGAGCATATTAAAAAGCAGAGACATCACTTCGCTGACAAAGGTCCATATAGTCAAAGCTATGGGTTTTCCACTCGTCATGTATGGATGTGAGAGTTGGACCATAAAGAAGTCTGAGCACCTAAGAACTGACGATTCTGAACCGTGGTGCTGGAGAAGACTCTTGAATGTGCCTTGGACTGCAAGGAGATCAAACTAGTCAATCCTAAAGGAAATCAACCCTGAACTTTCATTGGAAGAAACAATGTTGAAGCTGAAACTCCAATCCTTTGGCCGCTTACTGCAAAGAGCTGACTCGTTGGGAAAGACCCTGATGCTGGGAAGGACTGAAGGCAGCGCAGGAAGAGGGCAGCAGGATGAGATGGGTGGATGGCGTCACCGGCTTGACGGGCCCGAGTCTGTGAAAACTCTGGGAGGTGGTGAAGGGCAGGGGGCCTGGCGCGCTGCAGTCCACGGGGTCCCGAAGACTCAGACACGACTGAGCGACTGAGCAACAACAGAAGTACTGTTTGTACTCCTCTCTTCTTCCTATTAGGATTGCAATGCCTAGCTTATGTCAGCCGCGTCTACCCCTTACTATGGACTGAACTGTATTCCCCTATAATTCATGTTGAACTTTTATGACCTAATCTGATTATATTTGAATATAGGGCTTTTCTGAGGTTAATTGGGGTTACTGGATTAGTGACTTTTTAAGAACGAGAAATGAGATCTCTCTCTCTACCATAAGCACATACCAAGAAAAGGCCGCATGAATTCAGAAGAAGGTGACCCTAAACCCAGACGAGAGCTGGTCCCAGAAACCAAGACTGCTAGCACCCTGATCTCAGGCTTCATGCCTCCAGAACTGTGCAAACGTGGGTGCTAAGTCACTTTAGTCGTGTCCGACTCTTTGCGACCCATGGACCGTAGCCCACCAGGGTCCTCTGTGCACGGGATTTCCCAGGCAAGAATACTGGAATGGGTTGCCAAGCCCTCCTCCAAAGGATCTTCTTGACCCAGGGATCAAAACCGCATCTCTTATATCTCCTATATTGGGAAGCAAGTTCTTTACCACGAGGATCACCTGGTAAGCCAGGTGTGTTCTCCAGAGCTGTGGGAACATACATACATTCCTGTGGCTTAAGCCACTCTGTCTAGATATTCTGTTCTGGCAGTCTGAGCAGATTAAGATACTCCATAAGACGACAAGATTGAGGATGAGAGGTTTACTTGCGAAGATCTGCAGAGAAGAAAGGAAAAGCCTAGGTGTTTGGGTGGCAACTTTGGATGATGGAACCAACTCCCTACCTATTTCGTATTATGTGAGAGAAGCACACTCCTTCCTGTGGTTTAGTCCACAGTTCATCAGCTTCTCTATTATTATTATTACAGCCAGAGGTGTTCCTGAGTGATGCAGGTAGATGCAACCTGAGGTATCTTGGGTCCCTTTGGGCACATATCCATTTGGTCCAGGTGGAAGACAAATAGTTCTAAACACTTGTACAGCACTCATGAACTGCCGCAAGTGCAGGCGTATGAGTGACAGTGGCAGAAGGGCTGGAGGTTAGACCAGGGTGGGGAAGGACCCATCCTGAGGTTCTGGTGACTGTGGGAGGGACTGCAGTCAAGTATCAGCTGTGACCAGTTTAGTCTTTCCATCTCTGACGACTGTGTTTAAAATCTCTCTCTCTGTGGCTTCTTGGGGCACCGGGCTGTGACTCCTTGAATTGTGACTAGCACGTCATCTTCAGCTTTGACCGCATCAGGGAGAAGACATGGATTCCTGAGATGTTCCCACAAAGGAAAATGGGAAAGGAGTGAGGAGGGAGTGGAGCCTGTCTGCCGTTTAATGCCCCACAAACCTGACAAACAACACCTCTCCTCGGTCGTTGCCTTCTTTTTTGCCAGGCAGCATCACTGAATATTTCACTCGTGTTCTCTTCAGTTAGTTCAGTTCAGTCGCTCAGTCGTGTCCGACTCTCTGTGACCCCATGAACCGCAACACGCCAGGCCTCCCTGTCCGTCACCAACTCCCGGAGTTCACGCAAACTCATGTCCATTGAGTCGGTGATGCCATCCAGCCATCTCATCCTCTGTCGTCCCCTTCTCTTCCTGCCTTCAGTCTTTCCCAGCATCAGGGTCTTTTTCAATGAGTCAGCTCTTCGCATGAGGTGGCCAAAGTATTGGAGTTTCAGCTTTAGCATCAGTCCTTCCAATGAACACCCAGGATTGATCTCCTTTAGGATAGACTGGTTGGATTTCCTTGCAGTCCAAGGGGCTCTCAAGAGTCTTCTCCAACACCACAGTTCAAAAGCATCAATTCTTCGGCTCTCAGCTTTCTTTATAGTCCAACTCTCACATCCATACCTGACTACTGGAAAAACCATAGCCTTGACTAGACAGACCTCTGTTGGCAAAGTAATGTCTCTGCTTTTTAATATGCTATCTAGGTTGGTCATAACTTTCCTTCCAAGGAAAGTGTTCTCTTAGTTAGTTCTGAAAGTAGCCCTGTGGTCCAGGCAGGGTTATCATCCCCGTTTCATCGAGGAGAAGCCTCAGGTTTAGGGCCAGTAAATACCTTTTCCAAGGCTGTGCAGACCACAGGTGGCGGAGGCAGGATTGAAGCAGTTAGCTTCTTCATGCTGCAGAGGTCTGTATGATGAAACCAAGTGACGTAGACCAAAGATGGATCTCCAGTGACCGTAGGCGACTTCCCTATGGCTCTTGTCTCCTCAAGATGCAAAAGTAATTGTTTGCTATAACCTTCTCCCCCTTTTCCCCCGACTTTGCAAGCTTGGGGGGAAATCTTTGTAAACAGGGCTGAATCAGTAAGGCTAATCAAATCAAAATCCTCCTCCTCTGCACTGCCCCCACCCCCGCCCAGACCCACAGGATCACACTGGTGTTTGCTAATGTGAATCCTTTCTGTTCAAAGTTTAATACCTCATGCAAGGGCTCCACAATTACATTTCCATTACTTCCCACTGTTTATCACAGTTGGATTGCGAAAGTCAATTTACGTGGTGATTTCTCCTTTGCTGGATCTCTACTGTCTATTTTTAAATTTGTCTCATGGTCCAGTTGGGAGCCTGATCACAGTGTTGGCTCCGTGGTGGTGCTGGGACTTTGTCCTCCAGCCATGCAGAGCCCTCTGGGCCAGCCCTGAGGTCACAGGAGGACTCTGTCCTTGGATACATCTCTAGCTCTTTCTCTCTCCTCTAGGGCAGTTTCTGATTAACCTTATATCAAAAAAAAAAAAAAGAAAGACACAAGCATTCCTTGTGGATTTTAAAATGAAGAAAAATGATTGTGACTCCTAAATGTCTCTGATCTGGGGTTCATGAACCCAGACTCAAGGGCAATCTTATGGTTCACACTGGAGTGACCTGGGTTTTAAGCTGGAGGCCAAGCTTGCTGGGGTTTTAGGGAGGGGTGGAGAGGAGGGAAATGGGGACAAAGACAAAGAAATGGGGACCTTGTCCTTTGACAAGAAGGAAGAAACGTTTCCAGACAACCTTTGGAGATGGGCTGGCAGCCTAGGACAACAGTATTTTTATGGGCATAAATTACATCTGATGAAAAAAAGACTCAGGGTCCATAAAAAAAAAAAGCTATAATTTGAGAGTGGTTTTGACCATAGCAGTCTAATATCTGAAGAGTTTTTTTTTTTATGGGAGATTTTATTGCACACCTGCCTTTGTTTTTTTTAACTCTCCAAGGCATCAGGCCAGTAAAATTAGCCTATCTGCACTGTTTTTCTAATCTATTAGCAACGATTGAAGTATTTTTTTTTTAACCCTGCCTTAACAATGTCCCTATTTCCTCCTACCTTATTTTCTTCGTATGAATTGGTTCACTTCAGTTCAGTTCAGTTCAGTTCAGTCACTCAGTCGTGTCTAACTCTTTGCGACCCCATGAATCGCAGCATGCCAGCTGTCCATCACCAACTCCTGGAGTTTACCCAAACTCATGTCCATCGAGTCAGCAATGCCATCCAGCCATCTCATCCTCTGTTGTTCCCTTCACCTCCTGCCCCCAATCCTTCCCAGCATTAGGGTCTTCTCCAATGAGTCAACTCTTTGCATGAGGTGGCCAAAGTATTGGAGTTTCAGCTTCAGCATGAGTCCTTCCAATGAACACCAAAGGACTGATCTCCTTTAGAATGGACTGGTTGGATCTCCTTGCAGTACAAGGGACTCTCAAGAGTCTTCTCCAACACCACAGTTCAAAGCATCAATTCTTCAGTGCTCAGCTTTCTTCACAGTCCAACTCTCACATCCATACATGACCATTGGAAAAACCATAGCCTTGACTAGACGGACCTTTGTTGGCAAAGTAATGTCTCTGCTTTTGAATATGCTATCTAGGTTGGTCATAACTTTCCTTCCAAGGAGTAAGCATCTTTTAATTTCACGGCTGCAATCAGCATCTGCAGTGATTTTGGAGCCCCAAAAAATAAAGTCTGACACTGTTTCCACTGTTTCCCCATCTATTTCCCATGAAGTGATGGGACCAGATGCCATGATCTTAGTTTTCTGAATGTTGAGCTTCAAGCCAACCTTTTCACTCTCCTCTTTAACTTTCATCAAGAGGCTCTTCAGTTCCTCTTCACTTTCTGCCATAAGGGTGGTGTCATATGCATATCTGAGGTTATTGATATTTCTCCCGGCAATCTTGATTCCAGCCTGTGCTTAGTCCAGCCCAGCATTTCTCATTATGTACTCTGCATTTAAGTTAAATAAGTAGGGTGACAATATACAGCCTTGACGTACTCCTTTTCCTATTTGGAACCAGTCTGTTGTTCCATGTCCAGTTCTAACTGTTGCTTCCTGACCTGCATACAGGTTTCTCAAGAGGCAGGTCAGGTGGTCTGGTATTCCCATCTCTTGAAGAATTTTCCACAGTTTATTGTGATCTACACAGTCAAAGGCTTTGGCATAGTCAATAAAGCAGAAATAGATGTTTTTCTGGAACTCTCTTGCTTTTTCGATGATCCAGTGGATATTGGCAATTTGATCTCTGGTGCCTCTGCCTTTTCTAAAACCAGCTTGAACATCTGGAAGTTCATGGTTCATGTATTGCTGAAGCCTGGCTTGGAGAATTTTGAGCATGACTTTACTAGCGTGTGACATGAGTGCAATTGTGCGGTAGTTTGAGCATTCTTTGGCATTGCCTTTCTTTGGGTTGGAATGAAAACTGACCTTTTCCAGTCCTGTGGCCACTGCTCAGTTTTCCAAATTTGCTGGCATATTGAGTGCAGCACTTACACAGCATCATCTTTCAGGATTTGAAATAGCTCAACTGGAATTCCATCACCTCCACTGGCTTTGTTCATAGTGATGCTTTCTAAGGCCCACTTGACTTCACATTCTAGGATGTCTGTTCAGGGGCTTTTTATTAGCATTAGAGAGACGTGACCTTGTCCATCTGTGATTGAGTTGTAATCTGCTCTATTTAGTCGCCAGTGAATAATACATGGAGGTGTGCAGCCTCCTGGGGCAGCAGGTTCATCTGAAAATAAGAGAAGGCAAGTGAAGGAAAACCCCAGTTCTCGGCCCACCGATGATGGAACTTCTGCTGCCACCTGTCTGTTTACTGCTCTTTGGCCATTTGTCCTTTGACATGGATTGCTTGGAGAATTGTCAGTAACTTCAGATATGTAGATGACACCACCCTAATGGCAGAAAATGAAGAGAAACGAAGGAGCCTCTTGATGCAGTTGGAAGAGGAGAGTGAAGAAGTTGGCTTAAAACTCAACATTCAGGAAACTAAGATCGTGGCATCCGGTCTCATTACCTCATGGCAAACAGATGGGGAAACAATGGAAACAGTGACAGACTTTATTTTCTTGGGCCTCAAAATCACTGTGGATGGTGACTGCAGCCATGAAATTAAAAGATGCTTGGTCCTTGTTAGAAAAGCTGTGACCAACCTAGACAGCATATTAAAAAGCAGAGACATCACTTTGCCAACGAATGTCCATTATAGTCAAAGCTGTGTTTTTTCTTGTAGTCATGTATGGACGTGAGAGGTGGATAATAAAGAAGGCTGAGCATTGAAGAATTGATGCTTTTGATCTGTGATGCTTGAGAAGACTCTTGAGAATCCTTTGGACTGCAAAGAATCAAATCAACCAATCCTAAAGGAAATTAACCCTTAATATTCATTGGAAGGACTGATATTGAAGCTCCAATACTTTGGTCACCTGATGCAGAGTTGAGTCTTTGGAAAAGATCCTGATGCTGGGAAAGATTGAGGGCAAGAAGAGAAGGGGGCGACAGAGGGTAAGATGGTTGGATGGCAACATTGACACAATGGACATGAGTTTGAGCAAACTCTGGGAGCTGGTGATGGACAGGGAAGCCTGGTGTGGTGCAGTTCATGGGTTCACAGAGTTGGACACGACTTACCAACTAAACAATGACAGCCAAGTCTCCAGCAAACCCTGCCCAACTGTAGGTGCTCTTCCAGTTCTGCAGGCTCAGCTCTGAGCCCTCAGTTGCCCAGCTCAATCACCAAGGTAATTATATTTATGTTTTGAACTCAGTTTCTCCCCTGCCTTTATCCCCGTGGAGTACCGTGAAAAGCACAGCAATGCCTCTCTTTGCCCATCTCTTTGCGGAGCATGATGCTAGAAATTTGCAAGCGGCAAAGCCAAACTTTGCCAAGAACTTTGCAAAGAACTGACTCATTGGAAAAGACCCTGATGCTGGGAAAGATTGAAGGAGAGAGGAGAGGGGACGACAGAGGATGAGGTGGTTGGATGGCATCGTCGACTCAATGGACATGAGTTTGAGCAAACTCCGGGAGATGATGAAGGACAGGGAGGCCTGGCGTGCTGCAGTGCATGAGGTCAAAAAGAGTTGGATATGACTGAGTGACTGAACAGCAGCATCTCATTTAATCTCTACAACAGGTTTCATTATTGCTGCAATTTGCAGATTAGGAATGTGTGTCAGGCAAGGGTGGGTAATCTCCATACCATCACACTCTGGCACCAAAGTCCTACTCTTGTTACTCTTCCTGCACCCATTTCATATTCTTGAAGGTAAGAATATCCTTCCACCTTAATCAAGGGTATTTATCAGTCAAGTTTCATAAGACAAAACACAGGAAAGAAGCATATTTGCAAACTCTGAGGCACTCGACTAAAGCTAATTCCTATTGCTTTCCCTGTGGAAATTCTCCTGGATTCCAGGTGGTTTGGGCAGTTCCACAAAGTAGACCGATCAGTGTCCCATGATGTATGAGGCCTGGTCCAAAGGCAAGGTCGTGAGCCCCTTCTCTGAAGGTGCCCACTGTACAGGAATCACCTTTACAAGTGTAAAGGGCACAGGTAAAGGTGTCCCTTGGAGGAACTTTGCTTGTCCTTTCGGGGTCACGGGGAGTCTTACCAGGGAAGGTCTGTCAATGCCATGGGTACCCCATTAAAACTGGAAAAAAGTCTTTCTTTCCATTTATCAAGATGGGGTAGACTCACCCTGACAAACTGGAAGGGATTTGGGGTTAGAAAATCTTTATGGCTTAGGTATTATTTCTAGAATGTTCTCTCTTCATTAAGGAATAGTTTCTTTTTGGGCTTCCCTGGTGGCTCAGATAGTAGCATCTGCCCACAGTGCAGGAGACCTGGGTTCAATCCCTGGGTTGGGAAGATCCCCTGGAGAAGGGCATGGCAACCCACTCCAGTATTCTTGCCTGGAAAATCCCATGGACAGAAGACCCTGGTAGGCTACAGCCCATGGGGTCACAAAGAGTTGGACACAACTGAGCAATTTCACTTTCTTTCTTTTCTTTTTGAGAGGCTAGTTTCTCATGACTTTTCAAACAAAGCAGAGCATTTCATACATTTTTGGGAAGGAATTCATACATGTAGGCTGTGCATGGGCGTCCATGCAATCAGAGGGACTGCCCAGTGAAGGTGACTTATCTGTCACAGCAAGTCACCTTCCTCTCCCCACACCCCCAGCCATTAGTTGAGACGCCTGGCAGACATCACAGCGGGCAAAGCCACCTCTTCCTGTTCACACCAGCTGTGGAGGGATGAGTTTGGTTAAGGGAGCAAGAGCTCCTTGCCTTAAATGGTTACTAAGTGCCAGACCCTCTTCTAAGCACATGAAGTGCATTTAGTCCTGGTGGGAGCCATGCCAGAGGGGAACCATGCTAAGAAGGGACCATGCAAGGGAGGGTGCTAATTGTAGCGGAACCTGGTGCTGGGGGAGGTTAAGTAGTTTGCCCAATTGGGAAGTTCAGCACCGGGGTTTAAACTCAGTTCAGTCTGATTCCAGAGCCTATAGGCTTGACCACATCACCACACAGCTTAAGCAAGGCCTGGGGCCTGACTTGGTTTTGGAGGTGGGAGTTTGCTTGAAGTAAATTACTACTACTGTCCCTTAGCATAAATGGAAGGCAGGAAATCTTGCATGCATGAAAGTAAATGATCATCCGTCCACTAAAAGAAGTCATATGGCCTAGTGCACTGGTTTTCAAACTTTTTTGGACGGTACCTCACAATAAGATGGAGAAGTAAATGGCAACCCACTCCAGTATTCTTGCTTGGAAAATCCCATGGATGGAGGAGTCTGGTGGGCTATAGTTCACAGGGTTGCAAAGAGTCGGACACGACTGAGTGACTTCACTTCACAATAAGAAATATTTTTTCCCCATAATTCAGTGAACACATGTATTTGTGTATACACCCACTTGTGAATGTGTGAGTGTTTGTGTGTGTAGACTCAACCCAAAACTTCATGGAACAATTCTTTCTAATGTGCTGTGTGCTTGTGTGTGCTCTGTCACTTAGTGAAGCCCAGCTCTTTGCAGCCCCCTGGACTGCAGCCCGCCAGGCTGCTCTGCCCATGGGATTCTCCAGGCAAGAATACTGGAGTGGGGTGCCATTCCCTTCTCCAGGGGACCTTCCCGACCCAGGGACTGAGCCTGAGTCTCCTGCGTAATTTATTGTGTACTCCATACTGAAAGGTTTGTCTGTTCTCTTTTTCTCTATCGCATTTTTTTTTTTGTTACAGTGCTAGTTAAATTTATCTTATTAAATTCATTTATTTTCACAGTCTTTAGTCTGTGACCCCTAGTCACAGACCCTGGTTAATGGAGGCCGTTTCTCTGGAACAGGCCATCTGAGATGAAAGTTAAGATCCTCTACTTCTGGGCTGTTCGACCTTGGCTAAATTCCTTAAACCCTCATGCCTTGGTTTCCTTCTGTATAAAGTGAACATAATGAAATAACACCCACCTCAAAGAGCTGTTACAACAAATAATACAGGTGAAGTACTTGCCCCAAAGAACAGTGAAAGTGAATACCCAATTAATGTTAATTTCCTATTATTACAAACGAATTTTCAACAATATATTTATTTTGTGTCTGTATCTGCTATTTAATAGCAGAAAAAATTAAGGCAGTGTGTGTCTATGGGAGGGATGCAAGTCTGTCTTCGAGTGGGTTAGAGGTCTGGGTGATGTTCATATAAACCCTGCTTTTCTGGCGCTTAGAGACAGGTGTGGCCAATCTGAAGGAGGAACCAGTGAAACTAAAATTCAAACGTAACTCTTTGTCTTGAAGTATGTTCACAACACAGACAGAAAGCCACAGACAGAAGATTAAGTCATACTCAGCCCAAACTCAACACAGAGAAGGTGGGGAAACATGGAACACATTTTAGAAAAATTTCCATTGAGATCATAAAATGAAGCCAAAGCGTTGGCATTGTGAAGGGGTAAATTCTGTTATCTGGAAGACTGGTTCCTGTGGAGACATGTTCCCCATGACGCCTGTGGGAGGATGAAAGCTTGCTTCATGGAACCTTTCCCATTGTGATTTACGGTTGGTGCATCACGAGGGGCTGGGGTGAAATCAGGACAAGAATGGGCTCCATCCACCCTCAGGGCAGGCTGCCATTTTTAAGGAGAACCAGGGAAGTTCCTTGAGTTCTTGTGAAATGTGAGATCACCACATGGAATTCCACCCCAGTTTGGGGATTTAAAAAAAAAAAAAAAAAAGAAGAAAATTAAGTAATCTCTTTGAGCCTTAAATAATCTCTTGGAGTGGGTATTCTTTTCTTATGCCCATTTTACGGATGAGGAAGTGGAGGCACGATAGTGGTAAAACATTTCCTTTAGGCATTAAGGTACCTTTTAGGCATCAACCTCCTGGGATTTCTCCCTATTTTGATGGAGTGTAATAGAGTCTTATCCTGCCCTTGCATTTAAGATGTAGAAAATCAGAGATTCTCTGGGAGACAGAGGGATTTCCTGGTGGCTCAGTGAAAAAGAATCCATCTGTCAACGCAGAAGGCTCTGATTTCGTCCCTGGGTTGGGAAGATCCCCTGGTGAAGGAAATGGCAACCCACTCCAGTATTCTTGCAGGGAGAATCCCATGGACACAGGAGCCTGGCGGGCTACAGACCACGGTTTTGCAACAGTCGGATGAGACTTAGTGACTCAACAACAGTGAGAGACTGAGGTGAAGGGATGATCCTTTAAGACGTTGTGACGTGGGGAGACCGGGAATCTGCCGCGACAGAGCAGAACTATGACTGTACACTGTGTGCCTTGATCCCAGGCGGCATCTAGGCTTGTCTTCACGTCTTAATGGGCATTGCATGGAAGTGAGAAGGCTGGATGTCGCCAAGATGAGTCAGCAAATGGGATGCTATTTGCTCTTAGCTGCATCAATGACCTTCTTGCCTCTTCTTTGAAGCTTGATGTGTTGGAAACTAAGCAAAATTAAAGACGCATTAGAATGGATTAATTCACTAAAATGTATTAAACCTATGAACCCAGGGAAAGAATGACTTCATTGTCAAGGGGCAGAGCGCTGGCTATTTTGAGAGTTAAGCTAACAGGATCAAGGCCAGTAGCTCGGATGAGTGGTCACAGACAGAACCAAGCTCCTTTTCATTCAGATGTGCTGCTGTTGCTAAATTGCTTCAGTTGTGTCCGACTCCATGTGACCCCATAGACGGAAGTCCACCAGGCTCCCCTGTCCCTGGGATTCTCCAGGCAAGAACACTGGAGTGGGTTGCCATTTCCTTCTCCAATGCGTGAAAGTGAAAAGTGAAAGTGAGGTCGCTCATTCGTGTCCGACTGAGTGATCCCGTGGACTGCAGCCCACCAGGCTCCTCCATCCATCCATGGGATTTTCTAGGCAAGAGTACTGGAGTGGGGTGCCATTGCCTTCTCTGTCATTCAGATGTATTTGGGTCTAATTCTGCTTCAGTTCTTTCCCACACAAAGTGAAGTACTTGGATGAGATAGTCTCCGAACTCCCTCCTGGTGCTAATATTGAGACAAGGTAGTGAAAACAAGACCCTTCCTGTTTTCTCAACCAGGTCTACTCGGAGACCACTTGCCTGCATGTGGATTTCATTACTGTACCCTGAATCCTTGTGTTATTTGTCTATACGGTTGCAGTAGGCAGTAAGATGCCCTCTCTGGATTCTCCTTTGTGCTTTTTGTGGCTACCATGCAGCAGGATTTGGGTGTGGGTTGCAAACAATGTAACACATGAGATTTCTTGTGCAGCCAGGAAAATCTGTAAAAACCCATGATTGGGAGTAAGTGGGCAATAGAATACACAGTTTCCGAATCAATAATCTATTTGGTTTCATAACCATAACATGGAATTATAACAGCAGTAAAAATGTTGCCCATTTACTCCCAATAGTGGGTTTCACAGATTTCTTTTTGAGGTGATAAAATGTTTGAATATTGACTTCAGTGATGGTTGCACGTATTTGAGAATACTAAGATTCAGTGATTTGTCCATTTTAAATGAGTAAATTGCATATTATGTGAATTATGATAACAGTACAGCCGTTAAACATATTCTAGTGCTTCTAGGAGGGAAAGCAGCTTAGTTAGCCATTGTAGTTGGTGGGCTCCGGCTGCAGCAACACTGGGAAGCAAAACAGTGGGGGGACGGTTGGAAAGGCTGGAAATGGGGACATGTCAGCCAGTGACATTGAGGTCTGCACGGCGACAATGGATCTCTCCTTGATCAAACTCTACTCGAGGTTCCTCAAACTCTTTTTCAACCAGGTCTTGACTTTCGGACTTCCGTGTTTGTCCCTGCATTGTCCAGTTTTAGCTAGGATTCTCTGAAGACAGTTTAACCAGAACTCCACACCTTTGACATCTGATCCCCCTCCAGGTCTGACAAGGTTCCCTGTCCTCCACCACCCCCGAGGGGTGTCTGATTACCCAGATATTTCCTCTAGGTCATTTCCCCCCTCACTGACCCTGCTCTGCCCTTGACTCTGTCTCCCACTTGCCTACACTGTCCTCAAAGTTGAGTCCAGAATCTCCCCTGCAAGACCCCATTGCAGTAGCGGCTCCATTGACCTAGGGCGACAGCCCTCTTTGAATGACATCTGCCTTCCTGTTCTTTAGCAAGTACCACTGAATGGTTTGCTCTTTAACAGGAGCGAGAAGGTTTGTGTATTTTCAGGGAAGGGTGAGACAAGGTGTTCCCAGGATAACTGTTCCTTTTCTCACTACCTTGAACGATGGGAGCACCCCCCATGCAGTAATTATGTCCAACAAGCTCTGCTTGGGGTAGAAGAAATAACAGCTCAGCCAACTGCAGTTTAGATCACAAAACTTTGTGTCAAGAAATGAAACAGTTCTACCTTGTAGAAAGGAAAAATGCCTAGAAAATATCTATTCAAATATTTGTTCCACGTTCGCTCAGAATAACTTGCTTGATATTTCTGGGACTTCAACTCAATTTTTTATATGACACTGGGAAGGATTATTCTTTTTTTGTTAAATCATATCTTTCTTTTAAAACATATTTATTTATTTGGCTGATCAGGTTTTAGTTGTGTCATGTGGGCTCCAGACCACTTGGTCTTCAGTAGTTGTGGCATCCAGGCTTAGCTGTCCTGTGACTTGTGGAATCTTAGTCCCCTGACCAGGAGTCGAACCCATATTCCCTGTATTGCAAGGTAGATTCTTAACGACTGGGCTACCAGAGAAGACCCTACAGGTTATTCTTTACTCAAATATTTTTTAAAATGTGGTTTGATTTGGGATTTCCTTCAGAAGCCCTTCTTTCAAGGGAGCATTTTCAGAATAGATTTGGTTATTCCTCCTATGGACTCTATTTTCAAGTTGTGTTTTGGTCGCTCAGTCATGTCTGATTCTTTGCGACCCCGTGAACTGTAGTCTACCAGGCTCCTTTGTCCATGGGATTCTCCAGGCAAGAGTTCTGGAGTGGGTTGCCATTTCCTTCTCCAGGGGATCTTCCTGACCCAGGGATCAAACCTGGGTCTCTTGCATTGTAGGTGGATTCTTTACTGTCTGAGCCACCTTTAGGCTACTGTTATATTATTTTTTTCTTGAAAAATTCTTATGAAAATGGGGCACCCAACCCCTCTTTTCTGTTCAATATTGGACTCCTCACCCCTAGGATAACACCAAGAGATGTTGACAAGTTTTCCCTAGGCATTGATTAGAAGAAGCTCATTCCTTGGCAGAAATTCTCAGCTAAAGTCCTAGAAGAAATTGGAAAAAGAGAATCAGGTCCTAGAAGAAGCTGGAAATAGAGAATTCTCCAAAAGAAAAGGATGATGTGACTGGAACAAACTGAGCTCAGTTTTGCTGAAGCAGAGACTTCTTCATGGGTACCCAGGTGGGATGTCAGCTGGCTACACACCAGGGTACCCACTTATTTCACATGGGATGGTGGATGCAGGGAATACAGAATAGGACTCCTTTATTAGGCTGGGGAAAGCCCAGAGGGGAATCCACCTACAGAAAACTTCATGCTGAACAGTGAAAAAATGAGAAAAAAAAGTATGATTGTTACCTTGAGAACTGAAACCGAAACTATGAAAATAAATTTCCTTTCTTTTCTATTGAATATCCTTTTAGTTATCATCAAAACTATGCAAAAATTCTTATGAAAAAAACCGGAATGAAGTGTTATTTTTCATCTGAGTGATTTTTCTGGCTTCATTGCATGTTAGTACAGTGAGATAGCCTTCATTTACACACTGAGATGACCAAGAAGATCATAAAGAGGTTAGGTCTGCAAAAATATGCCGAAGCTTTATTTCCCAAAGGGCCTCTAATAACCTTTTGCTACTCAAATAATTCTCTTTGAAAGCACCTCCTGTTTGCCATCTTCCCAATTATTACTTCCTCTTCGGTTGTCACGGCCATCTCTGCCAGATCATGCTGTATCGATGACATCTCCAGTGATGGGAGGAGATCCCCAGCTTGATCACTTTCAATTGACTTTATGAAATCCTGCATTTATTGCAAGATCTTACAATTCACTTGTGATGGATTACCAGGCAATATCTGTGACTCAGAGAGACTGACCTATAAAGGATTTAATGCTTATAAGAAGGATTTAATTTTGATGAGAGGCAAGGAAGAGAGATGTTTGGGATACAGGGAGGACCAGTTGCTAATTTAGCCAACTCTTGGGGAAGCATTCTTGTATATAACAACTTCTACTTCCTTACTCAATTCTCCAACTTCTCAATCTTGGATAACAAGCGTCCTTCTATGTAATCTGGATATGTGAACCTAACCCTTTGGCCTCAGGCTCCTGGATATTCTGGATCAAGGTACACCCCTATTGTGCTTGAGTAATCGTGCAAGTAGTCCCAACTTTTTGTTTCAGTTATTGTCTGTGGTTTGATACCAACCCTTTGGAGCATCCACTGTGTGTAAAACTCTCAGAGGGCAAATAGGATTACGTAAACATCGTGCCTTTTCATACTGTTCATGGGGTTCTCAAGGCAATAATACTGAAGTGGTTTGCCATTCCCTTCTCTGCATATTGTATATGTACATGTATAAAAAGGTGGTATTTTGTCACCTTGTTTATTTAACTTACATGCAAAGTACATCATGAGAAATGCTGGGTTGGATGAAGCACAAGCTGGAATCAAGATTGCCAGGAGAAATATCAATAACCTCAGATGTGCAGATGACACCACCCTTATGGCAGAAAGTGAAGAGGAACTAAAAAGCCTCTTGATGAAAGTGAAAGAGGAGAGTGACAAAGTTAGCTTAAAGATCAACATTCAGAAAACTAAGATCATGGCATCTGGTCCCATCACATCATGGGAAATAGATGGGGAAACAATGGAAACAGTGACAGACTAATTTTCTTGGGCTCCAAAATCACTGCAGCTGGTGACTGCAGTCACGAAATTAAAAGATGCTTGCTTGCTCCTTGGAAGAAAGGCTATGACCAACCTAGACATTACTGACAAAGGTCCATCTAGTCAAGGCTGTGGTTTTTCCAGTGGTCATGAATGGATGTGAGAGTTGGACTATAAAGAAAGCTGAGTGCTGAAGAATTGATGCTTTGAACTGTGGTGTTGGAGAAGACTCTTGAGAATCTCTTGGACTGCAAGGAGATCCAAGCAGTCCATCCTAAAGGAAATCAGTCCTGAATATTCATTGGAAGGACTAATGCTGAAGCTGAAATGCCAATCCTTTGGTCACCCGATGCGAAGAGCTGACTCATCAGAAAAGACCCTGGTGCTGGGAAAGATTGAGGGCAGGAGAAGGGGATGACAGAGGATGAGATGGTTGGATGGTATCACCAACTCGAAGGACGTGAGTTTGGGTAAACTCCGGGAGTTGGTGATGGACAGGGAGGCCTGGTGTGCTGCAGTCCATGGAGTCACAAAGAGTCGGACATGACTGACTGAACTGAAACATCCTGCCCCCACGTTTTCTCCTGGATACTGTCTAGAGAATTCCATTCTTTTCAAATTCAAACAGCACTTGTGGAAGCTCTGCCCTCTGTGGACACTCTGTTTTCCCCAGGGCTCTCTTGCCTCTTATTCTGAGGTTGTTTGTGTCTCTCCCTTGGCCCCACCCCCAAGGCAAGGCTTCCTATGGGTGGGAACTCATCTTCATCTTGGTTCTCCCACTCTTGTGCTGCTCTCCACTGCAAAGTGGAGACGCCCACTATTTCCCTAACTCAAGGCGTACGGTCAGGACCAAGAAATAATGTCAAACACCTTACACTTAGTTGCCATTTTGTTTGTGAAAGTCCCTTCCCATACAAGTTCTTAAAATTATTGCCCTTAGTCAGCTTTTGTGGTCATTATGAAAGATACTGTCCACACAGAGGGTTGATGAAAGTGTAGCTATAGGGACCATGCTCAGGGAAGGTGCGATTGGCCACATGTTATGCAGCCTGTGGCCTGTGGGTGGTGAAGCTGGCATTTACACCGAGCTCTCAGTACTTTCCACAGACACGGAGCAGGTTTAGGGCTGTGACGTCACTGCAGGTCAGGGCCTTTCTCTGTCTCTGGTGGAGGAGAAGCTGCGGCAAGGATGGAGGATCTCAATGTCTTTTCACCATATACTTGTCAGGTGATTTTTTTTTCAGTCTCCTCCTCAGCAAGAAGTAAATGCTTTCACAGGGGGAAAGGTCCCCAGTCCCCTGGTGTTCAATGTTGGGGAGACTACACTGGGCTGAAACATGGACCCCACAAAATGTCCATGTTCTAGCTCCCAGAATATGTTAATGTCACCTCACAGTGAAAAGAGACTTAGTGGATGGAATTCAGTTAAGGATCTTGAGATGGGAAGAGTCTTCTGGATTATGATCTGGATGGGCCGTAAATGTCATCACAAGGGTCCTTATAAGGGGGAGGCAGGATGAGAAGAAGAAGACAAAGTGATATGATGGCATGGGGGTGGGGGTGGAAGAGAGAACAGAAAGGAAGCGACCACACCGATGGCTTTGCCGATGAAGTAAGGATGGGGCCGTGATCCAAGGACTGTAGGCGTCTCCAGAAGCTAGAAGTGAAAGCGTCAGTCACCCAGTCATGTCCAGCTCTTTGTGATCCCACGGACTGTAGCCCACTAGACTCCTCAGTCCATGAGATTCTTCAGGCAAGAATACTGGAGTGGGTAGCCCTTCCCTTGTCCAGGGAGATTCTTTACCATCTGAGTCACCAGGGAAGTCCCAAGGAGCTAGAAAATGCAGGAAAACAGACTCTTTCTTAGAACCCCCAGAAAGAACTCAGCAAGGCCATTCCATTTTAGGTTTTTAGCTGCCAGAACTGTAAGAGAATAAATCCACACAAGTTTCCTGTTGCTGCAAATTAGTATAACCCGTGTTTAGGTGTTTTGTAGCCATCTCTCTGGAAAATGATATTTTAATCAGTTAGAGGTTCGTAGGATACCACGGCAAGAAAGACCTACAGAAGGAAATACCCAGAGAGAAGAGAAGTGTCTGCAATAGTTCAAGAGCCGATGCAACGCCGTGGCAATAATTTACATGTGCAGACTCGCAGAGCCTCCACCCAAAGGCCAGTGAGCTCCTCTACCCCAGGACTCTCACTCAGACTCATCACTCCTGACTTGCTTGACCCAGGAGTAACTGCAGGGCTTTCGACTCTGCCAGACTTGGTGAGAAAGCCTTTTGAAGGTGCTGAGTTTCCAATAGGTGACTTTCTCAGCTAACTGTTGTCCTAGCCTAGGGAACAAGTCAAACTGCAAGTTTTTGACAGTATATTTATATTCTTCTCTCCAGGGCTGGTTGCAAGAGCAGGCAAGTGACAGGGAACAACAACAACAACAAAATCAACCCACCCCCCCACTGCCAGGGACGTCCTTCTACCCTCAGAGGCACAGAACGGCTGAGCAGACCATGAAGTTTCATTTCCCATCTTAGCACTTTCCTTCAGGCGACAGCTGGGCTGAGGATCTATGACCTCAAATCCACACTTCCCATAACGTAGCATTTGAGTGCTCTCCAACCATACTTAATAGAACAAGACATCATTCCACCATGGAAATAATTCCCGGGGATGCTGGGGCCAGGTCAGGGGCAGAAGATTCATGGGTTTATAGTCAGTCTGCCTGAATCATAATTACAGCGTTTGTCATAATTCCTGCCACTCTAATTGGCTTAAGTGTCTTCCTGGGACTGTGTTAGGCAGTATTTCATCACGGGAATTTACTTTCTGAGGTGATTTTGTAGCTGAACATCACCACCGTGGCTGGTAATTGCTCCCTCAAATTGGTGCAGAAGCACTCTCCCTTCCCCCATGACCGACAGGCAGTGACAAGAAAGTGGTATTCTGCCTCTAATTAAGATAAGCAGATGACTCTCCTCTTGAGGAAACAGCACTATTCCACCCACTTCGTTTCTCCATTGCATCTGTGCTGGGCTCATCTTTTGTCTGTGTCCTTTCCATCGAAGTCCTGACTTCATGGTGGCCAGGGGCACAGAGGAAGGAGGGTGGGCTTCAGTGATGGGGATCCTTTGGGTAGAAAGCTCTTGCTCATTGTCTGTCCTTCACTACTTTCCACATCTCCCTCTTTGGATTTTATTTCTGGGTTCAAAATCTTTGTGTGAACCAGAATGCTCTTCACTGAGTTCAAGAAATGGACAAAGGATTTGAAGAGACGTTTCTCCAAAGAAGATTTTAAAATCACCCAAAAGCACACAAGGAGAGGCTCAGCATCATTAGTCACGAGGGAAATGCAAATCAAACCCTCAGGGAGGTGCAACTGCTCCCCCACCGGGATGCTGACAGTTCAAAGGATGGACAATAACAAGTGCTGGTGAAGATGCAGGGAAACTGGAATGTTAATTCATTGTGCGTGCTCAGCCATGTCTGACCCTTCATGACCCCAGGGACAGCAGCCAACCAGGCTTCTCTGTCTGTGGGGTTATCCCAGCAAGAGTACTGGAGCAGGTTGTCATTTCTTCCTGACCCAAGGATCAAATCCGAGTCTCCAGCATCTCCTGCATTGGTAGGTGGATTCTTTACTAGTGAGCCACCTGGGAAACACTTGTAGAATTGTAAAATGGTGAAGCTGCTTTGGAGGACATATTGACAAATTCTTCAAAAAATTAAGCATAGAGTTACCATATGACTCAGCAATTCTACTCCTCAGTATATATCCAAGAGCGTTGAAAACATAGGTCCATACCAAAATTACCATGTGAATGTTCATAGCAGCATTATTCACAATAGCCAAAAAAGTAGAAACAACCAAATGTCCATCAACTGATGAATAGTTAGATAGACTGTGGTGTACCCATACAGTGGAACATTACCCAGCTATAACAAGGACAGAATACAGGTAAACCTTGAAAACATTATGCTAAGTAAAAGAAGCTGGATATAAAATGGCCGTATACTGCACAGTTTTCTTTATATGAAATGTCCATGACAAGAATCAGAATGTAGGTTAGTGGCTGCCAGAGGCAGGCAGTATGGAGTCACTGATAACACAGACAGTTTCTTTCTGGGATGATGGATGTTTTGGCATGAGGTGTTTGCGGTGACTCCTCAGTTTTGTGAGGAATATTAAAAACCACTGCATAGGACACCGTGGAAGTGCGAACTTTACGGTATGTGAATTATATTACAAGAAAAAGATCATATGAGAAAAATCCCCTTTGAGGAGTGATACTGGCATTCTCAGGTGGTCCCATTCTTCTTGAATTTTGAAAATTTTGTTACTTTAAAAAAGATGATGATGGTAAAAGAAAAAAAAGCTGCTTCGCTGATCTCTCCCCGATGGCATTCAGTACCCAACTCTCACTTTTGAGCACAGAAGCCAAGAGTCTCTCACCTTTGCGTTCTGAACTTGATCCGCTTGCTGTCTGAGGCTGGCTCTCTAACTGAGAGTCTCCTGAGGGCCTTAGTCACCCCTGTCTTTCTGCTTTGTTGCAGGTGAAATTGTGTCCCCACCCCAAGATAAACTCAAGTCCTAATTCCTGCTATCTGTGCCTGTGACCTTGTTGGGATATAGAAATCACCAGAAATTATTCTGTTATTCGCAGAAATAACCAACATCAGACCAGGTGATACTGGGGTTGGGATGGGCTCTAATCCTATGACTGGTGTCCTCAGAAAGGGAACATTTAGGCACACAGAGAAGACAGCTTGAAGATGCATAGGGCAAGGATCTTGTGATGTGAGGAGGCAGAGATCAAAGTGCTATGGCTGCATGCCGAGGAATGCCAAGACTGCCGGCAGCCAGCGGGAACTGGGGGAGGCGAGAAGGATCCTCCCCTGCAGGATTCAGACTGAGCACCTGGCAGCATCTTGATTCTGAACTTCGGACCTTCACAGCTGTGAGAGAGCAACGTTCGATGGTTTGAGGCCACCCCATTTGTGGCATTTGTTCTGGTCTCCCTAGGAGAGTCTGTGGTGCCTTTGAACTGCAGTGTTGGAGAAGACTCTTTGAGAGTCCGTTGGACTGCAAGGAGATCCAAACAGTCCATCCTAAAGGAAATCAGTCCTGAATATTCATTGGAAGGACTGATGCTGAAGCCGAAACTCCAATACTTTGGCCACCTGATGCGAAGAGCTGATTCACTGGAAAAGACCCTGATGCTGGGAAAGATTGAAGGTGGGAGGAGAAGGGGATGAGATGGCATCACTGACTCAATGGACGTGAGTTTGAGCAAGCTCCAGGAGCTGGCGATGGACAGGGAGGCCAGGAGTGCTGCAGCCCATGGGGCTGCAAAGAGTCGGACACGCCTGAGCGACCGAACTGAGGAGACTGGGATGCTGCTTCAGTGCGGAACCTGGCACACGGGGGCAGACCTGCTGAGTGAACGACCCTCTGACTCCACGCCGGCTGTCCTGGCTGGGAAGGAAGGAAGCCCGAGCCACTGGCTGGTTAAAAACAGCTGAAGGGTAAATCTTGGCTTTTGCAAGTGAAGCATCTAGAGACAGCGGAAGTGATTTGCCCCAAGCAGGGAGCAGAGTGGTGGACCTAGAATTCAGTTCAGACCTTTCCACCCTGAGTTAACAGAGGAAGACGGAAAAGAGGGAGGAGCCTAATGAAGAGTCTGAGTCAGATGCGGTGAACTTGGCCTGATTCAATTCTCTCCACAGCCCTGTGTGACCAGTACTCTCATTGACAATTCGGCAAATTAGGCAACTGGCATCAAGAGATTGTGTGTGTGTTAGTTGCTCAGTCCTGGACTGTAGCCCACCAGGCTCCTCTGCCCATGGAATGCTCCAAACAAGAATACTGGAGTGGGTTGCCATTTCCTTCTCTGAAAAAAGAGATTAGAATGCCTCTAAGATCATCTAGCATATGGCAAAGCCAGGGTTCCATCCTGGGGCTTTATGATTTCAAGGTCTTGCTTCCTCCAAGTTTGCCAGGGGGATCTATTGATTAGACAGCTTTCAAACTTCAGCAGGGCCTTTCAAGTTGATTTGATAAGCGATCAGAATATATTTACCTTATAAACTCAAGTTTTGAATGAAAAATTTAATACTACCATTTTCTAATCACTATGTAATCATAGTGATTATAAAATCATAATGTGATTATACAATAGAAATAATGATTTTGATCTGAATTCATAAATATAAATTTTTCTCTAGTCAACAGGACAAAGATAATATTTTAATATATGCAATGTGACTGCATGCTCACTTGCTTCAGTGGTGTCCAACTCTTCGTGACCCCATGAACTGTAGCCCACCATGCTCCTCTGTCCATGGGAGTCTCCAGGCAAGAACACTGGAGTGGGTTCCAATGCCCTCCTCCAGGGGATCGTCCTGATCCAGGGATCGAACCCAGATCTTCTGCATTACAGGTGGATTCTTTATAGCTGAGCCCCTGGGAAAGCCCATATGCAATGTAGTTTGGCCTTTAGAGAGTACTAAATTGCTAAGTTTATAATACGAATTTTATTCACTTATAATGAATATTATAACCAATCAATAAAACATGGAGAGTGAAACCTTAAATTTAATGAAGCAGTTTTGTATTCCATCTTTGCAAGCAAAGTGGCTGAGAGACATTTCTACATAGGCATAAGAAGTATTTGTAGGTTATATTGTTTTAGTATTTTGGGAGTAGTAAATAGAAACAACTTTTAATAGGATTTGGAGGACGTTTTTCTTTCTCAGCTAATTAAAAACATATTCTGTTACACTTTAGAAGGGATTATCTTTCAGTTTATTTCTCCATTTTCTTAGGAAATCTCTATGAGGTTTGGCTTATTTTGAAGTTGGTAACATAGCTGTATGGTATTCCCAGGTGACTGGAATGGTAAAGAATCTGCTTGCCAAAGCAAGAGACACAGGAGATGGGAATTCAATCCCTGGGTCAGGAAGATCCCTTGGAGGAGGAAACAGCAACCCACTCCAGTATTCTTACCAGGAAAATCCCATGAACAGAGCAGCCTGGAGGGCTACACAGAGGTCACAAAGAGTCGGACATGACGGAGCAACTGATCATGTAGGCAGCAACGTATCTGTACACGGGGGACAGCTTTTAACATCCAGCGACCTACACTTACCCTACGTGTCAGGGGCACGGAGTGTAGAAAAGTCAGTGTCTTACAATCTTTGGAAAAATTACTTTCATTAGAGCAACTGGTAATGTAGTTGGGGATGACTTAGTCCATTTTCCCACGGCCTTGAGAAAAATGAAAAGAAAACTATACGTCATAATTAAAGCAGTAGAAAGAAAGGCAACACTTTCACCCTGAAATGAGTTTCTCAAGCTTGTAAGTCAGAAACGTGTGACCCTGAAGGTCAAGGATTGTGGGAGATTCAACAGCAGTCATCACATTTAAGAATATGCTGTTTGGCCCAGCCTGCTTCCATTCGGCAGGCCCAGAGCCCTGCTGGGAGAAGTGGTTGAATTGTGATGCCTCTTTTCTTGCTGACAAGCAGATGAGACAGTCCTGGCTCACTGCAGACCCTGCGGTAAGACCGACGGACGTGAGGCCTGCCTCCTCAGCCTCCTGTATCTCTCGGGTAACGTGAGTCTGGGAACCAACCCGATACACAGGGTTTGAGTTAAGAGGGGAAATATGCAGAGGCCATGTCCTGGGATGCTGTTGGCTATTTATGGCTAATTTGTGATGCTCTCTTATGCAAAAACCTTTCTCTGTGGGTTCAAGGTAGACATGCATTTGCTATATGATCAGATTAGTGTGAACTGCATGGATTTCTTCCCATGAATTAAATAAAAAATGGCAACTTGCTAGTCTGATGACCTTAGAAAACATTTTAATTGGACTGCAAGGAGATCAAACCAGCCTATCCTAAAGGGAATTAACCCTGAATATTCATCGGAAGGACTGACGCGGAAGCTCCAATACTTAGGTCACTTGATGCAAGGAGCCGACTCATTGGAAAAGACCCCGATGCTGGGAAAGACTGAAGGCAAAAGGATAAAGGGGTGGCAGAAAATGAGATGGTTGGATGGCATCACCGACTCAATGGACACGAGTCTGAGCAAACTCCGGGAGACAGTGGAGGACAGAGGAGCCTGGTGTGCTGCAGTACATGGAGTCACAAAGAGTCAGATATGGCTTAGAGACTAAACAACAACTACTGCTGAAATCTGTGAAATTCATCCCGTCTCTGGGAGTGAGAGCATTATGCTAAGTGTTAATCGTAATTCTGTACATGAGTTTGATGGGCTGATTATTTTGGACATGAACTATCAAGTTAGCTTTGCCGTGTCATTCTGAAGATGGAGGTAAAGGACCGCGAGCTGCCTTAAACAAAATTCACGGGCGAGGATCACAACTAAAGCTTAGATGGACTGCTGACACGTTGAATGAAAAGTTCTCCCACCACCTCCTCCCAGAAACACACGAATTATTCACTGTATGAGATTAAATCTGGCATTGTGCATAGTTTTAAAAAGATAGCAGATATTCCATTAATAATGCAATTGGTTTTTCCTCGTGTTCAAAATCAAATTCAGTAACGCCCTCCTACTTTGTACCCTAAAGGTCTAAGACGTGAGAACAGAAAGATGAGTTTTCGGAGCCTAAGACCATCTCACTCTCCCAGCTCGTGCTGACTGATGCTGAAGTTGGGAGCACACACAGAGAGAGGAGGTACCTGACTCCTGGGGTGAAAGAGCCAGTTGCACAGCTGTATCAGTTCACCATGACTTAGAGCTCCTGCCTTCTCCTGGGTGAGCTCTCTCAAATTATTTTAATCTCTCTCTCTCTCTAAAGATACTATTATTCTAAAAAAGGAAATTTATTGAAATTTTTTGTCTATAAAAATAATAGCAAGCTCAGTTGGAAAATTCAAGCAATACAGGAAAAACACAAAATCTTGGCATCCTGGGACATGGGATGTCCAACTTCTTTCTTCCTCCCCGTGGAGTCACGGCTGTTCTGACTCCCTTGTTCTTAGGCAGGCCACGAGGAGGGATGTGCGCTACCTCCGGGCCCGTCTCATTAAAGGCTTTCCTTGCAATACGCCATAGCCTTTCTTTGATTTCTCATCAGGCTAGAATTCGAGAAGGCAATGGCATCCACTCCAGTACTCTTGCCTGGAAAATCCCATGGACGGAGGAGCCTGGTAGGCTGCAGTCCATGGGGTCGCTAAGAGTCAGACACGACTGAGCAACTTCACTTTTCCCTTTCATGCATTGGAGAAGGAAATGGCAACCCATTCGAATGTTCTTGCCTGGAGAATCCCAGGGACAGGGCAGCCTGGTGGGCTGCTGTCTATGGGGTTGCACAGAGTTGGACACGACTGAAGCGACTTAGCTGTAGCAGCAGCAGCAGCAGCAGCCTAGAATGGAAGGGTCTCCTAAACTGGCCTTGGGGTCCACACACTGGAAATGGCAAAGCACAAAATGGCAGAAGTCTGAATTCCCTCCACACCCAGGCACCCCTCTCATGTGGGCTTTTCCCGAATGAGAAATAAAATTCCACTGTACTGGATCATTATGTGTCTGCATTTATTTCTTACTGCAGCATCATCCATCCTACTCTGACTAGTAAAATATCTTACCATGAGAGATGACAATGTAAGATTTTAGTAAATACAGTTCCAGATATCATCTCTTTATGAGTAATGCCCACGCACACACATGGAGGCAAATACAATGTTTTCTTTATAGGATCATCCTATACCCAATATCTGTTTCACTCAATTATTTCTGGTGCAGATATTTCCAAATACTGTGTTCATGGATATATGTTATCCTTACAAAGGGCTTCATGTGATTTCACTGAAGGATTGTATCACAATTAAATAAATAGATTGATTTTTCCTTGATGGAAATTACATCTATTTCCAGTTTTTCATCATTACAAACAAGTTTGAGATGAGCATCCACATGTATACCTCTTCATGAATTTGTCCAATTAAAGAATCAGGATAAGTGTCAAAAGAATTGCCAGAGTGGAGTTTGAGCCATATTGCTACACTGCTCTCCACTTGTCAATTGACAGTGAAAGGCACCCATTTCCCCCACTTTCATCCACCTGTGGTCAAATGTTAGAATCTTGACCCATATTAGTAGCAAAGAGAGATTGCACTGGTGATTTTATTTGCATTCTTTTTTTAAAAATCACTTTTGTTATTGACTTTCCTTCACATATGACTGCTGCCTGACTGCCTTCTTTTGTGAATAATTGGTAGCTTTTGACCATTTTTCTGTTGGGGAGTTTGTCTTGTTTGTATTCATTTGCAAGAAAATCTTGCAAATGTCTTCCCGTTTGTGAGGCTTATTTTTTGAGTCAGTGAAATGTGCTTTGAAACGGACACGACTACCAAGCACTGGAATTTAAATGATCAAAGGTGAGGTGGAGTGGCTAGCAGAGCATCCTCTGAACCTTGGACTATCAGAAAGCACCCTGCACCCCCAGAAACACCCTGGTTAGTACAGCCACGCTCTCCTAGGAGCAACGGACGGGGAGTCACGGGGAAGCCAGCCAAGAGACATAACATCGGGAAAACATTTTGCAAATAGAAAGATGTCTCAGAAGGGTAAATGGAAACAGGGCCAACCTGGTGAGACAATTAAATGGCAGGGCTATTTATACCACTCAGGTGGAGAGAAGGGAATAGACTCACACCTTGGAAGAGCTGAGAAATGAAAGAAATGTGGCCAACGTGGGGGTCTGTCCTCCCCCATGAAACCGGAATGAATGTAAAATTAGCTTTTATCTTAAAAATAAAAAATGCTTTGACTGCACAAACCTTTCTGATTAAATCATATCAGGGTTGGTCACACTAGCATTTGAGAAATTATCCTGGCTAAAATGACTCCTTGGGCAACCCCTGACCCCACCACAACCTTGGGTGATGCTGGGTGGTCCCAGACCCAAGTTCCTTCTGAGTTCAGAGTGTTGAGACTGAGCGTTCATCAATCTCACAGTGTCTGGTTAGCTGCAAGAAGGAAAAAGAAACACATCCATCTAACCTAGCATCAGACCTGAGGATTCAACTGAAGGTCATCGTATTCTGACATGAAACAAACGGACGTGAGCACCGAATCTTGCCCACGTCAGCCCTCCAAGCCATAGGGGGCAGGTCGTAGGACCGGGCTTCCAGAATGGAGTTTCAGTGACATCCAGTCCTTCAGGGGAAGTCATCCAGGGGAGGAAGCTGGTGCTCTGGGGAGATCCACTGATCCAACCCGTTTTGTCTTAGACTGAACTTTAGGCAGCCCCAGAGGGTTCAGAAACACAGCTGCTAAGTGTGCGTTCTGCTCCCTGTAAATGCGAGGCCTGGCTGGATGGAGAGGAAGGAATCAGCAGGACTTGGGTTCCAAATCGGGACATGGCTGATCACGGGCTGGGGCGAGGGTTGGCTGGGGGATGTCTCTGGTGGAATAGCCAGAGCTCCTTTGACTGTGTCAGTTGACTTCTCTGAGAGGCACTCAGATCCCAGACTTGGGGCAGCCGGGATCGTATGTCCTGGAACTGGCCCCCCTTTTCAGGGACTGGATGAGAGCGTTGAGCCCTTGGCTTTAACTGCCTTCTTGTAATTGAACAAGAAGAGCACACACAGTGTTACAGGATGTTTCAGGCGGAGGGCGTGGGAGGCAGTGGCAAGGCCCCAGTGAGCTAAAGCAGACGGTGGGAGGCGGGGGCAGCTGTCTGGGTCGACATGGGCTCTGCCCCCTGCACTTCCTGCCACCCCCCACCTCCCACCTCCATCTCCGGTGTCTGCATTCCTGGCAGCCACAGGGAAAGATGCTGGCCATGCCTGCCTCTGAAGGGGTCAGAGCAAGACAGAGGTCAAACCCAGAGCAGCGCGGGGTTCCCCGCCCTGCACTGCCCTCCTGGAAGGTCTCCAGGGGTCCCCAGGGCTGGGTGGTCTGGTGCCGGCCCTTCTGGAACACCTTCATGGACCCTCACTGTGTGCCAGGGACCAGGTGTTGCACACAGGTAAGAGTCCTTGCGTTTCCTGAGGGTGGGCTTAGATTTGCGAGGCTGAACTCTCAAATCCCTCGCCAGAGGGGTGGGGGTGTGAAAATAAGTTCTTACGGCCACGGCCTGGGAATGCTTCTATGCACTAGGTACCACGTGGAGATAACACAAAATTTCCCATCCTTATCTATGTTGCTCTTGTTCCATGGGAAGATGTGCTGTTGGGGTAACAAATGACACACGGAAGGATCCACCTGCTTTCAGCTGGCGTCCGCTTTCTGTCACAACGTGATTTCTCACGTCTCCCTCTCAGTTGCTGGGGTGTGAACCATCGGAGTCCACCTGACACCAGGAAAGGTCAGTCTGGACCTTTCGGGCAGGTTCGTGCTGGCTGCAGGAGGGTGCATGTCTGGCGTGAAATCTGCTGACAAGTGTCTCCTAACAGGAGCAGGGACGCCAAGGACGCTAGCGGTGCTGAGCGTGCGTAATGGGGCGCCGTGGGCGCGCTGACCCGCTGCTCTGTTCCCAAGGGGAGCAAGCCCCCCCACACTGCAAGCACAGTGCAACCTACTTAGCAGCGCTGGACCAGGAGACGCCGCTCTGGGCCTGGCCACCAGCCACGTGTGCTTCTCCAAGCTGCCTCCTTGATTTGTTTGTTTGTTTAGTGTTTGGGTTGCTGCGGGTCTTTGTCGCTGCACACAGGCTTTCCCCCTCATTGCGGGGATCCGGGGCTGCTCTTGGCTGGGGCGGGGGCTTCTCACCGCCAAGGTGTCTCTTGTTGTGGAGCGCCGGTTCGGGGCGCGCGGGCTTCAGTAGTCGCGGCACGCAGGCTCTGGAGCGCAGGCTCAGGAGTTGTGGGGCAGGCGGCATGTGGACCAGAGATTGAACCCGAGTCCCCTGAGCTGGCAGGCGGATTCTTATCCACTGTGCCACCAGGGAAGCCCCAGCTCCTTGGCTGATTGCTCTGGAACTTGAATGTGAAAGTTGCTCAGTTTGTCTGACTCTCTGCGACCCCGTGGACTTTACAGTTCATGGAATTCTCCAGGCCAGAATACTGGAGTGGGTAGCCTTTCCCTTCTCCAGGGGATCTTCCCAACCCAGGGGTTGAACCCAGGTCTCCCACATTGCGGACAGATTCTTTACCAGCTGAGCCACCAGGGAAGGCCAAGAATACTGGAGTGTGTAGCTTATCCCTTCTCCAGGGGATCTTCCCGACTCAGGAATCAGACCATAGTCTCTTGCATTGCAGGAGGATTCTTTACCAACTGAGCTATCAGGGAAGCCCTTGAAAGTCACTCAGTCGCGTCTGACTCTGTGACCCCATGGACTACACAGTCCACGGAATTCTCCGGGCCAGAATAATGCAGTGGGTAGCCTTTCCCTTCTGCAGGGGTTCTTCCCAACCCAGGGATCGAACCCAGGTCTCCCGCACTACAGACAGATTCTTTATAGCTGAGCCACAAGAACTTGAATGCCTGAGTTCAAATTCTAGCCTTCTCCTGTCTTAGCTGCTTTCAGTTCAGTTCAGTGCAGTCGCTAAGTCATGTCAGACTGCGACCCCATGGACTGCAGCACACCAGGCCTCCCTGTCCATCGCCAACTCCTGGAGTTTACTCAGACTCACGTCCATGGAGTCGGTGATACCAACCAACCATCTCATTTTAGCTGCTTAGCTTTGGGTAACTATTTTTTTTTTTTTTTTGTAACTTCTCTGTGCCTCAGTTTCCTTATCTGAAAGTCCATTAGCACCAAACTTCATAGAATTGTTAAGTTTAAATATGGAGATACAGTAAAGCCAGTTGAATAAAAATGATTCAATGCCTCTTTGTCTCGAAGCCGGGGACTCCAGCGTGGAGACAGAGCACCTGGGTTTGGAGCCAGGTGACCTGGGTTGCAAGCCTGACTTTGTCCTTTTCCTCGTCACGTGATCTTGGGGGCAGGTTTCTTAGCCCCTCTGTCTTTAGTTTCCTCCTCCACAGCAGGAGGATGACAACTGCATCCACTCCCAAAGGCTGCCGTGAAAAACCAGTGAGAAAGCCGAGCGCGGGCGTAAGCCCACCACACATTCTAAGCGCTATGCAGGCACTAACTCATTAATTTTGCTTTATAGATAGAGAAAACAGGTCAAGTAAATTCTCTGAAGTCACACAGAAGTTACACAGCTAATAACGGGGGTGCTGGGACCATGATCAGACCCCCTAAATAAAAGGAGAATTTCCTCCACGCTTCTCTGAAGTATTTTCCTTGTCCTGAGAGCAAGAGATAGCCTTAGGCCTGAAATTTTCATCGATTATCCACAGCTCTTCCCAAACCAGCCAACAACAGAAGTTCCTCCTGGTTCAGAAATCACCTGCCAGGGGAGGTTGAAGTTACTGTTGTTGGGTTTGATGTGGTTATGCTGACACTCACAATTACCCTGGGAAGGGACTCCTTGTCTCCCTGGATCTCTGGGGAGGGTTTTGGTTCCACACCTGGCCACCCTTCCTCCCTCACAGGAAGTCTTACCCACTAAGGTTCAGCATCCTCTCTACGCCCAGAACCTAGACAGAATGGCCTTCTCTTCACTCTCGGTGGAAAATATAATCCAAAGTTTACAGATGCTTCAAAAAGGAGCCGTCCCCAAACCTTCCCTGATCTGGTCTTTTTTTCTCAAACCCCACCAACGTTTTTCAGTCATCTCATATGTCTTGCTCCATAGCCAGTTTGTCTAACTGAAAGCTCTGTGTGTGTGTGTGTACATACGCTGAGCACCCCGATAGTCTCTTTCCCTTCTGTAGGAAATACCAGCAAAGCTGCAAAACATCTCCATGGAAACCAGCCTCTCAGTCCATCGGGCTTCTGCCATGTGGATACGTCAGGTGCTAGGCAGGCAGGGATTAATGAGGCAAATGAAGAGAAAGCCCGACCTGCCAGCTTAGAATGCCATGGCCCTTCCTCGGGGCTTCTCATTAGCCAGAGACATCCAAGCGACGGCAGAATCCCGTGTTTCCACCCTGTGAAAGCTGGAGTGTGTGCCAGCTCTGATTGTCATGAAACTTTTGTAGGTTCACCGCTCCTCACCAGGCCATGCAATGTAGGTCTCTACAGTAACCTATAATACAGTCAATTTATTTATTTATTTTATCGGAGGCAAATTACCTTACATTAATATATTGGTTGGTTTTGCCATACATTGACACGAATCCGCCCCGGGTGTACATGAGTTCCCTTTCTTGAACCCCCCTCCCACCTCCCTCTTCCCCATATCCTCCTTCCAGGTCATCCCCGTGCACCAGCCCCAACCATCCTGTATCATGCATCGAACCTGGACTGGTGATTCATTTCACGTATGATAATATACATGCTACAATGCCATTCTCCCCAATCATCCCATCTTCACCCTCTCCCACAGAGTCCCAAAGACTGTTCTATACACCTATGTCTCTTTTGCTGTCTCGTATACAGGGTTAAGGTTACCATCTTTCTAAATTCCATATATATGCGTTAGTATACTGTATTGGTGTTTTTCTTTCTGACTTACTTCACTCTGTATAATAGGCTCCAATTTCATCCACCTCATTAGAACTGATTCAAATGCATTCTTTTTGATGGCTGAAAAATACTCCATTGTGTATATGTACCAAAGCTTTCTTATCCATTCGTCTGCAGATGGACATCTAGGTTGCTTCCATGTCCTGGCTATTATAAACAGTGCTGCAATGAACATTGGAGTACATGTGTCTCTTTCAATTCTGGTTTCCTCAGTGTGTATGCCCAGGAGTGCAATTGCTGGATCATACGGCAGTTCTATTTCCAGTTTTTTGAGGAATCTCCACACTGTTCTCCAAATGACAGTTTCTCCATCATGACAAGACTCCCCTCCCTGAGCCCAGGTCCCTTTTAGGTCCCTTGTGTGATTCCAATGCGTTTTTTCTTGTTCTTTTATCACAGTGATATTTTTAATCTGCTGAGAATCAGAGGTGATTTCAAGAGGAATAGTTCTGATTTTTAAAAAAACGTTTTCCTCATACTCTTCTACCTTTCTCCAGTAGAGGATGTGTATTAAGGCTCTAGACAATATATACTCAATCTTTTTGCCTTTCAGGCAGGGTCCGAATGGTTCTGAATCTTGCTGGTAAGAGGTATAGACTTTAGGGTTGCAGTCATGCTTTTTAGTAAGTCTGTCAGTCTTCCTAAAGCTGGCTTTTTCTTGTATCTTTATACTGTCAGTTTTCGTGTGCATGCACGCGCTTGTGTGTGTGTGTGTGTGTTAGTTGCTCAGTTGTGCCTGACTCTTTGAGACCTCATGGTCTGTGGCCCGCTAGGCTCCTCTGTCCATGGGATTCTCCAGGCAGGAATACTGGAGTGGGTTGCTATTCCCTTCTCCAGGGGATCTTTCTGACCCAGAGATCGAACCCGTGTCTCCTTATTGCAGACACATCTTTACTATCTGAGCCACCAGGGAAACCTTCTGATGTAAGTAAAGTCTCCTAAAAGAATGCAGGTACACCTTCCTAAAGTCAATTCATTTATCTTTTATATTTGACTGTTGAAAAAGCCAGCTCACCAAGAAGCCATTAATTAAATTCTAGGCAGTTTTCCCACCAGAAAAATCTGGGAAAAAAGGATGAGAGGAAAAATAGATTAGAAAACCCACCTACTTTTCTGATTTCATGGGATTAGAAGAAGTAATATTTCTTCTGTTTGAAAAAAAAGTCAAAGATAGCATTTGGAATATAATGAAAATAAATTGCATAGTTAATTACTAAAAGAGGATTTTCTGTTTTGGTTCCCAAAGTTAAACTGTCAGAATGCTCCTGTTTAAAGATGTTCTTCATTGTTTGGTGAGGAAGAAGTTGAAATTATACACACACACACACACACACACACATATATAGTATGGGGCTTCCCTCATGGCTCAGCTCGTAAAGAATCTGCCTGCAATCCCTGGGTTGGGAAGATCCCCTGGAAAAGGGAATGGCTACCCACTCCAGTATTCTGACCTGGAGAGAATTCCGTGGACTGTATAGCCCATGGGGTCACAAAGAGTTAGACAGGACTGAGCAACTTTTACACACACATATATAGTATGCTATATATATATATATAATTTCAATTTCGCCCTTACCAAACCGTGAAGCACATCCTATTATACACACACACACACACACACACACACACACACACACACAGTCTGCTTTCACCTAGACTGACTGTATTGCAATTCACTTCTGATTTCTGACATTAACCACCTCACAATCCCATGAGTTAGGGGCTCAGTACTCCACCACTTGGCCATTGCTTCAGATGCTAGATGCACTTTGAGGTCCACTGTTCACCTGCACTTCTGACCTATATGTCTGACCACACTTCTGGCTATAAATTCTGGGCTTCCCATAACTCCTTTAGGTTTGGTAGTCCACTAAAATGACTCACAACTCAAGAAAGTGCTAGATTTGCATTTAGAGTTTATTATAAAAGATACTGGACATGGAACAACAGACTGGTTCCAAATAGGAAAAGGAGTACGGCAAGGCTGTATATTGTCACCTTGCTTATTTAACTTATATGCAGAGTACATCATGAGGAACGCTGGGCTGGAAGAAGCGCAAGCTGGAATCAGGATTGCTGGGAGAAACATCAGTAACCTCAGATATGCAGATGACACCACCCTTATGGCAGAAAGTGAAGAGGAACTAAAAAGCCTCTTGATGAAAGTGAAAGAGGAGAGTGACAAAGTTGGCTTAAAGCTCAACATTCAGAAAACTAAGATCATGGCATCTGTTCCCATCACTTCTTTGCAAATAAATGGGGAAACAGTGGCAGACTTTATATTTCTGGGCTCCAAAATCACTGTAGCTGGTGACTACAGCCATGAAATTAAAAGACACTTACTCCTTGGAAGGAAAGTTATGACCAACCTAAACAGCATATTAAAAAATAGAGACATTACTTTGTCAACAAATGTCTGTCTAGTCAAGGCTATGGTTTTTCCAGTTGTCATGTATGGATGTGAGAGTTGGACTATAAAGAAAGCTGAGCGCTGAAGAATTGATGCTTTTGAACTGTGGTGTTGGAGAAGACTCTCGAGGGTCCCTTGGACTGCAAGGAGATCCAACCAGTCCTTCCTAAAGGAAATCAGTCCTGAGTGTTCATTGGAAGGACTGATACTGAAGCTGAAGCTCCAATACTTTGGCCACCTCATGCGAAGAGTTGACTCATTTGAAAAGACGCTGATGCTGGGAAAGATTGAAGGCAGGAGGAGAAGGGGACAACAGAGGATGAGGTGGCTGGATGGCATCACTGACTCAATGTACATAAGTTTGAGTAAACTCTGGGAGTTGGTGACGGACAGGGAGGCCTGGTGTGCTGCAGTCCATGGGGTTGCAAAGAGTCGGACATGACTGAGCAACAGAACTGAATGGAATAAAAGGTACACTTTGGTGAGGACGGGTTTGGGGGGAGGGCTCCCAGGCCCTCTCCCCGTGGAGTCAGGGAGCTTCACCCTCCTGGGATGTCAGTGGACTCAACAACCAGGAAGCCCCACTGAGCCTCATGTCCAGAGTTTATACTGAGGTTTCATTATCTAGACATGATTCAGAAAGTCACTGGCCACGTGGCTGAAATCAATCTCCAGCCCCCTCCCCTGTACCGAGGTTGGGCTTGATATTTCTGGTGACCAGCTCCCATCTTGAATTGACCTAGGGGCCAGTCATGAGGCATCTCATTAGCAGAATAAAGATGCTCTTGTCCCTCGAGAGGCTCCAAGGGTGTTGGAGCCCTGTGCTGGGACCCAGGGACCAGACCACCTGTATTCTTATTACACCACCGCACATACGTAACTGACAAGGCAACGCCTTCGCTGGTGCCGGTCTTATTTCCCCAGTGTCGGGAATGCGCTGCTTTGGGCACATTATTGCCAAATTTGTCACTTTCCCTCTGGCACTGCCATCAAGTGCCTAATCCTTTATCTGGTCATTTGTTTTGATTTCTGCCAAAATACATCAAAATATCATTATGCGTGTGTTCTGCCCATCTTCCAAGGTGCAGTTTTAATCATTTTTATTCTTTTACGCCACCTCTCCGATTCCAACTTATGTAAAAGATAGTTCCCTTCACATAGAAGTTTGGGGGCCTCTATTTCAGACTCACTTCTTCTGTCCTCCCCTCATTCCCTCCCACCACACCCTGGGCCAATATATCAACCATCAGTGTTACTTCAGGGTCCACATCAAAGAAAATGAGATTTTTTTCTCTTATGAAGAGAATTATGGTGCCTAGGAAACTCAAGGATATAAAATTTTCATTTTGAGGACTCCATATTTATGGGAAAGGCTGCAAACAGTCTTTTGCTGCAGACTCAAAAAGGGATATTCTAACTTAAATGGCCATAAATAGATAGGGAGAATGGAATTTTCTAGAAGTAGTTCTAGTACTTTTCTGGAGGTAATTTTAGTGCTTTTGTCAAAGCTTATGGTTTTTCCAGCAGTCATGTACAGATGTAAGAGTTGGGCCATAAAGAAAGCTGAGCGATGAAGAATTGAAGCTTTTGAATTATGGTGCTGGAGAAGACTCTTGAGAGTCCCTTGGACAGCAAGGCAATCAAACAGTCCATCCTAAAGGAAGTCAAGCCTGAATATTCATTGGAAGGACTGACGCTAAAGCTGTAGCTCCAATAATTTGGCCACCTTGGAGAAGAGCCAACTCGTTGGAAAAGACCTTGATGCTGGGATAGATTGAGGGCAGGGGGAGATGGGGGTGACAGAGGATGAGAGAGATGAGATGATTATATGACATCATCAACTCAATGGACATGAGTCTGAGCAAACTCAGGGAGATGGTGAAGGACAGGTAATCCTGGTATACTGCAGTCCTGGGGTCGCAGAGTTGAACATGACTTGGTAACTGAACACTAACAACAACTAACTTAGATGGCCATAAACTGATAGGGAAAATGGAATTTTCTAGAAGTACTTAGAGCATTTTTTTACAAGTACGTTTAGTACTTTTTTCTTATCAAATAGTTTGGCAGCATAAAAGCTTCTCCCATGCAAGGATTTATTGACCTATGGATCTTTCTGCTTCTTAGTCACCACAACTACTGTTGCAAAGTTTTGTGAAGACGTGATTACAGTTGTTCTGTGCCCAGGACTTCAGGACATAGTATGGAAAGTATTCACTTGTTTTAAATTGAGGTTAAATTCCCCTAACATAAAATTAACCATTTGAAATGGACAATGTGGTGGCATTTAATACAGTCACAGTGTTGCACAAGCATCATCTCTATGTAATTCTAAAACATTTTCATCACCCCAAAAGGAAACCCTATACTCAAAGCTATTACTTCCCTTTAGAGGGTAATTATCTTTCAACAAAATCTCTGTTTTCAGTCATTCACTTAACAAATATTTATGTCTACTGTGTTAGGGATATGTGCTGAGTACATTTTTTTCTCTTATCATTTTCTTATTTTTCTTAAATGTATTGTATGTGGTTTTAGGAAGATACCAGCCAGCTGGGTCTGGTTAATCAACTAGAAAATTCTACTCCATTTATACAGTCTGCATCTTCCGTCTTATCCAGCTAAAAGGCAGACACACAGCAACTACATAAATAATTGCTGAATCACAGAGTTTTGCTGCAATCATACTGGGTTAGAATTATATTGTCAAACAGTTGTATCATTTAAAAGATTTCTTTAGGCACATGTGTGTCAGGGGCAACCAGAGATGTGATTTTGTATCTGAGTCAATGTGGGGATTCACACAGGGGTGGAGAATAAACTCACAGGAGCTGTCATACCTATTTGGTAAAAAAGGTGTTGCACTCATAGTGTTTCAAAGGAGACTTTCTGAACTGAACTGCAGCTTGCAGCTACTGTTCCTGGATGAGCCAGTCACCCAGAATTTGCCCTTTTGAGAGGCAGTTGTAAGAATCATTGGAGTTGACATGTCCCTGGTTATGAAGGTCCGGAGGTTAGGGAGTAGCCCTTGGATATCATTTGACAATGAAGAACATATAAGGATAGAGCAGTGACCCCACTCCTTGAGGGTGCCCAGGTGCCCAATTCTGTCCTCCCCAGGACAACTGAACAACCAGCATCCCTGGACCAGCTCTGAGGCTTATAATGAGGGAGCTCTCCTTTCTGAAAACCCACACAGCTCTGTTCTCTAGAGCTTCTAATTGACATCTGGCTACTGTTTTTATGTGGGGTATTATTTGTCCAAAAAATCTTAATTGCTTTTTTCCTTCTCAGGACTGAGAGGAATGTTCTGCTGGCAGGATGCTTGGCGTGGTAAGACTCTTTTCTTTCCTTTGCGTGTTGGGGTCCATGGCTTGGCTGCTGTTGGCACAGGTGGACCAGCGGGAGGGGATTTCACACAGAACTCTAAATCTCCATAAGTTCATCTCTCTTTTATAAGATGTGAATTTCACCAGCCATCTGAGGTTCACTGGGCGACAGCTGCTCTGTCTTGGAGCCACAAAGCTAACCGTTTCTTTCTTTATTTATATTGGAGGGTAGCTGATTCACAACGTTGTGTTAGTTTCAGGTCTATAGCAAAGTGAGTCAGTTATCCACATACATTTATCCATCGTGCTTAAAGGTTCTTTTCCCATGTAGGTTGTTACAGAGTGTCTAGCGGAGTTCCCTGTGCTATACAGTAAGTAGGTCCTTATTCAGCTGTCTATTTTATATACAGCAGTGTGTATATCGGAGAAGGCAATGGCACCCACTCCAGTACCCTTGCCTGGGAAATCCCATGGACGAAGGAGCCTGGTAGGCTGCTGTCCATGGGGTCGCTAAGAGTCAGACAGGACTGAGCGACTTCACTTTCACTTTTCACTTTCACACACTGGAGAAGGAAATGGCAACCCACTCCAGTGTTCTTGCCTGGAGAATCCCAGGGATGGGGGAGCCTGGTGGGCTTCTGTCTATGGGGTCACACAGAGTCGGACACGACTAAAGTGACTTAGCAGGAGCAGCAGCAGTGTGTATATGTCAATCCAAATCTTCCAATTTATCTGTCCCTCCCTTACCCCTTGGTAAACATTTTTGGGGCTTCCCTGGTGGCTCAGATGGTAAAGAATCTGTCTGCAATATGGGAGACCTGGGTTCGATCCCTGGGTTGGGAAGATTTCCCTGGAGAAGGGAATGGCTACCCACTCCAGTGTTCTTGCCTGGAGAACTCCATGGACAGAGGCTACAGTCAAAAGAGTCAGACACACCCGACTAAGACTTTCACTTTCCAACATACATTTATTTTCTACGTATTTAACTCTATGTTTCGTAGTTAAGTTCATTTGTAGCCCTTTTTTATATTCCGCAATAAGCAATGTCATATAATGCTGTTTGTCTTTCTCTGTTTGACTTGCTTCAGTCAGGATGACAATCTCTGGGTCCACCCATATTGCTGAAAATGGTATTGTTTCATTCTTTTTTATGGCTGAATAATAAACATTCTGCTGTGTATGTATCACATTTGCATCCATTCCTCTTATACTGCAAAGTTACAGTTATCAAAACAGGATGGTACCGGTGTGAAAACAGAGACATAGATCACAGGAACAGTATAGGAAGTCCACGGATAAACCCACACACCCACGGCTACCTAATCTGTGACAATGGAAGCAAGAATATACAATGAGGAAAAGACGGTCTCTTTAATAAGTGCTGCTGTGAGACTGGACAGCGACATGTTAAAGAATGAAATGAGAACACTCCCTAACACCACACACAAAAATAAACTCAAAGTGGATTAAAGATCTAAATGTACGGCTGGATACTAGAAAACTCTTAGAGGAAAACACAGGCAGAATGCTCTGACATAAATACCAGCAAGATTTTTTTTTTTTTGATGAATCTCCTAGAATAAATGAAAACAAATGGGACCTAATTAAACTTAAAAGCTTTTGCACAGCAAAGGAAACCATAAACAAAGCTAAAATACAGCCTCAGCATGGGAAGAAGTATTTGCAACTGAAGCAACCAAAAGGGATCATTCTCCAAAATATACAAACAGCTCATGCGGCTCAATATTAAAAAAACAAACAACCCAATTTGAAACTGAGTGGAAAATCTAAATAGATGTTTCTCCAAAGAAGACATACAGATGGTTTAAAAGCATATGAAAAGGTGCTCAGCCTCATAATTATTAGAGAAATGCAAATCAAAACTACAGTGAGGTATGTAGTCCTCACACCAGTCAGAATGGCCATCATCAAAAAGTCTGCAAACAATATATGCTGGGGAGGATGTGGACAAAAGGGAACACTCTTACACTGTGGTGAGGATGTAAACTTGTACCGCCACCATGGAGAACTGTATGGAGATTGCTTTAAAAATTAAAAATAGAGCTACCCATATGAACCTGCAATCCCACCCCGGGTATATATCCAGAGAAAATCCATAATTCAAAAAGATTCAAGCATCTCAGTGTTTATTGCGGAGCTTCTCCGATGACTGAGTGGGTAAAGAATCTGTCTGCAATGCAGGAGACACAGGGTCAGGAATATCCCCTGGAGAACGAAACAGCAACCCACTCCAGTATTCTTGCCTGAAAAATCCCATAGACAGAGGAGCCTGGCCTGTTACAGTCCAAAGCGTTGACGGGGTGACGAGGCACACACAATGTTCATTGCAACACTGTTTTCAATAGCCAGGTCATGGAAGAGCCAAGGCATTTCTAACAAACATTTAGACTTTGGCTTATATGACAGCACAAGTTGCTTTAAGAGAATGGACATCTAGTGAAGTCGCTCGGTAGCGTCTGACTCTTTGCAACCCCATGGACTGTAGCCTGCCAGGCTCCTCCGTCTATGGGGTTTTCCAGGCAAGGATACCGGAATGGGTTGCTGTTTCCTTCTCCAGGGAATATTCCTGGCCCAGGAATCGAACCAGGGTCTCCCGCATTGCAGGCAGACTCTTTACCATCTGAGCACCAGGAAAGCCCTCTGAAAGGGGTCTTTATAAAAAGTAATGCATAGTTTTGTTCCGGTTAACTTAGAGGGTCAGTAAGTATCAGGATGGAACTTCCTAGGTGGTGCTAGTGGTAAAGAACCCGCCTGCCAATGCAGGAGATGTAAGAGACCTGGGTTTGATCCCTGGGTTGGGAAGATTCCCTGGAGGACGGCTTGACAGCCCACTCCATATTCTTGCCTGGAGAATCCCTTGGACAGAGGAGCCTGGTGGACTATAGTCCACAGAGTCTCAAAGACTTGGACATGCCTGAAGTGATTTACCACGCATGCACGTATCAGGATACCTCAAAATTCCCGGGTGGTAAATCCCTGGATCTCCTGGCCAGGTCTTTTATTAATCTCACATTTCCATCTTCATAGTGGCATAACTGTTAGACAAACGTAATTCTGAGGAAAACTGCCATTCAACTAATAGCCCCCCTTGGGTTCATTTCTTAGGCCCTGCACAACAAAGTACCCAAACCTGGGTGGCTTGAAACGGTAGAAATGTGTTCTCTCCCAGTTCTGGAGGTGAGCAGTCTGAGACCAGGACTTCAGGGGGACCACACTCCCTCTCCCTTGCCTCTTCCAGGTTCTGGGAGCATGGGGCTGTGAGTAGCTCTTGGTTTGTGATTGCATTACTCTAACCTTCAAGGCTAACATCTTCATAGCTCTCTGTTCGGGCTTCACGTTGCCACTTCTGCTGTACATGTGTGATTGCATTTAGGGTCCATCTGGATAATGCAGGGTAGTCTCCCCAAGTCAAGATCCATAGCTTGATGACATTTGCAAAGACCTCTCCCCGCTTTATCCCCCTGTGAAGTAACATCCACAGATTCCAGGCATTAAGACGTGTATCTCTTGTGGAGCCCAGTGTTTCACTCAACTAAATAATTTCAAACCAGTCCATCCTAAAGGAAATCAACCCTGAATATTCACTGGAAGGACTGATGCTGAAGCTGAAGTTCCAATAATTTGGCCACTGATGCAAAGCACTGACTCCTTGGAAAAAACCCTGATGCTGGGAAAGATTGAAGGCGGGAGGAGAAGGGGACGGCAGAGGATGAGATGGCTGGATGGCATCACCGACTCAGTGGACATGAGTTTGAGCGAGCTCTGGGAGAGAGTGGACAACAGAGGAGACTGATGTGCTGCCGTCCATGGGGTCACGAAGAGTCGGACATGACTGAGCGACTCAAAAGCAACAACAGCAGAGTTTAAGCAGACTTCTCTCTTTCAGAGCATCTTAAAGCCTTTACGACACTAATAGACAGGGGGAAGCCTAAGGGGAGGTGCAAGTAACTGCGACAAGTGTTGAATCACTGACAGTGCTCCTCCAACCTGATTTTTTGAAAAAATTAGTCTGAAGCTAAAAGTCACATGCTGCAGTAGAAGCATGAGAAAGGCTGTTCTGTTTGGAAACTTGGTTCGGCCTTGAGTGCTTCTGTGATACCTCTGTTTAGTCTTTTAGTCCCTCATTGGAAAAGAAGGATATTAATATTACCCATACCTACTGTGGGGCTTCCCTGGTGGCTCAGTGGTAAAAGAGCTCACCTGCCAATGCAGGAGATGTGGGTTTGATCCCCGGGTCGGGAAGATCCCCTGGAGAAGGAAATAGCAACCCACTCCAGTAATCTTGCCTAGAAAAATCCCATGGACAGAGGAGCCTGGGGGGCGACAGTCCATTGGGTCACAAAGAGTCAGACGTGACTAAGTGACTGAGCGCATACCTACTTTGCAAAGTTAGTATAATAATTAGAAATGATTTACTTGAAAGACCAGGTCCAGTGTGGCACTCAGTGAATTCCAGTCATTATTATTATCATTTCTCTTGCTTGTGATTAGGCACAGGGATTAAAGGTGATTTCCCCCACTCTTATTGAGATACAGTTGACAAACAGCACTGTACACGTTTAAGGTGTACAACATAAGGATGTGACATGTATTTTGAAAGAATTATCACAGTAAACTTGGTTAATGTCCTCATCTCATATGTATATAAAAAAGTTTAAAAAGGAGAGAAAGAAAAAATATTTAGTCTGAGGATGTCACAGGACCCATGGCCCTAGGAATAAACTTCAGAAAATGTTAGGCTTTAGGACAACTTAGCTGAGTGCTGAAGAATCGACGTTTTTGAACTGTGGTGTTGGAGAAGACCCTAGAGAGCCCCTTGGACTGCAAAGAGATCCCACCAGTCCATCCTAAAGGAAATCAGTCCTGAATATTCATTGGGAGGACTGATGCTGAAGCTGAAACTCTAATACTTTGGCCACCTGATGCGAAGAACTGACTCATTTGAAAAGACCCTGATGCTGGGAAAGATTGAAGGCAGGATGGGAAGGGAGTGACAGAGGATGAGATGGCTGGATGGCATTACCGACTCAATGGACATGAGTTTGAGTAAACTCCGGGAGCTGGTGATGGACAGGGAGGCCTAGCATGTTGCAGTCCATGGGGTCACAAAGAGTCGGACATGACTGAGTGACTGAATTGAACTAAACTGAGAGATTTCTTCTCCAGCATTATTTAGAATGCCCTACCCACCATGCTTAGACTTTTCTATTTCCCTACTTAAAATGTCCAGCTTTAGCCAATGTGTCTTGATCACTCTTCTCCAAATCCACCTGCGCTGTCTTGCTTCCAGTGTTACCTCCTGAGAGAATGGCCACTTCCAAGCTGCCCACCACCCTCTAACGAGAAGCCCTGTGACCCCCTTCACCTTCCTGGTAAAGCACTGTCCATTTTCCAAGGTCCAACTTTCCCAAAGCCTTCCTGAATCCCCCCAGGAGCCTCTTCCTTTTCAAATCTCAGCTTCAGGGTTGAGACATCCCAGGGTCAAGAGTCAGAAAAAGAAAAACAAATATTGTAGAGTAATGCATCTCTGTGGAATCTAGAAAAATGGTCCGATGACCCTATATGCAGGGCAAGAACAGGGATTTGCAGATGCGGGCGGAGGGTGTGTGAACGTGGCGGGGATGGAAAGAGAGAGTGGGATGAGCTGGGAGGTTGGGACTGACATGGGCTCTGCCATGGGGAAATAGACAGCCAGTGGGAAGCTGCCGTACAGCACAGGGAGCCTGGGTCGGTGATCTGTGAGGACCTCGGTGGGTGGGGTGGAGGAAGCCTCAAGAGGGAGATTAGGTACTCAGAGCCGATTCACTTCATTGTACAGCAGAAACCCACAGAGCATCGGAAAGCAACAATACCCCAATTAAAAGAAAATAAGTACAGAAATGTGCAGATCATTACCGTTTTTGCTTTACAACCAGCAGATTCAAAAAGTATACCCATAATGACCCTGTGGTCTTTCTAATATGGAAAGACAGGGAGGTGAATTTCAGCATAACCTTGTAGTTCCTCCAGGAAATGTGTTGTGAGCTCCACTTCATCTGATTTCACGTCTTGGTTAAAAAAAAAAAATCAATAAATAAAGATGAGGTTTTTCCTGACTCTTGCTTTATAATTTACCTCCCCTCCCACACATGCTCAGGTGCCTGCTGCTAAGTACTTATTGATCACTTGGTTAATTATTTGTGATGGACCCACCTTTGAATTTTGGGCTTCCCTGGTGGCCCAGAGGGTAAAGAATCTGCCTTAAATACAGGAGACCTGGGTTCAGTCCTTGGGTTGGGAAGATCTCCTGGAGAAGGGAATGGCTACCCGCTCCCTTGCCTAGAGAATTCCCACAGACCAAGGAGCCTGGTGGGCTACACAGTCAATGGGGTCGCAAAGAGTCGGACACGTCTGAGCGACTAACACACACACACACCCTTGATTTATTTAAAAAATTAGATTAAAAAAGTAGGATGCAAGGAGGAATCCTGTACTTTGAGGAACACAACCCTTGATTTATTTCTTCCTTCGCTGATGGTCATGGAATAATGTGTGCAAATCTGGCAGGAGAAAATGGTGAGAAAATCTTTTCCCATGGGAGGATCTCAGACATGCGTCTGACACCTTCTCTTTCATTAAAGCCACGGGAAGAGAATGTGGATCTTACATGGGAGGAGAGCATCCTGAATTAAAAAAAAAAGTCCAGACTTGTTTCTTCCTATCGGTTCTTTTATGAGAGCGTTCTTGTTGAGACTGTGTGCTGGTGGGGGTGGGGGGAAGAGGGGCTGCAAAGTCATAAGCCTACAGGTTAGGGCCCAGAAACTTGGAGGAGAAAATAATTTGGGGAAGGGGATTATTTAGAAGTCAGGACACACTGTTACAGGGCACCTTTCTTTGATTTACTTGGACATTTTTTCCTAGGTGAGAGCCAGGGCCATCATCTGAATTAAATATCTACTAAGAAGGCAGCCCTTGCAAGCCAGCAGGGAGTGATGCCTGGTTTGGCTTCAGGAACTCTGCAGTCAGGTTTATCTCTCTTAATTCTGTGAACTGGACCGTGTGAATCCAGGGAGCAAACATCATCAGTATCACATCTGTTCCAGGAGAGAGCATATGATATTGGGAGGAAAGCGTCGGCATAATGAGTGGAAAGGATTACAGTTTATTCAGCAATGAAACCCATGAGGAGACGCTCCGGCCAGGATGAAAGTTCAAGTAGAAGGTGAAATATTACTTCTCAGAACAAATGGGCTACAGGCAACGAACACTGCATACTAAAATCCCCAAGGTAACTGAAATAGGTCAACGGAAATGTTTAGTACCTAATGTCAACTCATAAAATCATATAGCCATGCCATAACTCTTGCATCTTTAAGAGAGGAGAACACAGAACTAGGGGACAAACTCTCCAGTATGAATAGCCTTATAATGGGCTTGAGAATTGCAAATAGAGTGAGGTGTGAGGAGCGTTAGAAGGTTCATTTTTGTGTTTGAGTGCCTGATAGGGGACAACTGCTGTGCTAAATGCTCTCCATGCATTTTATATTCTGTGACATATGAATATATATATTTATTAGCTTTCAATCATGTATATTGGCTTATGCGTGTATATACATATTCAAATACATTTATTTATACATGCTCATGAGCATAAGTATACATATTAGCTCATATATACATATCCATTAGCTTTATACAGATTATCAAAACACTTCCAGGTGGCTGTTAAGCTCCATTGCAGGAGCTTGGAAAAGTGAAAGTGAAAGTCGCTCAGTCGTGTCTGACTCTTTGCGACCCCAAGGATTATGCAGTCCGTGGAATTCTCCAGGCCAGAATACTGGAGTAGGTAGCCTTTCCCTTCTCTAGGGAATCTTCCCAGACCAGGGACTGAACTCAGGTCTCCCGCATCTCAGGCAGATTCTTTACCAACTGAGCCATCAGGGAAGCCCACAGAAACTCAGAGAAGAAGGTGTAAATAATTTGTGAGCGGGGCTCCCAGCTAGGAGAGGGCTGAGTGGCCATCAGATCCTGCAGATGACCATGCTGAAGGACGGAGTTCTCCCTAGAAGGATCGCACTGGCCCAGCACGCCAGGGATGTTTCGCTATGTAGAAACCTTTATGAATGCAATTCTGGGCTTCAGAGCGACTTTCTGAGTCAGTATTGAAACATCAAGACGCCACCCCCTACCCCCTACCTGCCTCCCTTCCTCCTAACGCCTTTGAGCCTGAAATTTGATATCTTGGGATGAAATCAAAGCAGAAAAGCACACGAGAAGTGTAGGCAGGGATGTTTTTACTGCTGAACACCCTCCCACCCATCCACCGCAGCCCTTTCCTCTTGGTGAAGCCGAGACTCGAGACTCGGTGAAATCTGGGAAGTGATTCCCTCCCATCAGCTGCCATCTGCCTTCACCCGAGTTCAGTCTTGGCCAGCGCCCTTGTGTCCCCTCTCTGGACACATTCGGGGAGGCGGAGGGAGCCCCCGGGAGGACCCTGGGCTGTCTGGGGGAAGGAGAGAGGGTGCTCGGGGGAGGGGCGTCAGCCCAGGCTGGGGGATCAAGTTGGGGACAGGTGAGTGATGACAAGCTCCCTGGAGGGCACACTTGTCTTGCAGCTGGGAGTGTCAGCCAGGCAGAGAGGGCTGGGCAGGTTGAGAAGCAGATTCCTCCACCCAGGGGTTCCCATCAGCCCGGGTCTGAGAAAGGCCCGGCCTGCAGGTGTGGAGAGCAACCCTCCACCCCTGCACCCCAACCTGAGCCGCACTCTCGGGAGCCTGGGACGTCAGCGGTGCCGGCTGCTCCCCGGACCATCTGTTCACTCCCAGCGCAGCCGCCTTATCTCAGGCATCTCAGGCTCGGCGCTTGCTAAACACACAGGGGATCTCGCCCTTTGGCTCTGGTTGGCATCTGTCCCCGCCTTCTCGCCTTTCTCGCGGCCCCATGCCTCTGGGCGGGGGACCCTTCTGTCTGCAGCCTGAGGGCCCAGAGTTTCCCAGTGTTTCCCCGCTTCTGGCCCCACGCTAGTGGCCACAGCGTCTCTTTCCCTCTCTTTGCCCTGATGAGACCTGTCGTCCGCAGAGGCTCCGCAAAGGGGGTCCGACGGTTGGTGGGACGAGGAGGGCAGGAACTGACGCAGTGGGAGGAGGGAGGGGAGGGATCAGTGAGGGTGACGGGCGGTGGGAGGACGGGCGGGCTCCGGGGGCAGCGCAGGGGGCGGGCCGGGAGGACAGTGAGCCAGGCGGAGGGCGGGAGGCAGGAAGGGGGAGCGGAGGAAGCGGGGGATTCAAACGTGCATTTGTTTACTTTTCTCCTTCGGGCTGAAGCTAGGGCAGGGGGCGGGGAGCTGGGCCCCCAACTCGGGGGAGGGGCGCTCTGCCCTTGGTTCCCCAGGGCGAATCCCAGCTCCTGGACAGCCCTGGGGTGTCACCTGTGCTCTCCCATGGGCTTGGCAGAAAAGACTGGGGAGCACGCACTGCTGCTGAGACGTGCGCGGATGGGGTGGGGGTGATGACGGAGACGGAGAGAGATATGTTTGGTTGTTCTTGGCCGCCCCCGCCTTCCCCCCGCGGATGGTGGTGGCAGCCTGGCTAGGGTGACCGTCTCCAGGCTGCCAAGCCGGGCTGGTGGCATGGTGACTTACATGCCTCAAACACGTTCTTTGCCTGCCATGACCTTTTGTAAGCAGGGTGGAAGGCGGACCAGAGCCCAGGTATGGAAGGCGGGAGAAGAAGGGGCCGACAGAGGGTGAGATGGTTGGATGGCATCACTGACTCGATGGACGTGAGTCTGAGCAAGCTCCGGGAGAGAGTGAAGGACAGGGAAGCCTAATGTGCTGTAGTCCATGGGGTTGTGGGGTTGCAAAGAGTCAGACACGACTGAGCAACCAAACAACAACAGCAGAGTCCTTGTGACCCCAAATGAGAGAGATACACCAGTGAGGTGCTGATGGCACTCACGCACTCAGGTGCCCCCTGAGCTCAGGGCACGTGGAAACCAGGAGAAAAGGGCTGAGCTGATGCAGCGTCCCAGAGCCGGGCTTTCCACTATCAGCAGCTCCGAAGGGCAAAGGGAGAGAGGAAAGCTATTGACAGAGCCATCGGGCAGGTCCCAAAACTGTTCTTTTGGAAAGGATGATATTCCTCCCGGCTTCTGGGAGAAAGGAGGTCTCCACCTCCTCCCCACCCCTTACCTTCCACCTTTCCCCTTTCTGCTGGCCCCAGGAGTTGTGCCATTTCCAACTCTCCTCTTGAACATTATCATGCTGGAAAATTCCCTTTATCTTCTGAGCCTCAGTCAATGGCATCATCAATAGAAACAGAAATACTAGTGACTTGGCTGCCCCCAGAAGCAGACAGTCGAGGCAGATAGATTCTCTGGGTGGCCGCCAGGGCTGACTCAGGTTTCCCCTCCTGCGTTAATCACGTCGAGGGTGGTGGCTACAGCAGGGAGTGATACTGGAGACTGAAACCTTGGGAGGATCTGCAATTGACCAGGAAAACCCACCGTTGCCGCAGAAGCACAAAGGATTGGCGCTCATTGTCTGGAGCAGTGATTCCCAGTCCCCACCGGGGGTGGGGGCATGGGGGTGGTGACCTGCCTCCCAGAACAAATTTAGTGATGTCGGAAGGTACCTGGGGGAAGGTGACATGGATACTTTGTGAGCTAAGGTCAAGTGCCAGTTGCTCCGTTGTGTCTGACTTTTTGCAACCCCATGCACTGCAGCTTGCTAGACTCCACTGTCCACGGGATTCTCCAGGCAAGAATACAGGAGTGCGTTGCCATTTCCTTCTCCAGGGGATCTTCCTAACCCAGGGGTCAAACCTGGGTCTCCTATATGGGAGGTGGATTCTTTACCATGTGAGCCACTGGGGAAGCCCGAGCTAAGGTCAAGGATGCTGCCAAACATCTTTCAATATGTACAAAGTCACAATGAAGAATTATCCAGGGACTTCCCTGGTGGTCCAGTGGTTAAGAGTCTGCCTGCCAACACAGGGGTGGTGGCGGTGGTGGTTTAGTTTCTAAGTCGTGTCCGACTCTTGAAACCCCATGGACTATAGCCCACCAGGCTCCTCTGTCCATGGGATTTTCCAGGCAAGAATGCTGGAGTGGATTGCCATTTCCTTCTCCAGGGGATCTTCCCAACCCAGGAATCGAACCCAGGTCTCCTGCATTGCAGGCAGATTCTTTACCAGCTGAGCTATGTGGGTTAAATCCCTGGTCAGGGAAGATCCCACATGCTACAGGGGCAACTAAGACCTTGCACCAGATCTCCTGAAGCCTGTGAGCCCCGGCGCCTGGTGCTCTGCCAAAGAGAAGCCCCCTCAATGAGAAGCCAGCACACCTCTACTAAAGAGTCGCCCCCACTTGCCGCGTCTAGAGAAAGCCTGCGCTCTCAGCAACGAAGACCCAGGGCACCACCGACAAAACAGTTATCCAGATGCAGATGTCAGCGCTGCCCAAGGCAAGAAGTCCTAATGGAACTCTTCTGAACGCCCCAGAAGAGTGGTTGGTGCCGAAGATGAATTCCTCACCAATGGTGACCTCCAAAATCATAAAGGGAGGGAAATGAATTTGAAAAAATAGATTTTCTCCATTTCCTGCGTGAAGGACAGTCATAACCTGGACCAATGTCAGGCACCTTAAGCTGAAATTTACTTACTTCCTTCACTGTTTTTCAAACACGGCTGTGTGTTTCTACCAGTTAAATCCTTTAAATGGCCTGCTTATTGCAGAGATGGCAAGGAGGAAACCGCATTCTTGTTTGGAGCTGGGTGTTAGGAGCAGGAGAAGCACAGAAGCAGGGAAGTCCCCAAGAGGAGGGACTTGGGAGGGAAGAACAGGGGGGACCAGGGAGGGCATGGTGGGTTGGACCATTAAGCGGCACAAGGTCTGTGGTCCTTCTCAGGGCCTCTCACCTCTGAGCTAGAATCTCTGATTCCAACTCAACAGGTCCATCATCTCAGGCAGGATGTGATCATCCTTGAATTCAAAAGAGATGTATTCCAGTACGGAAAGCGTATGCCTCTTAGTGAAAAAACAAAACAAAACAGCTTTCTAGAGAGCACACCCAGAGAAGAGACTGTACCATTTTGGATCCAAGGAAGCATTTCTGCCCAACGGTGGGACTGAAACGATGTACGGTGTGGGGACCCGACATACAGCACCACCTTCTGCGCCCCCACGCTGGCCCTCTGGGCATCCATTCTTGGCACCCCCTCCCCTAGTCCTGAACCCAGGAAAAAAGACACAAAAAAGAAGAGTTGCTGATTTAGCTGGTCTGGCGAGTGTGAGTGTGGGCAGGATGGGTAAGGGGAAAGATGGAACTTCCGGAGTTCCCTGGAGAGTCAGAGACCCAGCCTGGAGGCTGGACTTCCAGAGCCTGGTCCTGGAATCCCATGGCAGGGCTGCTGGGGAGGGCGGGGCTGCTTGTGGCACCTGTGCCGGACGCCCAGCTCCCGGCTCATCCGCACCAGCTCACCTGCAAGGGGGGGACGGGCTGTCACCTCAGGTGGGGAGGTGCAAAGGAGGGGAGGTGGGAAGCCTCCCAGAGGAGAGTCTGGAGGAGACGCTGGGTGGGTGAGCAACATGTGTCCTCTATCAACGAGGAAGACACGTGAGAAGGGAGACCGGATGGGACACTGAAGGAGGGGACAGCAAGGAGAGTCAAGGGCGCACGGCCACAGAGAGCCGGCAGTGCTGGGGGCCAGGGGGCAGCTTAGGAAGCCCTGAAACCTCCCTGTTAGAACAAGCAGAGGCAGCGACGCTTCCCTGGGTGGCTGGCACAGGAGCTCATTAGATACTCAACACAAGTAATGAAGTGATGACTTACCCTGTGTAAGGGCAAGAACCAGCGCTCAAGAGCCCTGAGTTTGACTTTAAGTCATGTTACTTGTTTTCTTTTTTTTTTTAAAGGGGGTGCCTTTTTGAAGTTTTGTTAAATCTTTTACTACAAGTAATTATATCCAAACTGAAAATAAATGCAGATAATAAGAGTATAAAACACAAAAAGTTCTTCCTACCCACTTTCAATCATCAAAGGCAATAAGGTAACGCTGTTTCCAGTAATCATGTGTGGATGTGAGAGTTGGACTATTAAGAAAGCTGAGCGCCAAAGAATTGATGCTTTTGAATTGTGATGCTGGAGAAGACTCTGGAGAGTCCCTTGGACTGCAAGGAGATCCAACGAGTGCATCCTAAAGGAAATCAGTCCTGAATATTCATTGGAAGGGCTGATGCTGAAGCTGAAACTCTAATACTGTGGCCACCTGATGTGAAGAACCGACTCACTGGAAAAGACCCTGATGCTGGGAAAGATAGAAGACAGGAGGAGAAGGGGACGACAGAGGGTGAGATGGTTGGATGGCATCACCGACTTGATGGACGTGAGTTTGAGTAAACTCTGGGAGTTGGTGACGGGCAGGGAGGCTTGGCGTGCTGTGGTCCATGGGGTTGCAAAGAGTTGGACACGACTGAGCGGCTGAACTGAACTGAGAGTTGAGGTGTAACATGATATAAATACAGGTGAACAATACAGGGATTCACACTTTTTAAAGGCCATGGGGAATAGAACAGGTATTTTACAATGACTATAAATGGAGTACAACCTTTAAAAATCAAGTTGTGTTACTTTTGTGATGATTCTGTGATTACCTGTGAGAGTGTGAGTCTGAGACAGATTTCCAAGTTGAAAGTGCCTAGTTTCATTGGGAAGGAGAACATACATTTTAAAAAGCACCATCTGGTGGGTCTGATGCAGCTTTAGTCCCTGAGGAGAGAGGGTCATTTCTCTCCCCAATGACTTTATGCAAAGAATAGCTCTGCCCTGTCCTAGATGCCCTCCACTGGCCTACATCCAGTCCAGCTATGGGGTCTCTTAAAAAAGCAGAGACATTACTTTGTCAACAAGGGTCTGTCTAGTCAAGGCTGTGGTTTTTCCAGTGGTCATGTATGGATGTGAGAGTTGGACTGTGAAGAAAGCTGATCGCCGAAGAATTGATGCCTTTGAACTGTGGTGTTGGAGAAGACTCTCGAGAGTCCCTTGGACTGCAAGGAGATCCAGCCAGTTCATCCTAAAGGAGATCAGTCCTGGGTGTTCATTGGAAGGACTAATGTTGAAGCTGAAACTCCAATATTTTGGCCACCTGATGTGAAGAGCTGACTTATTTGAAAAGACCCTGATGCTGGGAAAGATTGAGGGCAGGAGAAGAAGGGGATGACAGAGGATGAGATGGTTGGATGGCATCACCAACTGAATGGACATGAATTTGGGTAAACTCCAGGAGTTGGTGATGGACAGGGAGGCCTGGCGTGCTGTGATTCATGGGGTTGCAGAGAGTCGGACACGACTGAGCGACTGAACTGAACTGAACTGAACCAGCCATGAACAGAGACCGATGTCTGGGTACCCCCTCTGCCTGGATGGCAACATCTTCCTCTTCCATTGGGGTTATTGTTTGCTGCTGCTATTTCAGTCACTAAGTCATGTCTCACTCTTTTTTTGACCCCATGGACTGTAGCCCTCCAGGCTTCTCTGTCTGTGGGATTTCCCAGGCAAGAATACTGGAGTATGTTGCCATTTCCTCCTCCAGGGGATCTTCCTGACCCAGGGATCAAACCTGCATTTTCTACTTTGACAGCTAGGTTCTTTACCCTGAGACCCCTGGGAAGCCCTTTCCACTGGGGAGGGGTTGGTGAAACTGGTGCCTTGTGTTGAAATCCTACAGACTGCCCAAGGGGGCTGGGGGTAGGCATGGGCAATAGTGCCTTTGAGAGGGTGGGTGGGCATTTCCCAATGGGGATACAGGGCTTTCAACACCACAGCAAGCAGTGCAGGGCCAGGGGGTTAATACAAAAGGAGACTGTCTCCTTCCTCCTGCCAATAGGAACCCCAACACTCCGGGACAAAAGTGCCCCTGCGGAGATTCTTGTTGCCTGCTCTCCTAGGCTCCTGGGGCTCCCACTTGAGCTTCCTCTTCTATGGGCCGGTTCCAGAGCCGTAGCGGTGGTCATCCCTGCCCTTGTGGACTCTTCTGGTTTCCCCTGGACCCATCCTGGTTCTTGGTTCTCAGATCCTGGACTCACCTTTCCCCTCTTAGCTCTTTTGCTGCACTTAAATGCTTCCCTGTCGCCCATGGGAAAAAAAATCCAGGCTTCGGACTGGCCGTTTTATGACCTGACTCTTGCCTGGGTGCCCAGCCGTCGGCTGTCTCAATGCCCTGACTGCTCACTGCTGCTCCATCAGTGCTGGCTCTCCTGAGAGCCACACTCCCTTGCTTCCCTGAGCTGGATCCGGGGTGCTGGGTGCAGGCCCTCGCCTTCCCCCCGGCTGCCTGGCGAAACCTGGACATCCTTTTGCTGTTGTTTTGATTTCTTCTTGGCTGTGCTGGGTCTTGGGCTGGGGCTTAGGCTCATTGCACCATGGCATGTGCGAATCTTAGTTCCCTGGGATAGAACCCGCATTCCCTGCTTTAGAAGGCGGATTCTTAACTACTGGACCCCCAGGGAAATCCTGAAACCTGCATATTCTTTGGGTACCTATATGATGCCTGCACACAGGTGCTGGTGGTTTAGTCACCAAGTCGTGTCCGACTCTTGTGACCCCATGGACTGTAACCCACCAGGCTCCTCTGTCCATGGAATTCTCCAGGCAAAAATACTGGAGTGGGTTGCCATTTCCTTCTCCAGGGGATCTTCCTGACCCAGGAATCGAACCTGGGTCTCCTGCATTGCAGGCGGATTCTTTACTGACTGAGCTGTGTGGGAAACCCCCGCACACAGCTGTGCGCCTCAAACCGCGGTGCTTGCCAAGACACCTCTGCAAGACCCTCATTCTGGGTGTTGTACCCATTTGTCTCTGCCTCCTTCAGCCCAAACACTACATGTGCTGTGAGCAAGGACCTCATTTTCTTGTCCTTCCAGGGCTTAACACAGTGCTGGAGTGATCAGAGCAGCTCATTCTCAGGAGGGAATGAATAATTAAAAACACTGTGCTTTAATGAAGCTAATTTAATATGCAGCGACTGTAATTGGTTCTCACTCTTCATTTCATTTGACACAAGCACGCTTTGAGTCTGGGCTAAATTTGAACAATTTCTTTCATGGCAGGAGGAGGGATTCCCTCTTCATTCAAGCAGGCAGCCAAGATCTCTAAGTGCCTCAGGAAACAGGCCGTGTCTGTGGGCAGTGGGAGGGACTGTGGTTCGCTCACCTCGGTCCTGGCTGGGAGAGACTGCCCTGAAGCGACTCTGGGTACAGCGGCCTCTCTGCCGTTTATCTGAAGATAGTGATGGGGAACTCTTTGCTGAGCAGGTGGGTTAGCGATGATCGGAGGGATGATGGAGGGCACAGCCTGGGTAGGATGATTCGTGGGGAGGACCAGAAGCTGTGCTCTGGGGCTCACATGCCCTAGAGAGGCTGGATGGAGGGCAATGGAAAACGAGAGTCAATTCCTCCTGCTGTGATTCTGAGTGCGCTGTGGCCGGCCCCGAGGGCTGCCTACTGATGCAGGGATGTGCTCTCTACCTGTGCCTGATGTGGAGAAAGCTGTGAAAGTGGGGCTCCAGGAATTCAGGCAGAGTGCTGGGGATGGGAGCGGGGCTTGGAAAGGGGCCCTGAAGCCTGGAGAAGGTGTCCTGGCCAAGCATTTCCACCTGTCTCGCCCTGAAAACTCCATCACTGCTCGCAGAACCAGACGTTTGATTATAATCCACATTGTTAGCGGACTCACGCGGTGAGACTTCCTGTGCTGTGTCTGACACATTCCCAAGGGTGGGGGAGATATACTGGCAATCAACAACTCTGAAAAGAACTACCTACAGAAAATTTATATAAGAACTACCTATAGAGGCACTCTTAAGGATCACGACTGCACAGCCCCCAGGATATCCGCACGACTTTCAACACCTCCAATTTGTCACTGTCTGACTTAGATTCTAGGGGCTTGGACAGAGCCTCAGTGTCACCTCTAATGACAGAAAGTGTGGGATTTGGTTTCCTTGTTGGGGTCGCCGTGTGCCTATTTATAGGCAAGGCTGGGAGTCTCCACTTGGGTCAACCTTTCAGCTTGGTTTCCATTCTTGCGTAGGTAATAAAATCTGGGTTCATGACCGTCAAGTTCAGAGTAACTTCCTCTAGTCTGGGATTTTCTGCTGGCCCATTTGGAACAGGGTTTCAAGTATGAGAATACTTGAAGTATGAGAATATCCACTTCTAACAGATGCTAACAGAGATTAAAATGTCAAAGGACAGTGGCAAAAATCAATAGCCTTTGAAACATTCAAAGTCATGGCTAATGAACCCGTGTGTGCAGTGTATGAATTTTAACCTCCTGAACCTCCTTGTCAATGTATCTGCTTGGCTCCTTTCTCTTTCTCTTCTTGTCTTTGCCCCTGATTTTGTCTCTTTCCTCTTTATCAGCTTCTTTTCTGGGTTTTATATATATATATTTATATATATGTGCTTCCCTGAGAGCTCAGTTGGTAAAGAATTTGCCTGCAATGCAGGAGACCCCAATTCAATTCCTGGATTGGGAAGATCCCCTGGAGAAGGGATAGGCTATCCACTCCAGTATTCTTAGGATTCCCTTGTGGCTCAGCTGGTAAAGAATCAACCTGCAATGCAGGAGACCTGGGTTCAATCCCTGGGTTAGAAAGATCCTCTGGAGAAGGAAAAGGCTACCTACTCTAGTATTCTGGCCTGGAGAATTCCATGCATTGTACAGTCCATGGGGTCGCAAAGAGTCAGACACGACTGAATGACTTTCACTTTCATATATATATATATATATATATGTATTTCTCTCAGGTGCATTTTCTTATATTTTGTCTGTTTTACTCCTTTCTGTATTTTCTCTTATCATATCCCCTCTTCACTTCAACAATGTGACAAATATATTTTGAAGTATTGTCATGTATTTATTCAAGTTGTTTTTTCATCAGTGGTGGTTCAGTTGCAAATTGTGTCAGACTCTTGTGACCCCGTGGACTGTAGCCCACCAGGCTCCTCTGTCCATGGGCATTCTCCAGGCAAGAATACTGGGGCAGGTTGCCATTTCTCAATCCAGGGTATCGTCCTGACCCAGGGATTGAACCTGGGTCTCCTGCATTGCAGGCAGATTCTTTACCAACTGAGCTATGAGGAAAGCCCATTTTCCATTAAACATTTAAAAACCTGTTAATATTTTTGTGTCCCTTGCTTGCCCTTTTGAAAAGTGATGAATGCTGTTTGTTTTTGAGATGGGTGATTAATGGCAAGAGATTGAAATACTCCCCATCCTTCTGTAGAAGATGAAGAAGAGACCCCCATTCTCGTGAGGGTGCTTGCATAGCCATCATCAGCATGTGAACCCCAACAGGATTGGAGAAGAAGCACCCTCCGGTTCTAGTTAAACACAGGGATGTTCTAGCAACCAGATGGCTTTTGCTCGGCAGTTTAACAGCAAAATGTTCCTGGCTCTGAAAACCCATTCAGTGTGCTGTGTCCTGGGCATTCGTGGTTCTGTTTTTGTCTCTTTTCCCTGGTGATCATGGATTTGATGTTCCCGTCAAATTTATCATGCAGTAATTAAATCACTATGAATGGTGACTGCAGCCATGAAATTAAAAAAAACACTTGCTCCTTGGAAGAAAAGCTATTATAAACCTAAACAGTATATGAAAAAGCAAAGACATCACTTTGCTCATAAAGGTCTGTCTAGTCAAAACTATGGTTTTTCCAGTAGTCATGTATGGATGAGAGTTGGACCATAAAAACGCTGAGCATCGAAGAATTGATGCTTTCAAATTGTAGTGTGGAGAAGACTCGTGAGAATCCCTTGGACAGCAGGGTGATCAAACCAGTCAATTCTAAAGGAAATCAACCCTGAACATTCATTGGAAGGACTGACGATGAAGCTGAAGCTCCCTCCATTGCTTTGGCCACCTGATGCAAAGAGCTGATTCATTGGAAAAGACCCTGATGCTGGGAAAGATTGAGGGCAGGAGTAGAAGGGGACAATAGAGGATGAGATGGTTGGATGGCATCACTGACTCAATGGGCATGAGTTTGAGCAAACTCTGGGAGATAGTGAAGGACAGGGAAGCCTGGTGTGCCGCAGTTCATGGGATCCCAAAGAGTGGGACACGACTGAGGGACTGAACAACAGCAGCAACTAAACGTTAATTCTCCCCGCAGCCTACATCCTCTCCTTCCATAAGGATGTATTCATTTCCTAGCAGGAAGTTTTCCTGTGTAGAATAAATACAAGGTTGTAGATGACATTATTCAGGAATTTCATTTTTGTGAAACATTTTTTAGTGTTGACTACATGATTAAATTTCACAGTGAGCCCCTCAGAGAGTAATAGTACATCTTATACATTTTATTGGAAAAGGAAATGGCAACCCTTTCCAGTATTCTTGCCTGGAAAATTCCATGAACATAGGAACCAGAGAGGCTACAGTCCTTGGGGTCACAAAGAACCAGACGCAACTGAGCACACACACCAAGTTTTATAATGTTATTTATCTTTGTTAGGGTCAAGGGACTGAAATGTTGGCTATGTTTCCAAGGTCTGTCTTCAGACTTTAAATTTCCTTTGTGCATTGAGCATATATGTGATTTTTAAAAAGACAGAGCAAATTCTAGAAGAATGGCTATGGACTTTTATCTACCCGAGGGTCTGGAATTAAATTTTGGCATCATTCTGTTAAGCCAGTGGATGCATAGAGCAAAGTCACTAGAATAATTGCAGAGGCAAACATGAGACCGAAAACCAACACATCAGGGAGGGGCCCGGGAGGACTCGTATTTAAATCCATCTGAATCCAGTAGAGAAAAAAAATGAAAATACCTTTATCAGAAATACTGACCAGTAGATCTCTTAGAGGGCCCTTAATGGTTTACAAGTTAGGTAAGTTAAAAAATAGTCACTGAACTAGAATATCAGATACTAATAAGATCCTCATCATAAAACCTGTTAGCATCACAATTCACATGAGATACTATTTGGTTTAATGCACCATACACCCCAGACTCCATCCCTGGACAGTGATGCTAGGTTCCGAGCTGTTGGTCTTTCTGGTATTCAAAGAATCTGTCTTTTGTGTTGACGGCTTTGGACTTGGAGATGAGTGCTGGGTCTGTGGCTGTGTTTTGGATGGGGAATTACTTGGATTATCACAGTCTCACTCCATATTTTGACAGCCCGGGCGTGTCAGTTTCATGGTGGTCCTGGTACCCTCTCTGTTTCATTCCAGGTCTGAGAAGGACAACTTCTGTGACTCAAGGTCCTCTCCCTGACAAAGAACCAGGATGGTGTTCTTTGAATCAAGTGGTAAGTCCTCTGAATGTTTCTATGTCTGCAAGGCTAGAGGCAGAGAGAAGGGTCGGAGTAAAGGCAGTGGATACTCAGAAGGGAGAGAGGAAAAGAGGCATGTGAAGGCCTTGTTCTTCACTTAATCCCTAACAGCTATCGTTTACATGGTGTGATTAGGCAGAAGTTTGGGGTCAGGAATTAAAGAAATGTGATGCACAGAAACTTGTAACGCTCCCTTTCCTTGGAGTCAGAACCTTCAGAGACAAGGGTTCATTATCTGTGCTGTAGGAAAACAGGCATATTTAAATCGTCTCGGGATTTGAGGAATAGCAGCAGGAGGAGGCAGAGGGGCAGTTAAACGTGGGCCATATCCGTGGTCAATTTGCCGGCCGCTTCTAAATAGGTGTTTATGGCCCCGAGGATAATGGAGAGGTGTTGCAGGCTTCCCTTGCCACTTTAGATGTGAAATCTATCACCAGGAGAAAGTACCTTTCCAAGGGGAAAAGTCTGTGTGGTCTGTTTATTTCATATCCATATGGTCTTCAATATTTAAACGTCAACACAGGAAATTGCATTTCTCAGTTTGCAGGATTTATTATAATTAATTTTTTTCTGTTTGCTTCAAAACGCTTCGTGGATCCTGTTTATTTGGCTTAAGGGCTTAGAGCATTATACTGCGGATGGATCTGAAACCTAAATCATTGCAACTGCCTACATCTCAAGTACTCCACTACTGGTTAATGGCTTTCTCTGAAATTTCTGAACCACCTAACAGGTCTAATAACAATAAACCATTTTTGCTCTCTTTAGATTGTCCAGCCTATGGAATATCTGCACACAAAACTTCAGCTTTAGACTTTGTCTAAACCTCTTAAAAGTCAGCTTAAAATTATTGTGGTTCTCAATGCCCAGTGCAATGTTACAAATAAACTCCATTATGATTCTTTAGTTCCAAATGTTAGGTGACCATTCCAGTACAGAACTGGACCTCGTGAGAGATGAATTTTGAATAATGCATAACATAACATTAACACAATATGATACGTGTTAAATAGACCTTGGCTATGACAAGAGTGAAAGATAAATCGGATAATCACGAGGGGATGTGTTTTTTTTTTTTTTTTCTTCAGTATTTTGTATTTTTCCATTCAAAACCAAAGGTGAAGAATAAATTTCAAGTTACTCACTCATGGATTCTGTCAACTTGGCCATTGCTGAAATTTCCTCTCTGTGCTTTCCCTGGAGGTGAGAAGAAAAGATAATTATGTATAAAGCACATCTTAAATATGAATCAACACTGTGGGTTTGCAACAACAGCTCTCTCCCACACCCCCTTTCTCTTCTGTTAGAATTTGGTCACCAAAGGTGAAATGAGTTTTCAGATCTCACGTTGTTGCTCTATGATCAGCCAGTCAGTGACAAGAGCTGTTTTGGATCCTAAAAAGCTCACTAATGCCCTTGGAAACGATCTTGGATATATATGATTGGTGACACACGACCAGTTTTCAAAACCTCTTTGACACTGGAGTTTTGACATCCATATGCCAATCTTTCGCTCTCTATTTTCTCTTGTTGGAGCTTTTTTGGTATTTTTGGAGCTGGTATTTTTGCAGTCATTTGGTTTCTTTTTTTTCCTAAAAGCTAAGTAAATCTGCTTACACATTTTTCTTTGTCTTTTTTTGAATTCTTGGAGTTATTATTTTTTTGAAGCAAATCAGTTTTGATGGGTTTATGACCCTATTTTGGGCTGAATACATTTTGTTTTAACTGGGATGTAGGTTATAACCCACTTAATTTGAGAGCCAGAATGCCCGTACATAAATTATGAAAATGTAGTATGCATGTATGCACGCATGCTCAGTTGCTTTGTGACTCCCTGGACTGTAGCCCACCAGGCTCCTCTGTCCATGGGATTTCCCAAGCAGGAATACTGCAGTCGGTTGCCATTTCCTCCTCCAGGGGATCTTCCCCACCCAGGGATCGAACCTGCCTCTTATGTCTCCTGCAATAGCGTGTGGGTTCTTTACCCGCTGAATCTACTACTTTATTCATTAGCCATGAATCTGTTCTAATTGGGAGATTACTTTGGACTGTTAAGAATAATGGTTCTCTACTTTGAAATTTCTGTTAAATTTCTTTAATTTCCTTAGATTCCTAGCATGTGTAGTAACTGCTATTATTTTCTTCTTTTTTGCAGCCTTGTTTTTTTCTGATGGTGAAACTTATAGGTACTCTAATTACTTAAAAAACTCAGACTATATTGAAAAATTATAAATAAAAAAATAGAATTCTTTCATAAGGCCAATTCACAGAGAAAACCACTGTAGTATTTTGGCGAAAACCTTCTCTTCCAGTTTCTATACCTGTAAAAATATACAGATATGGAAATAGAATCCCCCTTTTATAAACAGAAACATCTATACTACACATACAATGTTGGAAGGTACTGTCACTTAACACAGTATCATATACCTTTTATGTCAATAAAGGTAGAATTTTAGTGACTGCACAGCATTCATCATGAGTTACACCATGATTTCCTTCTCTAGATTCCACTGAATTTGGTTGAAATGGTCACTATTTTATAAAACACTGTGATGAACATTCTTGAACTCACATATTTGTAACCTTGTCCTGTCAACACTGAGGATAAATATTAGGGTTAGGTATGATTGGGTTAAGAGTATGACTATTAAGAATTTTGACACTTGTAGCCCAATTCGTCCCCCACAAGTGCTGACTCTGATTATGTTCAAAAACATTTGTGCCTTCTTGTTAGCTTGCCAGTCGCATTAGCACCACCCTCCCCGCAAATCTTTGCCAAACTGATAGGTAAAAAGTTGTCTCTTGGGCTTTTATACTGTGATTTTTATTTCTCTGGGCTTCTATTTATGAAGGACCATAGCACGCCTTCACATGGAGTAGGCACACCACTGACTCTGTCATGGAGCAGTCCTTCAGCCCCTATGCCATCAACATTCTGCTTCTTAGAAGTCCAAGATGGAATTTATTTTTCCCGAGTGCCATGGTTTAGTGCTGAACTCTTTGCAGTTGCTTGGCTAGGACTGGAGCCAATGGGTCATGGCTTGAATACTGAAATTCAGCTCATAACACTATTATTCATTCTTCCAGGGCCACTATTCCCAATTCAAAGGGTCTGCTTTGACTGTCAATAAACGACTTTGCAGAGAAGGAAATGGCAACCCACTCCAGCGTTCTTGCCTGGAGAATCCCAGGGACGGCAGAGCCTGGTAGGCTGCTATCTATGGGGTCGCACAGAGTCGGACACGACTGAAGCGACTTAGCAGTAGCAGCAGCAGCAGCAGCAGCAAACGACTTTGCACATCCTAAGTATGCTTGCTTTTCACAAGCCCAAGATGGAAAGAACTGGCAGAGTTACTGGAGAGGCTAAGAGCACTGAGCAGCCGAGACAAACAAGCCAGGCAGAGAGGACCTCGCCGCAGCAGCACGGGCTCACAGGAGCAGGCACAGAGGCCGCTTCCAAGATGAGCCTCCCCTCGCGGTTGACGGCAGTTTACGCATCGACGCACCTCCACGGTGAGAACTCAGTGATGTGCACCCTTCACTGCAGGGCCCTTGTTCTGCCTCTGTCTGCTCTGACTCTCCACTCCGCCCCCTCGCTTAGCTCTTCTGCCGACTTGCCCCTGCACCCCCACCCCTAGTTACACCATCTCATGTCCTGGTCTGTAACTGGTCTTCCCTTTACTCTCTGTGCCCACCAGGTCTTCCTCCGCATCACGGACCTGTTCACCTTGGCCCTCTCCTAATGGTCCCAGTGCTGAGACCCCCCACACCCCTGGCACTCAGATTCCAGGCATTAGATCCTTACAAAGCCCTGGCGGGTTTGTCTGTCTTCCTTTGTGTGTATCACTGTGTTATCTCTTATGAACTTGCCACCTTTTGCACCCCAGTCTTGCTGGTGGGCGGTCCTTGAAGCTATTTTTATACAGATGTGTTGGATATCCTGGAGAAATCAAATACTGCCTGTATCAGCATTTTCCTTTTCCCTGTAGTTAAATGGAGACTTCTGACAATAACAAGGGGAGGGGACCTTAAAAATTCTAACTTTAGCCCACCCAGTCTGACTCATCTATATCATAATTTATGGTGGAAATCATGACATGTTTCTATGTAAGTAGTTTAATCATCCTAGGAGATGTCTTTAAACTCCTTATATCCTTTCCTCATTATCAGAAGTTGAGGTTTGCAATTACACGGCATACTCGACAAAGGATTTACATTTCATTTGAGCAAATTCTCCTCCTTTTTCTAAAGCCAAGAGCTTCCTCCAAAATAAACTTGCTGGTTATCGGATTTACGATACTGGGAAGAGATTTGGAATGATAACATGTTAAACCTGGAAGAGATTCTTTTAAAGATCATCAAGTCCAAACCCACAGTGATGCACTTGATGAAACTGAAACAAATACTCATCTCTGGCATTCGCACCAAAAACGACAGAGCAGTTTCCCCTGAAGCCCATAAGACCCAAGGCTGCCTGGCTCCCAGGAAACTACTCATATAAGTATCAACAGCTGCTGGCCCAGCACCCCATACCCTGTTTTCAACACCCTCCACCAGAATACAAAGTCCTAGAACCTTGACACACTTCTTGGATGAGCTGGGTTCTTTTGTTCTAAGACGAACTCCACTTAGAACTGTGTTGTCACATATTTAATGGAATAACAGAAACATTTAGAGTTTTGGCAAATCATGATGACATGTGTGAACAAAACATGCTCAAGGATGCTGAAAAAAGTCCCAAGTGTCCTGCTAAAATCACATCAAGCTCTTTGGGCCAGAGCATTGACTCTCAGGGCTAGTTGGTATTTACTTTTCTTACTGACTCTATTCTCTCTACCATACTCGGAATATAAATAAAAAGCTCAGCAGTTTGCTTGACATGTGTGCATGTGCGCGTGTGTATGTGTGTCTGTGTGATTTATTCCCACACTTCTATTTCAGTTGGGGTGAATGTGGCTTCCTACCAGAACCACACCAGATAAATACTTCCCTCTGATATGTCTGATATGACAGAGGGATTTTTAATGAGGGCAATTATAACAGAGTTTATAATTTACAAATCAGTCAGCCTTAAAGGAAGTCAGTCCTGAATTTTCATTGGAAGGACTGATGCTGAAGCTGAAGCTCCAGTATTTTGGCCACTTGCTGTGAAGGGCCAACTCATTGGAAAAGACCCTGATGCTGGGGAAGATTGAGAAAAGAAGGAAAAGGGGATGGCAGGAGATGAGATGGTTAGATAACATCACCAACTCAATGGACATGAGTTTGAGCAAACTCTGGGAGATGGTGAAGGCCAGGGAAGCCTGGTGTGCTGCAGTCCATGGGGTCGTAAAGAGTCAGACACAGCTTAGCGACTGAACTACAACAATATAGCAGAATTTGACTGTAACTCAGAGCTACGGCTAAGACACTGTGAGCGTGGGGTGGGTTGGGCTGGGGTTGATTCATGAGTGCCAAGTCTTAGCGTGGCTGCAGGAGGGGGTTTTCCGCCTCATGGGGCTCCCGCAAACACAGAGGGCAGGAGCTGGTGCCGCTGAGTGAGGTCTGCGTGTTGAGCAGAGCGGCTGTCTTACTTTCTGGAACCCAGAAGTAGGTTTTTCAGGATGAGGGGGAAACTCATTAGAGTTGATATATTTCAAACCAGTCATATTTGCATTTTGGATATTTTTATCTCTCTAAAAATGTGTGCTTATATTCATCAGAAATCTGATTTAAAAAAAAAGTTGCAGCCGCTTAAAGGAACATTTGTATAAAGTGGGAAACGATAGTTATTTTATGAGCTTCTATCCTCACTGGAGACCTCACCTCCAGGTTAAAGCAGGGGCCACCTTATCCTTAGGGTTCTCTGCAAATGTGCCAGCTGTTGCCCCCATCTGCAGCTTCCCTTCTCCACTTCCCTGACATGACGCCATAGGAGGTCACTGGAGGATTGATTTAAAGGGAAAGTGCCACGTCCTCAGCGGAGAAGGCAATGGCAAGCCACTCCAGTACTCTTGCCTAGAAAATCCCATGGATGGAGGAGCTGGTAGGCTGCAGTCCGTGGGGTCGCTATGGGTCGGACGCGACTGAGTGACTTCACTTTCACTTTTCACTTTCACACATTGGAGAGGGAAATGGCAACCCACTCCAGTGTTCTTGCCTGGAGAATCCCAGGGATGGGGGAGCCTGGTGGGCTTCCGTCTATGGGGTCACACAGAGTCAGACACGACTGAAGTGACTTAGCAGCAGCAGCAGCCACGTCCTCAGACAGCCCATCAAACGAGTGTTCTTCTTATGGGGTGCCATATGTTGCCTTGAGTTGCTACTGAAAAATACCATTGGCCTGAGGATTTAACAGCCACTGATTAGCTTTTTTGCCTAATGGAAAAGTCATGGAAATGACTAGCCAGAATGCAGCTATGGTTTGGGAGAATATCATAGGAACCCCTCCCATTTATTTCACACTTATTACGCCCTGGGACTATGTCAAGGGCACTGCTAGACTAGTTCATTTAATTCCCACCATGACCCTGTGATGGAAATGCTCTAACCTTCACTTTGGGGATGGAGCTATCAAGGCACAGAGAGGGTCACCAAACTGCTCAGGTCACAGAGCTGGGAAGGAGTGGAGTTGGATGTCAAACCCGAAAGTTCAAACTCATGGAGCCAGAGCAGGCTCACAGAGGAAGAGCTTCGTTGTGTCAAGGAGGATTGAAGACGGAATTCCCTGGTAGGTCAATGGTTAGGACTCCCTTTGGAGAACTAAGCTCTCGCAAGCAAGCAGCACAGCATGGCTGGGAAAAAAAAAGGTAGCAGGGTGATGGGGGAGGGAGGAACAAGATGGAATATTCCAGGTAGAGAAGCAGAGGTGGGGAACTCTGGTACCTGGGGAGCAGCGGGCCCCCGAGGCCAAGGGTGAGAAGAGCGGCAGGGGCCAGCTTAGCAGATGCGGGAGTCCAGTGTGCAGCCTGTGGAGGTCAAGCTGAGTCGCTTGGAGGGAGACCCAGGCTGCAGGCGCGGTGATGTGTGTGGGAGGAGGGGGCATGGGGCCCAGGCCTGGACCTGTGTGGGCACCTTGGCGAAACCCGGAGAACTCTCTCTTAGCAGCCAAGGAACAAGGGGCTTGAAGAACCGAGAACTTGTCCCTTAGTATGCGGTACAATTTTATGTAGGATAGTTAGGGTTTTATCTTTTAAAAAAATTTTTTTAGTTGCACTGGGTCTTAGCTGCCACATGTGGGATTTTCGTTACAGCATGTGGCCTTCTCTCTAGCTGTGACTCTTGGACTCCAGAGCACTTGGACCCAGTAGCTGCAAGTATGGGTGCTCAGTAGTCGCCCCATAGCATGTACGATTCTAGTTCCCCAACCAGGGATCGAACCCAAGTCCTGTGCACTGGAAGTCCCTAGGTTAGTTTCTTTTTATCATTGATTTACTTGCTGAAGGACTCCTAAGGTGATCTAAAGATCTAAGGGATTTGGACTAAAGAAAAAAATTGGCAGGGGTGTGTTTGAAGGAGGAGATGATATTCTTCCTGGGCAGGGCACAAGGGATGCTTTTGGTGACAAGGCCTCCTTTGCATAAAGTGAGACCCCATCTCTCCGAGACACCCTTTCCAAGCCCCTTGTGTACAGGTCCCCCTGCAGGGCTCCCTGGGATGCGTCCCTGCAGCTGTGTTGACCAGACTTGGGAGGGGTCTTGCACGGAGGTATTAGATGACTTATAAAAATAAATGAACTCAAGCTTGTGCTTGTATTCATATCACCGCCATTCGCCTGTGCTCCAGGGTGAGTCTCAGGTAGGAGGAAAGGCTTTGGAGTATAACCCTGGGTCCTTCCCTGGAAGCAAGTGAAGCACCTGAGCTTCACTGGCCAGGAGGGGCAGGTGGCGGGGCTGCGTCAGCAAACTGCTGGACCACACGGCTATAGCATTTCTCCAAACCTCTGCGTGCATCCTCCCCTGCTCAAAAAACCCTGTGGGCTAGCGACACTCCCGACTTCCTGCACCAACATCCCAGCAAGTTCTCATGATGCCCAGTGTGACTGATTTCTTGGAATATTGATGAGTGACTCACTCCTCTTTTCCTAGAGCTCCTGGAAATATCATGAAATATAGGACAAGCATCATCACATCAAGACGTTCCCTTTAAAGAGAATACTGATCTCAACTGCAGAGAGGCCTTGAGGAGATCGGGGCAACTGAAACACTCAGAGGGGGTTCTCACTGCCACCAACCCCAGGCGGCACGCCTGTTGGAGGACACACCTGTGTGAGGCTCACTGCAGCTTCCCAGGACTCAGCGGTGGCATGCTGAATCCTGGAAGCAAGCTGGAATTCCCTCTTGGCTTCATCTCACTCCATCTATTGCCTCCCTTCTGGGCCAGCATTTCTCTGAAGCTCTAGTCGCCTCCAGGACTATCTTTCAGGAACCCTAGACCTTACAGGGGCCGATGCCTCCTCCGCTCAGCTTCATCAGAGGCACCGGTTTAGCTAAACTCTCCCTGTTCACAAGAGGAAAGGGAAAAGAGTTCGCAACGATGTCCCTTCTTTTCCGTTTTCCTTTGGCCCACAGTGCATGTTCTGAGCACACTGAGCTCTCCAGGAGCTGCCCTTGCCTTCCCAGCTCTGCCCTGTTTTGTGGTTAAGTCAGAATACTTTCCTTGGAGAGCTGGCTTCCGCAGGCCTCTTCAGGCACACTTCCCAACACTCTTTGCTCCTAAACTATGTTCCTGCCAAATGAGCCCCTTTTGGCACCTGGATGCGTTGCATTGTTCCATCCCTCCTCTTGCCTTCTTTGCCTGCACAGTTCATGTCTCCTTGTCTTTCAGATCTGACTTCCCGTTTGACATTGTCCCTGCCTGCTGCCTTTCTGGTGGCCGTTCTCTCTGCGCTCCACCACCTGCACATACATCTGGCACGACTTCTGGAGGCAACAGTGATGACAACTTCAGGAACAACGGGAAAACTCAGAAGAATTCTTCTCTTTGTTTCCAAAGAAGAGAAAGCAACATCCCCAAAGGAAACTAAAGAATGAATATGGATACCAAGGGGAAAGGCAGGTGGGAGGAACTGGGAGATTGGGATTGACATATATGCACTGTTGATACTACGTACAAAAGCGAAGAGGAACTAAAGAGCCTCTTGAGGAAGGTGAAAGAGGAGAGTGAAGAAGCTGGCTTAAAACTCAATATTCAAAAATCTAAGATCACGGCATCTGGTCCCATCACTTCATGGCAAGTGAAAGTGAAAGTTGCTCAGTGGTGTTTGACTCTTTGTGACCCTATGGACTATACAGTCCATGGAATGCTCCAGGCCAGAATACTGGAGTGGGTAGCCTTTTCCTTCTCCAGGGGATCTTCCCGACCCAGGAATTGAACTGGAGTCTCCTGCATTGCAGGCAGATTCTTTACCAGCTGAGCCATCAGGGAAGCCAAGTAGATGGGGAAAGTAGATGGGGAAAAATGAAAACAGAGACAGACTTTATTTTTTTGGGCTCCAAGATCACTGTGGATGGTGACTGCAGCCATGAAATTAAAAGATGCTTACTCCTTGCAAGAAAATATATGACCAACCTAGATGATGTTTTAAAAATCAGAGATATCACTTTGCCAACAAAAGTCTGTATAGTTAAAGCTATGGTTTTTCAAGTAGTCATGTACAGATGTGAGAGCTGGACCATAAAGATGGCTGAACACCAAAGAACTGATGCTTTTGAACTGTGGTATTGGAGAAGACTCTTGAGAGTCCCTTGAACAGCAAGGAGATCAAACCAGACAACCCTAAAGGAAATCAACCCTGAATACTCATTGGAAGGACTGATGTTGAAACTGAAGCTCCAATACTTTGGCCACCTGATGCAAAGAGCTGACTCACTGGAAAAGACCTTGATGCTGGGAAAGATTGAAGGCAGGAGGAGAAGGGGATGACAGACGATGAGATGGTTGGATGGCATCATGGACTCAATGGATATGTGTTTGAGCAAGTTCTGGGAGTTGGTGATGGACAGGGAGGCCTGGCGTCCTGCAGTCCATGGGGTCGCGAAGAGTTGGATATGACTTAACGACTTAATAAAAACAAATAAAATAGATAGCTAATGAGAACCTACTGTATAGCCCAGGGGACTCTACTCAGCTCTCTGTGGTGACCTAAATGGGAAGGAAATCTAAAAAAGAAGAGATACATGTATAGATACAGATAATTCTCTTTACTGTGCAGTAGAAACAAACACGACATTGCTAAAGCAATTATACTTCAATGAAATTAATTTAAAAAAGAGTGAATAGAACGAGTAAAGTTTCCGGGAACAGTTGTGAGTTTCCTCACATGGGATGCTGGCTCATCATTTGGCCAGAATGTTCCAGAAGGATTTATGCTCTAGGAAGTGATGCAATAGAATGATGCAATGACTGGATTTTAGAGCCCTTCTGAAATTGTTTCAAAGACGTGACTATAGTTCAAGGGGGAAATAAATTGCACAGAGAAAACAACTGCTCAGAGCTCACAACTCCCCTGCCTTTTAACTTCTGCCTATAGTTTGCATTTGGAGAAGGCAATGGCAACCCACTCCAGTACTCTTCCCTGGAAAATCCCATGGATGGAGGAGCCTGGTAGGCTGCAGTCCGTGGGGTCGCTAAGAGCCGGATGCGACTGAGCGACTTCACTTTCACTTTTCACTTTCACGCATTGGAGAAGGCAATGGCAGCCCACTCCAGTGTTCTTGCCTGGAGAATCCCAGGGACGGGGAAGCCTGGTGGGCTGCCGTCTATGGGGTCGCACAGAGTCGGACATGACTGAAGCGACTTAGCAGCAGCAGCAGCAGCATAGTTTGCGTTGGCAGGGCTGAGCTAGCTTCTTCACAAGGGCTGGGCTGTGTTGTCATGAGGCAGTTTGGCCGTGTTCTGCCTCAAGAATGGCCTGGGTTGCCGTGGAGAGCAAGCTCCGTTCATTCTCTCCTTCATTCATCTATGGCTCAGCTTTGTGAGGGATGGTCACGGACAGCCTTTGAGAGGGCCATGATCAAGTGTTTTTTTTTTTTTTTTTCCCCCAGGAAGATTAATCCCAGGGTGAAACTTTAGACTGGGCTGCCCGATATTGGATAACCCATGCGGAAATGTCCCAGTGAGATGGGGAAGCCGGTGGAGCACAGTAACAGCTCCTTCCCAAGCCAGGCCACTCTTGGGCACTGTGAGTGCCCAGAGAAGTGGTGTGGATGGTTGTTTTCAAAACAGAGGTCAGCCCTGCTGAACTGGGTCACAGAGGAGCCGGAGAGCCCCAGCTATTCCAGCCGTCAGAAATCAGCCTGTTACTTATGCATGTGTGAGAGAGGGTGTTGGAGACGGGAGATGGAACCCTTCCATCTCTCATCTGTGTCAATACCAAGAGGCTAAGTCAGAGGAGTATTTTAAAAATGTTATTTTGCAAAATTCAATTTCATAACCAAATGTGACATTTACTGGACTGGAGAATGAGGAACATGTACTGATAACAATAATTTCATTTTATGTGCTTCTTGCCGTATTTGCCACTTGAACTTCTGTTTGGGCAGAGGAGGGAAGGGAGAGATGGTGACCCCTTCTCTGGGCACCTCACAGCTCATTCTTAGCAGCACACATCTCTGAGAAGAAAGGAAAGCAAGAAAGTGCCATTTCCATAAGCCTTTGTCTTTTGTTCTTTGCTCCACTTTCTCTTTTCTCTCTATTTACAATTAATCTCCCCTTTCAGCTTCTGGGAAAACGGCATAGATGTACTTTTCTCTATTCCTCCCACTATGTACAACCAGAAAACCATGAACGTTACAATCATACCTCAGAGATATTGTGGGCTAGGTTCGAGACCACCTTGATATAGTAAATATCATGATAAAGTGAGTCACACACGGTTTCTGGATTCCCAGTGCATATAAAGCTGTTTATGCTATGCTCTAGTCTATTAAGTATGCATTAACATCAGGCCTAAAAGAAATACCCATATTTAAATTTAAAAAATACTTTTTTTTTGCTAAAAAAATGCTAATCACTATCTGAGTCTTCAGGAAGTTGTAAACTTTTTGCTTGTAGAAGGTTTGAAATATGGTGAGACTTAGCAAAATTCTGACATGGAGAATTCTGACATAGGAACAGGAAGTGAGTAAATACTATTGAAAAAAATGATACCAAGAGCCTTGCTTGATGCAGTGTTGCCCCAAACCTTCACTTTGTAAAACATGCAGTGCTGGCTAAGTGCAATACAGTGAAGCGCCATAAAATGAGGTCTGCCTGTGAACACACGTACAGCAAGCATACAAAGCAGACAGAACATGGCAGAGACTGTGAGCCCGAAGAACAATGGTGGTGAGTTCCCTGCTGTTGCAGGTTTTACTTCTTCCTTTTTGCTTCTTCTATCCCAGACCAGATACTAGGGAAGCTGGCAACATGGAAGCATCAATGGATACAGAAAGAAATGCCCCGGGAGAAGACTGCCCTCTCTAGCCAAGTACTAAGGAAGAGGTAGCCCAGAAAGACAGAAAGCGTTTAGATGATAACTTCTCTACTCCAAGCCAAAACTACACCGAAACAACTGCAACCTCACCCTGAAAGCAAAGGATGAGTGGGTAGCCTCGATTCTTACCCTTGCCTGTCTGTAGCAAGGCACCCAAACCTCCTGCCAGGATGCTATCAGAGAAAACAGAGCGAGGGGCCCAGATTTTCATCCTGGCTGAGGGGTAATAGCTGACCCCACTCAGAGACCTCATGGGGAGCCTGGACTTCTCTCCAGACTCAGCAGTGAGGAAGCTACCCTCCGCACCCCCAGGAGGGTGGCATCGGAAGAATCCTGCCGCAGAGCCAGGGCTTCCACCACTACTACTCATCAGTAACACTGCCACCTCAGTGTAGTGAAGACTGCAGGGAGGCAGTCCCCTCGCCCAGGGCGGTATCGCTCCCACCCGGTGGTAACAAAGATCCTCCCTAATCCTGACGTCAGTGGACACTGACATCACATTAGTGTAATTAAGACGAAACCCCGCCCTGCTCGGAGAAGGCGATGGCACCCCACTCCAGTGCTCTTGCCTGGAAAATCCCATGGACAGAGGAGCCTGGTGGGCTGCAGTCCGTGGGGTAGGCTGAGAGTCAGATGCGACTGAGCGACTTCACTTTCACTTTTCACCTTCACGCATTGGAGAAGGAAATGGCAACCCCCTCCACTGTTCTTGCCTGGAGAATCCCAGGGACGGCGGAGCCTGGTGGGCTGTCATCTATGGGGTTGCACAGAGTCGGACACGACTGAAGCGACTTAGCAGCAGCAGCAGCCCCCCTCCTACTCCCTCACCACAAGCTGGTGTCAGAAGAGAGCTGCCGTAATACGAGATTTAAATAAGATCCATGGTCTTATAATCCTTATAAGTCTTATAATCCTCCCAACGTCTAGCATTCCACATGCTAGCAAGGTAATTCTCAAAACCATCTAGGTTTCAATGAAAAAATTCACTTGTTCCCACAAGGAACAGAAAGAGCTCAAACTGAATGAGAAAGACAATCACCAACATTGACATGACACAGATTTTAGAAGTATCTGAAAATTTTAAAGCACTTAATACAAGCACTTCAACAAGCAATTATAAATGTGACGAAACAAACATTTTAAAAGTCTCAGCAAAAAAAAAAAAAATGGTGTCAGAAAAAAATTTAGCAAGTATGGGAAAAAGCAACATGGAAGTGCTAGAACTAAAAATTACAAATACTGGGGAAAGAAAGGCCCATGAGTGGACTCAGCAGGGTGGAGGGGATGGAGGGAAGTAGAAGTGAACTTGAAGAGAGAATAAATCTAAATTACTCAATAAGAAAATAGAGAGAAAATAGACTGAAAAAGGAAACAACAGACCCTTGAGAACGTGTGGGTCTGTAAAGAAGATCTAACACTAATGCCGAGCACCAGAAGAAGAGGGTAAGCAGGCAGGGACTGAAAGAGTATTTACATCTTCCCAAATTAAAAAAGAATGTTAATTCAAGAAGTTTACTGAATCCCATATAAGATAAATCTAAAGAACCCTACACAAAGACATGTCATAATCAAACTTCTAAAAGCTAGAGAAAATTTTGAGGACATCCGGAGAAATGACACAATACTTCAGGGGAAAAAGAATTCAAATAGCAGTGAATTTCTCATCAGAAAGTATGGGGGCCAGAAGGAAGTAGCTTGGTGTTTTTCAGTTACTGTAAAGAAAAGAATCATAAATCCAGAATTCCATACCAGCAAAAAAAAAATCCTTCTTGAATTAAGAAGAAATCAAACCATTTTTAGATGATGAAAACCAAAGAGAAGTTGTCAACAGCAGACCCACTCTAAAAGAATGGTGAAAGGAAGCTATCTAAACAAAGAGAAAATGATAAAATAAGGATTTATGAAACCCCATAAAGTGAGAAACGACATGGAAAGAGCAAGCGTAGAGGTAAATACCAGAGACTATAATCCCTGTGATGGTAAAGAGAGGTTGACAGTAAACAGGTGGAAAAAGATATACCACACTGACATAAATGAAGAGAAAGCAGGGGAGAGCAGGTATGGCTTTATTAGCATATAGAATAGACTCCAAAGCAAAGAAAATACAAGAGATGAAGAGAAGTATCCTGTAATGACAAAGGGTCAACCAGCCAAGAACATGCAGCGATCTTAAATGCATGTGCACCAAACATCAGAGAAGCAAAATATGTAAAGCAAAATCTGATAGAACTGGAAGGATGAATGTGCCCACCCACAGTGTTGAAACCTTCAGCATCCCTCTCTTAATAATCGTTAGAGCAACTAGAGAGAAAATCAAAGGAACAGAGAAACAGAGGAACTCAGTAATACCTTCAACCAGTGGGATCTGACCAGCATTCATAGAGCACTCTAGCTAACAGCAGCGGGACGGACATGCTTCTCAGGTGCCCACAGAGTGTACACCAAGAAAAAAGCAGAGAAAAATGAGGTCTTTTTTTTTTTTTTTAAGTTTAATGCGTGAGGACAGAGCAGCATCACAGCATCTGCAGCATCACCTCCAGCAGAAAGGGTCCCGGCCACAAGAAGAAACTTTCTTTTCTATTTTCCTTTTTTTGAGCCACCTCCTTCTCCTTCTGCCACTTAGGCCAGCCCTCTAAGTGCTGCAGTGAAGATGCAGTTAATGGCAAGATTTTGGAGTGGGCTAGCAGCTTTCATGTTTCAGAGCTTTAAAGGAAAGAGAGAAATGGAATTTCATTCTCCAAAGCCTCTCTAATGGAACCATCTCTCTCCTTTTGGAAAATTATCATGCCCTCGCTTTATTTTGTCCTGACTCTCCCTGGGAACTTTCCATGCAAAACCAGAGGAGAGAAGAGAATGGCTGAGGTTCCTCGCCTGTGTCACGGAAAATGGGTTTGCATCTTTTGTGCAGGTTAGGCTATTTTGAGACAAAATAATTAAATGGAGCAGAAAACTACCTTCCTTTATGCCTTATGGGACCTAAAAATTCAACCGTAAATTGCCGGTTCAAAAAGCAAAAGTCGAGCGTGAATGCATCTGCTGGGGACCCTCTCTCCCTAAGGACCAGTTGTTGCATAATTAGGCACTGTGTTCACATGGCCATCTCAGGGCTGATGAACTATGAAGCCCAGTCCTGCCCAATCATAGTGAGTCTTTCTCAAAGCCACGGATTCACAGTAAGGGCTTCCCCCTGACAATTTGGTCATTCCCAATTGCTTGATACTTAGCCACAAGAAAAGAAAAATGACTCCGGTCACCATTAGTTACAAGGTGGGCTGTTAGGTCAAGCACTGTCAGGAGCCTCAGTTTTTGACAGGCAGCAGCTGTTCAGGCTCCCTGCCCCAGAGGACAGCAGAAGGCAAGAGGGAGGGCTGGAGGTAGGATTCAGGGAGCTCAAGGCAAAAATTCTTTCCTAAGACTGGATCCTCTGTGGGATTTGGCACTGGACAGATGGTGTTTGCTTTCTCCATCAGTCACGGAGCCATGGCCAGAAACATGGCAGGTGGGGGTGTCCAAACCTAGTTTTTGAAGCTTTTTAGGTTTTAAAATCACATAAGTCTGCTTTCTAAATATCACCGAGGCAGTTCTAGACCATGCTGTGGCGTTGGCTGGACCGTATTCTCTGGGGTGGGGGTTGGGATAGAATTACTCAACTTAAAGCAGAGACCAGCTTCAACATTTTGCTCCTTCTTGTGGCTGGGACCCTTTCTGCCGGAGATCATGATATCATCTTTCTTGCCCTCTGTCCTCTCCCTAAACCCTCCATTCATGTCCTGTCTCAGAGTAATTTTGTGTTGCTGGCTTCTGTGTTGGAATTCACCCTCTGTGATCCTGGCTCCTTGTCTCTATGTAGATGAGCAAGAGAACCTGTAGAGAAGGTGGACCTCAGGTCAACAGGGAGAATGTCCTTGCTCCCAGGAGAGTCATGCTCAAATACTTAGGACTGAAGGATCTTGACATCTACAGCTAATTCTCAGATGCTCCAAAAGCGAGAAAGAGAGTCCGCAAATAAGACAAACGTGAAGGGCGAAGGGGTCAAGGGTGTTTGAGCACTGGATTACTCCTGTGACTTTTGTGTTGATCCAAAATATTTCAAAATAAAAGAAAAAAAAGGGAATAACCAGCATGGTCAGCAGGATAAGCCGTCTCTTTTCAGTCTTAGGTCTGGTGTGTGTCTAGGGTGCTGATATGGATAAATTTGGTGGTTACTTGATTTGTCTCTGGTCTGTGGTCATCTTAATACGATTTGTCAGCCAGTCCTCTGAATAGGAGGAGCACTGAGTGGCATCCTAAATGCTTGAAGCCTGTGGGCTCTTTCTAAACCTAGAGATGACTCTGTTCCATTGCAAACCTACTGAACTGAAACCTCTAGGGGTAGAAGCAAAGAATAAGTTTTTATTTAAGCCATTGTTTGTGGAGATACCTAATTTTATGATGGTAATACAAGAGCTTCTCTGTCGCCTTCAAAACATGGCAAAGAGACACAGAAACAAGAGAGGGCTTTATTTTTGGTGAAACTTCGAAATGTCTAGAGTCCCAAACTATGTATAAAGAAGGATGTGCGCCAGAGGCAGCAGGAACTGGATCAGGATGAAGCCTGTCGGTGAGAAAGAGTGGCCGATGGACACTGGAGACCCACGGCGGAACCAGCAGTGCATGGTCTTCATCACCCTGAGGAGGTTCAATGTTTGGGACAACAAGATGAAGACGGAGGCCTGTGGGAGCCTCCTTGGACCGTGTGGGACACCACAGAAGGGTCACTGGAAGCAGAAGGGAATGAGAAGATGCTCAGGTCCTGAGAGGCAGTTTCCCTGGATGGCTGAGTGGGGGAGCGGTGATGGTTAGCCGCTCTGTGTCTGCCACTCGTTCTTAGCCGTAGCGATTTAAGGATTAACCCTCTGACAGAATCAAGTATTAGAGCCTCACTTTGAACCAGAGACTCCCTGCTAATTTTCAGCTCCTCTTTGGCTTCTCTCAAGCCTGTCCTTTCTCAGACAGCTGATCCTGCATTCAAGAAAAAACGAGCAGAGAATCTATTTTAAAAAGAGACACCCTAGAGGCTCTTGAGGAAAAACACAAGGAAACATTTTGTGGCAGAATAGATGGAATATACAACAAAATAATTCTCCATACACTCGAAGAACTGGTGAGAACTAACTTCAGTATTTTAAGAGCTAAAAGCAGAGACTCCCGAGGTGTAAAAACATATGACAGAACAACAGAATAAAATTAAAACTGACCTAGATGAGAAAAGCAAAGTGAATATAATAATAAAAGGCACACTGGATTTGGACAAAAGAGAAAAGACACCAATAAAAATAGGATCAGAGACATGAAGTACAGACTTGAGAAAATAGAGCAAAAGCAAAAACAAAACAAACAGAAGAGTTTTAAAAAGGGATTGAATAGAATATGATGGGCAGAAAAGACAAAGATGGCTCAATATAGAATATGAGTCCTTGGAGAAGAAAACAGAATAAATCAATAGAAAAATATTTGAACAAATTTTTTAAGAAAAATTATACGTAAAGCTCAATGCTTGAGTTTGACAGGGAATACTATGTCCTTCTTGGAGAAGGAAGAAAATTCAAGGACATTGATATATATCCTGATACAGGTACTTGACTTTGAAGAAAAGGAGGTAACTCTGCAGGCATCAAAGTACAAAGAACACATTGAGAAAGGGGGAAAACATGACTGTCTTTAGATTTTTCTCTGGAAACATTTAGTGTCCAGAAACATTCAGAAGACAATGGAACAAGGTCTGAGGTCTTTAGGAAAAGAAAGTGAGGCAAAAATTTTATCCCTAGCCATCTTTGTGTTTAAACAAAAAGATACCAGAAGGTGTCTTTCAAAGATACTAGTATTCAGAATTACAGTCTTACGAACATTCTTTGAAGACATTATGAAGCAAAATCTCAGGTATATTAAGTGAAGAATGGAGAAACAGGTTTTGGTGAGTGATGAATCCACTTGCTATAGATCTAAGTATACAACTGTCATGAAACTTGTGATTACAGAAAAGAATAGAGAAGTGAAAACCATGCAGTGTTAATACTATAACTAGCCAAATCCAGGTGGCAGACAAGGAGAGAAGATGAAGATAGTGAAACAGGGCTGAATTCCTTACTTTACGGAGGAAGAAGCTCAGAAATGTTAATGTTGAAAAATGAAAAAAGGGAACTATCAGAGTACAATTTAAGGGAATAAAAATAAACACCAGATGAACTAGGAATAACAGCGTCACAAGATACTGAAGGAGAAAGAGGAAAGGTGGGTGAAAGTCAAAGAACCGGATTTGAATACAGCTTGTGAAAGTGGAGGTCGCTCAGTCGCGTCCGACTCTTTGCGACCCCATGGACTGCATAGGCCATAGAATTCTCCAGGCCAGAATACTGGAGCGGGTAACCTTCCCCTTCTCCAGGGGATCTTCCCAACCCAGGGATCGAACTGGGGTCTCCCACACTGCAGGCGGATTTTTTACCAAATGAGTTATCAGGGAAGCCCATAGTTTATGGTGGGGAGGCAATAGATTCTGTCTGCAGAACAGAGATCTAAGTCTAGGATATATTAAGGAAGAATGAAATCAGACTTGGTGTCAAACTGCAAGGTTTAAAAAAACACATAGCAAAGAAAAAGCAAAACTGGACCATAAAATGGAAGATAAAGAGCAATAAAAACATTTTAAAATTTGAAGGCTTAATGTAAAATAATAACTCTGAAGTATGAAAGAGCAAAATATAGCTGTAGGTAATTATCATGGAAAAATCTTCAACACACGTGGTTAGTGAAAGTCACTCAGTCATGTCCCACTCTTTTGCAACCACATGGACTATACAGTCCATGGAATTCTCCAGGCCAGAATCCTGGAGTGGGTAGCCTTTCCCTTCTCCATGGGATCTTCCCAACCCAGGGATGGAACCCAGGTCTCCCACATTGAGGGCAGATTCTTTACCAGCTGCGCCAGCAGGGAAGCCCAAGAATACTGGAGTGGGTAGCCTATCCCTTCTCCAGCGGATCTTCCTGACCCAGGAATCAAACTGGGGTCTCCTGCATTGCAGGTGGATTCTTTACCAGCTGAGCCACCAGGAAAGCCCACATTTGTGGTTAAGCAAATCCTTAACCTGAAGTGAATTCTTAATTATTTCTTTCCTGAGTCCTATTGTACTCACAGCTGATACCTCACAAGGCAGCCTGCAATTGTTCCCCAGTTACCTCATCTGTGATCATTGTTCTCCCACGTTCTTGGGGGGAAGACCATGGGCTCTCTGTTGTACTAATATGTAAATCCCAGATCTGATCATTCCTCACCATCCTCACAGTCACTATTTTATTTCAAGGCATGTTCACTTTTTGCTTCATCTACTCCTAACTGAGCTTCCTGATAACCATCTTGCATCTTCTATATTTCATTCTCTACATGGAAGCTGGAGCCATTGTTGGCTTTGAGCAGCAATCAGATGACCTTGCTCCCTGACTTGGAACGTGTCAAGGGCTGTCCAGTACACTTGCGATAAAATCTAGGCTCAGGAGACCTACAGTCCCTGCGGGACCTCCAAGCACTCTCGCGATAACTGCCTTTCTCATTCTTTGCTTTGCTAGCTTTTCTCTCCACGTGCCGAGCTCCTTCCACCCCGAGGCCTTTGTACTTGCCAGGAAAGCCCTTCCTCCATGTCCTTGCACGCCTCTCTCATCACATTTTTTGGGTCATGGCTAAAAGAATAACTTCCCTGACACCCTACCTACTGTAGAGCTCCTCTCTACTCCCCATCAACTTTTAACCTTGTTTTTCTTTGCAACATTAATCTTCACTCTGTGTGAGAATGGAACAGTAACCTGGGCTCAGACTGCCTTGCATTTAAATCTCAGCTCTGCTGCGCAAGTTGTAGGGCGCTGGGCAAAGCCTTGCCTTCCCTCTGCTTCGTGTTCCCTCTCTGTGAGTGGAGGCGGTGTGGTCCTCCGCTCACGGGACTGCTCTGAGCAGTGAAGAGCACTTAGGAGGGCGGCAGGCAGATGACGAGGACGGTGTAAGTGTCTGTTACATTAGAAGGTCGGTATTTATTTCCTCAGAGTTGCCTCGGTCCCCACGTGTTTTAGTTTGCCGTATGTGACTGCTCCTGCGCGTTCACTCATGTGCGACTCTTTGCGACCCCATGGACTGTGGCCCGCCAGGCTCCTCTGTCCCTGGGATTCTCCAGGCAAGAACACTGGAGTGGGTTGCCATTTCCTTCTCCAGGGATCTTCCCGATCTAGGGATTGAACCCGTGTCTCTTGCATAGGAAGGCAGATTCTCCACCACTGTCCGCCTGTGCTTCCCATTGAATTTGCTAAGGCTGCAGTAACAAAACACTGCAGACTGTGTGGCTTTAAACCACAGAAACGGATTTTCTTACGGTTCTAAGAGCTGGAAGTCTGAGACTGAGGTGTCGTCAGCTGGGTTGACTTCCTCTGAGTCTTCTCTCCTGGGCTTATAGAGGCTCATCTTCTCCGTCTCCCTTTGTAATCTGTGTTCTGTACCTGTCTGTGTCCTAATTTCCTCTTGTAAGGACACCAGTCATACTGGATTAGCACTCACCCCGAAGACATCCTTTTAAATTAACAACCTCTTTTAAAGCCTTATCTCCGCATGTGACCCCATTCTGAGGGACCGGAAGTTAGTGTTTCAGCATGTGAATTTTGAGAGGACACAACTCAGGCATAACATCTGGAGGGGAGGATGGCAGTCTGGTGAACTCTGATGTCAGCAGACAGAAACTTGTTGCAGCTTATTTAGCTTCTCCGTGTTGCTGTTATTCAGTTGCTAAGTCGTGTCTGACTTTGTGATCCCATGGACCACAGCACTCCAGGCCTCCCTGTCCCTTACCATCTCCCGGAATTTGCCCAAGTTCATTTGCATTGAATCAATGGTGCCATCCAACCATCTCATCCTCTGTCGTCCCCTTCTCCTCCTGCCTTCAATCTGTCCTAGCATCAGGGTCTTTTCCAGTGAGGTGGCTCTTCGCATCAGGTGGCCAAAGTATTGGAGTTTCAGCTTCAGCATCAGTCCTTCCAATGAATACCCAGGATTGATCTCCTTTAGAATGGACTGGTTGGATCTCCTTGCAGTCCAAGGGACTCTCAAGAGTCTTCTCCAGCACCACAGTTCAAAAGCATCAATTCTTCGGCGATCAGCTTTCTTCACAGTCCAACTCTCACATCCATACATGACCACGGGAAAAACCATAGCCTTGACTAGACGGACCTTTGTTGGCAAAGTAATGTCTCTGCTTTACAACGTTATTTTAGTTTCTACTATACAGCAAAATGAATCAGCTGTATGCACACATGGGGTTCCCTGGTAGCTCAGATGGTAAAGTATCTGTCTGCAATGCAGGAGACCTGGGTTTGATCCCTGGATTGGGGAAGATCCCCTGGAGGAGGGCATAGCAACCCACTCCAGTATTCTTGCCTGGAGCATCCCTGGGACAGAGGAGTCTGGCAGGCTACGGTCCATGGGGTCGCAAAGAGCTGGACACAACTGAGTGACTAAGCACATATTTATACATATATGTCTTCTTTTTTGGATTTCCTTCCTATTTAGGTCACCGTGGTGCATTAAACAGAGTTTCGCTACAGTAGATTCTCATTAGTTACCTATTTTATACACAGTCAATAGTGTATATATGTCAAACCCAACCTCCCAATTCATAACTAACTGAAGAAAAGGGAGAGCCTCCTCCTGCCTGTCTCTAGCTGCATCCAGTATATTCATTTCCTCCACAACCTTGAAAGCACAGCAGGGCCTCCTGCCTACATCTCTTGCTCTGCCCCGTGTCCATGAAGCACAGGGCAGCCGTGAACACCAAGCGGAGGAGGCGTTTGAGGGGCGTGCTGAGTGCTTTTGAAGCACCAGACTGGTGCCAAGGTGACACCTTCACAGCCCAGTTGTATGTCGGGTCCACCAGCTTCACTGAGGAGCTGGTTCTGGGCTCGCTGGCAACCTTGGGAGTGGAAAGGAAAGAGAGGCACAGAGAACCCTGAACTTTTGATGGCAGGGCCGCAGGTCAGCACACATTTAGTAGGTGTTTTCAGGCCTGTGGAAGGACAGAGCTCCACTGTCCCAACAAGTGGACCACGTTCAGTCCTCAGCCCTGCTCCCTGACACCCGGACCAAGGCTTGGAAGACAGTCCGTCTTGGGAGCAGCTTCTGATCTTCCAGAAGGGTTGGAATCACCAAGGGTTGGGATTTCTCCTGTAGGGCTGTGAAAAAGGGCTATGTTTTTACTCATTTACAACTAGGTAAACCTTATTCTGGACTATCATTAAATTCTCTAGAAGTTGTTTGTGAATTTTACATGTATGTTTACCCAATCCAAAGAATACCAAGGAGAGACAAGAAAGCCTTCCTCAGTGATCAGTGCAAAGAAATAGAGGAAAACAACAGAATGGGAAAGACTAGTGATCTCTTCAAGAAAATTAGAGATACCACAGGAACATTTCATGCAAAGATGGGCTTGATAAAGGAAAGAAATGGTATGGACCTAACAGAAGCAGAAGAGACTAAGAAGAGGTGGCAAGAATACACAGAAGAACTGTACAAAGAAGATCTTCACGACTGAGATAATCACGATGGTGTGATCACTCACCTAGAGCCAGACATCTTGGAATGTGAAGTCAAGTAGGCCTTAGAAAGCATCACTACGAACAAAGCTAGTGGAGGTGATGGAATTCCAGTTAGTAGTAGTAGTAGTAGTAAAGTCGCTCAGTCGTGTCCGACTCTTTGCGACCCCATGGATGGTAGCCTACCAGGCTTCTCCGTCCAAGGGATTCTCCAGGCAAGAATACTGGAATGGGTTACCATTTCCTTCTCCGGGGGATCTTCCCGACCCAGGGATCGAACCCGGGTCTCCCGCATTGGAGGCAAACGCTTTAACTTCTGAGCCACCAGGGAAGCCCAGCTGAGCTATTTCAAATCCTGAAAGATGATGCTGTGAAAGTGCTACACTCAATATGCCAGCAAATTTGGAAAACTCAGAAGTGGCCACAGGACTGGAAAAGGTCAGTTTTCATTCCAATCCCAAAGAAAGGCAATGCCAAAGAATGCTCAAACTACTGCACAATTGTACTCATCTCACACGCTAGTAAAGTCATGGTCAAAATTCTCCAAGCCAGGCTTCAGCAATACATGAACCGTGAACTTCCAGATGTTCAAGCTGGTTTTAGAAAAGGCAGAGGAACCAGAGATCAAATTGCCAACATCCGCTGGATCATGGAAAAAGCAAGCGATTTCTAGAAAAACATCTATTTCTGCTTCATTGACTATGCCAAAGCCTTTGACTGTGTGGATCACAATAAACTGTGGAACATTCTAAAAAAGCTGGGAATACCAGACCACCTGACCTGCCTCTTGAGAAACCTGTATGCAGGTCAGGAAGCAACAGTCAGAACTGTACATGGAACAACAGACTGGTTCCAAGTAGGAAAAGGAGTACATCAAGGTTGTATATTGTCACCCTGCTTATTTAACTTATATGCAGATTACATCATGAGAAATGCTGGGCTGGATGAAGCATAAGCTGGAATCAAGATTGCCGGGAGAAATATTAATAACCTCAGATATGCAGATGACACCACCCTTATGGCAGAAAGCAAAGAAGACTTGAAGAACCTCTTGATGAAAGTGAAAAAGGAGAGTGAAAAAGTTGACTTAAAGCTCAACATTCAGAAAACAAAGATCATGGCATCTGGGCCCATCACTTCATGGGAAATAGATGGGGAAACAGTGGAAACAGTGTGAGACTTAATTTTTTGGGGCTCCAAAATCACTGCAGATGGTGATTGCAGCCATGAAATTAAAAGATGTTTGGCTCCTTGGAAGAAAAGTTATGACCAACCTAGATAGCATATTAAAAAGTAGAGACATTACTTTGTCAACAAAGGTCCGTCTAGTCAAGGCTATGGTTTTCCCAGTAGTCATATATGGATGTGAGAGTTGGACTGTGAAAAAAGCTGATCGCCGAAGAATTGATGCTTTTGAACTGTGGTGTTGGAGAAGACTCTTGAGAGTCCCTTGGACTGCAAGGAGATCCAACCAGTGCATCCTAAAGGAGATCAGTCCTGAATGTTCATTGGAAGGACTGATGCTGAAGCTGAAACGCCAATACTTTGTCCACCTGATGTGAAGAACTGACTCATTTGAAAAGACTCTGCTGCTGGGACAGATTGAAGGTGGGAGGAGAAGGGGATGACAGAGGATGGTTGGATGGCATCACCGACTCAATGGACATGGGTTTGGGTGGATTCTGGGAGTTGGTGGTGGACAGAGAGGGCTGGCGTGCTGCAGTCCTTGGGGTCGCAAAGAGTTGGACATGACTGAGCGACTGAACTGAACTGAGCTGAACTGTGTGTGTCACTGTTTAAGGTAAAATATAGTCAGCGTGCCTCTTTTCATAAACAAGGAAAGTTTCTAATTTATCTTTTCTGTTTTGTGAATGTGACTTTTGCACACATACACACAAATAGACACACAGACACACACACATTTTTATCTTACCTCTATTGATGACCTGGTATCTAAATCAGACCTAAGAAGCGAAGGTTTTATTAAGTAGTTCAAGCTTCAGAGAAAATTACCATCCTAGTCTAAGCTAAAATACCACGAAAAATCTAAAGGCAGCATCTGTCTGCTTCGGGGATCATCCTTTACTTGGGCCCTAACCTGTAAATTCTGACTTTGCAACAGAAGCTATGGAGACTGTGGTTAAGCTCGGTTGTGTGACTCTTTGTGACCTCATGTGGCCCTCCAGGCTCCTTCATGGGATTTCCCAGGCGAGAACACTGGAGTGGGTTGCCACGTCCTCTTCCAGGGGATTTTCCCTCCCACATCTCCTGCCTTGGCAGGCGGATTCTTTACCACTGAGCCACATGCAAAGCCCAGAGACTGTGGTTACCACTTGTGAAAATTGTCAGGTAAATGTGAAATATTGGGTTTTCTCCTCTTAGATTTGAGCTATCTGGTAAGTTGACTTGGTTGAATGTGTTTTGGTGGGTTTGTGAAAGTATAAGGCCCCAATAATGCAACTTGCTGAGTCATTCTCCTAGACAGCCTAGGGGTTTAATTGGAAAGTTAGGGCAGATACCTTGACTGGCATGTGACATCTTTTGTTGCCTCTAAAAAAAAAAAACAAAAACCAAACAAGCAGAATTGAGGTAATGATGAAAGAGTCAGCTTTACATAAGATTAACCACAGCCAGGAGATTTTCCAGGAGGTAGAACAGAGGCTTTTTTTAAAAAAAAAAAGATCCTGACAAGAAAAGTTCAAGAGAATGAACAAGCCCCTTGAGGAATTTAGACACTTTCTATTAAGAGCTGGGAAGAGACTGCTGTTGACTCAAACTTGAGTGAGGCAGAGTGTGTTTTGAGTTGTTTTTTTTTTCTTCAAAAAAATGTGCTTTATTTCGGATTATTTGATTCATATATATTTTAGAGGAGTAATTTTTGATCTGTTTGGTGGTCTTAAAGACAACCTAAGACTGTGAATTAACACTCCTGTGTTCAAAGTTAATACTCTCAATATCTCAGGTTCAAAGTTTTTGAAATTTAGAGATTATTATGGCTGGACTGTGCCTTCAAAAGTAACCAAGTCAGTGAATTCCAATGATGAGGAGAAATTGAATGGCTCTTTGGCCATATGCTCAGCCCTCAACTTGTTCATTTTGACAGCTGTATCACCAGCACCAACTTGGATTTATTGAAGCCCTGGTTTAGCGTGGGTGCAGAGTAAAAGGCTGTGTCTATTTTATAATCATGTCCTTGAGAGCTTATTCTTCAGAAAGTACATCTGGTGCCCGACATTCATATTGTTAATGCTTTGGACTCAATTTTGCTTTATTCGTAATGTGCGGTTGATATCTAAAATCAATTTCTGTGCCTAAAGAATTGACATTAAAATATTATTAAAAGAAGTTTTTGCAGGCACTTGGCTCTGTGTGACAAAGTGCATAATTAGCAGGACTTAAGAGCTAATGGGTTTATAAACTCGTTATTTATAAAGGCTCCACTTTTACAATGATGTTCAGCTGATATTTAACATGCCTTGCTGTGACTTGTGTAAGAAATGCATTGTTCTTGGCTTACCAAGTCTTATTGCTTGTAATTTGGACTGCAAGGAGATCCAACCAGTCCATCCTAATGGAGATCAGTCTTGGGTGTTCATTGGAAGGACTGATGTTGAAGCTGAAACTCCAGTACTTTGGCCACCTCATGTGAAGAACTGACTCATTTGAAAAGACCCTGATGCTGGGAAACATTGAAGGCGGGAGGAGAAGGGGATGACAGAGGATGAGATGGTTGGATTGCATCACTGACTCAATGGATATGGGTTTGGGTGAACTCTGGGAGCTGGTGATGGACAGGGAGGCCTGGCGAGCTGCGGTTCATGGGGTTTCCAAGAGTCGGATTCAACTGAGCGACTGAACTGAACTGAACTGATTGCTTGTATTATCTCTTGAAGTAGTTAAAAATATGGTGCTCTTATTGTTTGTGGCAGGGCAGCCGAGCGGTAGGAGCTTATATTATACTAGCAGTTTGGAGGTTGAGCTTAAACTGCCTGAAATGACCGGACTCCTGGAGAGACCCTTTGAAAATGTGAGCTTTTTATGGCCTGTGCGTCATTGAACACCAGATGCCAGTTTGGAGGGTTGAGGCTGGTGAGAAATTCATCTGAATCAATGCATCAGCCCACACCTGATGTTTGATATGGATGTGGAAAGAACCATCCCACTCCTTAATAGTTTTTCTTCTTGAAATGTCAGCCTTCAAATTAAATATTTACTTGTCATTGTTTGAGACGTTGCAGGATGAGTCAGGGAAGAGATGGAATCTAAACAGAAGTAAACACCAATTGATCCAGACTTGTAAACTCTGTTTGTGATTATGTCCCCTAAAATATGAAGATTTAAAAATATGGCTGGACAGAAAGAGAAAGACAGATACCACCTGCCATCACTTACGTGTGGAATCTAAAATAGGACACAAATACCTTATCTAAGAAACATAAGCAGATTCATTAGAGAGCAGACTGGCAGTTGCCAGTGGTGGGGGGACGGAGAGTGGAGGAGGGAAGAATTAGGACTATGGGATTAGCAGATGTAAACTATTATATATAGGCTGGATAAACAACAAGGTCCTGCTGTAGAGCACAGGGAATTATATTCAATATTCTGTGATAAACCTCAATGGAAAAGAATATGAAGACGAATATACGTATATGTATAAGTGAATCACTTTGCTGTACAGCAGAAATTAGCACAAGCATTGTAAGGCAACTATACTTCAATAAAGTACTTTAAAAATAAGTAATAATCCTGTAGCCCTAATTCGAATTAAAGGTACCAACATGAACTCATGAAAAAAAATATGACTGGCGTTCAGGGCTGGGAGGGTGTCAGGTCCTTCTGCTGAGGTTATGGGATTGGATTGCTCTAGTCTGGACAGTCATGGGGCATCTCTTCAAATTTCCAGCAAGCATATGCCCTGGCAGTCCTGTGTGCGTACTTTGTCGTCTCTGACTCTGTGACCACATGAACCGTATCCTGCCAGGCTCCTCTGTCCATGGGATTTTCCCGGCAAGAATACTGGAGTGGGTTCCCATGCCCTCCTCCAGGGTATCTTCCTGACCCAGGGATCGAACCTGAGTCTCTGGTATCTCCTGCACTGCAAGTGAATTCTTTACAGCTGAGCCAGTGGGAAAGCCCCATGCCTCTCCAATAACCCCTCTGAAAATGGAGAAGCTAACACTTCTATTTTACTTCTTCTGAAGTGAAGGTACCCAGGAGGGTTTTGGGGGTCTTTAGCACTCCTATGATTCCATCAGCTTATAGTTTCCCCCAAACAAAAAACGTCAAGCAAAAAAAAAAATATATAAACAGACGTTCTCTAGGTCTAGGAAGCTTCAAGGATGTTGATTTTCTTGTGTTTACTTCTTAGAACTAGACCCCATGTGTCTCCTAGAGACCCCTAACACCAAACCTAATATGTGCAAGAAAGCTCAATGAGATTAAAGGAAAAGCTGGATTCATCATTGGCTAGGTAATTTACATATAATTTGATTATTTGAATTGAAATATACTTTCAAGCTGCTGTTTGTGTGCTGGGTGAAAGAGAGCTGTATCTTTGATGTGATGCTGAAATAGCTAAGATACATTCAACTTTGTGAAAAAGTTGTGATCAAGGTACAGAAAAAAGCAGAAGAGGCAAACATAGTCAGATAACTAGATTATTATTATTTTTTGATATCCACATGCCACTCATGTCTCCCTGCAGTTCTTGGCTGTTTTGCAGGGGACAGGAAGAGAAGAGGAGAGAGAGAGAGGCACAGGGTCGGGGAGGAGCAATGTGTCTGACCTTTCAGAACTTGCGTGGCTCCTCCCATAGAATGTGAATTTCAGCTCTTTTGCTGGAAAGCCAGAAGACAGAACTAGCAACTTTAGCGGACCAAATTAATCATTCTACAAGTGGGGGAGCCAGGTCAGACAGACCCTGAGAATTTCCTTTAAAGAGCTTTGTTCCTGCTGACACTTGAACATATTAATACAACACCTCAGGTCACAGTCCTTGTTTCATAGGGCTTAATGATGCGCCTTACAGTTTAGCACTAGAGTTAACTCAGGGTCTGTGTTGAAGGGAGTGATGAGTTTTAGTTGCGGGTAAGGGAATGTTTTCAAGCTAGGACTTATCAACAATGGATTTTCTCAACACCTTAGAGATGAACCAGCGAATATCCTCCAGTTTGATTAAGCTCCAGTCACTCCTCTTTGCAGCCTGATGAGATTAGTAGAACCATCCGCTGGAAGTATGAGCTGTAATTTTTCATGATTAAAGAGCTGGAAGAGAAACAAAAAAGCCTCTCCATCCCAACTGTGTGAAAGACAAAGTTTGCAACATGTCAACTCTCCAAATTGTCAGTCTACTAATACCCCTTCTTAGGGGGCTTATCCTCACAGTCTTTGAGTTTCAAAGCAGTGAAAGTGGGAAGTAAATTTCTCTCTCCATTTGGTTGGTATTTGCATGTCGGGTTTAGAGTTTTGTTCCTAAGTCCATGTAGTACTGTTCTGACTCTGAACGTGTCAAAGGATGAAGAAATAAAATGCATTTACTGCTGGCAAGATGCCCTCTGCTACTGCACTCCCTCTGTGTGACAGGTCATGTTAAGGTGATTTGTTAAAACTTGATGTTGTCTTATCCCACTACTGGATAAATTCCCTGAGAAAATCATAATGCAAAAAGACACGTGTATCCCAATATTTATTGCAACAGTATTTACAGAAGCCATGACATGGAGGTAACCCAAATGTCCATCACCAGATGAATGGATAAAGAAGATGTGGTCCATATGTACAATGGAATATTGCTGCTGCTGCTAAGTTGCGTCAGTCCTGTCCGACTCTGTGCGACCCCATAGACAAGCAGTCCAACAGGCTCCTCTGTCCCTGGGATTCCCCTGGCAAGAATACTGGAGTGGGTTGCCATTTCCTTCTCCAGTGCATCAAAGTGAAAAGTGAAAGAGAAGTCGCTCAGTTGTGTCTGACCCCCAGCGACCCCACGGAATATTACTCAGCCATAAAAAGGACCAAAACGGAGTCATTTGTAGAGATGTAGATTAACCTAGAGTCTGTCATACAGAGTGAAGCAAGTCAGGAAGAGAAAAACAAATATTGCGTATTAATGCATATGAGTGGAATCTAGGAAAATGGTATGTGAACCTATTTGCAGGGCAGAAATGGAGACACAGACGTAGTGAATGGACATGTGGACGTGGAAGGGGAGGGTGGGACACGTTGGCAGACTAGGACTGATGTACACACACTACCACGCGTGAAACAGAGAGCTCGTGGGAAGCTGCTGTACAGCACAGGGAGCTCAGCTCGGTGCTCTGCGATGGCCTGGAGGGAGGGAGGGCGGCGATGTAGGTATTCATGTGGCTGATTCGCTTCACTGGACTGGGGGAACTAACACAACAGTGTAAAGCAACTATACTTCAACCAAAGGAAAAAAACAGTAAACCGGAAGGCATGCACAATATTTCCAGTTAGTTACCAAGAGGCATGTTAGTAACAACCCATCATAAATGCAGAACGTCATGCCCTGTCTAGCTCAGCAGCCCAGGAATCCTAGGCAGAGCAAGTCTGGCCGTTTACAAGGGAAGGAATGGATGGACACAGGGTCTGAGTGCTTCTAGTGACAGAGCTGGGTCAAGCCCAGGGTTTGTGACGACTGCAAATCAAGTGCTGGTTTTTTTTTCACCACAGCACAACATGACTTGTGTCATCAACACACTGGCTTGTTTCCCAAGTGGTGTGTCAGCTCGGTGGAGCTACCTGACTCATCGCTAATGGGTGTGGGGCAGGGAGTATTTCATAGATGCAACCAGGTGACGCCTCCTGTGTGGGCCTGACTCGATCAGTTGAAAGGCTCTAAGGGGAAGGTTTGAAGAAATTCTCCCTGGGGATGGCAGCTTCGGCCCCTGCCCATGAGCTTCTGTTTTCCCCTCCTGATGGCCGGCCCTAGAGGTCTCTGACATGCCCACCATGTCTCTGACATGCTCTTAGTCATAGAAGCCAATTCCTTCCAACGAATCTTTTCATATGTATCTCCTATTGGTTTTTCTTCTCCGATTAGAGTTTGACTCATACAGCAAGGGAGCAGCTGTAGTTCAAGGTGGATCTGAGATGCTGGGAGCATTTCATGAGGTTTCTATACATGGGAGGAAAGAGAAACAAAGGTGCTGATCCCCCAGGCCACTGATTTTTCACTTTGGGGAACCAGGAGCCTGATCACTCATATACTTCTGTGCAGCTCTTACTGCAGAAGTAGACCTGGCCCTGGAAGGACACTGAGGCCAGGATTGTGTTCTGATGTAAACGGTGATGGCGGACATTGGCTCATACCCACCAGCCTCTGTGGAGAAGAGGGATAGAAGGCAAGAGAAGCGTGGATCAGAAGCTGTGTGCAGAAGGGCACTGAGATGATCAGTTGGTGCTTCTTGGAAAAACAGAGCATCAGCAGATTTACCTGCCACCAGGTCACCTGATCGGAGAAGGCAATGGCAAGCCACTCCAGTACTCTTGCCTGGAAAATCCCATGGACAGAGGAGCCTGGTAGGCTGCAGTCCATGGGGTCGCTACTAGTCGGACACGACTGAGCGACTTCACTTTCACTTTTCACTTTCATGCATTGGAGGAGGAAATGGCAACCCACTCCAGTGTTCTTGCCTGGAGAATCCCAGGGATGGAGGAGCCTGGTGGGCTGCTGTCTATGGGGTCGCACAGAGTCAGACACGACTGAAGTGACTGAGCAGCAGATCACCTGATGCGAAGGACTGATTCATTGGAAAAGACCCTGATGCTGGGAAAGATTGAAGGTGGGAGGAGAAGGGGATGACAGAGGATGAGATGGTTGGATGGCATCACCGACTCAATGGACATGAATTTGAGTAAGCTCCGGGAGCTGGTGATGGACAGGAAGGCCTGGCGTGCTGCAGTCCATGGGGTTGCAGAGAGTTGGACATGACTGAACTGAACTCAACTGAGGTCACGTTCAAGATGGAAGGTCACAGGTTGAGTTGAAGATAGCCAATGGCTTTCATAAAGAGGAAGGAGGGTAGAGAACAGGAAACCAGGATTTTAGTGTGGAGATTTAGGAATAAACAATAAAGATTACTCACAAGGAAGATTATTGAAAGTTTCCAGAGAAAAACTATGCATTATTTAGAGCACACCTTTCTGGGTTTTCTGATTCTAGCTATTCAATTCCCTGGAGCTATTTTTATAATTTAGAAATTGTAGAGAACTGATTGCAAGGCAGTTGTAACTACCAGTTAAATCATTCTTGTATATAGACCTGAGAATAAATTCTGCCAAGGGGAGGTTCAGTCAATCTTCCCAATGGGAAAAAGCATTTCAATATTCCTTTCCTCCATATAAATGTGTGGTTTGACATCTTTGAACCTGTTGTAACATCTCTGTGATGTCCTTGTTTCATTAATGAGTTAAGTGCAATCCTTGGCCTGGATTCATTTTATGTTTGAAGGAACCTGAGGGGTCACCAGGGTTTCCAAGGTGGTGCTAGTGATACAGACCTGCCTGCCAATGCAGGAGAGGTAAGAGACGTGGGTTTGATCCCTGGGTTGGGAAGATCCCCTGGAGGAGGGCATGGCAACCCACTCCAGTATTCTTGCCTGGAGAATCCCAAGGAAAAAGGAGCCTGGTAGGCTACAGTCCACGGGGTCGCAAGAAGTTGGGGACATGACTGAAGTGACTTAGCACGTGTGCATGAGAGATAACCAGGCCCCAGAAAAGCCCATGCAGTCATTCTTGCAGCACAGACAGTGTAAATAAAAGTAAACTTAAAAATTTTTCTTTTTTAATTAGGGAAAAATTCAGGTCCTTTATCTTAAGATTGACATCAAGAAATGCTTTTATGGTTTTGGAAAGAAGAGTTAAATGTACTTTCTATGTTTCATAATTATATACATATCTGTTTATATAGGAATGATTTCTGTTTTACCTGTTTTCAAAAACCACGTCGGAAGTTAAGGAGAGGGTAGAAGGGGAAAGAAGAATAGATTGTCTAGTAGGAGGCCAGACCTCACTTTGCAAAGAGCAATGTCATCTGCAGAACACAGAGCAGAGGGTGAAAAGCCATATGATAAAAATAACAGAAGGTTACATGGTGAATATATCACAACAGGTGGGCAGCTAGTGAGACTGATGAACAGAAAAAAAAGGAAAGAGAAGCTCACCCCAGGTCACCAGGTCTGAGATGCTAAGGTACCTTGCACATTGGATTTATGCCAACAGTCTCCAAAGAGCCAAGGGTAGTTTTGCTTTCAGGATCACATGGCCTTTCTTTTGCAGGTGGGCAGGGTCAGGAGAGTGCAGACTGGGGGCCGCTGACATGGCTAACTCTCCTTTGTGAATGGATACCCTGTGGCAGGGGTAGTGACCATCCCTGCATTAGGATGTCACAGGCTGTTGGGAGAAGGAGCATTGAAGCCTAAGTCTCACATCTGGCTGACCTGACCCAGGGATTGAATCCATGTCTCCTGCATCACTGAGCCACCTGGGAAGCCCAGATAAAAGACAAGAGACCACATATTTCTCATTATTGAAGTCAGGAGACTTCACCAACTACACACACGCAGAAGGGCTCCTTGGAGTTCAAAAGGGGAGTGATGCTAAGTGATGCTAACGATCCACAAGCCTCTTTGGTAGAATCCATCTTAGCTAAGAGATGTTTATGCACACGTGTGGGGACCCTTTGTTGTTGTTGCTGTTCAGTTGTTAAGTCGGCAAAGTCTCTGATTCTTTGCAACCCCACGGACTACAGCACGCCAGGCTTCCCTGTCCTTCACTATTTCCCGGAGTTTGCTCAAACTCATGTCCACTGAGTCACTGATGCCATCCAACCATCTCATCTTCTGTCGCCTCCTTCTCCTCCTGCCCTCAATCTTTCTCGGCGTCAGGGTCTTGTCCATTGAGTCAGCTCTTTGCATCAAGTGGCCAAAGTATTGGAACACGAACGTGAATCACCCATGGGTGCACATGTGTTCCCCCATCCCGAACCCCCCTCCCCCCTCCCTCCCCACCCCATCCCTCTGGGTCATCCCAGTGCACCAGCTTTGAGGGCCCTGCTTCATGCATCAAACTTGCACTGGTCATCTATTTGACATGTGGTAATACACAAGTTTCAATGCTATTCTCTCAAATCATCCCACCCTCACCTTCTCCCACCTAGTCCAAAAGTCTGTTCTTTACATCTGTGTCTTTTCCACTGTCTTGCATACAGGGTCCTTCTAAATTTCATATATATGCGTTAGTATACTGTATTGATGTTTCTCTTTCTGACTTACTTCACTCTGTATAATAGGCTCCAGTTTCATCCACCTCATTAGAACTGATTCAAATGCATTCTTTTCAATAGCTGAGTAATATTCCATTGTGTATATATACCACAGCTTTCCTATCCATTTGTCTGCTGATAGATATCTAGGTTGCTTCCATGTCCTAGCTATTGTAAATAGTGCTGCGATGAACATCGGGGTATACATGTCTCTTTCAATTCTGGTTTCCTCCGGGTGTATGCCCAGCAGTGGGATTGCTGGGTCATGTGGCAGTTCTATTTCCAGTTTTTTAAGGAATCTCCACACTGTTCTCCATAGTGGCTGTACTAGTTTGCATTCCCACCAACCGTGTAAGAGGGTTCCCTTTTCTCCACACCCTCTCCAGCATTTATTTCTTGTAGACTTTTTAACGGCAGCCATTCTGACCGGTGTGCGATGGTACCTCATTGTGGTTTTGATTTGCATTTCTCTGATAATGAGTGATGTTGAGCATCTTTTCATGTGTTTGTTGGCCATCTGTATGTCTTCTTTGGAGAAATGTCTGTTTAGTTATTTGGCCTACTTTTTTATTGGGTCATTTATTTTTCTGGTATTGGGTTGCATGCTGCTGCTGCTGCTGCTGCTAAGTCGCTTTAGTTGTGTCCGACTCTGTGTGACCCCATAGATGGCAGCCCACCAGGCTCTGCCATCCCTGGGATTCTCAGGCAAGAACACTGGAGTGGGTTGCCATTTCCTTGTATATTTTGGAGATCAACTCTTTGTCAGTTGTTTCATTTGCTATTATTTTCTCCCATTCTGAAGGCTGTCTTTTCACCTTGCTTATAGTTTCCTTTGTTCTGCAAAAGCTTTTAAGCTTAATTAGGTCCCATTTATTTTGTTTTTATTTCAATTTCTCTGAGAGGTGGGTCATAGAGGATCTTGCTGTGATTTATGTCAGAGAGTGTTCTGCATATGCTTTCCTCTAAGAGTTTTATAGTTTCTGGTCCTACATTTAGACTTTAATCCATTTTTGTGTATAGTGTTAGAAAGTATTCTAGTTTCATTGTTTTACAGGTGGTTGACCAGTTTTCCCAGCACCACTTGTTAAAGAGATTGTCTTTTCTCCATTGTATATTCTTGCCTCCTTTGTCAAAGATAAGCTGTACATAGGTGCATGGATTTACCTCTGGGCTTTCTATTCTGTCCCATTGACCTATATTTCTGTCTTTGTCCCAGTACCAAACTGTTTTTATGACTGTAACTTTGTAGTATAGTCTGAAGTCAGGAAGATTGATTCCTCCAGTCTCTCAAGGTTGCTTTGGCTATTTGAAGTGTTTTGTGTTTCCATGCAAAATTTGAAATTATTTGTTCTAGTTCTGTGAAAAATGCCATTAGTAACTTGATAGGGATTGCATTGAATCTATAGATTGCTTTGAGTAGCATACTCATTTTCACTATATTGATTCTTCCAGTCCACGAACATGGTATATTTCTCCATCTATTTGTGTCATCTTTGATTTCTTTCATCAGTGTTTTATAGTTTTCTATATACAGGCCTTTTGTTTCTTTAGGCAAATTTATTCCTAAGTATTTTATTCTTTTTATTGCAATGGTGAAAGGGATTGCCTCCTTAATTTTTCTGTTTTTTCATTGTTAGTGTGTAGGAATGCAAGGGATTTCTATGTATTAATTTTCTATCCTGCAACTTTACTATATTCATTGATTAGCTCTAGTAATTTTGTGGTGGTGTCTTTAGGGTTCTCTATGTAGAGGGTCATATCATCTGCAAACAGTGAGAGTTTTATTTATTCTTTTCTAGTCTGGATTCCTTTTGTTTCTTTTTCTTCTCTGATCAAAAGCATAACTTCTTTGGCTCTCAGCCTTCTTTATGGTCCAACTCTCACATCCATACGTGACTACTGGAAAAACCGTAGCTTTGACCATACCGACCTTTGTCAGTAAAGTGATATCTCTGCTTTTTAATATGTTGTCTAGGTTTCTCATAGCCTTTCTTCCAAAGAACAAGCGCCTTTGAATTTCACGGCTGTGATCACTGTCTGCAGTGATTTTGGAGCTCAAGTAACAAATATGGACTCTGAACCAGGCAAATCAAAATGAGTGGCCAAAGGAAATCTGGAAGAAATGTCACATATAAATGACTTAAATTGCCATGAGGGCATAACTTTTCTCTCTTTGAGGCTTGTCCCTGGGTCTATCTACACATACTGTTCTCTTTCTCCTCCTAATAAACACTTTACTTGTTTCATGACTTTCTGTCTTTGTGGGAATTTTTTTCTGCAAAGTCAAGAGCCAGGGCCTTGTCACTGACCACTTGTCCAGTGGCTAGGATTTGGTGCTCTCACCGCTGCACCTGACCTCAATTTCTGGCTGGGAATCATAGTTCTGCCTCAAGCCGCTGCAGGCTGAAGCCACGAGAGATCACATCGAGATACATTCTACTATTTTCTTAATATATGTGGTTGTGCTGAGAGCGATAATTACTGCAGATTTCAAGAAGAAGTTTCATGAGATCCATGAGCACAGAGATTAACACTGTCTACAATGCAGTTTAAAAAATTTTTACTAAAGGTCTTTTTCAAGGAAATTATCACAGAATTAAATTGAATATGTGTTGACTCTATAAAAATATCATGTGCCTCAAGAGGTAAATTACACATTTTATCCAGAAAAAGCATTTTGGAAACTGAAATAATACATTATCACTCTTTCTATCTAGGAACTGCTGTTAAGAGGAGGATCTAGACAAAAACTGAGCTCCAGACAGGGGAAGAAGAACATCCCTGTGGGATCTGTGGGGAAAATAGGACAGAATGTGAAGAGGCAGTAAGGGCACATATGGGCTGACCAAGGGACGAGGGAGTTGGACAAAATGGTGGTTGAAAAATCCAGAGGACCAGCCTCAGAGCCCTGGAAATGCACCAGTCAGGGGACAATCTCTGTGTGGGTTCATGTAGCCCAAAACCCGTGTCATATCCTAGGAAGAGTTACAAGGGGCTCTCACCATGGGCAGGAGCAGTGGGCGGGAGGAAAGAGGAACTGGAAAATTTCAAATAAAACGGAAATTTTCCTTGGAATTCATAGTACATGAAATGCTTTGACCTTGTGTATGTGGGTGACAGTTTTCAAACATGGTTCTCAAGCTATGCATTGGCTGTGTTCCTCATTGGCATGTGTGATCAGTTGCTAAATCGTGTCCAGCTCTTTTGTAACCCCACAGACTTTATTCTGCCAGGCTCCTCTGTCCATGGGATTTCCCAGGCAAGAATACCAGGGTGGGTTGCCATTTCCTTCTCCAGGGGATCTTCCCAAACCAGGGATCAAGCCCACATCTCCGGCATTGGCAGGCAGGTTCTTTACCACAGAGTCACCTGGGATGATAGCCCATTCATAGTTTCAGTTCAGTCACTCAGTCGTATCTGACTCTTTGTGACCCCATGGACTGAAGCACGCCAGGCTTCCCTGTCCATCACCAGCTCCCAGAGCTTGCTCAAACTCATGTCCATAGAGTCAGTGATACCATCCAACCATCTCATCCACTGTCGTTCGCTTCTCCTCCTGCCTTCAATCTTTCCCAGCATCAGGGTCTTTTCCAGTGAGTCAGTAGTATGCATCAAGTGGCCAAAGTATTGGAGCTTCAGCTTCGACATCAGTCCTTCCAATGACTATTCAGGACTAATTTCCTTTAGGACAGACTGGTTGGATCTCCTTGCAGTCCAAGGGACTCTCAAGAGTCTTCTCCAGCACCGCAGTTCAAAAGCATCAATTCTTCGGCGATCAGCTTTCTTCACAGTCCAACTCTCACATCCATACATGACCACTGGAAAAACCATAGCCTTGACTAGACGGACCCTTGTTGACAAAGTAATGTCTCTGCTTTTTAATATGCTATCTAGGTTGGTCATAATTTTTCTTCCAAGGAGCAAGCATCTTTTAATTTCACATCTGCAGTCACCATCTTCAGTGATTTTGGAGCCCCCCAAAATAAAGTCTGTCACTGTTTCCATTGTTTCCCCATCTATTTGCCATGAAGTGATGGGACTGGATGCCATGATTTTAGTTTTCTGGATGTTCTCATGGTTTAGTAGAGGGAAAATGAAAGTTAGGGACCAGTGATGTCCTTTGCAGGTTGTGCAAGAAATTCACAGTGGTCCTAGGATGGAGGAGATAGGAACCAGGATTTCAGATCCTTGAGCTGAGCACAAGGCAGTGAATTGCTTCTTGGGATTTATCAGAGCAGCTTGAGTGAGTCATCGCCTGGAGGATTTGGGAGTAAATAATGAATCACATGCCGTGGGGACAAGGAAGGAATAGGATTTCCTGCCTGTGAAAGGACACAGTTGATACAAGGCTGTTCCTGATAGTTCCACATGTCGCGTTTCCTCATACCGGTGACCACTGTTTTAGTCTTAGTAACGGTTACATTTAGGGAGGACATAGTATGTGCCAGGCTTTGCTTTCCATGTATCAGTTCACGGATATAATCTAGGAGATGGTCTTACCAGCTAGAGTGGAGAAACTCATCTCATTAAGTTAGCTAGGGTTTGTGCTTTAAGCGCATAACCATTTTCCCGAGTTGTCATGTTCAGTAATTCCTGGGTCTGTTAAGCAGGGTTCTCATAGGAACATTTGCCTCAGGCCTTCACATGTTTGTATAATTTGGGTTTAGCTTACTCTGCTAATTTCAAATCCTTCAAGGGTTGGAACAATTCATGTAAACAATGTAGGGGGTTGGTGACCTATAGTGATCTGAAGGAAGTACATAGGTTCTGTCTCTCTCTTTGTAGGCTCTCCCACTCTTTGGCTAACATGGAATTTTTATCCTTCTATATGTTTTAAATCTACTCTGTTGTTCATATTTCCAAATAAGACAGGCAGTTCCTACTGTACCAACAAAGGTCTGTCTAGTCAAGGCAATGGTTTTTCCAGTGGTCATGTATAGATGTGACAGTTGGACTTTGAAGAAAACTGATCACCGAAGAATTAATGCTTTTGAACTGTGGTGTTGGAGAAGACTCTTGAGAGTCCCTTGGACTGCAAGGAGATCCAACCAGTCCATTCTAAAGGAGATTAGTCCTGGGTGTTCATTGGAAGGACTGATGCTAAACCTGAAGCTCCAATACTTTGGCCACCTCATGCGATGAGTTGACTTACTGGAAAAGACTCTGATGCTGGGAGAGATTGGGGGCAGGAGGAGAAGGGGACGACAGAGAATGAGATGGCTGGATGGCATCACCGACTCGATGGACATGAGTTTGAGTGAACTCCGGGAGTTGGTGATGGACAGGGAGGCCTCGCGTGCTGTGACTCATGGGGTCTCGGAGAGTCGGACATGACTGAGTGACTGAACTGAACTGAACTGAAGGGCTGAGCTTGGAAAGCGTGGTCATCTTCTTCCTTGCATGTGCTGGTTGACCAGATGGCTGTGCCCCCTTTACTAGATACTAAGTCATAAAGTTTGGGTTCCAGGACATGCAATTTATTTATTTTTAAAATTAATTTTTATTTGAGTATAACTGCTTTAGCAATGTTGTATTAGTTTCTACTGTACGGCAAAGAGAATTAGCTATATGTATACATGTATCTCTTCTTTTTTGGATTTCTTTCCCATTTAAGTCACCACAGAGCACTGAATAGATCGCTTGCTGTACAGTAGTTTCTCATTAGTTACCTGTTTTATGCATAGTATCAACAGCGTGTCCACCTCAGTCCCAATCTCCCAGTTCACTCCCCCTCCCCTTGGTATCTATACGTTTGTTCTTACTTCTGCTTCTCTCCTTCTGCTTTGCAAATAAGATCATCTGTACCATTTTTCTGGATTCCACATATAGGCACTAATATATGATATTCGTATTTCTCTTTCTGACTTACTTCACTTTGTATGAGTCTCTAGGTCCACTCACATCTCCACAAATGACCCAATTTTGTTCCTTTTAATGGTTGGGTAATATTCCATTGTATATGTACACCACATCTTCTTTATCCATTTCTCTGTTGATGGACATTTAGCTTGCTTTCCTGTCCTTGCTATTGCAAATGGGGATTCTATGAACATTGGGGTGCATGTGTCCTTTTGAATTAGAACATGACAATTTAAATGAGGGACTGAGTTTTCCTGAGGTCAGACTTGAGGAGTGAGGTGCTATAGGTAATAGTAGTTGAAAAGCAAAGAAACAGGTAGCCAGGAAGTGAGTGGCATAGATCCCAGGGGGAAAAGCAGAGAAGAAAAAACCGAGACCACAGTTCTCCAAAATGAGCTTCTTACAGAGCAACATCTTACATCCTGGAAGTGTGGAAGGCAGGAACCCTCAATAGATGCTGAGTTATCCCTTTTGTGTTGCTCATGTGTGTGGCAATAATTAGGAGGGCACACAATTGATGAAGTTTTCCTAGCCTGTGGAAACATGGGAGGACATGTGGCTTTATAAATCTACTTAGATAAATTAAAAATTTAAGAGCAATAATGTCAGCAATAGTCACCATTAAACAGAGATCTCGGGAGCGGAACAGACCTTTTAAGCATCTGTTTTACTTGCGGCCCAGCATTTATCTCTTTGGCTCAGGCCCAGGGACAGAGCTGGCAAGGACCCAAACCTGTCCCCAGAGTTGCCTCTTGGGATCTAAAAACTCCAGACAGCCAGAATTGAAAGCTGTCTCTCTCCGGGTTTCAGAGGTCTGTGACAATAATTCTGACCTATTCCAGAGAATGCATTAGAAAATGGAAACAATTCAAGAATTATTTGTCTTGCTTTGCTTTCAAAATCAGCTCTTAGGAAAGGGTTGAAATGAGTTATAAATCCTTTAGGAGAGAGTGTGTACACGGTGCAATGTATGCCTAAATGGTTTCTTACTGTCAGATGTTTACATGTGATGGAGAAGCTTGTAAATTTTGGACCATTCAAGGGTCCAACCCAAAGGGTGATCCAGACGTGGTTTGATGATGCCACTGTCCATCACAGTTCTTTGTGTCCCAGCATGCACCTTGCCTGATGCTCGGCCAGCTCTGCTTCTGACCCTGAAGCTTGGCCTGGGCAGTTGTGGGAGCCTCACGTATGTATGATCTGGGGCAATTCCTTGTCCATTTCACAGATGCAGACACCAATTCCACTGGAGGATGCACCATTATTTCTGTCTCTCCGGATAATTTTTTTTTTTTTGGTCAGGCTCAGGGTTTCTTCCTACTTTGCCAAGCCTTCTTTCTTATCCACCACCTTCCATTCCCTATTTTTATTTACCCCTTCTGACATAGAAGGCTCCAAAGCCTGGCATTGACTACCCTTTGACACATGAGTTTAATAGCAGTGGAGGGGAAAGTCCTAAGTGGATGAGTGTGGACATGGGGCAGGGCAGGGTGGGTGGGCTCAGGGTCCTCCCTCAGCCCAGGGTACTGGACTGGGGACATGTTCCGAGGGACATCACAGCCACGGTTGTCACTGGAGGTGAGTCGTGTACATTCCCCACATCCTGCTGCTGTGCTTTGTCTTGTGTCCTGATCTCAGACGAAATAAAAGTTCAAACCAAAGTCTGGGGCTGAGAGTTCTGGGTGGGTGGGAATCGTGATGTGAAATGCAAGGCTGATGTGGGCCTTGTGTGCCTCCCACCTACCCTCCCAGCAGAACGTCCAGGTGGAGGGCCAGGGGAAGGTCAGAGACCAACTCTGCCCTCGACAAGAGGACAGGGGTCCGGGCACAGTCATGTGCTGGGCTCTGAGACTTCTTCCTGAGTAACAGCAGTATTTACACTCTTGGATATTCTTCACACATGTGACTCATGGCTCTTTTCTCAAATCTGGAAGAAGTCAGTCAAAGAACAATGTGCTTCTGCCGACAGATGAGCAAACTGGCAGACAGATGGGGGATAGTTAGATAAACAGAGATGGACAAAGGTGAGCCAGTAGCATGCATTATGTCCAAAGCAACAGAAGTTTGGTGTTTGGATATATTTCCGACTCACTAAGTTTAACCACCTGTTTCTTCTTGTATTTTTTTTTTAAAGGATAAGCTTAAAAAAAAAAAAGCTATTAAGAGACATCAAAATGATTCTTAGGCATTAGGCTGCTGTTAAAATGTTTTGATGGATTTAGAATAAATATGTTGGACACATATGGGTTTCATTTTTTTTCTTTAATTAAATGTGAGGATGTTAAAATAAAAGTAAAATTCACTACAAAAATAGAGTTTGATTTTTTTTATGGAGGGAGTTTATTAAACAAAGATTTATATGCAAATCAAAATAAGTACATGTAAGGCACGGGTACACTGGGGCTTCCCTGGTGCTCAGACAGTAAAGAGTCTGCCTGCAATGCAGGAGACTCAGGTTCGATCCCTTAGTCAGGAAGATCCCCTGGAAAATGGAATGGCAACCCATTACAATATTCTTGCCTGGAGAATTCCACGGACAGAAGAGCCTGGTTACAGTCCATGGGGTTGCAGAGTTGGATATGACTGAGCCACTAATATTTTCACAGTTTCACTTTCTATGGGTACCCTAAAGGTTGCTCAGATCAATTAATATAGGGCAAGGCAGAGACTGGAGGCTTTCTTTGAGAGCTAAGCTGGTTAAATTACTAATGTGCAATATCTGTAGGTGTCGTCAAGAAAGAGTCTCTCACTTTCTAGACACAACCTAGGCTTAAAAGTCTCATTAAGAGTGCCTGGATGCACAAAGGATCACAGTTGGTGAGGTTCTTGGAGAAAATCTGTGGATGAACTTGAGTAAAAGGGTTCCTGGAGTCTGGACCTGTGACCCTCAAGGGCACATCTTCGTTTGTGTACTGGCATCAGTTAGGGACAGGGCTGCCTGCGGGAAGTTGTCCTTCCATCCGAGAGCCCCAGTCTGTAGAGGCAAAGGGTGGATGACTGAGTACTGCAGCCTGATGGCACTCGTTCGTTCACCCACATCACTCAGCCAGACTCTGAACAGCCTTCTGTCATAACCTGGCTCCCTCAGTAGCCTTTCTTCCCAGCTGCGATGTTTCCTGAGTTGGCTTCTGGTTTATGCATCAGTCTGCTGTGAGTTTAGTTCATGTGAGTTTGGTTCCCTGAGCTCAACATTCTCTATGGGCCTTGACAAAGGCAAGTTGCTGCTCTTGGGGCCTGAGGTCCAGACCCTGGAATGTGGCAATGACTCCAACCATCACTCGCCAGCCCTGTCCAGAACAGTATCGCCATTCAACCACACTGAAGTTCTTTCTTATTAATGCAATTATACCCCGAATGAGGGTGATGCCTACCATCCTTTCCTGGCTTATCACACGCCACACACTTTACATGAATCTTTCCAGTAAAACTACCCAGTGATTCTATAGGACTATAATTCGTTATCATTTACAGATGAGAAAACTGAGACAGACTCAAACAAAGGGCTTTTCCAAAAATCTTAGTTAACAGTCTGTGGGGACACTTGTATAAGGCCAGGCGGGACAGTGCAGAGTCCATGTGCCCAGCTGCACGCTGACCAACCTACTAAATCAGCTCAGAAGACAAGCCAGCCATAGATAGCCAAGAGATCACCTTAAGGTGTGCAGACCTGTCTGGACAGATGTATTTAATTAACTTTGATTTATAAGTGCTTTTACATTCGAGAACCTTCACTAGTAATTGTGTAGGAACTAGAGATGGTAAGAAATGATGATCTATGTCGCTACTCTCCTTTCCTTCTTGCTTCACATCTCCAGCCCTTCTCCCCAGCCTCACTTTCAACCAAAGACCCAGCTTCCTCTTTCACCGAGAACTCTGGTGCCCTCATAGGAATAGGCCCTCCGGTCACCAGGTGTCACCTGCCCACCTGCCCCTCCTTGCCTGTCTCCTCTGTTCTTGGCCCTGTTATTAGCTATGAAGCCCCTAGGCCCCCATTTGAGGCCGCCCATCTCCAACCTGTGCTTCAGACTCCCGCCCTTCCCTTTTGCCTGCTAATGGACACCACGGCCCAGCCCTTCTCTTCTTTCTCAGCACTTTCAGCTTCTTCCAGTCTGCTGTCATTAATTATCCTCAGAAGAAAACTCTCTCCTTGTCCCCATCCATGTCCCCCCTGTCGATTTTGGTCTCCATTTCTCTGCTCTCTCTTTTACGGCAAGCTCTTTAGATGACCTACTCATTCTGCCTCTCTCTCTCCCTTTCTTATGAGTGACTTATTTCCAGGCCCTCAGTGGCTCCTGCCCAGCGGATGTCCCCTCTGGTCCACAGCTCCTTCCTCTCGCTGAACCGTCTGCGGAGGGTGGCGCTCTTGAACTGTCCGCGGCGGGCAGCTCACGTGATCACCCCCTTCCCAGACGGTCCCCCCTCCCCTCCTCCGCATCCTCTTCACTTGACTTCTCACTGCTGCATTTTTCTTTTTTCTTTCCCCCCTTGGCTGGTTTCTCATTATCTAGGCTGCCCCAGGGCTCAAGCCCTCCAACCTGCCCTCCACTCCATACTCAATCTGGATTTAAATACTCGACTGTGTGCCAACGGTAGTCAAATGCGTGATTCATGTCTCCAGCCTGGACCTCTCTTGAGCTCCGGAGTCACATATCTGACCGCCTCGGTTCCACCAGCCCCGCCTCCCTCCGGGTCGACGCCATCGTTTCTGCATCCTTCCTGACCGGCCTCACTGCATCCAGTGTCACATCTCTGAAAATCTATTCTCAACGCAGTGGTCCTTTCAAAATATACGTCGGGTCTTGGTAGTACTCCTCTTGCCTTCACGGAACAAAGACAGAAGTCAACACACTGGGCAGTTCCCAACCCGAGGTCTCAGGGAGCAGGGACCACCTGATGGTCGTGTGCTCCTCCTGCCACCTTCAGCCCCGGGCGGGATCGGGGGGCCCTGCCTCTGTCAGCACTGCTGATTCTAGAAATGAGGGTGCAAGGTTTGCGGGGCCCTCTCTGGTCATGGTCACCCCCTTCAGTCTGAATCACAACTCTCTCTCTCTAATAAATACAAAAATCTCCTAAAAGAAAGAGAAAGCATTAGTCGCTCAGTTTTGTCTCACACTTGGTGACCCCGTGGACTGTCATCCACCAGGCTCCTCTGTCCACAGGATTCTCCAGGCAAGAATACCGGACTGGGTGGCCATTTCCTTCTCCAGGGGATCTTCCCGACCCAGGGACTGAATCTGGGCCTCCTGCATTGCGGGTGGATTCTTTACAGTCTGAACCACCAGGGAGGCTCATTGAAAAAGGAACCTGAAAGCAGAAGCCGGACCTCCAGGAACCTGGAACTGCAGTGCTTCACCCCATCTCCCCAAGCCCAGCTCTGGGTGGGGAGTCTAGGAATTCTAAATGCCAAGCCCCGTCCTGTGTCCTCCTCTGCCTGCAGCCCAGTGCTTTCGTCCCGGACCTGAGCTGGAGAGCCTGAAGTGAAAGATGGGTGGGTAGATAGAAGAGAAAGATGCCAGCAATCCCACCCCCACCCCCCTGGGGGGCTGGGCTGCTCCGGGTCCCACCTTTGACTTTGGGCTCCCTCGACTTTCACTGCTGGTGGTTCTGTGCTTCTGAGGTTGCTGCTGCACACACAGCTGCTAAGAGTTCATTGGTTTGATTTTCCCTTATTACAAAGGACAAACTTGGCCCTTTCCAGGACAGCCACCTCAGGGTCGGCGCCTGCCAGCAGTCCAGTCCTCAGCCTCCTGTGTCTACCTGTAGATGCCTCAGGGCCAGGACACATCTGGCAGTCCACTTCAGTCCAGTTCAGTCGCTAAGGCAAGAACACTGGAGTGGGTTGCCATGCCCTCCTCCAGGGAGTCTTCCTGACCCAGGGATCAAACCTGCCTCTCTTATGTCTCCTGCATTGGCAGTCAGGCTCTTTACCACTAGCTCCACCTGGGAAGCCCTTTGAAAGATACCATATGATCCAGCAATTCCATCCTAGCATATATCTAAAAATACTCAAAACACCAGTTCAAAAAGATCCACATGCCCTAATGTTATTAGTGGAATTATTTACAATAGACAAGATGTTGAAACAACCTAAGCCTCCACTGATGCATGAATGGATAAAGACGTGGTATACATTGTACAATGGAATACTGCTCAATCATAGAAAAATGACATTTTTCCATTTGCATTAATATGGATGCATTTAGAAGGCAGCTGCTGCTGCTAAGTCACTTCAGTCGTGTCCGACTCTGTGTGACCCCATAGACGGAAGCCCACCAGGCTCCCCCATCCCTGGGATTCTCCAGGCAAGAACAATGGAGTGGGTTGCCATTTCCTTCTCCAAGGCAGCATACTAAGGGAAATGAATCATAAAGAGAAAGACAGATATTGCAAGATATCACTTAAGTGTGAAATCTAAAAAAATACAACAAATCAGTGAATAAAATAAAAAAGAAACAGACTCACAGATCCAGAGAACAAACTGGTGGTTGGTTATGCAGGGGGAGTGGACGGAGGGGCGGTTTAGGGGTGGGGAAGTGGGAGGTGCACACTATGGGGTATAAGATAAGCTCAAGGATGGATTCTGCAATATGAGGGATGTAGTCACTATTTTGTAATAGTTGTAAGTGGAGTGTGACATTTAAAATTATATAAAAAATAAAAAATTTAATAAATAAAGCTGCACACCTTCGTTACAGTTTCACACGTCTGTGGGTTGACAGCTGAACAAACGCATAGTAGGAAATGTACGGGGTGCACCCAAATGGACACAGTCTGGATAACCAGAAAGCAAATTGGTAAGATGGCCAAGCCCAAGCTCAGGACAGCGTTTGGATAATTGAATACACAGTAGATCTAAGTGAGTGAAAGTTGCTCAGTTGTGTCTGACTTTTTGTGACCTCACGGACTCTATAGTCCATGGAATTCTCCAGGTCAGAATACTGGAGTGGGTAGCCTTTCCTTTTCCCAGGGGATCTTCATAACCCAGGGATTGAACCCAGGTCTCCTGCATTGCAGGTGGATTCTTTACCAGCTGAGCCACAAAGGAAGCCCAAGAATACTGGAGCGGGTAGCCTATCCCTTCGCCAGTGGATTTCCCAACCCAGGGATCAAACCGGGGTCTCCTGCATTGCAGGTGGATTCTTAACCAACTGGGCTATCGGGGAAGCCCTGAATCCACAGTCAACTATTTTAGAAAGACCAAGCAAGAGGCCAAAGATAATCAGACTTGAGGCAATGTTGGTTCAATGAAGAGAAACCATTCAATGCAAGTGCTTGAAGCTCACCCTGCCCACCTGCAAGTGCCAGTAGCTTCACTCTTTGGTTTCTCTTGTGTGGTCCAGGATCGAGGAAACCACATTCTTATTCTTACTAGTTTTGTTTCCAAAGTGCGCAGCCTTGAGTTGATGGCTTGATAGAAACTGGTTTGCACTTGGGTGCCATTCAAACACTATTTGCATGTGCTGTGCCAGAAACAGTGAATCCACAGTAGAGGATTAAAGAGAAAGACAAACAGACCAAAGCCTGGTTTGAAAACAACTGATTCCATCCTGATGATTAAACCATGAGCCACCTCCCCTCCCACCGCTTCCCCAACTCCTGCAGTCAGCCCTTTCCAGGTTTCTCAAGATAACTCAGAAAGTCTAAGCAGGACTGCCCTCTTTCCTACAGAAAACACACTGGCCTTATTCGCAATTTCTACTCTATCAGTGGTTGTTAGGTGAAGCAACCGTGTGAGAATATTTCTATGGCTTTTATCTGATGACATCAACACCTACCCCTGCAGGGTGTGTTTGGGGAAATCATCAATGCAAGAGATGCTTCCTCCTCCCAAACAAGAAATTTTGAGGCTCAAGGATAAAATACCTGAATAAGTTGTTTTCTAAACGAAGGGAAAGAGCCAGAGTATTTTGTGAATGCATCAAACCCAGTGTGGAGTGAGTGACATGAAATTAGGCTAAAAGGTCATTGAGATTGAAACCCACAGGTGAGTTTGCTCTTTCTTCTGGAAGGAGAAATATTGTTGGACCACCTGTGTTTCCACCTATCCTTAGCAGATCAGCCAGATGTGTGTTCTGAAGCTCTTATCTCCCTTCGTCTCCCTGTCCAGAGTCCTTATTTCTTAGGACTGTGGATTTGGACACTGTTGCTTTAGTTTGAACTTAACAGGATGCCAGGTTTCAGAACAAATGTGGGTGTGTATTATCTGCCTCTCTCTGGAATGCACCAGAAGTTCATACACTTAATTTGTTTGACATTTTGCAAGATAGAACACAAGTTGAAGAAGAGAAAAATCAAAGAAAGAAAAGGAATCACGAGATTTTCTTAAAGAAAGGGTAAGTAAAAAAAAAAAAATGACTTATGTCTGACAACATCCTCAATAGAAGGGATGGATAAATGGTTTCATTTAGGGAATGAGCTCTTTTTGTGGTTTCCAGTCCGTTGTCAATCTGCCTCGTGAGAACAAAAAGCATTCAGCTGTGAATAACTGAGGCTTGAGAAAGAAAACAGAGCAAAATGCTAGTTTTAAACTAAGTAACTTTTAAGGATAACTGAATTATTCCTAAAGTTATGCCTAAAGTTATAACGTCACATAGCATTGTGACTATTGTTGCCTTTATAGCGATTTTTAAAAAAAGAATTACCTTCTTTAAAGAGGAACAGAGCTAATAAGTAGTATTTAGAATATGCTCATTTTCTACTTCTTTCCTTAAGCTGTGACTTGGAATTCCCAGCACGTAGTTTCGTGGGATGGGAATGGTTTATTTAGCAGCATTGTGGGTTAGGTGAGTGGCAAAGCAGGTATATACACAAAAACTCTCTAGAAGTTCCTGAATGGGTTGGATGTCCCTCCAGTGGGCTCGCTGATCAACCAACTTCTTCCTCCAGCACAGCTCAGCCCCACAGCCAGGAGCCAGGACTGGTCAGGGTGATGGAAGATGTTAGCATCAGACCATTGTTAAGAGCTATACCCAGCATCAGAGACCAGGGAACCTGTTTGTTCCAATCATGTTTGTTTGTATTTTTGCTCAGGTGAAATCCTATTAGGGGAGCTAGAGTGTTGAGTAAACTATGTCTACCACTGAAACCCAAAGCGGGGGAAAATTGTAAAGGTGAATAGGATGGGGGGAAATGGGGTGGGAAGAAAAGGAAGGCTGGAATGGCATGCTGGGAGGAGGTCAAGGGAATAGGGGGGACCAGCACTGACACCACTGCAGAGCTGTCTTCTTTCTCACACACCCACTCGGAGAACAACCACCCTCCATGACATCCTGATACACAGTTCTGTCTTGAGAATCACCTACCACCTGTGCCTGAATCCAGTGCTAGACCGTGAGCTCCCTGAGGACCAGCAGTGTCTAGTGATCATCCTTCATGCTCACACCTACAGCTCTTCAGTAAGGTTTGCAGAATGAATGATTGAGAAAGAAAAAGGAATCTGCTCTTTACAGAAAGTAAGTGTTAGCTGCTCAGTCATGCCTGACTCTTTGCGACCCCCTGGATTGCAGCCCACCAGGCTCCTCTGTCCATGAGACTTTCCAGGCAAGGATACTGGAGTTGGATCATCATTTCCTTCTCCAGGAGATCTTCCCAAGCCAGGGATCGAGCCTGGGTCTCTTGCTCTGCAGGCAGATTCTTTACTGATTGAGCTACAGGGGAAGCTCTTCACAGTACGTCAGTTCAAGAAGTGTCCGTTGCATCCTGCTGAGGGCCAGGTACAGATGATTAGCTGAGCACCGAGATGGGCGATTACCCTCAAACTGCTCACAGTTCAGTTAGGGTCACAGCAGCTGTGTGACCGGTTCCACAAGAAATGTGTACAAGCCAGGGTGCTGGCTGCAATTTCCTCTGAGGGCAGGGCAGCGTGCACCTTTGTTCCCTGGAACAAAGTTGGGCTGCATTGTTAGACTGGGACAGCACTTCCATTCTCAGTGGCTTCCTAGGGATCCTCCATGTCATACTGAGCTCTTGATTATGAGGGTTCCTTACACTGGAAAAAGGCAGCTTAGTGGCAGTGGTGACGGCAGCTGTGACACACACTGGCTGCTCTGACTCCACTGCTGGGTCAGCTAAGGACAGGACGGCTTTACATTCATTTTGCCTCAGGTTTCCCGGAGGTTATTTCCAGGTGCAAAGAAAGACCTGTTATTCAAAATAATACCTCCCTCTCCTCTCCTAAAGTCTGGACTCTGTTGCTTGTAGTTTAACTTTACAGATAGAGTGACATCAAAGAGCTTGAAGCAGATGGCCAGCTGATGGGGAAAAAATCAGTGTCTGCCTTGCAAAGACAGATGCGTGTGTGTGTGTGTGTGCACACCTGTGTACACACTGGGTTTCGAAGAGAGATGGGTAGTAGTTCCAGGTTGAATAAAACCATGTTCAAAAAGAAGCAGAACTCTTCCACTCTTAAATTTGAAGGTGGCCTGGGTTTTGTAGAATGCCAGGCCGCAGCAGAATAATGTTGTGACTGATGTATAAGCTCTTAAGGGGGGGGGGTCCTGAAATTTACAGCTCACATCTCATTTCAAACGGATAAAATATAGGCACTGTCCCTGAAGAAGGGGTCATGCTAGATTTTGTCCAGCATCTTGTATACCACCTCACGCTTCTGGAGAGAGGCAATGAGAGTTTCGATTTGGGGAAAACTCACACTTCTGCACAGGGAGGGCTTGAACCACTCCAGGGCTACCGGCCAAGGTCATTACCTTCTCACTTGAGGGAAGTGGGAAAGGTGGGGAGGATGCATCTCTGGATTTTAATTCTTCCCCTAAAAGTAGGCTTGGTTGGGAACCTCATGGAATGTGATTCTGTCAGCTGGGGGTTTGAAAAAGTGAAGGAAGAAGAAGGAACTGTAGAGTCACCCAAGGGTTTTGAGTTCCATCTTACATCAGTTCTCCAAGGTTAATAGGTTGTTGGCAACACGTTTTCTTTTCTTTTTTTTATTTGAAGGATCACAATGTTCTATAATTTGATGGAGTAGCAAATGGATGGATAATATTGCTGTTAAATGCATCAAAATGTACACTTAAGTTTTTGGGAAATAAATTTAGAAAATCCTGTGTTCAGTGAAAAGTGTTTTGACTCAGGCGTTTCCACTCATGGAGTATTTCCCAAGCTGAAATATTTCTGTTGGGAAGCGCTGAGAGCTTGTGGACCACATGCTCCAGGGAAAACAAAGTAAGAACTCACTCTAAGTTTTCAGAAGTTTCTGTATTTTTCTTTGTATTGAAATAGACATCAAGGACCTCATCAAACCAATTACAAAATGAGTGTGAAGGGGGAACAAGACTCAAAATATTTTTTAAAGATCTTTAAAAGTAATGCCTCTGCCTTGTATGCCAACAAGAATGTGTTGATATTGTGAACATTTGCAGGTATTAATAAATAGTGTGTGCATGAGTGTTTAGTCGTTCAGTCATGTCTGACCCTTTGCAACCCTTTGAATTTAGCCTGCCAGGCTCTTCTGTCCTTGGGATTCTCCGGGCAAGAATACTGGAGTAGGCTGCCATTTTCCTCCTCCAGAGGATCTTCTCCACCTGGGGATCGAACCTGCATCTCCTGTGTCTCCTGCACTGCAGGTGGATTCTTTACTGGTTGAATCACTGAGGAAGCCTTGTTAATAAATAGTCATTACCGAAAAAAAAAAAATTCAGAGAATGTGTGGAGAAGGACCCATGGCAGAGGTGTCTCGAGAAGGAGGAAGTGTTTTAACAGGAGACACTCCCTCTCTTGACACGGATGAGGAAGATTTAAAACACAACTCTTCATGGAAGCTTGAGTCAGGCGAGGGCGTCTGTATCAGGAACTGAGCCTCACACTTGAGATGCATTGGGAATAAGACAACATTCTGCATTTCAGAGTTTGCAAACTTCCCTCATGGACAGAATGCTTCGTGGGTCACAAAGAAAAAGCAGTATCACGCTGCTATATTTGATAACCAACAAGGACCTACTGTACAGCACAGGGAACTCTCATCAATCCTCTGTAATAACCTAAATGCGGAAATAATCTGAAAAAGAAGAGAAACATGTATGTTTGCAACAGAATCACTGTGCTGCACACCTGACGCTAACACAACGTTGTTAATCAGCTATGCTCCCATCTAAGATAAAAACTTAAAAAGTGAAGATGAGAGAAAAATGAAAAAAGCAAGAATGAAAGAAAAAGTGTCGCAACTCCTGAATCCTAGGCCCTGATGCAGAGTCCTCAGGGGTCCACGGGGCTTCTATGTACACATTAGTAGGTTGTGTGTGCATTCATGTATATGCGTGAGTATGTGGTATGCACATGACTGCGTGTCATTTGTGTGTGCAAGCTTTTGTATACATGTTCAGTCATGTGTGACTGTATACATGTAAATGTCTATATGCACACATGGGTGTGAGTGTGTGTGTTCACCTTTTTTTACACCCGTGGGAGCCCTCCCTCAAGGTAGTAGAAATAAGTGACTTGGGTGCCGGTTTCCAGCTCTGTCTCCAAGTAGCTGGGTCAGCTTCTAGGAGTCTCTCCACCTCGCTGGGTCTCTGGCAATTCTTGGAAGCAGGCTTGCCCTGGAATCTAGGGAGTGGCAAGCTTTTTCTGGAAAGGGCCAGCTGTTCAGTATTTTATTCTTTGCAAGGCACACGTAGTTTCTGTTGAAAATCCTTCTTTTTTTTCCCATCAACCTTTCAAAACTGTAAAAAGGCAGTCTGAGCTCAGGCCTCATAAAAACAGATGGAGATGTGGCCTGGCTGGAGGACCCTGCAGGTGACCCCATTCAGCTCCAGCAGGGCCGGTGTCCCTCACCCAGCAAATTGGTTGCCCTCAAGGTGGACATTTCACTGCCCTGGGGAGTTTGTCAAGGGATGGTCCTGCTCGACCAACTGGTCAACACAGGCTGATGGGAACATGGCCCTGATTCAGGACCCCCCTACCTCTGTTCCTGGAGGAAGCATTGGCCCCTAGCTTTGCTGCTTCCTAGTTGGGTGGCTTTGTCCAAGGCATGTCACTTCTCTGGCCACTTGGGTAACTGTGCTTGAAGCAGTTCAGATTCCTTTTGGATTTGAACTGGTATGATTTAGCCTCAGTGCTGCTTGAGAGCAGGCTGTTTTGAGTTCTCTTGCAGGTAAACATTCAGTTCGTGCAGTCCCTTCTACGTTGCAGCCCCTGCCGGTGGTCCAGTCCTGTGACCTCAGGAGACTGGCCTGGGGGAGTTGCCCACCTGCTGGAGGTCGAATCGTGACCCTTAGAGTGGCCCCTGCTCCTTGGTTCAGCCATCTTAGTCTTCATGATTCGTGGGTTGTCTATGGTAGAAAGATTTCCCGCAGTGTTGGCAGGCTATTTAAGATGTCTAAAGTAACAAGTCCACGGTGCTACTTGGCCAACAGAGAAAACTTTCTGCTCAAGGAACCACTTGCAGGATTCTTGATTCCCAGGGTGTGTCAGCTGAGCTGGGGCTCAGGGTGTGACAGTTGGACACTGCAGGCAGGTCGTCCGGGCTGGATGAATGTATGTGCATGTCCTCTAAGAAAGCCTCTGGAAGTGTGGGATGGGAAGGCCGCCTCGAGAGGCCAGGCACTCATGGTACTGGCCCCAAGTTCACGGGCTTGCTGGACAGGCCAAGAGTCACCCAAGGGTGAGCCTCACTCTCCAACCTGTCTCCCCTCCCTGGTCTCCCCACCTGCCCACCTCCTCCGGGGACCCTCAGCTCTCTGCCTTTCTCTTTCCTCTTTTTCCTCTCCTCCAGGGTCTGTTGTGTTGCCAGATTCACCTTCCAAAGGTTTGCCCACTGATGTCACAAGTTATCTTTTCCTCAGAGAAACTTCACAACTGCCCAAAGTCAAAATCAAAACCCAAATTTCACAGTGACTCAGATATCCATAGAGTTGGACAATCAAGAACGCTGAGCGCCAAAGAATTGATGCTTTCGAATTGCAGTTCTGAAGCAGATTCTTGAGAGTCCCTTGGACAGCAAGGAGATCCAACCAGTCCATCCTAAAGGAAATCAGTCTTGAATATTCACAGGAAGGACTGATGCTGAAGCTGAAATTTCAATACTTTGGCCATTTGATGCAAAGAGCTGACTCACTGGAAAAGACCCTGATGTTGGGAAAGATTGAGGGCAGGAGGAGAAGGGGACGACAGAGGATGAGATGGCTGGATGGCATCACCGACTCAATGGACATGAGTTTGAGCAAACTCCAGGAGATGGTGAAGGACAGGGGAGCCTGGCGTGCTGCCGTCCACGGGACTGCAAAAAGTTGGACACAGCTGAGCGTCTGAACAATAACAACAACGTATCCCCCCCAACCTACATCTTTGTTTTCATCTGAGAACATCATGCTAACAAAGATGCCTGGATCTTACCCCCAACGCCAGGGTTCTATTGGTCGGAACAGGGCCCAGTTTCTGGCCTGAGAACCATGGCTTCCAGTATCCCTGCTCAAACAAACTAGCCTCCTCATAGACCCTTGAATTTGCTACATGACAATGTGTGTTACTTCTTGGGTCAGAATAAACTAGTGAAGGTCATTAACTATAAATAGCCCAAACTATGCCATGCGCCCTCCTGCCTCTCAGCTTCTGCCACTGCACAGTTTCCTGTCCCCTCTTCTTTGTTACTCTTCCATGTGGCCCTACAGTTGCTCGTCCTCAGAGAAACCTTCTTTAGTTCATCCCAGGTCCCTGAGCAGAGTAGACGATGCTCTGTATTGGATTCCATCCACCCAGCATACCCATCTAATTCTGACTTTCCTATCCCCAACTCAACTGCACCTGGACAGCTTGACAGAAGGATGGACTAGAATTAATTCTGAGTTGAGATATGGTTCCTAGTAACAGGCCCTTTCCACACAGCGTAGGGTTCACTGGGTCCTACTTTTAGGGTGTGACTGGCAGGGAGAGGAGGGAAAGTTTTGAAACTGGCACAGTGGGTTGATATCCCATGAAACCCTAGATGGCACACAAAGGTGCCTGTGCCATGTGGTTGGCAGAATTCCATGGTGTTGTTACCCATTTACACTCATGGCTAAAGAACTGCTTTTTGAGTTGACTGGATATGACACTTAATTCAAAACAACTTGAGAGTTCACAATTTCTATCATCCAAGCATAAAGCCAAGTGAAATGCCTCCGACTCAAAATACTGTGCAAGGAAACCAGTTATTGCAAAGAACATAAGTACATGTTAAATGTCTTTCTGTGAATATCAGCCCCTGTCTGGTGATTTTCAAGTGCAGGTGTATTAACATTAGCTTACGCTTGGGAATGTGTTTGCGGTATAACAGCCATAATTTTCTAAATTAACTTACACACAAAACAGAAATAGACCCACAGACAGAAAACAAACTTCTGGATACCAAAGGGGAAGGAGGGAGGGATAAACTAGTAGGTTGGGATTAACATATACACAGTGCTGTATATTGGCTCGGATGGTAAAGAATCCACACTGTAGTGCAATCCATCAAATTTACCCCTTTGTTATCAGTGTCTGAGAATAATGAAAAAAAAAATAATAGAAGAAAACAATAAAAATCAGTTCTCTTTTACATACAAATGCAAATTACTAGAATCAAAGTGTTATAAAATGCTTCTTTCTCTTCCCCCTTTCCCCCTGCATTGTGTTCATACACACAGAGGTTTTTAATTAGCAAGTAGAATATTTTCTTCCAATAAATTCAGTGATTCATTTAAATGCATCTCATGTCAAAAGTTCTGAAGAAAATCAAAATGCATCCGGGCCTTCATTCCACCACCTTGCAGTGCTCATAAAACCCACTGATGTAAGAGGTAGAGGCCCATGCAGAGGGCATGGATTCAGTCCCTGGTCACGGGAGATTCCACACGCTGCTGAGCAGCTAAGCCCATGAGCCACAGCTACGGAGCCCATGCGTCTAGAGCCTGAGCTCCGTAGCAGGAGAAGCCACCTCAATGAGAAGCTCCCACACCACCATGAAGAGCAGCGCCCGCTTGCCGTAACTAGAGAAAGCCCCCCCATGGCAATGAAGACAGAGTGCAGCCAAAAAAATAAAGATCAGAAACCAGTTGACTTTAAAGGAGGGGAGCAAGGGTGGAGATGATCCTAGGCAGGCCTGATCTGATCAGATGAGCACTGAAAAGAAACTGAACTCTTCCTTGCAGGAGAGATTTGAAGCAAGAGAGGGATTTGAGGGTGAGGGGGCACACAGAGGGAGCTACATGGCAAGGACTTTAGGAGCTGAGCCTGTCCTGGGCCTGCAGCCAACAAAAGCATGGGAACCTCAGTCTTAAAAACACCCCAAGGAACCGAATTCTGTCAACAGTCAAGTGAGTCTGCAAGCGGACCTGGAAAGGAGTGCAACACTTGACTGCAGCTTCGAGGAACCCTGAGTAAAGGACCTCCTTAATCTGCACATGACTTCCGAAAACCCCCGGAAACCACGTGGTAATAAAGGAGCGACGTGAAAGCCTCGTGGCTTGTGGTGGTTTGTTAACTGCAATAGGAGGACTGCGTGCTTTCTCCTCCCCAAAAAAAACCTTTCTCAAAACAGTTTTCCTTCATGATTTAGTAATGCCCTGCCCCTATGAGGGCTGAGCTGTCATCTCTGGCAGATGAAATGACATGAGAAAGCAAAGTTTGATATGATGGAGACATTATCCCAGAACAGAGTGGGGTGGAAGGAAAGGGGATCCTACGTACATTCTAAGAACTCTTTTTGCAACCTGCTGTCAAAATTCCTAATGCAGTGGCCATAACCCTCCAAGACATGGAAGGACAAAGTTATGTATAAAAAAAGATCTTTTATCTTTTGTCAAGAGCTTCAAGGTAACCTAAGTCTAGATCAGAGACAGGGTCATGTTTTCAATAGTGACCTAGGATGTGTGGTTGCCCACATTCTTACTATGATAGCCTCTGGCTCCCCAGTCCTGTGTGGTGACACCCCAACACCATCCATAGCGTCCCCACTCTGTCTCTGAACCGTGGTGGTGGTTTAGTCGCTAAATCGCTTGTGTCCGACTCTTTGTGACCCCGTGGACTGTAGCCTGCCAGTCTCCTCTGTCCATGGGCTTTTCCAGGCCAGAATACTGGAGTGGGTTGCCATTTCCTTCTCCAGGGGATCTTCCCAACCCAGGAATGGAACCCGGGTCTCCTGCATTGCAGGCGGATTCTTTACTGACTGAGCTACGAGGGAAGCCCCATGTCTCTGCATGCACGTATGCTAAGTTGCTCAGTCATGGCGCCTCTGAGACCCTATGACCCATATAGGCTGCCAAGCTCTTTAGTCCAAGGGATTCTCCAGGCAAGAGTACGGGAGTGGGTTGCCATGCCCTCCTCCAGGGGGTCTTCCCAGCCTAGGGATCAAACTCTCATTTCTTACATCTCTTGTATCGGCAGGCAGGTTCTTGTAGCATCATCTGGAAAGCCCTGTCTCTGACCAGTGGCTTTTCCCTAAGAGCAAGGGCATGGGTGAGCAATAATGTGGTTTTGGGGGTGGATCATCTGGTCTTTTCAAACTCCTTAAAGAATCTCGTGTAATTAGAGCTAACCTGTCCTAATTTCAAATCAAAAGACGACATGATTAATATCCTCTAAAAATAGTCAGCGAAAGGTACTTTTAATAAGGTGTCACACATACAGGCTACTTTTAAATATAACCTATGATTAAGTCTGAGGATGTGCCCACTGGAGGAAGCTGGGATGCAGACTCGCTCCCAGCAGAGGGAGAGCTCTGGCCAATCCACTCTTTCCACTTTGCTGCAAGTCAGTCGGTTTAAAGGTCAACTTTCATGCTGGTCTCACAGCCATAGAGACCATGGCTTATGAGACAGAGCATAGAACTCTGGCTCATGCTCCTTGAGGGTTGGAATCATGAATTTTAGGGGTCTTATCCCCAGTTCCGGGGACTTCCCCAGTGGCTCAAGTGGTAAAGCACCCACCTGCCAGTGCAAGAGATGCGAGAGATGTGGGTTTGACCCCTGGGTGGGGAAGATGCCCTGGAGGAGGAAATGGCAACCCACTCCAGTATTCTTGTCTGGAGAATCCCACATACAGAGGATCCTGGTGGGCTACAGTCCATGGGGTTGCAAGAGAGTCAGACATGACTGAGCATGACGCACATCTCTAATCCCAGCATGGTGCTGCCACACGGAAAGCTTGTGATATGTTGATTTAACCTCACTCTTTTTTCCCCTGCTTGATCCAACCATGTGTTTCTAGTCTTTCCTAAATTCTACCCTCCCTCTGTCCAGCTGGATGGGTAATAGCAAGACCACCCTCCTCTCACCCGCAGAATGTTCCCCTCCATCCCCACCCTCCTGAATGAATCTCACATTCCTGAGCTGGCTTGGGGGCTCAGACTGGTCTCCTTTTGACCCAGAAGTTTCTGTCCCCCAAGGCCCAGAACCTTGGGGAAGTTCAGTCTGTGGGAATCTTCAAAGTGAAAGATTGTTCGGCCAACACTGTAGGGCTTTGGCAGGATTATCCTGTCTTATAATCATGCCTTAGCCCCAAGTCAGCACAGATCCTGTGTTTTACTAAGATATCCTCTCCCTGAACCATAACCATAGGTTGGCTTATGGCTTCCCATGTAGTGTAGTGGTAAAGAATCCACTTGCCAATATAGGAGTCACAGGAGAAGCAGGTTCAATCCCTGGGTTGGGAAGATCCCCTAGAGGAGGAAATGGCAACCCACTCCAGGATTCTTCCCTGGAAAATCCCATGGACTGAGGAACCTGACAGGCTACAGTCCATGGAGTTTCAAAGAGTCAGACACAAGACAGAGCATGCACACATGCATGGTTGGCTTATTGCTAAACCAAGCCCCACTCAAACTTGGTTATACTTTTCAGTGGCTGCTATCACCACTGAAAAGTATGGTGACTTGCTATCATCAAGTCCTTCTTAGGTGCCTGCTATATGCCAGTTACTGTCCCAGGTCCTGGGAACACAGCAGTGAACAAGACAAAGTCCTCATGGAATTTATGTTTGGGTGGGAGATCAAAAGAGGAAATAATAGCTGTATATTATAGATGTAATATAAATTTCAGGAAGTAGTATGTGATATAAATGAAAAGGTGTAAGAATATTTAAGTAACGGGGAGGTGGCTGTTTTAGGGTGGGATTGCGTCTCTGAGGCGATGATGCTTGAGAAGAAATAAGACACATGTTTCATGGGAGGAAGGTGATGCAACAGAGGCAACAGTAAGTGCAAAGTCTTGAGCTCAGCACTTCAAGCTCTTTAGTAACTGTAGCCATGAAGTTAAAACATGCTTGCTCCTTGGAGGAAAAGCTATGACAAACTAGACAGTGTATTAGAAAGCAGAGATATCAATTTGCTGACAAAGGTCTGTCTAGTCAAAGCTGTGGGTTTTGCAGTAGTCATGTCTGGATGTGACAGACCATAAAGAAGCCTAAGTGTGGAAGAATCGGTGCTTTTGAACTGTAGTGTTGGAGAAGACTCTTGGACTGCAAGGAGATCCAACCAGTCCATCCTAAAGGAAATCAACCTGAATATTCATTGGAAGGACTGATGTTGAAGCTGAAACTCCAATACTTTGGCCACCCGATGCAAAGAACTGACTCATTGGAAAAGACCCTGATGCTGGGAAAGATTGAAGGCAGGAGGAGAAGGGGACGACAGAGGATGAGATGGTTGGATGGCATCACGGACTCAATGGACATGAGTGTGAATGAACTCTGGGAGCTGGTGATGGACAGGGAGGCCTGGCGTGCTGCAGTCCATGGGGTCGCGGAGAGTTGGACACGACTGAGCGACTGAACAACAACAAGCTCTTCACCTCCTTAATGCCTTGATGATTCGGATACAGCCTCTCATTTCTTTCCCCCCGGATATATGGAAGGAAAGTCAGGTGAACTGGGATAAAGCAAAGGGAGGCAAGTCAGAGGAAAGTTAGAATCTTCCACCTGTTTGGACGCAACTGGTGACCCCAGCTGGGTAACCAGTGTTCAGGAGCTGTGTGGGACTGGGCCAGCCAACCATGTGTCATGTTGCTGCCATGGCTGGATGTCGTGAGCAGAAAGTCTGGAGAAGGGCTGGGTAGGGTCCATGGAACTGAGGTAGGCCATGAAGACAGGCCTGGCTCTTCTGACTCAGCTGGGCAGATGAAGGAGACAGTGGAACTATTTGCTAGGGACAGTGGAGAGGTTTGTAGGGGACAGTGGAGTTGTTGGCAGGTAGCTTCTCTAACAGAGGAGGCAATGGCAAGCCACTCCAGTACTATTGCCTAGAAAATCCCATGGATGGAGGAGCCTGGTTGGCTGTAGTCCGTGGGGTCGCTAAGGGTCGGACACGACTGAGCATCTTCACTTTCACTTTTCACTTTCACACATTGGAGAAGGAAATGGCAGCCCACTCCAGTGTTCTTGCCTGGAGAATCCCAGGGACGGGGGAGCCTGGTGGGCTTCTGTCTATGGGGTCACACAGAGTCAGACACGACTGAAGTGACTTAGCAGCAGTAGCAGCAGCAGCTTCTCTAAGGATGCGCTGTGGTGATGCTGAAAAACCTTTGTGATCCCCCTTCAAACACCACATTCCCTTCCAGTCCTGATGCTCACCTCCTCCAGCATCCTCATCTTCCCTTTTGGCCCTTCAGCCCACAGGTAAAGGAGACTCCTTGGCCCAGGGAAGGATGACACACACACACACACACACACACACAAACTGCAAGACACACAGTGGCATTCTTGGCTTTGAACTCCAGAACAGTGTTGGGAGCCAAGGCTTTGGAATTCAAGAGCCAAATTCTTTTTTTTTAAGTTCTCCCAAGTTTTGCTTCAGATACCAGGCACAGAGCCTGGGGCACTGAGGGAGCACTCCTGCTGTGGAAAGAAGATGCCATCGCAGGGTAGCCATTCTCTTAGTAAATAGGAGGAAAGAACCCTTACTCAGGGGGAAGGAAAAAGGTGGGGTGGACTTGGCCAGGTAAGAGGAAAGAGTTGGGCTGCCCCCAGCCACCTCATTGAAGCTGGACACCTGGAGAAGCTGGAGTCTGAGTCTGGGGATTGTGCTGCAGAGGAGATTTGCATCCAGTTTGCTCATGTGTGGCCCAGGGAATTGCAAACCTGCTTGAGATCCTGGTACCCAGACCTAGACCTGTTTTGAGAATTGGAGGGTCTGGAGGGGGTCTGGGCCAGCAGAGACCATGAAGTCAGGATGAGGACTCAGGTCCTAATGGGGACCAGGCAGCAGACACAGTGGGGAAAGGGCATCACTATGTCAGACCCTTCCCCCAAACCCACATGAATCTGCAAGGAAGGAGCCTTGTGGGCAGATGCCCCCGGCATGGATGAAAATCATAAGGGATTGAGTTAAGGTCCTTTGACAAGAGTTTTCCTGCTACTTCCCATTCACGGGGGCTCATGTGGGGTTCAGGTCCAGGGAAGGGAAGTTTCTCCTCTGAACACCTTAAGCTTTGTGACTGTGAGATTCCTATCTGCGATGCTCAACGTGTGAACTGCTTGCTGGAATACCTTGGGGTCCCTGGAAAAGGCGGACTAATGCAGAAGAGGGGCCAGAGAAGACTGACTGACTCTTTGGAGGAAGGTTCTTGGATACCTATCAGATTCCTAGGAAGCTGCTGTAACAAAGTAACACAAACCGGGATGGCTGAAAACATGGAAATGTATTCCCTACACAGAAGAACTGTACACAAAAAATTCTCACGACCAAGATAATCACGATGGTGTGATCACTGACCTAGAGCCAGACATCCTGGAATGTGAAGTCAAGTGGGCCTTAGGAAGCATCACTATGAACAAAGCTTGTGGAGGTGATGGAATTCCAGTTGAGCTATTTCAAACCTAAAGGATGATGCTGTGAAAGTGCTACACTCAATATGCCAGCAAATCTGGAAAACTCAGCAGTGGCCACAGGACTGGAAAAGGTCAGTCTTCATTCCAATCCCAAAGAAAGGCAATGCCAAAGAATGCTCAAACTACCACACAATTGCACTCATCTCAACGCTAGCAAAGTCATGCTCAAAATTCTCCAAGCCAGGCTTCAGCAATATTTGAACCGTGAACTTCCAGATGTTCAAGCTGGTTTTAGAAAAGGCAGAGGAACCAGAGATCAAATTGCCAACATCCGCTGGATCATGGAAAAAGCAAGAGAGTTCCAGAAAAACATCTATTTCTGCTTTATTGACTATGCCAAAGTCTTTGACTGTGTGGATCACAATAAACTGTGGAAAATTCTGAAAGATGGGAATACCAGACCTACTGACCTGCCTCTTGAGAAACCTGTATGCAGGTCAGGAGGCAACAGTTAGAACTGGACATGGAACAGCAGACTGGTTCCAAATAAGAAAAGGAGTACGTCAAGGCTATATATTGTCACCCTACTTATTTAACTTATATGCAGAGTACATCATGAGGAACGCTGGGCTGGAAGAAGCACAAGCTGGAATCAAGATTGCTGGGAGAAATATCAACAACCTCAGATATGCAGATGACAGCACCCTTATGGCAGAAAGTGAAGAGGAACTCAAAAGCCTCTTGATGAAAGTGAAAGAGGAGAGTGAAAAAGTTGGCTGAAAGCTCTCAACATTCAGAAAACAAAGATCATGGCATTTGGTCCCATCACTTCATGGGAAATAGATGGAGAAACAGTGGAAACAGTGTCAGACTTTATTTTTGGGGGCTCCAAAATCACTGTGGATGCTGATTGCAGCCATGAAATTAAAAGATGCTTACTCCTTGGAAGGAAAGTTATGACCAATCTAGATAGTATATTAAAAAGCAGAGACATTACTTTGCCAACCAAGGTCCATCTAGTCAAGGCTATGGTTTTTCCCGTGGTCATGTATGGATGTGAGAGTTGGACTGTGAAGAAAGCTGATCACCGAAGAATTGATGCTTTTGAACTGTGGTGTTGGAGAAGACTCTTGAGAGTCCCTTGGACTGCAAGGAGATCCAACCAGTCCATTCTAGAGGAGATCAGTCCTGGGTGTTCATTGGAAGGACTGATGCTAAAGCTGAAACTCCAATACTTTGGCCACCTCATGCGAAGAGTTGACTCACTGGAAAGGACTCTGATGCTGGGAGGGATTAGGGGCAGGAGGAGAAGGGGACGACAGAGGATGAGATGGCTGGATGGCATCACCGACTCGATGGACATGAGTTTGAGTGAACTCCGGGAGTTGGTGATGGACAGGGAGGCCTGGCGTACTGTGATTCATGGGGTCGCGGAGAGTCGGACACGACTGAGCGACTGAACTGAACTGAACTGAACAGCTGTAGAGGCCCCAAACTGAGGCCCTGGTAGAACCAGCTGAAGGCTCAAGCTCTGGGCCTCTCTCTCGCTCTCTCGGCTCCTGGTGTTGCCGGCCATTCTGGACATCTCTTGGGTTGTGGACACATCACTTCAGGCTCAGTCTCCATCTTCACGGGGCCGCTTCCCTCCCTGCCTTCTCACCAGCCTCCCCCTTCTCATAACGACACCTGTCGTGTTGGATTAGGGCCCATCCTCATGACCTCCTTTAGGCTTGACTACGTCTGCAAAAGTTATTTCCAAACATTCCACATTCACAGGTACCAACCAGGGTGAGGACTTTGGTATATCTTTTTGGAGGGACACGATTCAGTTCACAATAGAGAACTAAGTTGCAGAAACTGATTTATTTTGTTTGTGTCCTGCTTGGATGCTGGGTTTAGAGAAGTCAGATTGCAGAACTTACCTCTTTCTCAAAGGCGTTTTACAATCTATTCACATTTCTAAGGCAAAGAATCGAGACCTATAAATCTGTTCATGAACTGTTCAGCAAGGGCCCGTTTCTTTCTGAGACTCGGGAACTGATAGCATCTGGTTTTTCTGCTCTGGGGCAGCTGCTGAGGTTCTGGTACCCTGACCTGGTGAGGCGTGCAGGTCTGCACAGCACAGCCACACAGGAAGGGGTTCACCGTTTCCGTGGGTCACACTCATCCTGAGACCTCTGATTTCTGGGGGCTGGAAAGAACCAGGCACATGTAATTCACACACAAAGGAATAACAGGTAGGAACTCTGTATCAAAAGCTTCCCCTTCACGCCCCACAGAGATGGACGCAATCCACATGGGTCTAACCCAGGAGGACGCTGACTGTAATTCCACCACCTCCCCTGCACCCAAGGAAGCAGCAAGAGAGTCAGTGAACAAAAGCAAACCCCAGTGAAGCTGGAACCTACTGCCTTCTCCTCCCCAGGGCTTTGCAGAATTGAACAGAGCAAGATGACGTGCGGGGCAATTTTATAAAAATGTTTCCTGTAAAACGGTATGCTAAAAGTCTGGTGATAAATTCGAGAAATTTCTTCCTGAAGGAAAACACAAGGAATTCTGAAGGTATACCCTGATCTCGTGACTCAAAGTGAATAATGTTCAATTATCCCAGGAAGGTAAGTTGTAGACGGAAGGAGAGAAACGGAAGGCACACGGCAGGGAGTTTCCCTCCTTTTTGTATTTACAGGATAGCTTCATGGGCTGGGCCTCTCAGCAGGATGCTGCAGAGATTAAACGGTGAGCATCACTTTTGCTAAAGCAGTTTAGTAGGCTGGGGAACTACACGCACTGTCTCTCTCTCCCTCTTGGTCCTCCCTGCACAGTATGTCATTTCAGTTGTAGCAAAAATACCTTTTACACACTGATCAACATTTGGCCTCTCACCTATCAAAGGGTCACACCAGTTGGAAAACCAAGGATTATTAAGCACTGCTTACAAATGTGTCTCTGTTGCTGCTGCTGCTAAGTTGCTTCAGTCGTGTCCGACTCAGTGCGACCCCATAGATGACAGCCCACCAGGCTCCCCCGTCCCTGGGATTCTCCAGGCAAGAACACTGGAGTGAGCTGCCATTTCCTTCTCCAGTGCATGGAAGTGAAAAGGGAAAGTGAAGTCGCTCAGTCGTGTCCGACTCTTAGCGACCCCATGGACTGCAGCCTACCAGGCTCCTCCATCCATGGGATTTTCCAGGCAAGAGTACTGGAGTGGGTTGCCATTGCCTTCTCCAGCAAATGTGTCTAAACACTACCAAATAAAAATGCTAATGGATATTTTAATTGTGTAAAAAGGGAGATGGATAGATTGATTACTTGCATGCTATCTGGATAAGAGGAACTGTTTTTACAGTTTCTTACACCAAATTAATGCTTGAAATACCATTGGGGGCTCAAGTTGCAAATGCTTTAGCTCCTTCTCTGGCCCCTTCTTTACACATTCTAAAAGTTTGAATTTCCAAATCCAAGAGCTGGCGATTTAACTGCCTCAGCTCTGTGTTTTGCCCTTTTTATTGTTGTCAGTGGTGCTGGTGATGGAGGTGGTGGTGATGGGGGTGGTGAGGGTGGTGGCTGTGGTGATGGAGGTAGGGGTGGTGATGGTGACAGTGGTGGTGGTGATGGAGGTGGTGGTGATGGGGGTGGTGAGGGTGGTGGAGGCGGAGGTAGGGGTGGTGGCGATAGTGGTGGCAGTGCTGTGTGGGTTGAGGGTGGTGGTGTGTGGGACGGGGATTGCATAGTGCATGGAGGGGGTGGGGATATCCATCACGTGACTTTCAAATGGTTCTAGGCAATAAGGAAAAGTTAGAAGATTTTCAGGTTGGGAGTTTAAATGTTTAACAGTTTGCAGGTACATTTTTTAAGCACCCTGATGGTTATTTTCTGTAAACGAATGGTTCTCAACCCTGGCTGCCCAGTCAAAGCTTGTGGGGAGCTTTGAAAACATACCAGTGCTGCTGCTCCTTAGTTTGGGGTGAGGAACAGACGTGGAAGTATTTTAAAATCTCTTCCCGGGAGAATCTAAGGGACAGAGGGGGTGTTGAACCGTGGCTGGGCAAACAGAGCATCCCAGTGAGGACCAGGGAACACCGGGGGATGATCCGGGTCAGATGGTGCCACCTCTGTCATCCGTCTGGTCAATAGTGGAGCCACACACTTTGTTTCTTTCTTTTTTAGTTGAAGTATGACTTCACTTCTTATTATAAAATATTTCAAAAATTCAGGAATGGACACAGAATATCCATGCTCTCCCTTTCAGATTTAATGCTGGATATCAGTATTCTGCCATATATCTTCTGCATCCATTTTGAAAGTGTGGCTCTTAAAAAATATCTGTTAAGGGCTTCCCTGGTGGCTCAGTGGTAAAGAATCCTCTTGCCAATGCAGGAGACACGGGTTCAATCCCTGATCCAGAAAGATCCCACGTGCTATAGAGGGACAAAGCCCGTGTGCCACAGCCACTGAGCCGATGTGCCCTAGAGCCCATGCTTCACAGGAAGAGTAGGCCCCACCCACTGCACGCAGAGAAAAGCCTGCACAGCAGTGAAGACCCAGCACGGCCCAAAATAAAGAAATACAATTATTTTTAAAAATTAAAAAAATATATATATATCTGTTACGCATGAAAGGATTGAAAAGTTTGGAGTGTTTTGGGGCAAATGTACTGCTCATTGAGGGCCCTTCTGTGTAATCTGCATTTTAGTAAAAGTGAGGAAAGGCCTCCCAGGTGGCACTAGTGGTAAAGGACCTGCCTACCAAGGCAGCAGACATGAGATGAGGGTTCAATCCCTGTTTCGGGAAGATCCCCTGGAGGAGGCCATGCAATCCACTGCAGTGTTCTTGCCTGAAGAATTGCCCTGGACAGAGGAGCCTGGCGGGCTACAGTCCATGGGGGCACAAAGAGCTGGACACGACTGTAGTGACTTGGCGGGCTTCCCTGGTGGCTCAGAGGTTAAAGCGTCTGCCTCCAATGCGGGAGACCCGGGTTCGATCCCTGGGTCGGGAAGATCCCCTGCAGAAGGAAACGGTAACCCACTCCAGTATTCTTGCCTGGAGAATCCCATGGATGGAGAAGCCGGTAGGCTACAGTCCACAGGGTCGCATAGAGTCGGACACGACTGAGCGACGGAACGGAACGGTAGTGACTTGGCAGACACGCACGGAAGTGAGGAAACAGCAGAGGCAGGGGCAGAGACTGAAGGGTGGGCAATTGGGGAGATGAAATGGGAAACGGGGTGAAGGAGGGGCCTGAGGCTTCGGGGGTCTAAGGCATGCTCCAGTGTGCCCACTGCTGGCCCTAACGATGGCTCATCTTGCAATTCAGGACAGTGAGCACTTGCAAGAATTTTCTCTTCCTGTGTCACCCATCCGGCTCCTTCCATAGCTTTGAACCGAGTTCCTGGGTATTCCTTTTGACCCTGTCCTGTTTTTTGCAGAAACATGCTGATTTTTTTGTTCAGAACCTCCTCCAGGACACTGCTCCCCTCCACCCTCGTATAAGTGGTTATTTGTGTGGGCTGTCCCCCATGGCCAAGGGAAGACTTTCTTTGCTCTGCTGATCATTCCCTTATTCAGAATGGCTGCCTTTGGACATCTCTTTCCAACAAGTACTACCTTGGGTTCTGGGTTGTATGCCTAGGACAGCAACCAAAATATCCTTTGTCCCTCCATTTCAAAACATGTATTTTAAAAAAGCGTGTAAAAGGTAGACTTTAATTCTAAAATACTCCAATAAATAACCTCTCCCAAGTTCCTGTAATTTCCTTTGGCAGAGACACACTGGACACATAACCCAGAGCCGTGTCAAAAATAGACACAAACAGGCCGAGCTGGCCTCCTCCTCTCTCCTCCGTCCCTCAGATCCTCCCCAGCGTCATGCCCTCTGAAATCTTAAAGTGATCTGTTAAATTATAGCGTAATCAAAACCCTGTCAGCCTCTATCACTTTTTAACTTCAGGAAGCCTTGCAATTCTTGCTTAACCATTCAAAAACAAAACAAAAACCAGAGGTACAAAGGAGATGACCTGAGAAGCTCAGTTCTAGAAGAGTGTTCATTATTCATCCTTCCTTGATGTCTTCTCATAAAGCGAACAAGGCACTCGGCAAACCAGTGGAAGTCACTCAGAGCCTTGAACATTAGCGTCACCAGGGAGCTTGCCAGAAATGCAGAATCCCAGGCTGCACCCCAGACTGCTTGAATCAGAATCGGCCCTTTCATTAAGAGCCTCTGATGGTTTCCAAACGCGCTGAAGTTTGAGAAACATGAACTTGTCTCACAAGATCAGCACTCCCACAGGCAATGGTAATTTAGCTGCCTAGAAAATTGGACTTAAAACTTTTGAGACCATTCTTAAGTAGTTTAAGGAAAATAAAACAGCAATGGGCTGTGCTTAGTCATGTCCAACTCTTGCGACCCCGTGGACTGTAGCCACCAGGCTCCTCTTTCCATGGGGATTCTCCAGGCAAGAATACTGGAGTAGGTTGCCATTTTTCAGGGGATCTTCCCAACCCAGGGATCGAACCTAGGTCTCCCACATTGCAGGCAGATTCTTTACCATCTGTACCACCAGGGAATTCCAAGAATACTGGAGTGAGCAGCCTATTCCTTCTCCAGGGGATCTTCCCAACCCAGGAATTGACCTGGGGTCCCTGCATTGCAGGTGGATTCTTTATCGTCTGAGCCACCAGAGAAGTCCTAAACAGCAATACACCAACATCTTCTCCAACTTCTTTCGTTAACACTGAGGCAATGTTTCCAATGCATGTTTTTCAAAAGAACCCAGAGAATATCACTTTATTTTAAAACTGTGTTCACTGTGTCCTATTTACTTTCTAACTAAAATTATATATGTTTAAAAAGGAAGAAAAACACACACAGCTTCTGAGTCATGCCAAATCAGCTTCTTTCTGAAACCCAAGTTAACAGTCCCGGCGTTTAGAGATGAGGAAGAGAAGGGCTTTTCTTAAAGGTTCATGAGGCAACACTGCTTTGTCTTTAAAGATATACCAGATCAAGAACTGCAAGTTCAGCTGCTGGAAAATGGGAAGAGCCCAGAATTAACCAGGAGAGAGTGGGAAGCCGGTCATCTTAGCTCCCCTGACATGTCTGCCCCTAGCGGAGGAGCATAACCCTCTTGAATAGAGCCATCTTTGTTTTTGCCTGAAGACAGCGTCCCTGCTTTGAGGACGGTGACTCTTGTCCCCACACGCTCTCCCCATGACTCATCGGCATCTCTGTCCCCCACTCCCTCTCCCACCAGCTTCCCCCAGGGCTGAACTTCCACCCTCGGGAGGTCACCCTTTGGAGTGTCTGTGGTTGGTAATGCCCACCTCCTCTGCCTCTGTCTCTCCCACCTCCCCAGGACATTGTCCTTCATTTGATGGATGCCTTCTCTAAGGGCAGGGGGAGTTGGAGGTGAGGTGGAGACCTAGGGGCATCAGAGATTCCACCCCCAAGCCTGACAGTGGTACCCTGCTTGCTCCAGTTTCCTGTTTTGAATGATGGAAAGTCAAGGTGGAGTCTTCACGTAGAATCTTGTAGTTTCTCAGGGTAAAGTCAGACCCCCAAGAGCAGGACCATTTCTGTAAGTTTGTTTTCTACATCTGTAACTCTGTTTCTGCTTTGCAGAGTAGGGTAAGGGGTGCCGAGGGATAAACTGGGAGACTGGGGCTGACATATACACGCTACTGCATACAGAAGAGATAACTAATAAGGACCTACTGTCTGGCACAGGGAACTGTACTACTCAGTACTCTGTAATGACCTATATGGGGAAAGAATCTAAAACATGAGTGGATGTGTGTATACCTGATTCACCTTGCTCTACAGCAGAAACTAACACAAACTGTCAATCAACTATACTCCTACAAAAATTAAAAAATAAAAATAATAAAAGTTAAAAAAAAAAGGACAGGAAGAGAGTTGAAGGCAGTGTGTGGGCACTGTCGTTCAGTCGCTCAGTCGTGTCTGACTCTTTGCGACCCCATGGACTGCAGCACGCCAGGCCTCCCTGTCCATCACCAACTCCCGGGGTTCACTCAGACTCATGTCCATTGAGTCGGTGACGCCATCTAACCAACTCATCCTCTGTCGTCTGCTTCTTCTCCTGCCCTCAATCTTTCCCAGCATCAGGGTCTTTTCCAATGAGTTGGCTCTTCACATCAGGTGGCCAAAATATTGTGTGGGTGGAGGGTAAACAAACTCCCTGAAGCCTTGTGGGAACACTCAGGGCTTCTCTCCAGCAGAAGCTGGTGTCTAACAGGGCAACAGATAAGCTGACAGCCTTCGGGGAGAATCAACCTGGGCTCGAGAGGCAGCGGGGACACCACACTGGCAAGCACATCCCTGCCAAAAACAGAGGTGCATGAAGGCAGCGCCTGGAGCGGGGATTTGTGCTTCAAATAGGAAGGAAGATGGGAGCCTCTCGAGCCAGGACCGCAGGGGATTCATGTCCTGCCCAGACTCTGGGAGGAAGGGCCTGTGGGCTGGGATGAATCACAAAGCCGGCAGGGCAGGGACTCGGTTCCTGTGGAAGCCCGAGACCCGCCTGCAGGAACTCCAGCTGGAGTCTGCATCTTGCTGAAGGATATAAGCAGTTTTTCCATGCTGGGAAGACAGTTCTGGGGAGAACCCAGTTCTCAGCACTCTGGGAAGCTGCTTTGGGTTCAAAAACTTCTTGAAGGCAGCCCTGCAAGGAGGCCTGCTTTGCTGTTCCCTGGTGGATGGCTGGGTGGGGCAAGGACCCATCTCCTGTCACTGGGCACCCCTCCCAAGGTTCTTCCCAGCAAGGAGACAGAACCGGTCAGTCCCAGGACCAGGTGAGAACAGTGACCTCCCAGACAGCCACCCCCACGCCGGTGGAGCCGTGGGGATGGGGAGAAGCCCAGTCACACTGCCCGCCACACCAGGGATGACCAGGGCTGCCCACCTCACACATCAGCCCAGGGCTGCCCACCTCACACACCAGCCCAGGGCTGCCCACCTCACACATCAGCCCAGGGCTGCCCACCTCACACATCAGTCCAGGGCTGCCCACCTCACACATCAGTCCAGGGCTGCCCACCTCACACACCAGCCCAGGGCTGCCCACCTCACACATCAGTCCAGGACTGCCCACCTCAAACCAGCCCAGGGCTGCCCACCTCACACATCAGCCCAGGGCTGCCCACCTCACACATCAGTCCAGGACTGCCCACCTCAAACCAGCCCAGGACTGCCCACCTCACACACCAGCCCAGGGCTGCCCACCTCACACATCAGTCCAGGACTGCCCACCTCAAACCAGCCCAGGACTGCCCACCTCACACATCAGTCCAGGACTGCCCACCTCAAATCAGCCCAGGACTGCCCACCCTCCTCAGGTGGGTTTCACATACACACTCATACCCAGAGAGAGGCCCTGAGGTGTAGATCACCTGGACACGGCCTTCAGGGTGTGGTTTTGGCAGAAGTGGGGCTGGCTGGGGGTTGCCAGGAAAAGGTGAATTTACAAATAAGGTCTATTATTCCTCCGAATTCCCTGTCTTACTAGTAAATTAAGTGTTGCTTTCGATACTGCTGCCCAGGTGGCAGCTAGTGGTAAAGAACCCACCTGACCACGCAGGAGACAAAAGAGACACGGGTTCGATCCCTGGGTTGGGAAGATCCCCTGGAGGAGGGCATGGCAACCCACTCAAGTACTCTTCCCTGGAGAATTTCTTGGACAGAGGAGCCTGGTGGGCTATAGTCCATAGGCTTACAAAGAGTTGAACACGACTGAAGCAACTTAGCATGCAGCCTGCACCGATACTGCTGTTTAGCTAACACACAAGGATCGTTTTTCTATAAGCAAAGTTGTCCCTTTCCCTCTCTTGCCTAGACTCTTGCTTTGGCTCACAGTTGCGACTGGGATGAAAGCTAAGGTCCTGCTGGCGGTGCACCGGCTCCCCTGTGGTTTGGCCCTTCCCCCTTTCCTCACATCTCCTCCCCATGGCCCCCTCATTGTGCCAAGCCCATCCTTCCCCAAGGCCACCTCTGATTGCCCAAGTTCATCAGGTGAGGGGGCAGCCTGGCTCCTCTTGCTGGGCTCCACCAGAGGTGGGATTGCCACACCTCACCCTGATCCGGGACAGTGATCCCACCCCCATCAGCTGTAGTTGTCCTATTCTGCTCCCCCCTCAGTAGGAAAACGCCTTGAGCTGTGTACCACAGTGCCTCTGGCCTGGTGGGACCCGTTCCCTGTTTGCTGAGGGAGTCACCATCAAACGAGAATGCAGACGGAAAACCACTTCGTGTGCTGGCGCTCACCAGACGGTTTAGGGAGCGCTCCTATTATTGTCGTGTAGTGAACCTTGAATACTGTTCATGGAAAGCTGGGCGCTGAAGAACTGATGCTTTTGAACTGTGGTGCTGGAGAAGACTCTTGAGAGTCCCTTGGACTGCAAGGAGATCCAACCAGTCCATCCTAAAGGAGATCAGTCCTGGGTGTTCATTGGAAGGACTGATGCTGAAGCTGAAACTCCAATACTTTGGCCACCTGATGCAAAGAGCTGACTCACTGGAAAAGTCAGCAAAGAGCTGACTCCCTGATGCTGGGAGGGATTGAAGGTGAGAGGAGAAGGGGATGACAGAGGATGGAATGGCTGGATGGTTGGATGGCATCACAGACTCAAAGGATGTGAGTCTGAGTAAACTCCGGGACTTGGTGATGGACAAGGAGGCCTGGCGTGCTGCAGTCCATGGGGTCGCAAAGAGTCGGACATGACTGAGCGACTGAACTGAACTGAACCTTGAATGCTGGGCTGTGTACACTTGCTGTTGTGGCTTCTTCACCCAGGCTGCCCTTTAAAAATCCCTTGGGAAGCTCTGAAGAGATACCCGTATGTCAGGGAGGGGGCGCCACGAGTCTGTTAAATCTGTATGGCCGGAGTGTCCAAGCTGGTCCAGAGCATCGTTTGCCTGAGTAACTCAGGCTGCTGATTTGAGCCTGGCATCCATGGTTCTGTTGTTTTTCCTAGAATGGTCATCACGCTGGCTCCAGAATCTTTACTGGTAGTGGAAGATTTCACTCTATATCGGCCACTGCAAAGTGCATTTTGAGGATTGTTCGTAGTGGATTTCATTTCCTTAAAAATTTTGAAAACGTTGATAATGTACTATCCATAAGTCCCTTGTGGCTCAGACGGTAAAGAATCCACCTTCAATGCAGGAGACCCAGGTTCAAACTCTGGGGTCAAGAAGATCCTCTGGAGAAGGAAATGGCAACCCACTCCAGTATTCTGGCCTGGAGAATTCCGTGGAACGTATAGTCCATGGGGCCGCAAAGAGTTGGACGCGACTGAGCGACTTTCACCTTCACTGGCCAAGTAGACTGTGAACGCTACTGTTAAAAAACTGCCCTTGGCCCGATCGTTCTTCTCGCTTTCTCTCTCCCCTCTTTCTCCCTCTCTCCACATTACCCGCTTCTCTCCACATCCCTCAAGTCTAAAAACTGTAAAATAATTTAAAGAAGCTAATATACTCCTACAGTTTTGCTGAATCTCTTAAAGTGTCTTCTAAAGGGCCTGCGGAGGACATTCTTGGCCAGCGTGAATGTGGACTGAAGAGTGGATCTCAGATGCTGAAACAGCAGAGGAGGCGAAGAGTTCAAGGTCAGATGCCTAGAATCCTGACTCTGATTACAAATCCTGGTGATCAGCCACCCACTTGAACTTGGGTTTGGGCCACCGTCTACCAATGGGTCAACAGGGTGTGCCATTCCTCACTGAGTTCTTATGAGGATCAACTAGATTAATGGTTAGGCTATGATCTCTGAAAAGTTGTATCCATCATCTGAGTTCCACCCCGGGAAAGTTTGTGCCCAAGTCTGTATTAGTTCCTTCTTTATAAACGGCCTGGTCATGCGGTTGAGTGGCTCAAGTGGGCACAGCTTCTGGCAGCTGAGAAAAACCTGCTCCAACTCTTTCAATGTTCTCACATCCAGTGAGGTTGCTTACGTGGGCAGTGGATCAGTGGACTGGAGCCTTGGTAGATAGCCTTTCTGTAGCCTGTAAACAGCCGTTCTGGAGGGCAATTTGGTAAAATGTTGTTAAGAGCTTTAAAAAGCACTGGCCCTTTTACCCAGCAATTACATATATAATACTTTATGCTAATGATGCATTCTGATTTGATGTGTACAAAGATGGTTATAATAGCGGTGGTGACAACAAAGAAAGGGAAGCAAATGTCCGAAATAAAGATGAAATAAACACACAGTAAATACGTTTTGGAGTTACTTACAGTGCAGTCATCACAATGATTCTCCATATTTATCCGATGATACTGAGTACCTATCACTCTCATATTGTGGACCTTGTTTGCGATGCTAGGGATGGGTCAACGCGATGGTTAATTTTATGGGTCCACTTGACTGCACCACGAGATGCCAAGATGAAAGGTTATTTCTGGGTGTGTCTGGGGGTGTTGTTTTGGGATGAGATTAACGTTTGAATCAGTGGTCTCAGTAAGGTAGATTTTCCACCCCCTCTCTTGTGTTAGACATTATCCAGCCCACTGCAGGCCTGAATATAACAAAAGGTGGGGAAAAAAGGGTTTATCCCTGTTTCCCTGTCACTGCTTGAATTGGAACATCTCATCCCATCGTATCCTATCTTCAGAATGAGATGCAAATTATGAACTCCTTTGGTTCTCAGGCAAGTACAGATCATGGTCAAGAAGTAGCCGGGGAGAGCAGTTTATCAGCAAGGGGGTTCAAGTCCCACCACAGGAGAGAGTGAGGCCGAAGGCATCCATGACCCACCTCCAGGTACCGACTCGGAAAGAAGCTGATGATGTATCAATACCATCAGGAGAGAAAAGCACGCAACAGAGAGGTGTATACTAAAAACTGTGATCCAGCTTCAGTTACAAACGTAAGTTAACTCATCCATTTACTGTAGGTGCTATTTCCTTCTCTCTCCTCTCATTCCTCCCTTCCTTCCTGCATGCTGCCCGTCTGATCTCCTTTATTCAAAGAGGTTATTTGAATCTTTACATTTTCCTCCACTGAATGTAGTTTACTGGTACAATGAATAACTGAGAAACACCCAGGTAAAATAAATTGACTGTCTTTTATTGTCTTTAGTCAAGCTGTCTGAGCACAGGCTTTGTTAATCTCAAAATTTATGTAGTTTTCTGAATTAGCTATAAACATTCCTGGCTTTGTAGAAATGTTAAAATGATTGGAGAATTAAAATTGGCCAGTTACTTCAAAGGTAAGTGTTATCTCAGAGCAAGATTGATTTCCAGAAGTCTAGTCACACCCAAGATACAATTTCTCTACATTTCTATTGGTAGAAGTTTCACCAGGATGGATCCAAACAGTGCCACTTGTATGGAAACCATATATAAAAAAATTGTTAAATAAGTTACAAGGTTATTTAGGTACTCTTCCTTGGTGGCTTGGATGGTAAAGAATCTGCCTGCAATTTGGGAGACCTGGTTTGATCCTGGATCAGGAAGATCCCCTGGAGAAGGGAATGGCAATTCACTCCAGTATTCTTGCCTGGAGAATCCTATGGACAGAGGAGTCTGGCGGGCTATAGCTCATGGGGTTGCAAAGAATCGGACACGACTGAGTGACTAACACCTTCACTTTCTCCAGATTCATACATAAGCTTCTGTATATTTTGATACTCAGTTGTACCGACATGTCTGGATGTGAGAGTTGGACTATAAAGAAAGCTGAGTGCAGAAGAATTGATGCTTTTGAACTGTGGTATTGGAGGAGACTCTTGAGAGTCCCTTGGACTGCAAGGAGATCCAACCAGTCCTTCCTAAAGGAGATCAGTCCCGGGTGTTCATTGGAAGGACTGAAACTTGAATACTTTGGCCACCTGATGCGAAGAGCTGACTCATTTGAAAAGACCCTGATGCTGGGAAAGACTGAGGGCAGGAGGAGAAGGTGTCGACAGAGGATGAGATGGTTGGATGGCATCACTGACTCAATGGAATTGAATTTCAAACTCTGGGAATTGGTGATTGATAGGGAGGCCTGGTGGAGAAGGCAATGGCAACCCACTCCAGTACTCTTGCCTGGAAAATCCCATGGACAGAGGAGCCTGGTAGGCTGCAGTCCATGGGGTCGCTACAAGTCGGACATGACTGAGCGACTTCACTTTCACTTTTTCCTTTCATGCATTGGAGAAGGAAATGGCAACCCACTCCAGTGTTCTTGCTTGGAGAATCCCAGGGACAGGGGAGCCTGGTGGACTGCCGTCTCTGGGTCACAGAGTCGGACACGACTGAAGTGATTTAGCAGCAGCAGCAGGGAGGGCTGGCGTGCTGCAGTTCATGGGGTCGCAAAGAGTCAGACACAACTGAGTGACTGAACTGAACTGTATCAACAAGATTCAGTATAAAATTTGCTGCAAGGTTTTGATGGTTGAAAATGCTTGAGGAATGAGGTGGTCTTGTTTAAGTGCCTTATTTGGATTATCTATTCCACCCAGGAGTAGAGAATTTAAACCTAGGAGGCCTAGGATTTCAGACTCAGTTGTTAGACGTTGTTCTAACCCATGTGCCCACTTCCCTGTGTTTGAGTGTGCTAGGCTGGGCACACTCAGCCTTTGATGCTGTGGGTGTCCACCGTGTATTTGGCACATTATTCTACCCATGTCAAAGAGTAAATAGGTGAAACTTATTTCACCATTAGAGGCTCCAAAGAGGGTCTGTATCCTGAACATCTTCCCTTGGCATTTTAAAAAAATGTAAAATCATTAAACTGCACATTATAATTTTCCATATCCTTTGAGAAGCAGGGGATAGGAAAAATAGCTCACTAATTTATTGAGTTTATTTCCCTGAATTATCCCTACTCTATAGATGGGAAATCTGATAGAGAAAGAAGTTCAATAACTCATTTAACAAGGCTCAGTATCCATCAAAACTCAATCTACAAAATGCATGACTCAATGTTAATGCCGATCTCTTGGGCTTCTTGAGAGGAAACGTGTTATGCTTAATAGTATGAGGGCTTAGACCAGCATAGACATGTCAGAAACCAACAACCTGGAAATGGCTGAGCTTCGATTTTTATATGACTCAGAAAAGTGAGAAGGTTACTCTCCTGGTCCCATCTGAAACCCACACTCATCCCTTTCCTCATCCATTTGCATAACTGGGTTTGAACGGCAGCCAAAATAGATGTATTTGCTCAATCAGGATACTAAGAGAAGAAGACATTCATTCTCTCTTATGCCTCCCCTCTGGCCTCCATCTACAAAATCTGAGTGCTTTATTTCTTGTACAGGTGGCCTTTACTGAACTTTTGGAGATGGCTACAACTGACTACCTGGGATGATACAGTCTGTGTTCATCTTCCAAAGAGCTCTCTTTAAATAGTTTCAATAGTTTCAAATACTTCTATGGACTTCCCAGATGGCTCAGGGGTAAAGAATCCACCTGCCAATGCAGGAGTTGCAGGAGAAGCAGGTTCAAGCCCTGAGTCGGGGAGATCCCCTGTAGTAGGAAACAGCAACCCACTCTGGTATTCTTGCCTGAAAAATCCCAGGGACAGAGGAGTCTGGTGGGCTACTGTCCATGGGGTTGCAACGAGTAGGACACAACAGAGCATGCATGCACTGAATAGTTCCATTGGAATTGGGAAACTTTAGGCATCATAGAAATATTACTCAAATACCACATAATGAACGACTCTTTCACGATACGCTTAGGGAGAAACACAGAGGGAGTGCAGTGATGTCTAAGTCTAGCTCTTGTTGACGAGAAGGTTCGCGCCCAGCAGAGCAGTAGAGCAGGCAGGGAGTAGTGTCAGCCCAGGGAGTGGCTGCGTGACAAAACTCATGGAATGGTCTTCATAGAGCAGTGGCCACAGAATGATGCCCATGGTGAGAGGGCAGGCTCAATCATGACTGCACAACTTTGAATTTCGGTAGCATTTTCCAATATAATCGACATCTCAAATTTAGGGACCTGGACACTGAACTCAAGAAGTCACTTCATTTATCATTTTGATTCGCTGAGACAACAGCACAGAAATGACCATCCTTTCCTTTCTAAGCATTTGTAAGCTGTCAGAACATCTAGTCCAGGCCCATTTTCTTCCTCCTTATTTGAAACCATGGCCCATCCTCCCTCCCATGGCCTCAGATTCCTTCTCTTGTGCTCAGGGCTTCAAGGCCCTAGTTGATAGTTTTCCTTTCTTTGCCAACTGAACGGGAGTTCTCTTGTCTTTTCTCATGCAACTGGACATTGGCGAAATCTTGGGGATAATGTAAGGGCAAAGAGTGATCTATTTTGTGGTTAGAATCTGAGGTACACATGACTCAACCAGTTCCTTGATGTCTGGAACTGGGACTCTTGAGAGTCCCTTGGGCTGCAAGGAGATCCAACCAGTCAATCCTAAAGGAAATCAACCCTGAACATTCATTGGAAGGACTGATGCTGAAACTCCATCACTTTGGCTACCTGACGGGGAGAACTGACTCATTTCCAAAGACCCTGGTGCTGGGAAAGATTGAAGGCGGGGGGAGAAGGAAATGACAGAGGCTGAGATGGTTGGATGGCATCACTGACTCAATGGACATGAGTTTGAGTAAACTTCAGGAGATAAAGAAGGACAGGGAAGCCTGGCGTGCTGTAGTCCATGGGGGTGCAAAGTGTCAGACATGACTTAGAAACTGAACAACAACAGAGGTTTATTTGAAAATGATTGATAGATTTTGATTAAATTCTCATCTTCCAGACTAGTATCATGTGTTACCACAAAGTCATTTTTTCTTGACTATCAGCTCTAAGATCCAGGATTTACACACTTTATGGGAGGGCCATTGTGGACTTCCCTGGTAGCTCGGACTGTAAAGCATCTGCCTACAATGTGTGAGACCCAGGTTCAGTCCCTGGGTCGTGTAGATCCCCTGGAGAAGGAAATGGCAACCCACTCCAGTATTCATGCCTGGAAAATTCCATGGACCAAGGAACCTGGTGGGCTACAGTCCATGGGGTCACAAAGAGTCGGACACGACTGAGCGACTTAACTTCACTTGGTATTGTTTTGGAGATTAGATGATTATTTACAACCAGGAATTTTCAGGGCATTTATTCTTTCTGATCTGTGAATTCCAGATAATTGCTGTCATTACCAAGTGACAAACATAACCTGTTTTGTTCTCCCCATGACAGCCAAATCTCACAAAAGACTCAACATGGCTAATTTAAAATAAACTCCACTTCTGCACATGACAGGAACGAAGAATCAAGATTGTTATACCCACAGTGTAGATGGAAGGAACTATTTCGCTGAAAAATAAAATTGGTTGACATAAATACATTGTAGTTCACTATTTTTACTGTTTTGAGGTCTTGTAAAAATGATCTTTACTCTTTTTACAGTGGTAAATCTCGACACCTGCCCTTGTGCTGAAGGGGGCCAAGCCACTGGGGCTATTCCCAAAGGAAGGTGGGTCCACACCAAGCCCAGTTTATCTTTACTCTTTGCAGACAGCTCAGTGGGAGGTCTGAGTTAGTGACAGGCTACTGAGCAGCAACCCATCTAAAACCCCATGTTTCCTGGGGGTTCCAGTCATGCTGCTCAGAGCCAGACTAAATCCCCAGTGATTTCCATCAAGACTTTAGTGAGTTTTACTCCAAGGGCAGAGAAAACCGTGGGACTCCAATATATATGACAAGGAATGACTATGAGACGAATATCAAGCGACGCTGTTTTTGCAAATGAGAAAGGAGTGAAAGGAGTTCTTTCTTCTCTCTGCTCTGTATCGCAAAATAGCAAGGCCCTGTCACTGGCAGGATTAACAAATCCCCCACGTGTAACCGTGGGCATTCTTGTCCTCACGATGTCTCAGGAATGACAAATTCCCAAAGACACATTTTGGAACGCTGCCGCCCAGTGTTTGCACGTGAGGGTGATGACACCCGCAGCTCTAAGCTCAGCTCTAGGGCAGCCCTCGCTCAGCTTCCTTCCCAGTCGTGTTATTTACCCACTGGAACGAGCTTGACACTCCACACCTGGACTAGGGCCACATGCAATCCCTCTTGCTCATGGAGTATGTGATTTTGGAGCTTTCTTTGAACTGAAGCCATCATCAGCCTGGTCTCTCCACTCATGAGTGATCTAATTTCAGCACCACTGATGGCGCTCAAATGGGACCATTTCTCTGTTGGGGATTTATAACTCTGAGTCAAGACGCTAGGTCTTCTTCCTTATCTGTGTCCGGCTGTTTCCAGTATTTCTTCTCAAGTTTGCCTTGCCCAAGGCTGACAGATGAAAGTGACAAAGTAAAATCTGTATCCTCCCGTCTGTCCCCCAAGCAAAGCCACTCACTGAGATCTAAGACTCAAGGTCCATGCTGATGCCTGGTCTCTATTTTCTCTACGGCGTGGTCCACCATACCCCTGCCTGCCCAAACCTCACTGCCCATACTCTCTGCATGCAGACTGATTTCTCATTTGAAAAGCCTTTCCTTTCCTGTTTCCCCATCAAAATCCCACTTCTTCAAAGATTCCTTTACCTTTCACATATTCTTGGATGTTTCCTCTTGTTACCAGCCTTGGTTAACCTCCCTTCCTTACTCAAGACCTAGCGCTCTCTTGTTTAAAGCTATGCTTCTTTATCTTGTACGTTCTTGTTTCACTGATGATACTGTTTTTGTAAAGTCTTATGCCTGTGAGGGCTGAAATGGGGGTGCTTTTTCCTTTTTCTTCCCTTGTCTCCTTTCCAGGTGATAAATGGTATATTTCCTGACATATCAGTTAAACAAAGGGTGTCACCATCATCCAACAGGAGCCAGTGACCCCTGAACAAACTCAGGGCTGAAAAGTACCTGCCATCTAGTAGCCATCAGCCTGAGGCCACTCCCTAGGGTGAGCCCTGAGGAAACTCAGGATGTGAACACACAGGTTACTGGCCCCACGTACGTGAGGTGTATATCAAAGAAATGATTTCAGTGAGTCCAGACTCTTGCATCTTCCCATACATAGTGAAGCGCCAAGTTCCCTAACTTGGGATACTTGGTTTTCTTTAATCAACAATCATTTTTTAATGTTCCAACTCCTTGCCCTTTGCTGTCAAACTCCTATATATCCTAGTTCCTTCCCTCGCCTCCTTGGAGCAACTTCTCAGAGCTTTCTGAAATACTGCCTCCCAGACTGCAGTCCTCATTTTGCCCCAAATAAAACTTAACTTGAAACTCTCATACTGTGCAAATTTTTTTCAACACACAGTAAATACTCTTAAAGATCTGTTGACTGAGTGGTTCAGGGCACCATGACAATCCACAGGGGGCAGCTATTAAAGGTCAATGTCTGGAAATACACAGATGGTCAAGAGATGTTTTAAACAAAAGCGAATGTTATAGAACTATAATTATTCTCCCCTTGGTTGCACGAAGGTTTGCCATGATAAGCTGGCTATTCAATTTTTTGTACTGTGGCTTTTCTCTAGAATACACCATTTTAATTTCTTGATAGTGTCTTTTATTTAAAGGATAATAGATGAGACTATTAATTTAATGTAAGAACTAAAACCCTTCTGGATGGATTATCTGGAATTCCAAAAGACTAAGCAGTTTATTTATATAAAGAGAGCAATAGAGAAGCCCTTGCTTTCTGCCCATAATCTTCTCCACTTAGTGAGGAGGCCGCATGTTTTATCTGTTGGAACAAAAGCCTTTTGTTGTTGTCTCTTCCCCCTGGGCACCGAGACCATGGAGAGGAAGGTAAGGACAGGCATCCCGCCTCTGGCTGTGACTCTGCACAGTTCTCAGGGGAGCACCCACGTGGAGGCCTTCACTGCGGGAAGAAGCCTACAAGAGGGGCCAGCAGTTTTTAGCACCAGTGTGTGTCTGACTTCCTGGAGGAGACAGGCAGACGGTTTGCTCCATCCCGTTTCTGATTCAGTGGGTCTGGGGTGGGCTTGAGAATCAGCATTTGCAACCAGTCGTGCTGCTGATACCATTGCTTCCAGTTCTGGGACACAGTTTGGGAACCGCTGACCTAAGCCTACTTCTGCGAGCTCTGATGCTTCCTTCTGCCCACAGGGATCCACCTGGGGCCAGAAAGGAGCCAGAAGGGCTCAGCTGCTGATGAGAAAGAGGGCCTCCTCTCGCAGTCTCCTCAATGGAGGAGTCCCTTTGTGACAGCGTGTCTGTAACAGATGCGCTTTACTTGCTTCTCTCTTTGCATCCTCTCTCCTTATATGTCTCACTGCGAGGGGCCTGCTCACCCCAAGAGGGTGGCTATATATTTAGGGTATTCACTGGTGAGTCTTCAAGACACAGCCTGAAAGGAAGGGGTCCATTCCTTCTCTGCTATTATTGAAACTGGTTTCCTTAAGAGTAGGGATTTTACGTTATTCACACCATGTTTTAGACAAAAGAAATGTCTGTAAATCTGAATCATACTCTGGCTGATGTCACTGGGGTCCTGACACTGTATAGAACTTGGGGCTTTTCACAAATAAGAAGCTTCAGGGTGCTGTGTGTGTGTGTGCTCAGTCATGTCTGACTCTCTGTGGCCCCACGGACTGTATAGCCCACCAGACTCCTCTGTCCATGGAATTTTCCAGGCAAGCGTATAGGAGTGGGTTGCCATTTCCTCCTTCCGGGCATCTTCCCAACCCAGGGATAAAACCCATGTCTCTTGCATCTCCTGCATTGGCAGGTGGATTCTTTACCACTAGGGCCACCTGGGACACCCCCAGAGTGCCATGAGATACCTCCAAAGAGGTATTTCATGTCTTACCTATTGGTTGCAGATAGAGAGGTACTGACAACATCAATCAGATGCATAAGTCTTTTCCTTGAGTGATGAGTCCCACGGATACAGCCTCACCATGTGGTCCCTATATTTCAGGCCTGTTCTCATCGACCATGAATTTTGTGTATGGACTGAAATGTCACTTTGGAGAAATAGACTCCTTTCTCTCTTAGAGAAATGATTATTTCCCCATAAAACGATGACCTCATAGAGTGACCATCATGGCCCATTCTATGGACCCCATAGAGGTCCAGTCTGATTTGTGGACTGAAACTGTAGGTCTTCACTGCCCTCGTGGGACCTGGAAGCTCTTTGCGTTGGCAGAGACTTTAAAATACAGGCAGCATGTCAATTGCATTTCGTAACTCCTCCCTCCTTTGTGCCTTCCAGGGATGGGGAATTCAGAAGCTGTGCAAATGGAGAGAATAGATCATATCGGACCTGCCTAGCTCTGACTAGAGAACATTCTTTCTTATACTGAATGGAAATATGTCACTTTGTAACTTGTACCACTAGGTCCTACTTGTCCCTGTAGAGGCCAGAAAAACTCTAATTTCTTCATCTTCAACTATCAAGATACCTGAAAATGACCTTCCCGCTCCTCAGTCAAGAATTCCTTCATCTGTTTCTTACTTTACACGGTTTAGACTTACCTGTCATTCTAATTGCACCCACTGTAAGCCACTGAGTCAAGTTATATCCCTTCTAGGTTGAAAGGATAGGAGCTGGTGAAACAGCAGGACCCTATGATAATTGGCCCCCACCACCCCCAAGTCCTCAGCCTGCCTTTTGGTCTGGTAAAACAAACTTTGGCAAAAAAAAAAAAAAGCTTAATCAGGGAAATGAGAACACGCAGAAACAAAGGAAAAGACTCAAAGGAGATCAAATAATTATAGTTTAGTCATTAAGCATAGTCAAGGGCCTTTACTTCCTTCTCAAGGGCTACAGATAATATTCAGAGTCATATCTTGTGAGTTGTCTTATAGATACTGAGACCCCCAGCAGGTGGAGAAGTTAGCTACATGATGACCAGACTGTAGCCGTGACATAAGCTGCCATAAGAAAAGGCCTCAAAAAATGGAAAAAAAACCCAACCCTGGACCTGAAGATTAACTGTACCTAAAACCGTCAAGACAATGCTGATCAGACCACTGATGATCAATTTCAAGATGATGGTCAGAGCTGACTGTCAATTTCAAGATGACTTCTGCATGTAGCCCCTTCCCTCTGTCTATAAACGCTCTTGCCCACTGATTGTCAGTGAGGGGGGAGTCAGCCTTTGGACAGGAGTCTGCCTCCCCTACCAGTTGCTGGCATCCAAAATAAGACCAACTTTCCTTTCCACTTTCCTGACCTCTTCACTGGCTTTTGAGCAGTGAGCAGCCAGACCCTACTTTTGGTAACAGTGGTAGTGAAATAATGCCTCTTCTCAAGGATACTCAATTCATTAAATACAAGTTTCACTGTGAGATGTTATTCGCTTTGGAATGGTAAGATATTTACAGTGTTTATGAGTTCTCCAATTGAGTGTAACTGCCCCATAGAAGGATGAACAGGGTATTTTCACATATTAACGGTGGGTGTTCCCTGTTTCAGGTTGGCAACCCTGGCCCTGCCTGAATGCACCAGGGCTTTGGCCCCTCGGCTGGAGAAATGGAATGATATAAAAGAGCTGGAAGCATTGTGGCTCAGCATCACGATGCTTTCTCACGCATTTCCTTCTGACATTTCTCTTTTCTAAATGTATGAAAAAGGGAAAGTGTTAGTCGCTCAGCCGTGTCCAGCTCTTTGCAATCCCATGGACTATAGCCTGCCAGGCTCCTCTGTCCATGGAACTCTCCAGGCAAGAATACTGGAGTGGGTAACCATTCCCTTCACCAGGGGATCTTCCAGAACCAGGGATCGAATCCAGGTCTCCTGCATTATAGGTAGATTCTTTATCATCTGAGTCATCAGGGAAGCCCCTTCTAAATGTATGTGTAGGATTAAAGCCAATCTCTCCCTTCTAGGGACAAGCTATCATTTTTAGATTCCAAAGGTACATTCTATGCTTGAGGCAGGCAGGAGTTCTCTAAGACTACTTACAAATTACATGGTCTACTTTCAGAAGAACACTGACTATTGCTGGATTAATTCAGCCTAAACGTAGAGCATGCATCTAACCTGTAGATGTTTCTGTGATTCAAAACACAATGCAAATCGCTAGTCAACAGCAAGTAGCAGATATTGGAAGACAGCATCTAATTCTTCAACCTTTTGAGACACAGTGTGGGTGTCACTGTCAGGATTGGAAACTTGCTTCCAAGCATAGCTTGTGAAGACGGCTCTTCTTTGTGTCTACTTTAATGGTTTGGCTACCAGAAGGCAAACAGTATGGGTCTACATCTCTTTTGTAAGCAACAAATACGCCTACTCCCACCAGGCTCCTCTGTCCATGGGATTCTCCAGGCAAGGATGCTGGAGTGGGTTGCCATGCCCACCTCCAGAGGATCTTCCCGACCCAGGGATCGAACCCGGTGTCTCTTATGTTTTCCACCTTGGCAGGCAGGTTCTTTACCACTGGTGCCACTTGGGAATCCCCTAAAGTCAAAAGATCCCAACTAAAATCATGTCAATGTATGGCAAAAAACCACCACAATATAGTTAAGTAACTATAAATTAATTAAAAAAATACACCACTTAAGAAAGATTCAGGGGCTCAACAAAATACTATTTTCAACCAGGGATCTTTTCACCACTGGGACAAATCATGTGCTCTGCTCCACTCTATTCCTGATCCATAGCAACTGTATTTCTTTGATGTCAGACATTTATATTTCCGTAATCAAATGTGCATGCTTAATATTGGGTATATATGTCAGAGACTCAAGTGTGTTCACCCTACCAGTTTGCCTTCCTCCTGGGCGTGGAGCTGAACTACAGTTTCCAGCTACCCTTGCAGTTCGGTGTGGTGATGACTGTGGGCAAGACTGAAAGAATTACTTCCAGACTCGTACCTCTGAAAGTCTGCACAATCATCTATCCCTCCCTTTCCCTATCTGCCAACTGCATGTCAAACACTCAGGAGATGGTGGAAGCCAGGTATTAAAGATAAATAAGTGTCCATCACCCTGGGTGCTGGCATGGCGTCTGCCAATTAGATTCATATGGATGAAAAATAATCTTCTATTTCGCTAAGCGATTTAGGGATTTTCCCATTGCAGCAGCTGTCTAATTAATAGAGTCCACATAGCCTCACCGAGGATGGAATTTAATGACACATTGTAACAAATAAATAATAGCATCTGCTACTTATATAGTGACTACTTTGTTCTGGACATTGTGCTAAGAACTTCACTATCACATCATCCTCATAACATCTCTGGAGTAGATATTATCATCACTTCCACTTTAGGCAAACCGAGAGCTCGAAGTAGAGCGGGTCACTGAGTTAGTGCCACGGATTATGTCACTGTCACCAGGCGTCACTGTCTTCTCTGTAAAAAGATGATACGTCTCCACCTGTTGCCATGTGACTTGTAGGACCTCCCCATGGGAGGAATATACATCTCCACGTCATTGATCTTTGGCATCAGCATGACCCGTGGCTTGTTTTTGGTCAACAGAATGTGAGTGGATAACTTGTGTCATATCTGGGCAGGACTGTTGAGAGCCATTGCTTAATGTGGCATTCTGCTTTCTCTCTGACACTGGAATGGAAAGTTCCAGATCAGATGGGTCCTTCAGCCGGGATCCCAGAATGAAGGAGATCTGAGGGGCAGAGTCACAGCTGACCAGCAAAGGCATATAATTTGGGGGAGAAATAAAGTTTGTTTTGTTAAGTCGCTGGAAGGTTGGAATGGTTGCTACTGCACCAGACCTAGTAAAAGCTGACAGACAAATGTAGAACTTGACACAAATGCAGTTAGTTAGATACCAGTCTGTGCTCGTCACCACCAAACAACACCTCCCAGGCACACCGTCACACGCGCACACATTTCTGTTGGATGACATGATGAAATTTACAGCATCATTAAAAAAAAAAAGCTATGTTCTCATTCTGGGTAAGAATGCCTGTAAGTTTAAAGAGAAAACGGCCACAGCATGAGGATTAAAGCTTAACTTGCAGACTCTCTCACATCGCCTATGAAACGTTCACTTTCAGTCCCCCTCCCAACCTCGCTAAAAAAAGAAAAAAAATTTGTTGGCAAGGATGTGGGTCTTATTGATTCATTTGCTGATTCACTTTTAAGGTTTTCACACTGGTAACCACATCTCTGGGCCTGGGAGTTTGGCAGTGAATAGTACCCAAGATCTATCCATTGAACGAGCTACCAGTTCTGTGTGGTCCCTGGTCCTAAGCACAGTCATCAAGGGGATCCAAGAAATGACAGACTGAAGAGGTTACCAGGATTAATCTGACCTGGATTCATCTGTGAAAACATGAATCAAACAGCCATTTCATTAAAACTTGGGGTTAACTTCATACATTGTAAGCAGGAAAGCTGATTGATGGTTTTAATGCATCTGGACAAAAGAGATTTGAATGTGCAATGAGAAAAGTCAGCCTCTGGGGTTTTGTTTAAGTAACTATTCAATTCAGTAATAAATAAATAATTGGGCGTCTACAGTTGATTAGCAGGTATGGTTAGATCAAAGCCATAGTTTAGGGAATACTGAATATTCTTTTTAAAATAACATTGTCCTTCTTTGTTGGAAGGAAATAATGTTGTATTATTAATTAGTGCCAGTAAAATGTTATCAAGTATGGGTGTATTATAGTCCTTTGTCAGTGGAAAGTCAGAATACCATTTGGGCACTAACTATAGTTATCATGATTTCTACTTTCTACAGGGTTCTGATTATTTATAGGACAAATTATTTAAAATATATTTTAAAATGTATTTTTTTAATCCCAAATTACTTTATGTGATTTTTCTACCTCCTTAAATGCCTTAAGTACAATGAAGGGAAGATAATCTGAATTCAACAGAAGTGTCTCGATAATTTTTCAATTTTACCAATTCCCCTTTGACTGATACTACCGAATTTAATAATTTTATAAAAATCTGGGTGAACCAATTCTCTCTTGGTACTTAAATGCCAATTATTGAAAATAAAACAGTGAATGCCATCTTAGTAAACCAAATGCAAATTTGTTGAACTTAACATCTCTGTTCCACCAACCTTAAAGTTCTGATACAATGAACTTAAAAAAACCACCTTGCTTTGAAAAGTACCATCACTTTAAATCTGGTAAAATAAATAAATAAATAACTGCCTTCTTTCCGAGCTCCCTTTCTTCCCCCTGTTCTGATTCTCTCTGGTCCATTTCCCTTATTAACCAATATATTATTTACATATAATTTGGTTAAGGAATAGTTAGTGATAAAAAGAAAAGCTTTATCTTGCCTACCTGCTCATTTTGATAAAGAGGGTTTATCTTGTTTTGAAGAAAATTCATTTTATCAACATTATTAAACCCTTGAAGAAAGGAACATTTTCTATCTGTGAGTGGGGTTAAGCTTCCATAAGGCTGTATTTACTTCCTCAAGGAAAAAATGAAGTATAATTCTGATGCACACTGTTGTGTTAGTTTCAGATGCAGAGGAAAGTGATTCAGTTCTGTACATGTTATATATGTACATACATATGAATATACATGTATGTTCTTTTTTCAGATTTTTTTCCATTGTAGGTTATTACAAGACACTGACTGTAGTTCCCTGTGCCATACAGGAGGTCTCTGTTGTTTCTCTATTTTATATTAACATAAATATTTCTTAATTCCAAATTCCCGATTGATCCCTCTCCTCTCTTATCTTTACTTATTTTTAATTTCCAATGAACTTCTTATTGTTTATTAAACAGTTAGTCTCATGTTTTATTTTCTCTTTCATCCTGTGAACTAAGGGTAGTTTTTGAGAATAGGGAAGGATATGGGAGTGAATGGAAGTGATATTATGTGCTCAAAGGAAAGAGCTGCTGTCAGTCCTGCAAATTAAACAAACACCTAGGTCATACAAGTGAATACATTATACTGATGTTCAGGAAATACCAGGGTGAGGGATCAAAATTATATAAAAAAATTACAAAACAGCTCCAAGTGCACAGGAATGAAATTAAGTTGCTCTTCTTAACAAATCCTACTTGAAATGGGTAAACCAATTATTTGGGATATACCACTGACTGCCATCAGCACATAATGACATTTTGCTCAGCAATTAGCCATCCAAGAACAAAGCAAACCACAGCCTGGTAAATAAGCACTGAATACATGAACATGGAATCTAGCAGAACTAAGGATGATTGAACGGTTTCACCTAGATCATTTACATTTCTGCCTTTTAAAAGAAAAATTAATGAGAAATTCAACTTTACTAATAATTTGTATTCTTGTCTGACTTTATCATCATAAGCAATCGGTCTGCCTCCTTTCTGCTGGTGAGATCAGATGAAGCAAAGGCAGAGTAATCTGCCTTGTTTCAGTCCCAATAATACTCCATCCATCACTTCTTTCTGCTTCAGGTAGCAATGCTTCTACACATTCAGCTATAGGTAAACTAGTCAAAATCCATCAGGAATGAAATGTAAATGTAGTGCAATATCTCACTCTTTGCCCAGATTTGGAACAGACTGCTTCCGTTTTCACTAGCAGTCATGAGAAAATAAAAAAGACTGTAAAGTTTAAGCAACTGCTTTATCCAAGTCGTGAGTGCTCTGCACGCCGCATCTTTGGAAAGCAATGAAATGCCCGGCAAGGAAACCCGGGATACCTCTTGCTTACCTTCATAAACAACAATCCAGAACTAGCTCAAGACCACACATGCATAAGAGCATTCTCAAATGAGAATGACATCCAGGAAAATTGCGGATTCTTTACTAGCATTTCCATCCAGTCGCCAAACCTTAACTGGGCTCTGCAATTCAAACTGTGCCTTGTGACACCTGAACGCCCCCCTTTAAAAGCTTCCTATTCAAAATGGGACTGCCACTCTCCTCTATTAACTTTCCTTATCAGTATCAGTCTGGGGGAAGGTTGTGTGAGGACCTGGTACCAAAATTGAGGAGAGGCGGGCAGAGACCAGTCTTGCCTAAGGTGAACACAGAACGGTGAGAGGAACTTACCCGTTTCCCCTGTATGAATGCTGACATGGAAATGGAACGGTAATAATCGTCCCCTCTGGCACCGTTTCTTCCTCGTTTCTATTAAGAGAAGTGACTGCTCCTCTGCTTGCTATGCCTGCAGCCTTAGAGATGTAGTTGCTCTGCTCACATGCTGACTTGAAGTTAGACACTCGGTCTCATCTCACAGACGCACTTGGATTCCCTTTCCTGGAGCTCACCAGCTCTGCTGAGAAGTCTACCGGGTCTGGACTGAGAGTACACTATTTCTCCACCCTCCTGGGTCTCAGCACCCTTAGACGGCAGTTGGTTGGCTGGTATCTCCCTGGCCACAGTGCTACCTTTCTGCCCTTTATGCCCGACAAAAAAGTTAGAGACAGACAGAGAGGGTGAGGAATGAATGAACGCTTTTGAAGCAAAAGGGACTCGGTTGAAACTAGGCAACTCTCATCAGGGACTGATCCGTGGCGTGCGCGCGCGTGTGTGTGTGCGCGTGTGTATGTGTGTGCCCCTTTCCTCCCCCTAGGGTGGAATATCCCCCATTCTCAGCTCAGCGCGGATCCTCTGCTGTTTCAATGTTCTTTGAATAGCTATTCTGATGCACTGCCATGCGTGAAATGGATGATTTGCAAGCTTCTCTGTCCCACGCAATTCCGTGGATAATCATATATTCAGATTCTGCACGGGCAAGGGAATCGGTCCTTAATGGAAAGGGATTGACTTCCCACGACCGAAAGGAAGGAAGAGAGTTCGTTGGGGAAGCGGGCCGGGTGGTGGGAAGCCGGCCGCCTGGGCTCTGGCCTTGGTGCTGAATGCGAAACCCGCTGCCCAACCGTCTCACAGTCCTCGAATCAACTTTGGGAGATTTGATAGGGCCCGGCTAGTTCTAGACATCCCCTCGCAGGCTGCCGGCTGGGACCTGGGCAAAGCCTATGCCCTGGGACCCTCCGCAGGACACTTGGCTCCCTTATTTCTTTGCTCGGATCTGGGAAAGTTTTGTCCAACGTTTATCTGTAACCGGAGCCGCTTTCCCCCTCCCGGCTGGGTCGCCATGGAGACTTGAGCTCTTCCTCTCTTTTTTTCCTTCTCCAGGCAAAATGGGCGAAGCTTAGTTAGCACAGCCCTGACTGTAGCAAGCCCCTTCTTCTTTTTAAGCAGCTCCTGGGCATCCCTCTCCTCCATTTTCCAGCAGAAGAAAGGTAGGCAGGGAATGGTGCTGGTTGAAATGTGGCATTGTACTGGTTCTGTGGGGGCTCCTTTTCATCAGCAGACTTTGGATAAAAGCAGTCAGGAGACATGCTAACCGAATGATAAATCTCCAGCTCCTGAACACTGGAGTTTCGCCCCCCACCCCCACCACCCTTCCTCTCTTGGGAGTGGAGGCAGGATTCTTCAGAAAATTCTGGGATTTTGTTTCTGCACTAAGCTCACCCCATTACCGTGGCTGTGTTTGTCAAGCTATGTTTCCTCCCTAAGAGCCTCTCCATATTGAACCTGGTACAAGAGACATACCTGTGGATTGACTCAAAGGTTTTATTGGGTTTGGGAAATACTAATGTTATTTCTGTTAAAAACTCATTCAAGCTTGATGTCTTGATGCAAATGAACATATACCCAGAAGGAAGCAAGCCAGCGGATTCACCCAATCCCCTAAATGCAGTAAACATCTCATTTTATCATTTAGAGGTTTTTTGTTGTTGGTGGTGGTTTTTTCCCTCTTATAATTGCAAAACAATTCAGCTTACTTCTGGGGAGAGCTTCCAATCACCGTTGCTAGTCATTATATCACAGCTCTGGTTACACTGATCGAGAACAGTTGGGAGTTATTGTTTCCCCTTCCCTGTTTGTTTCTTCCCACCCCTCACTTTTTCTTTCCCTCCTTCTCATGCTTCTCTCTTCGTCTCTCCGTCTCTCTCCTCCTCTCCTCTAGGCAAAGAACAAGGATACAGCTTTCCACAAAGACGATGGGCTTCTCCCAACTGTGAATGACTACACAGCAAACCACCCCTGCCAGTCCGTCCCTGCATCTCATCTTTGCCAACCGATGTTGAAATGATGTCTGTAATCACTGACGGGGTTTCTCCGAGCCCAGAGCATGCAGACCCCTCCTCTCCCCGCCCCCCCCCCGCCCCTCTTGAGAGTTTTCAGTCGCTAATGAGAACCGTATGGAACAGATTTCCCTTCTGTTATGTAACCTGCTTCTCTCTCGCCTGTCCCTTGATTTGGGCATACCCCGTTTCTCATCAGAGTGGAGACGCATGCAGCGGCGGAAGCTGGGGAGGGGGAAGTGGGGACCCGAGGGCACGAAACCTCTTGCCCAGGTCGATGCCAGCTTCTCGCCTTCCAGCAACTCAGCGCACCGCTTACCTTGCTGCGGACTGGGTGGCTTCATTCAATCATGATCTTCTCTCCTGGAGCGGAGCAAGATTTAATAATTCACTTACACGATGGAGAGCGAGGGGAGGAAAAAAAAAAGAAGACAAGAAAAAAAAAAAAAAAAACCAACCACAAAACAAGCCCGGGGTTTTCAGATGGTCAAATTTCATATCGGCCCCGGGAGGCGGTTAGGAGACTCCATTCCCCTCGCGGTGCAGCCAGCTCCGGGTCTAGCTTTCAGGTTCCCGCGGATCCCCACCCCTCCGCCCGCCCAGCCTCTCCGGCCAGGTACGGCCCGCCGTCTTGGAACTGACTCCCTCTGGCCGTGAGCGGAGAGCCGGGCTGGGCGCCGGGGGTGCCAACCGAGGGGCGGAGGGGTGTGCGATCGAGCAGGGGCGGGGGAGGGGGGCGGAGACCGGGTGGAGAGAGAGGGAAGAGGGGAAAAGGCAAGAGTGGCGGAAAAAAAAAAAAATCCCTGGCTCGGAGAAAAGTGCTGGACCACGCAGGGAGACGTCATGAAAGCCGCAGATTCGAAGAATGGTCCTCAGTTCCAGGCGGCTGGCTGAGCCCGGCTGGCAGCGCACGAAGCGATCAAAGCGAGCGCAGCGCCGCGCGCTGGAGGCAAAGCGGCCGCACAGCGCTTTCCCGGAGAGGCGGCGGGCGGGGGCCCTGGGGTGCGGGGGTGGGCGGGGGACGGCGCGGGAGACCCGGGGAAGCCCACTCGCCGCCCCTTTCCATCACCCGTGCAGCGCCAGATCGCCCGGATTAGGGGGGTAGAGGGAAGCATCTCTCTGATGCCCCCCTCCGTCCTCCCCAAATCCCAGCCAATGCGGAAACTGCCAAGGCAAACCCCACCCCTCCAACACGAAACTGGCAAAGTGGGGAGCTCGAGGTCCGGGAGGGTTAGGGTTAGCCTCCGGTTCCCACCATTCCGCCCGAGCTGTCTTAAGTTATTCTCGGAGATAAAGCCTGCAAAGCAGGGAAGCCGAAGCTCGGGGGTGGGGGGTGGGGTGGGGAGGGATAGGGTTTGAGTTCTGGTGGGGAGGGGGCTCCCCTTCTTTCATGCTTTTGTGACATCAGGGAAAATAGTCTCTTGTCCCTGATTCCCTCTGGGCTGGGATGGCGAGGCACCCGCGGGGAGCGGGGGGTGGGGGGACGGGGAAGCAGGAGGGCGCACCTTCCGCGTGGCCGGGAGGGGGCGCATTGAGAGGCAGCGCCCCCAAAGCGTGCCCCGCCCAGGCCAGCCGCCGCCCCACCCCTAGCCTCGCCCAGATGCTGGCTCTGCTCTGTGGCCCCGGAGGAAGAGGAGGCCTATGGGCTTTTTCATACGTGATCTGAGTTGCCTTCAAAGCTGACTTTGTCAGGTCCTGCACCACCGCCTCCCCCCATCTTTAGAGTTTTAAACTTGCTTTCTACGGTTATTGGAGAAGGGAATGGCAACCCACTCCAGTGTTCTTGCCTGCGGAATCACACGGACGGACGAGCCTGGTGGGCTACAGTCCATGGGGTCGCAACGAGTCGTATATGACTGAGTGACCATCACTTCACTTGTATGGTTCTTCCAGGGAACACCTCGGAGTGCTTCCCTCGGCAACCCTTCTCTTTTCTCAGATCTTTACAAACACATTCCCAAAGCCTTTACACGCAACTTGGTTGAGGATCCTTCAATCCACTGTTTTATTTATTTTTAAAAATTTGGCTCAGTTCAGTTCAGTCGCTCATTCGTGTCCAACTCTCCGCGACCCCATGGACTGCAGCAGGCCAGGCCTCTCTGTCCATCACCAGCTCCCGGAGTTCACTCAAATTCATGTCCATTGAGTCTGTGATGCCATCCAGCCATCTCATCCTCTGTCGTCCCCTTCTCCTCCTGCCTTCAATCTTTCCCAGCATCAGGGTCTATTACAATGAGTCAGCTCTTCACATCAGGTGGCCAAAGTATTGGAGTTTCAGCTTCAGCATCAGTCCTTCCAATGAACATTCAGGACTGATTTCCTTTGGAATGGACTGGTTGGGGCTTAGTTATGCCATGCAGGATCTTTAGTCTCGGGCCAGGGACTCAGTAGCTATGGCAGTCAGACTCAGTAGTTGGGGCGCACTGGGACCAGAGCAGCTGGTTTCAGTAGTTGCCTGGCAGGGGGCTTATTTGCCGTCCAGCAGGTGGGATCTTACTTCACGTCCCAGGAATTGAACCTGCCCTGGACTGCAAGGTGGATTGTTAACCACCAGTTCAGTTCAGTTCATTTCAGTCGCTCAGTCGTGTCCAACTCTCTGCGACCCCATGAATCACAGCACGCCAGGCCTCCCTGTCCATCACCAACTCCTGGAGTTCACTCAAACTCATGTCCACAGAGTCGATGATGCCATCCAGCCATCCAGACCATCAGGGAAATCCCCTTCTATCCACTCTTTTATGTTACCTTTTTCCTGGGATAAGTGGGTTGACCAGTTGGGAGAGCAATGAATACCATTGGTTGATTATTGTGTAACGTCTCTCAGAAGCTGGCTGTTCTTGTGCCTTTTTTGTAAAGCAGCTTTCCTTCTGCAGAATCTCCATCACCAAGAAGGTGACCAGATTCAAGAACAAGGGCTGGCCAAGACCTCTGATTTCCAAGATTATTTGATTGTCTACCTGCATACTTCCTAATTACACAGCAGTTCTGCTCCTGAAGAATGCCTTTTGTATGCAGGAGTGCTTGCCTCAAATTTGCATCGTCAGTTATATGCAAATCAAGCACAGGCAGAACCTGCGGGCTCACACCTGTTAATTTTCCCGAAAAGGTTTTGTACTCTCAGTTGCTCTTACTTCTGAGTCGTATAACCCGTGTACAAAAGGTTTCAGGATATGTCATACGTGATTTTCACGCTCCACAGTGCTTGCTGGGGCTAGTAATTTCATCAGAGAACCCATGTTCATCAGGCAACGTAAGCCACTTCAACCTGCCATGTCTTCTGCTCACACTAATCTTAAGATGACTTGAATGTCATTTTGTTAATGGAGTGTATCAGAGCCATGCTTTGCCTGATTGATACTTGGAGACCCAGCTTTACATCATATTTGAGTATTAGAGTCTTTTGTCAGTGTTTTGGATGATTTTACCAGTAAGCTGGAGAAGGAAATGACAACTCACTCCAGTGTTCTTACCTGGACAATTCTATGGACAGAGGAGCCTGGACAATTCTATGGGCAGATGGGCCACGGTCCATGGGATCGCAAAGAGTCAGACATGACTGAGCACACACACACAAAGATAAACAAAGGACCACTGGACTCAGCAATCCCTGAGGGACCCTGGAGTAAAGATATGAGTCAGGATTTTGGTGGAAACCTCCCTAGAATATTGAAAGAATGACTCACATTGACTGTAGTTGCCTAAAGATCATTCTATTAATATTTAATCCAGGAAGCTGCTAAGGTTATTTCCACCAAATTTAATTATGTAGATTTCTACCAGTGGAAGGATTTCACAGGGCATCAGACTGAGTAAGTCAAGAAACAAGAATCACTTATGTATCTCCTTTAAACACTTTGAAACCTGACTTGAAGCATGAGCCAGGGTGATGGAGGCTGGCTCTTCCTGAATGGTGTCAAGTCAAATGAAGTGAAACTCGCTCAGTCGTGTCCGACTCTTTGCGACCCCAAGGACTATATAGTCCATGGAATTCTCCAGGCCAGAATACTGGAGTGGGTGCCCATTTCCTTCTCCAGGGGGATCATCCCAACCCAGGGATCGAACCCAGGTCTCCCTCATTGCAGGCAGATTCTTTACTGAGCTGAGCCTCAAGGGAAGCCCAAGAATATACTGGAGTGGGTAGCCTATCCCTTCTCCAGCAGATCTTCCCAACCCAGGAATCAAGCTGGGGTCTCCTCCATTGTCGGCAGGTTCTTTACCAACTGAGCTGTGAGGGAAGCCCCCTCTTAAATGGTGTAGGAGTTTGTTTTGAGTGAGGCGGTTCACACACACATGCCCTGGGATTTGATTAACACCAGAGAGGAGAACGATTGGCTTAACTGAATTCGTTTATTCCTGAGGGAGCTCTGATCAGCATGGGTATAACCAGGAGTCTTGGTGAGTCAGGAAATCAGGCACGCTGTGCTTCAGAGCTGCCCACTGTGGCTCCTCTGAGCTCCGTCTATCAGGTTATGCTGTGTTCACTATGCCTGGAATCTCACTTATCGGTCTATTTTATGATTTCCCATGAAGGCAAGGACTGGGGGACAGGGCTCTCAAGCCTTTAGCTCTTTCCATCTCAGTCTCTGTGGAGATGAGTGCTCTAGAGCTGACAAAGATGGTGGCTTCTAGGATCCATTGATTCTTTTATACAGATGAGACTGGATTCTCCCCTACATACCCAACTTGTAATGGAGGCTTATTAGCTGCTGGAATTGACAGACTGAATTATCTTGACTGGGTGTTCTTTGTTGCTGCTAATCTGGTTTTTCTCCGTCTTTGACTGTGGCAATTTACAACGCAGTCTCGCTTTCCCACCCACGTGCAGCTCTGGGTTGGCTTTGGGCATGCTGATTGTATTTCTTTCTGATTTTGATTATAAATCTGGAGAGGTGGATTGCATTTAATTTTTTTTGGATTTTGATTATAAATTTGGAGATATTATTATATTTTTGACCAAACTGACCTGTTTTTTATTTCGCTTCAGTTCAGTTCAGTCGCTCAGTCGTGTCCGACTCTCCGCGACCCCATGAATCACAGCTAAAAAACAATTTTATTTATTTATTTTTGGCTGTGCTGGGTCTTCGTGGCCATGCAGGCTTTTCTCTGGTTGCAGGGAGCAGGGGCCGCCTCCCAGCTGTGGCTCACCAGCTTCCCATCGTGGAGTCCTTCTAGTTGAAGGGCACCAGCTCAATATTTGAGGCATGCGAGTTTAGTCGCTCTGTGGCTATGGGATTCTCCTGGACCAGATTTCAAATCTGTGTTTCCTGCTCTGGAAGGCAGATTTTTTACCACTGAGCCACCAGGGAAGCCCTGGAGATCCATTCTTAATAAATATCTCTAGGTGAAAAAAATTCAGTACTTTTGCTAAGAAAGGACTTTCAGATGGGTTTAAGCTCCATAACATGCTAGGTGTTCTAGTGCTATTCTTTAGTATTAATACTTTTATTCTCCAGCTATTCAGCTATTGCTTTCCTTTTTTTGAATATCTTTCATCTCCTACAGTTTCCTTACTTCGGAATTCCATTCACTGTTCCTAGTGATCTTAGATTATAAGTGCTTATAAACATTTTGAAATTATACATTTTAATTCTTGTTCCCTGATTTGATGAATAAATGAAATCTGAAGACTCGCTTAATAAATTCTTTCTTGTAGAATGTTTTATTAGCTCATCATTTAGCAGGTATTACTCATTTTAATCACTGTGTCTCTCCCAAAGAATCCGTTAAAATGCAATTTAGAAAGATCATGACTTCAGATACAATATCAATATTTCAAAGACCACAGGAGGTGATAATTACAAACAATTGCATGAATTAGTTTTCCTATACCTCTTCATGGAAATAATTTTAATTAACACAAAATCTGCACAAACGAAACATTGAAGGCCCAAGTATAGGAACTGAATTTGCTCTTTCTGCAGTTAAGTTACGGTAAGATGTCCAGCTGTGACAATCCTAGACAGCATATTAAAAAGCAGAGAATAAGATTCATGTAGTCAAATCTATGGTTTTTCCAGTAACCATGTATAGATATGAGAGTTGGACCATAAAGAAGGCTGAGCGCCATAGAGCTGATGTTTTGAATTGTGATTCTGGAGAACTCTTGAAAGTCCCTTGGACTGCAAGGAGATCAAACCAGTCAATCCTGAAGGAAATCAACCCTGAATATTCATTGGAAGACTGATGCTAAAGCTGAAGCTCCAGTACTTTGGCTACTTGATGGGAAGAACTGACTGATTTGACAAGACCCTGATGCTGGGAAAGACTGAGGACAGGAGGAGAAGGAGGCAGCAGAGGCTGAGATGGTTGGATGGCGTCACCGACTCAAAGGACATGAGTTTGAACAAGCTCCGGGAGGCAGTGAAGATCAGGGAAGCCTGGTGCACTGCAGTCCGTGTGGTCACAAAGAGCCAGATACAACTTAGTGCCTGAACAACAAAAACCACAAGATGTCCAGATTGTTTGTTTCCTTTTGGTATTTTCAATGGAGACTGTGAGTTGGAGGGAATGAAATGAAGCCCCTTTTTTGAAGGTAGCTGCACCTGCTGGATGTCACCTCCTACAGTTGCCTCGCACACAAAGCAAGACTGGACTTGTTTGCTTTCAGCAGAAGTGGAGCTTCTGTCCAACATTCTCCCTCAGCAAGCGTGAAGGAGCCTTGTCCGCCTTTCTTCCGAGAGGTAAAGTCCAGAATCCAATTTCAGATTCTAGATCAGCATTGGTGGTCCAAAGCTAGATTTACCTGAGTTGTCCTTGCCCCAGTGTCCATGCTAAGTGATGGGTTAAACCAGGGGTGTGTGTGCGCTGAGTCACTTCAGTCATGTCTGACTCTTTGTGACCCCATGGATTGTAGCCCACCAGGCTCCTCTGTCCATGGGGCTCTCCAAGCAAGAATGCTGGAGTGGGTAGCCATTCCCTTCTCCAGGGGATCTTCCTGACCGAGGGATCAAACCTGGGTCTCCTGCATTGGCAGGCAGGTTCTTTACCACTAGCACCACCTAGGACGCCCCAAGCCAGGGCTCTTTCACTTTATTCATTTATCTGTGTTATAGGTCACCTTTCTCCAAAACAGGAGGGGCTCAAGACTCTGGTATCGACTGCTTTTCCTTTAGTCTGAAAGGAAAGTACCCTCCTGCCAATGCAAGCGATGTGTGAGATGCAGGTTCAACCCCTGGATGCGCAAGATCCCTGGAGGAGCGAATGGCTACCTGCTCCATTGTTCTTGCCTGGAGAATCCCAGGGAGAGAAGGACCTGGTGGCCTCCTGGAGGGCTACGGTTCATAGGGTCACAAAGAGTCAGGCGCGACTGGAGTGACATAGCACACACTAGCGAATAATGGTGGTCCAGGTGGTTTCTTGGGGAAGCAGACTCTGAGATGGAGTTTGGTGTGCGAGGTGTTTATTAGAGACATTTCTCATGGATTTTATTCCTGTGGCATCAACATCTATGGGACAGAAAGGAAGGAAGTGTGAATGAGCCGGGGGAGGAAAGCTGGTACCAGCCTTGGCTGATCTCACCAGGTGCTTTGAAGCTAAAATGAACCACTAGCGTTGTCTTGTAATGAGTGAAAATAGCCCCTTCCTGATCAGTTCCTGGATGTGGGTTCAAGGTGCTCTGCGTTTGATGGCTAAATACCGTCAGCTGACAACCTTATGGCATCCAGGCCAAGTCCTTTCTTGAAGGGGGATCTTGGTGACACATCTCCGTGTCTACCACAAATGATGATAATAACATTATTTACTGCATAGATCGCCTGTCACTATTATATGACATATTTCAAATAAAAAGTGGAGCCCAGGGTCTGGCATAGAGTAACTGCTTAATAAATGTCAGCTATTGATTAATGGATGATGCTTGTCCTTTTTATGATTAAGCAAACTCAGGATCATGTGTTTCCAAGGAGCTCCAGATTTCTGTCCACCACGTTTCAAGCCTACTGGGACTTCAGGCCTGTTTTGAGTCCCCTTTACGCACCAGTAAGATTCAGTAAGAGTGGCTCAGATGGTGAAGAATTTTTCTCCAACGTGGGAAACCCGGGTTCAGTCCCTGTGTTGGGAAGATCCCTGGAGGAGGGATTGGCCACCCAGTCCATTATTCTTGCCTGGAGAATCCCAGGGACAGAGGAGCCTGGGGGGCTACAGACCATGGGGTCACCGAGAGTCAGACATGACCGAGTGACTAACACTTGGGTACCAGCAAAATGCACTAAGAGTAGGCTTCTTATTATCTCCGATTAGTCAGTGAGCCCAGTCCTTGAATCAATCCCTGTGACCCTGAAGTTGCAATGCCAGACACGGTCCATTGATACCTAGTATCTATTTCCACCCATGTCTGGTACCCTGACACAGATTGGTTATGTTTCGAAAAGGATGTGAAATCAGACCTAAAGTCAGGACACCCCTCTCCAGAACAGAAGGGACTCAAGGTTCTGGTATCAGCTTCTTTTCCTTTAGTCTGAAAGGGTCTACAGAATGGTAAATATTCAGTAAACACTATACAATCATCTAGTTACAACACGTTTGCTTCCCCAGTGGCTCAGCGGTAAAGAATCTGCCTGCAATGCAGAAGCTACAGGAGACACAGGTTTGATCCCTGGGTCAGGAAGATCCCCTGGAGAAGAGCATGGCAGCCCACTCCAGTATTCTTTCCTGGAGAATCCCAGGGACAGAGGAGCCTGGTGGGCTACAGTCCGTGGGGTCGCGAAGAGTCAGACATGACTGAAGCGACTTAGCAATGGCGATCGCAATAGTTGCAGCACAAGGAGATTTGCTTCTCTCTCTCTATTATAAACAGGTCGTGGTAAGAATTACCTTGCCGTGGGCTCATAGGAGATTTAGGGAGCCATAGACGGGGGTTCACTTTTCCTTGATACAGTAACTGTCAAAACTCGGTGATTTATTTAAGTAGCTCTTTCCTCCTATTTTCTTTTTATTTTGAACTAAAGTGGAAGAAATGGACTACAGAGTTAGAAAGTTCTAGAGTCAACAAGGAATCAAGTTTCCTGGCCTGCGAAGTATCCGTGAGGCTGCAATTTAACACCGGGACCCATAAAATTGATAGCCTGTGACAAGCAAGAAAGAGCAGATCCCATTTGCAGCCTCTGGGCCCCACGTGGTTGTCACTACTTGTATTCATTTGCTGAGGCAAAACCCACCAAGTGGCAGGAAAGAGAACAACTGTTAGAAAAAGAAGATATAAAGATGATAGGACCACAGACTATAGAAGTTGGAAGTATTCATGTTAGGGATTAGCTGGTCCCTTTTTGGTTTCCATGAGCCTTCAGTTCAGTTCAGTTCAGTCGCTCAGTCGTGTCCGACTCTCCGCGACCCCATGAATCACAGCACGCCAGGCCTCCCTGTCCATCACCAACTCCCGGAGTACACTCAAACTCATGTCCACAGAGTCGGTGATGCCATCCAGCCATCTCATTCTCCGTCGTCCCCTTCTCCTCCCACCCCCAACCTTTCCCAGCATCAGAGTCTTTTCCAGTGAGTCAACTCGTCTCATGAGGTGGCCAAAGTATTGGAGTTTCAGCTTTAGCATCAGTCCCTCCAATGAACATCCAGGATTGATCTCCTTTAGAATGGACTGGTTGGATCTCCTTGCAGTATAAGGGACTCTCAAGAGTCTTCTCCAATACCACAGTTCAAAAGCATCGATTCTTCGGCGATCAGCTTTCTTCACAGTCCAACTCTCACATCCATACATGACCACGGGAAAAACCATTGCCTTGACTAGACGGACCTTGGTCGGCAAAGTAATGTCTCTGCTTTTTAATATACTATCTAGGTTGGTCATAACTTTCCTTCCAAGGAGCAAGCGTCTTTTAATTTCATGGCTGCAATCAGCATCTGCAGTGATTTTGGAGCCCAAAAAAACAAAGTCTGACACTGTTTCCACTGTTTTTCCATCTATTTCCCATGAAGTGATGGGACCAGATGCCATGATCTTTGTTTTCTGAATGTTGAGCTTCAAGCCAACCTTTTCACTCTCCTCTTTCACTTTCATCAAGAGGCTTTTGAGTTCCTCTTCACTTTCTGCCATAAGGGTAGTGTCATCTGCATATCTGAGGTTATTGATATTTCTCCCAGCAATCTTGATTCCAGCTTGTGCTTCTTCCAGCCCAGCGTTCCTCATGAGCCTTATTCTGACCCTAATCAACACACTCTGGGCTACCTTTACCATCTCAGCATGTCGATTCGTTTCTACTTGCCAACTTTTGGGTGGGCTGCTCTTTTGACTGCATAGAAGCCTTTGACACTAATTCTTTTGCTTGTGTCTTACCTTTGCTGCCCTGGAATAACTTCTCTCCTCGAAACTAAATTCTCAACCTCGACCTCCCTTGACTCATCCTTTGTCCTCATGTCTGTCTTCTCAAATCTGTCTCACGCATTAGACAAATTATTTCTAGCATCGTAAACGTGAAAGGCACACACATTTCCATAGTGTTATGAGATCCTTTTCAAGCCAATATAATTCAAGAAAGAAAAATGGTCCAAGGTAATAAGATGATACCAAGGAGTTTTGCCCATATGTTTCCTGGAGTAACAAAAACTTTTAGAACTTTAAGCAATCTTGGGCAAATTACTTACCGTTTTAGTTTCTCTAAAGAATGATGAAAACTACTTTGTATTAGTTTTCTATTGCTGCAAACTTAGTAGCTTGAAAAATACTCACATGCTAGCTCATAGTTCTATAGGTCAGAAGTCCAGTCCGGGGCATGAACGGGTTCTCTGTTCAGGGATCACAGTGATGAAAACAGGGAGTCAGTCAGACTGCCCTCTTGTCTGGAGGCTCCTTCTGCTGCCAGCCAGAGAAAACCCTCTGCTTTTATTTTAAAATTTATTTATTTTCATTGGAGGCTAATTACTTTACAATATTGTAGTGGTTTTTGCCATACATTGACATGAATCAGCCATGGGTTTACATGTGTCCCCCATCCTGAACCCCCCTTCCACTTCCCTCCCCATCCCATCCCTCTGGGTCATCCCAGTGCACCAGCCCTGAGCACCTTGTCTCATGCATCGAACCTGGACTGGCGATTCATTTCACATATGATAATATACATGTTTCAGTGCCATTCTCCCAAATTATCCCACCCTCGCCCTCTCCCACAGAGTCCAAAAGACTGTTCTATACATCTGTGTCTCTTTTGCTGTCTCGCATATAGGGTTATCGTTATCATCTTTCTAAATTCCATATACATGCGTTAGTATACTGTATTGGTGTTTTCCTTTCTGGCTTACTTCACTCTGTATAATAGGCTCCAGTTTCATCCACCTCATTAGAACTGATTCAAATGTGTTCTTTTTAATGGCTGAGTAATATTCCATTGTGTATATGTACCACAACTTTCTTATCCATTCGTCTGCAGATGGACATACACATGGAGGAAACCAGAATTGAAAGAGACATGTGTACCCCGATGTTCATCGCAGCACTGTTTATAATAGCCAGGACATGGAAGCAACCCTCTGCTTTTAAAAGGCACATGTGATTAGATCAGGCCCACCTATATAATCTTTCTATGCTAAGGTCAACGATTTGGGATCTTAACTGTTCCTGAAACATCCATTCACACCAGCACCTAGGTTACTCTTTGAATGGATACCAGAGAGAAGGTGTAGGTACACTAGGGCTGGGGCTCTCGAGGACTCTCTTAGAATTCTGCTTAGCACCTACCTACTTCACAGAGTTCTTAACAAATGAGAAAATATATGACTGCACAGTATATTGAAAGGAAATTTTGATGGAGACATCTAGAAACCACAGGTGGTTTGCTGATCTACCGATTCACCCTGTTGGCATGAAGTATCAACTAAGGCTGTGATTGACCCACCATTCCCTGTTTCCACTTGCTTCTCTGATTCCTGGGTCTGGTGTGGGCACGTTTAACCCTGTGACAGAAGACTTCTGCAGAACACTCATGTCGCCAGGGCCAGGGGCAGTGAGAGCTGGCACAGGGTCCAGTTATCTGTGGGTTCCAGTCCGTTTGTATCACACCGAGTCACTACTGGAGTCTCACGTCTCTGGTTTTAAGGGCTAAGATCTCAGTGGTGACTGCGTTTGTCTCTCACTGTCTTGGGTCTCACTCACCCTCTGTCAGCACGTTGACAGGTGGACTTTACCTTTACCAATAAAGGTGACTCCAACCTTTATTGATTAGCATGAGGGACCCTGGTGGTACTCTGATTACTGTCACAGTTTTCCAGGGCTACCGATCAAGGGTGCCCTTGATAAGTGGTGCCCCTGTGAATTCCACTCAAAAATGGGCCTCCTTGCTTGTGTTATGGGGGAGCAACTCAGTTTCTCTTGGTCATCAGGACTGATCACAACAACCAAGGATTCCTTGCCCGCCTGTTGGTTTAGTAGCAAAAGGAGTCCGAAAGGTCAGGGCATATTACAAGCTCCTAATACATCCAGGAGTTGATGATGGACAGGGAGGCCTGGTGTGCTGCAGTCCATGGGGTCACAAAGAGTCGGACATGACTGAGCTACTGGACTGACTGAATGCATCAAAGCCTTTATTATGTCTCTTGGTAGATGCCTTGCACCCTTGGACACAGGATCTCTGAACTCACGAATCCAAAGCAGAAGGATGAGAAGCAAATGTTATTTGGTAGAATCGTGATGGACTCCTTCCTCCCTCACCCTCCTGGTTGTTAGATATGCCTTTCAGCGCACATGTTGGTTGACAGTCTAAGACACTTACCACCTCCTGCAAGACAGATGTGCATCAGATGGCCAGGTGATGCAAAGAACTGACTTGTTGGAAAAGACCCTGAGGCTGACAAAGATTGAGGGCAAGAGGAGAAGGGGATGACAAAGGTTGTGTTGGTTGGATTACATCACCAACTCAATGGACTTGAGTTTGCGGGAACTCCGGGAGTTAGTGAAGGGCAGGGAAGCCTGGCGTGCTGCAGTCCATGGGGTTGCAAAGAGTCAGACACAACTGGGTGGCCGAACAACAGTAAGACAGAATACTAGCCTCACAGGGTGCTGTCTGCCAGCTGGTGTCATGACGGAGCTTTCAGAAGACCATTCCACCTTTCCATCAAGTAGCTCCTTCTTGGTGATGATGAGACACTTCCTCATGGCAATACCAGTGAATTTGATAGGAGCCCTTTGTCCCACTTCATGTACCACACACTGACCCTTGCTCAGAGGATCACTATGGAAATGGATAGGGGAGAAACTATTCAAGCGGTGAAGGCTTGATGGAAGAGATTCAGTAATGAATGTGCTAGAGATGGGCCTCCTGGTTTCCTCAAGGAATGGTGCCACATCGGGTCCTCTGCAGTGAATACTGGCTTAGACACAGTTATCTTCACACCCTGTGTTCTTTCACTGAGGCCCATATGTGTACTTTTATCCTAGACCTCATTACCACCCATCCTGGTGACATGAATCAGGGCATCTCTGTACCTCTGTCCACCTTTCCTTCTCCATTATAGAGAGTATAAAACATCACCGCATACCTTTTCATGGGGGGATTTCCTTTTATCATCATATTTTCTGAGCAGCTGTCCACTTCTCTCCAGTACAAATTAGGCCCTTGATTTTTTTTTTCTTCTTTAATGGATCATTGGAAATTTCCAGTTAAGCCATAAACATGTGTTGATGGAAAAGAGGCTGAGCGGAAGGATGAGGTCACATGGAAATCTAGCCAAGTCTCTTGTGCTGTTGACTTGGACCATCCATTCTGTTTGGACCCAAGTCTATACACCTGTGCTACGTTGGTCTTCTAATAGCCTGCAGAGAATCATGTCTTTAGGTATCTGAGCCCTAGTGTGACTTGGAAGATAGAAACTATGCCTGCCTTCATGGGTCTGGCTGGGATCTCCGGGTAGAATGTTGAAAATACCAAATGGCATTTTTCAAAGCTGCCTTCAATAAGGAACTGTTCAACAATAACGAGAGAGACAGAACTGCTCCATTTGTAGGCAGCATTTAGGAGATTTAGCTCGGCTGGTAAAGAATCAGCCGGCAGTGCGGGAGACCCTGGCTCGATCTCTAAGTAGGGAAGATCCTCTGGGGAAGAGATAGGTTACTCACTCCAGTATCCTGGCCTGGAGAATTCCCTGGACTGTATAGTGCATGGGATTGCAGAGTCGGACCCGACTGAGCGACTCTTTTTCACGAACGAGAGGGAACTTGCTGGTTGAAAACTATACTGTTTCTCATCTCGCTTTTCCCACCAGGAAATGAGTTTTAAACTAAGGACAAGTTATAGGCTAAGGATAAATGAAGGATGTAAGACTTTTGTCAGTGAAGACTTGCAAAAGATTTAATTGGTGCCTGGTTACTTCCTCAGTTCAGTTCAGTCACTCAGTCATGTCCGACTACTTGTGACCCCATGGACTGCAGCACGCCAGGCTTCCCTGTCCACCACCAACTCCTGGAGCTTGCTCAAACTCATGTCCATAGAGTCGGTGATGCCATCCAACCACCACATCCTCTGTCATCCCCTTCTCCTCCTGCCCTCAATCTTTCCCAGCATCAGGGTCTTTTCCAATGAGTCAGTTCTTTGCATCAGGTGCCAAAGTATTGGAGTTTCAGCTTCAGCATCAGCCCTTCTAATGAATATTCAGGACTGATTTCCTTTAGGATGGACTGGTTGGATCTCCTTGCAGTCCAAGGGACTCTCAAGAGTCTTCTCCAACACCACAGATCAAAAACATCAATTCTTTGGCGTTCTGCTTTCTTTATAGTCTAACTCTCACATCCATACATGACTACTGGAAAAACCATAGCTTTGACTAGACAGACCTTTGTTGGCAAAGTAATGTCTCTGCTTTTTAATATGCTGTCTAGGTTGGTCATAGCTTTTCTTCCAAGAAGCAAGTGTCTTTTAATTTCATGGCTGCAGTCACCATCTGCAGTGATTTTGGAGCCCAAAAAAATAAAGTCTGTCACTGTTTCCATTGTTTCCCCATCTATTTGCTATGAAGTGATGGGACTGGATGCCATGATCTTAGTTTTTTGAATGTTGAGTTTTAAGCCAGCTTTTTCACTCTCCTCTTTCACTTTCATCAAGAGGCTCTTTAGTTCCTCTTCGCTTTCTACCATAACAGTGGTGTCATTTGCATCTCTGAGGTTATTGATATTTCTCCTGGCAAACTTGATTCCAACTTGTGCTTCATCCAGTCCAGCTTTTCTCATGATGTACTCTTCATAGAAGTTAAATAAGCAGGGTGGCAATATACAGCCTTGATGTACTCCTTTCCCAATTTGGAACCAGTCTGTTGTTGCATGTCTGGTTTTAACTGTTGCTTCTTGACCTACATACAGATTTCTCAGGAGGCAGGTCAGGTCATCTGGTATTCCCATCTCTTTAAGAATTTTCCACAAAAATTCCTCAATAGACAGAAAAAAATATGGAAACATCTCTTTTAATCCTAGGGATCTCATCATCAGTCATATTCTTGTAGGCCAAAACACTGATTAGCACTTCATTTTTGAGGGTTATAATAGAATTAAAGTTTAGGTTATAGTTTTCAAAGCATTGTTATTTAGATGTAAGTTTATAATCTACCTATGGGCTTCCCTCATAACTTATTTGGTAAAGAATCCACCTGCAATGCAGGAGACCCCGGTTCAACTTCTGGGTTGGGAAGATCCTATGGAGAAGGTAAAGGTTACCCAGTCCAGTATTCTGGCCTGGACAATTCCATGGACTGTAATCTATTTATTTTATTTTAGATCTTTTAGTATTAGTGGATTCTGGAATCTCTAGATAACCTGACTCAGTAGGAACAGAAAGAATCTTTGAAGAATCGATTCTAAATTATGAAATGATTAACTCAGTAGACAAAGTGACAAATATCTGGAGATTCTGGGTAATGAAGGGCTTCCCAGGTGGCACTAGTGGTAAAGAACCCGACTGCCAGTGCAGGAGACGTAAGAGACGTGAGTTCAATCTCTGGGTCGGGAAGATCTCCTGGAGGAGGAAATGGCAACCCACTTCAGTATTCTTGCCTGAAGAATCCCACGGATGGCAGAACCGGGCAGGCTAATAGTCCACGGGGTCACACAGGGACACCACTGAACCAACTTAGCACAGATAATAAATTCTATTATGTAGCACTGGAAACAGTGAAGGCTTGGGGATGTCGTTCATGCAACTACAAAAGCAGCTAGATCTTTTCTCAGAGTAGGGTAGTCTTCAAAAGCATGTATTCCTGTTTGTTTATTTGTATATTTGTTTAGTTTTACTCTTGTTAGCCTTTGTACTTCCTGCTTCTTCTCTATAAGCACAGATCTTAACTCAGAGTGGGACATCAAAAAGTACTCTAATTATTAAATAATAAATTCAGACAAATGGGAATACATTATACTAATTGACATAATTTTAGAGCATATTTAAGGAAAGTGAGAAGGAGAAGGAAAAAAAAGAACCCTACTTGAATAAGCTGCTGTAGTGAAGTGCCCAGTGGACTCAGGCGGGCATCATTAAATGACTGCTCATTACCGGCTTGCAAAGGTCCAGAAACTCCGACTAAGTCAAGTACATGGCTTGCTGCAATGTGCCACAATTGGAGACCTCCAATTCCAGATTATCACTGTCACAGCAGCGTAGATCCTCACTGCCAACTCCTGGAAGAACTTACAAGTATCTTTCTGCTAATACAGCTTAATTTCTCTCCCGATTTAAGAGAAAAAATTCAGTTTTCTTCTTTACACATGGAGTTCACAGCCAGGGTCGTATGATATGATTTGACACAATGTTAGCTATAAATCACTAGATTTGCAGAAAGGGGAATTCTAGTTTATACTTCCATTTCCTTGAAATGAAGCAACTCATACACCTTTCCTCTACCCTTCACGATAAAGTCTGTCAAAATGGCAAAAGAATTCAAGTTATTAATTGGTCTTGAAATATTCATGGGGCTTTAGGATGAAAAGTTATACTTGGAGGATGTGTTTTTAAGCAGCTCTCTTTTCCAGGTAATCAAAAAAGCAACATGATTTAAAAAAGAGAAATGCACAAATGTATAAGAAAATTCCCCACCTCTCTCAAGCAATTGACTACAGTCTATCAAGCAATATTTTCAGGTGAAATGTGGGTGCTATTACAATGCTATATTTTAAGCTGCAGCAATAAGTCTCAGCTTTCTCCCAATCATGACTGTGGAGAACCAAGGCTCTTGGATAAGAACTTAAGAAAGCTAGCATGGGAAAGGGCCTTTCAAGGAGTCTCTTGTGACTGAGGGAAGAGCCGTTTTCTGTGGACGTAGAGCCAGTTTTACTCTGCAAAACCCCATATGGAGATCAACCTAGTGATTTCAGGTATGAGAATCAGTCCCATTGCTTTAGGGTTTCCTTTTTATGGAGTAATTAGTGTTATTCCTAAAAGGGGTTATGTGTGTGAGTGTGTGTGTGCCCACACATTGTTGCAATAGACACATGTCAATGATAGAAGCAGATGTGTTGGAGACTTGAGCTAACACCACCCTAACCCCATCCTGACTGTCCCCCACCCTGAGATCTATCCTCGACAGCCTAAGCCCCTTCCATCAGACTGACTACTGAGCCTGTAGGGCTGAGGACCAGTACTAACATTTGACCAGTGATGGCGTGATCACTCACCTGGAGCCAGACATCTTGGAATGTGAAGTCAAGTGGGCCTTAGAGAGCATCACTATGAACAAAGCTAGTGGAGGTGATGGAATTCCAATTGAGCTATTTCAAATCCTGAAAGATGATGCTGTGAAAGTGCTGCACTCAATATGCCAGCAAATTTGGAAAACTCAGCAGTGGCCACAGGACTGGAAAAGGTCAGTCTTCATTCCAGTTCCAAAGAAAGGCAATGCCAAAGAATGCTCAAACTACCACACAATTGCACTCATCTCACACGCTAGTAAAGTCATGCTCAAAATTCTCCAAGCCAGGCTTCAGCAATATGTGAACTGTGAACTCCCAGATGTTCAAGCAGGTTTTAGAAAAGGCAGAGGCACCAGAGATCAAATTGCCAACATCCGCTGGATCATGGAGAAAGCAAGAGAGTTCCATAAAAACATCTATTTCTGCTTCATTGACTATGCCAAAGCCTTTGACTGTGTGGATCACAATAAACTGTGGAACATTCTGAAAGAGATGGGAATACCAGACCACCTGACCTGCTTCTCAAGAAACCTGTATGCAGGTCAGGAAGAAACAGTTAGAACTGGACATGGAACAGCAGACTGGTTCCAAATAGGAAAAGGAGTACATCAAGGTTGTATATTGTCACCCTGTTTATTTAACTTATATGCAGAGTACATCATGAGGAACGCTGGGCTGGAAGAAGCACAAGCTGGAATCAAGATTGCCGGGAGAAATATCAATAACCTCAGATATGCAGATGACACTACCCTTATGGCAGAAAGTGAAGAGGAACTCAAAAGCCTCTTGATGAAAGTGAAAGAGGAGAGTGAAAAGGTTGGCTTGAAGCTCAACATTCAGAAAACGAAGATCATGGCATCTGGTCCCATCACTTCATGGGAAATAGATGGGGAAACAGTGGAAACAGTGTCAGGCTTTATTTTTGGGGCTCCAAAATCACTGCAGATGCTGATTGCAGCCATGAAATTAAAAGATGCTTACTCCTTGGAAGGAAAGTTATGACCAACCTTAATAGTATATTAAAAAGCAGAGACATTACTTTGCCAACCAAGGTCCATCTAGTCAAGGCTATGGTTTTTCCTGTGGTCATGTATGGATGTGAGAGTTGGACTGTGAAGAAAGCTGATTGCTGAAAAATTGATGCTTTTGAACTGTGGTGCTGGAGAAGACTCTCGAGAATCCCTTGGACTGCAAGGAGATCCAACCAGTCCATTCTAAAGGAGATCGATCCTGGGTGTTCATTGGAAGGACTGATGCTGAAGCTGAAACTGCAATACTTTGGCCACCTCATGCGATGAGTTGACTCACTGGAAAAGACTCTGATGCTGGGAATGATTGGGGGCGGGAGGAGACGGGGACGACAGAGAATGAGATGGCTGGATGGCATCACCGACTCGATGGACATGAGTTTGAGTGAACTCCGGGAGTTGGTGATGGACAGGGAGGCCTGGTGTGCTGTGATTCATGGGGTCACAAAGAGTTGGACATGACTGTGCGACTGAACTGAACTGAACTGATCTTTATATATACTTATTATCAGTGCATAATTGCCATGTAAAAACAAAAAAATGGAGAGAAAAGCTCAATTTGAATGTAAATTTTTTTATTATTGAGTTAGATGACAAAGCATTGTGCTTTTTAAAAAATATGACAAATGTATTTGGCTGTGCCAAAAGAATGCTATATTCATCAATATCACCATACTAAGTACCATAGGGTTTCCAGAAGAAAGCAGAAGAAAATGTTTCTAACTTTGGATTAGGTTAAAAAAAAAAAGAAAAAATTAAAAATACAATGCCAAAAAGCATGATCCATAACATAAAATATTGACTAACATTTGAATTCATTAAAATTAAAATATTTGCTCACACTACTAACAAAATAAAAAGACAAGTTATAGACTGGGGAAAATTCTTGCAAAATGTATATATATGATAAAATCCTATATCCAGAATATATAGGAAAATTTCAAAACTCAAGAATTATCCAGTCTTTTTTTTTTTTAAATGGGCCAATTTTTCAATGGAAACTTCACCAAAGAAGGCATATAAATGGTAAATTCACATACAAAAATTTCTCACATCATTATTATTGTTTAGTTGACAGATTGTGTCTGACTCTTCTGTGACTTCAAGGACTGTAGCCCACCAGGCTACTCTGTCCATGGGATTTCCCAGGCAAGAACACTGACCATTTCCTTCTCCAGGAGATCTTTCCCACCCAGGCAGGGATCAAACCCGCATCTGTTGCATTGGCAGACAGGTTCTTTACCACTGAGCCACCAGGAGCCTTGTGGTAAGAATATGTTTAATAAATAAAAGTGGCCAAACTCTTGAGAGTCCCTTGGACAGCAAATAGATCAAATCCTAAAGGAAATCAATGCTGAATATTCATTGGAAGGACTGATACCGAAGCTGAAGCTCCAGTACTTGGACCACCTGTTGGGAAGAGCTGACTCACTGGAAAAGACCTGACACTTGGAAAGACTGAAGGCAGGAGGAGAAGGGGATGAAATGATTAGACAGCAGCACTGACTTAATGGGCATGAATTTGAACAAACTATGGGAGATAATGAAGGATGGGGAAGCCTGGTATGCTGCAGTCCTTGGGGTTTCAAAGAGTCAGACAGGACTTAGTAACCGAACACCACCACCAACACCAGGGAAATGCCTTCACTCCATTAGTTACTGCTGTTAATTCTGCTAATTCACTTCAGTCGTGTCCGACTCTGTGTGACCCCAGAGACGGAAGCCCACCAGGCTCCCCCGTCCCTGGGATTCTCCAGGCAAGAACACTGGAGTGGGTTGCCATTTCCTTCTCCAACGTGTGAAAGTGAAAAGTGAAAGTGAAGTCGCTCAGTCGTGTCCAACCCTTAGCGACCCCACGGACTGCAGCCCACCAGGCTCCTCCATCCATGGGATTTTCCAGGCAAGAGTACTCGAGTGGCTTGCCATTGCCTTCTCCGCATTAGTTACTAGGTAAATGCAAATTAAAACCGCAGTGAGCCACACCTACATATCTATTCAAATGGGGAAAAAAACCCAAAACTGAGAAAATCAAGTGGAGAAATTGGACCACTCACATGTTTTTGTAGGAATGCAGAAAAATATGACTACTTTGGAAACCAGTTTGGCCATTTTTATCTATTAAACACATACTTAGCACAAGGCTCAGCAATCGCATTAGTAGTATTTACTGAAAAGAAATGAAAGCTTATGATCACACAAGAATCTGTATGTGGATGTTTAGAGCAGCATTACTCATAAAGGTCAAACAAATACCGTATATTAATGCATATATATGGAATCTAGAAAAACGGTGCAGAAGAACCTGTTTGCGGGAAAGGGTAGAGAGGTAGACGCAGAGGACGGTGTGTGAGCATGGGTGGGGGTGCATGGGGGGCCGTGAGTTGGGAGATTGGGATTGACATATACACACTCCCGTGTGTAAAGGGAAAGTGCAAGTTGCTCAGTCGTGTCCGACTCTTTGGGACCCCATGGACTATACAACCCATGGAGTTCTCCAGGCCAGAACACTGGAGTGTGTAGCCTTTCCCTTCTCCAGGGGATCTTCCCAACCCAGGGATCAAACCCAGGTCTCCTGCATTGCAGGCAGATTCTTTACCAACTGAGCCACAAGCGTGGGTAGTCATGTGTAAAACAGCGCTAGTGGGAAGCGGCTATACAGAATGGTGTTTTGCTGAAAGTTTTCCCTTTCACCTCAGGATCAAAGGATTCATTAACAAAACAAACCACTCTTCATATACAAATAAATAATGCCAATATTTATTAGAGAATTATCTAGCTTACTTTCAATATACTAACTTTAGAACAGCAGAGGGTACATCACCAAATTGAGTTTTGACTCAAACAGCACTGGGAAGTCCTGTAACAGCACATGTGGAGTTACAATTGGGAAAAGTTCCCAGACAGTGTGTCCATCCCCTCTGTGGGTGAGACTTCAGAAACTGCAGTTTGGGTTCCCCTTCATAATCCCAGGATGCAAATTTATGTTGTCAGCAATCCTTGAGCAAATTACAGCTCTGGTTTCCTATTACGGCTGTTTGTTCTATTTCGTGTTAAAGCTGTTTGTTCTGTTGTGTAAAACTTGGAATGTTAAGCCTGGGGCTTGATTGGCCAGACCCCCTCCAGGGGTTAAACAGTCTCAAGAGGTGCCACAAGGTTTGCAGTCACAGCAAGCAGTCAGGGTACTCACAGTCAGGGCTTTGTCCAGGCAGGTTAGAAGCAAAGTCAGAGGCCTGCTCTGCTTTGTCTCTGAAGCCTGAACAAGACTAATTTCCCTAGCACACAGGAGCTGAGAAGGCACTGGCAACCCACTCCAGTATTCTTGCCTGGAGAATCCCATGGATGGAGGAACCTGGTCCTCCAGGATGGAGGCTGCAGTCCATGGGGTCGCTAAGAGTCCGACACGACTGAGCGACTTCACTTTCCCTTTTCACTTTCATGCACTGGAGAAGGAAATGGCAACCCACTCCAGTGTTCTTGCTTGGAGAATCCCAGGGACGGGGAAGCCTGGTGGGCTGCCATCTATGGGGTCACACAGAGTCAGACACGACTGAAGCGACTTAGCAGCAGCAGCAGCAGCACACAGTAGGGGCTTCCCTGGTGGCTCAGAGGGTAAAGAATGTGCCTACAATGTGGGAGATTAGGGTTCAATCCCTGGTCTGGGAAGTTCCCCTGGAGAAGGGAATGGCTACCCACCCCAGTGTTCTTGTCTGGAGAATCGCATGGACAGAGGAGCCTGGTAGGCTATAGTCCGTGGGGTCGCAGAGAGTTGGACAGGACTGAGGGATGAACAAAAACAGCGATCCCCCCCAGATAGGTCCCCGTTCTAAACTCCCCAAGCTTGTGAGTATGTTGCTGTACATAGTAAAAGAGACACTGCAATTGTGTTTCAGATAAAACACCTTGACATGGAGAGATCATGGGGTCATCTGGGTGAACTCACTGTGATCACTGGTGCTCATAAGAGACCGAAGAAGGCAGAAGGAGACATGACCACAGAGCAGGGGGTCAGAGCAACTCCACGTGAGAAGAGCTTGACCCATTCCTGCTGCTTTTAAAGTTGGAGGAAGAAGGTCACGAGCCAAGGAATATGGGAGATTCTAGAAGCTGGAAGAGGCAAGAAAATAGATGTCTCCTCAGTTCAGTTCAGTTCAGTTCAGTTGCTCAGTCGTGTCCGACTCTCCGCGACCCCATGAATCACAGCACGCCAGGCCTCCCTGTCTCCTGCTGCTGCTGCTGCTGCTAAGTCACTTCAGTCGTATCCGACTCTGTGTGACCCCATAGACGGAAGCCCACCAGGCTCCCCCGTCCCTGGGATTCTCCAGGCAAGAACACTGGAGTGGGTTGCCATTTCCTTCTCCCCCTGTCTCCTAGAGCCTTCAAAAAGAAAGCAGCCTCTGACATCTTGACTTTTGTCCAGGGAGAGACCGATTTCAAACTTTTGAACAACAGAACTGTAAGATAAGAAGTTGGTGTTGCCTCAGACTACTGTTTGTGGTAGTAAATGAAAATACGTATTTAATGAAAATACGTGAAAACCACACGATCATTTTCATAGGTAGGGAGAAAAAACATTTGATAAAATTCTGCACGCTTTCATGATAAAAACTCTCAGCAAACTAGTTATAGATGGGAACTTCCTGAATCTGATAAAGAGCACCTTCCAAAAGCTGACAGCATGGTAGTTAATAGTGCAAAGACTGAATGTTTCCAACCCAAGATTGTAACAAAGCAAGGATGCCCACTTATCACTTCTCTTTGACATTATATTGAAGGTGTCGTTGCTAGTGCAATATGAAATAGAAGGCCTACACATTGAAAAATAAGCTAAACTGTCTTATTTGCACAAGGCTTGATTTGGTATATAGAAATTCCCAAAGAAACTACAAAAACCCTGTTAGAACTACCCTACATATTTAGCAAACTTTCAGGTAATATACAGAAAGGTAACAAGTAACGTACAGAGATCGATTGCATTTCTTTTTGCTAACAACAATCAACTTCTACGGAGAAAAAAAAAATTCTATTGGTGATAACATAAACAAAATACTCTGAATTTAACTTAACAAAAGATGTGTAAGATGGATACACTAAAAACTCTAAAGTATTGCCTCAGGAAATTTTTTAAAAAACAAAGTGAAGTAAACTGTGTTCTTGGATTGGAAGACTCAAAATTGACCATCTATAGATTTCATGCAATCTCAATGGAAATTCCAGCAACTGTTTAGAAATCAACAAGATGATTCTAAGAATTATGTAGTACTTTATACCATAAAATATCTAGATCAGACATTTATTTTGGAGTTACCTATGAAGCTACATTAATCTAGAAGGCATGGCTACACAGATAAATGAAATAGAATTCAGAGCTCCAGAAACAGACTCACACTTACATAGTAAATTGATTTTTTGACAAAGGGGTCAGGGGAACTTGTTGTTGTTGCTCAGTTGCTAAGTCGTGTCCAACTCTTTGTGACCCCATGGACCGCAGCATAGCAGGCTCCCCTGTCCTTCACTACATCCCAGAGTTTGCTCAAATTCATGTCTGTTGAGTCAGTGATGCCATTCAATCATCTAATCCTCTGCCACCTCCTTTTCCTTCTCCTTTTGCTGTCAATCTTTCCAAGCATGAGGGTTTTTCCTAATGAGTTGGCTCATAAGGTGGCCAAAGTATTGGAGCTTCAGCTTTAGAAACAGACCTGCCAATGTATATTCAGGGTATATTTCTTTAGGATTGACTAGCTTGATTTCCTTGGAGTTCAAGGGACTCTCAAGAGTCTTCTCCAGCAACGCAATTTGAAAGCATTGATTCTTTTGCACTCAGCCTTCTTTATGGTCCAACTCTCACATCCATACATGACTACTGGAAAAAATATAGCTTTGACTATACAGACCTTTGTCAGCAAAGTGATGCCTCCGCTTTTTATTACACTGACTGGAATTTGTCACAGCTTTCCTTCTAAGGAGCAAGTGTCTTTTAATTTCATGGCTGTAGTCACTGTCCGCAGTGACTTTGGAGCCCAGGAAAATGAAGTCTGTCCCTACTTTCCCCTTGTCCCCTTTCATATGCCATAAAGTGATGCGACTGGATGTCATAATCTTTGTTTTGTGAATGTTGAGTTTTAAGCCAGCTTTTTCACTCTCTTCTTTCACCTCATCAAGAGGTTCTTTAGTTCCTCTTCACTTTCTGCCTTTGAGGTGGTATCATCTGCAGATCTGAAGTTTTGATATTTCTCCCAGCAATTTTGATAAATGAAATCATTATAAATTAAAAGGCAAGTTTCAAACATAAATCTGAGAAGAGAATTTATTAAAGAATAAGTACAAAATGTTTAAAACTCAGTAGTAAGACACATGGATCCAAGTACAAAAGAAAAGGAGGACAACTTCGATCACATGCTTCACAAAAGAATGTTTGCAGATTGATTGATTCATGTTGATATCTGGCAGAAACCAACACAATATTGCAAAGCAATTACCCTTCATAAGGATAAATTATAAAAAGAATATATGCAAATACCAACAAGAACATGAATGTGTGTGGCCATCCTTGGTCATTAAGGAAGTAATTTAAAATCTCAAAGAGATAAGTAACTAAAATTAAAAAGACTCAGCATACCAAGTGTTGGTGATGTGGAACATTTGGAACTCTCATATATTACTGGTGGAAGTGTGAAATGGTGCAATCATTTTAGAAAACAGGTCACAGTTTCCTTAACAGTAAATCATACACTTACAGCAATTTCACTTCTAGTTACCTGCTACTGCTAAGTCACTTCAGTCGTGTCTGACTCTGTGTGATCCCATAGACGGAAGCCCACCAGGCTCCCCTGTCCCTGGGATTCTCCAAGCAAGATCACTGAAGTGGGCTGCCATTTCCTTCTCCAATGTGTGAAAGTGAAAAGTGAAAGTAAAGTTGCTCAGTCATGTCTGACCCTTAGCGACCCCACGGACTGCAGCCGACCAGGCTCCTCCATCCATGGGATTTTCAAGGCAAGAGTACTGGAGTGGCTTGCCATTGCCTTCTCTCTAGTTACCTACCTACCTAATAAATGTGAAAACAGCTCTAATTGTTCAACTCTGTTGCTGTAGAGAAAAAATAATCACGGATAAACTGTAAATCAACGAGTGAGCCTGTGTTCTAATAAAACTTTATTTATAACAACAGGTAACTGTCCTTGGTCCATAGTTTGGCCATTATGCATAAATTTCACTTTCTCTGGGGTAGTTATAGTTGAGGAGTATGGTGTTAATGAATCATCTTGTCATCATGTAAATTGTTACAGACCAAGGTATTGGACCAAGAATTGATGCTTTTAAACTTGGTGTTGGAGAAGACTCTTGAGAGTCCCTTGGACTGCAAGGAGATCCAGCCAGTCCATCCTAAAGGAGATCAGTCCTGGGTGTTCACTGGAAGGGCTGATGTCGAAGCTGAAACTCCAATACTTTGGCCACCTGATGCGAAGAGCTGACTCTGATACTGGGAAAGATTGAAGACAGGAGGAGAAGTGGATGACAGAGGATGAGATGGTTGGATGGCATCACCGACTCAATGAACATGAGTTTGGGTAGGCTCCGGGAGTTGGTGATGGACAGGGAAGCCTGGCATGCTGCAGTCCATGGGGTCGCAAAGAGTCGGACACGACTGAGTGACTGAACTGAACTGAACTGAAAGGTATTAGAGTATAATAAAATAAACTTCTCATTTTAGTTATATCTAATGTGTGAAGTATAATTCAACTGGTGTTTCAAAAGGTACCCTAGCTTCATCCCCTCCCAACATTAAAATTCTAATTATAAAATACAATGAATATAGATGCAATAGACGTAAAGTAAAGGTGTAGAAATTGACCCAAATCAATACCAAGTATAGGAGAGTCTCCACAAACTTGTTACATTTAATAAGTGTGTGAAATTTCATTATTTACAGGGCTTTGGTTTCCTTCTCCTAACTATGGATACATAGACTTTGGGTTAGGGTTCTAAGACTCAGTAGTGAAAGTGTAATTTTAAAGAACCACTTACTTGCCTCAGGACTCAAGTATTAAAGAAACTGCTGTATGCAAAGCGTTCTTCTTAGAAAATTCTAGGAGACACAGCCAAGGCAACCATAAACAAAATGAAAAGACAACTCACAAAATGGGAGAACACATTTGCAGATGAAGCAACTGACAAGGAAATCTCCAAAATATACAAACAGCTCATGCATCTCAATATCAAAAAAATTAACAACCCAATCAAAAAATGAGTGAAAGTTCTTAAATAGACATTTCTCCAGAGAAGACATGCAGATGGCCAAGCTGCTGCTGCTGCTAAGTTGCGTCAGTCGTGTCCGACTTTGTGAGACCCCATAGACGGCAACCCACCAGGCTCTGCCGTCCCTGGGATTCTCCAGGCAAGAACACTGGAATGGGTTGCCATTTTCATCTCCAATGCATGAAAGTTAAAAATGAAAGTGAAGTCGCTCAGTCGTGTCTGACTCTTTGCGACCCCATGGACTGCAGCCTACCAGGCTCCTCCATCCATGGGATTTTCCAGGCAAGAGTACTGGAGTGGGTGCCATTGCCTTCTCTGGCAGATGGCCAAGAGGCACATGAAAAGATGCTCAACATCACTAATTACCAGAGAACTGCAAATCAAAACCACAGTGACTACCGATTCATCTCACACCAGCCAGAATGGCCACCATAAAAAGAGTTACAAACAAATGCTGGAGAGGGTGTGGAGAAAAGGGAACCTTCCTACACTGTTGGACAGGGATGTAAATTAATATAGACCCTATAGAGAAAAGTATGAAGATTCCTTAAAAAACTGAAAATAGAGCTACCACATGGTCCAGCAATTCCACTCCTGGGCATTTATCTAGGAAAAAACCACGATTTGAAAAGATGCATGTACTCCAGTATTCACTGTAGCACTATTTACAGTAACCAGGACATGAAAACAGCCTAAATGTTCATGACAGAGGAATGGATAAAAAATACATGGCATACAACGGAATATTGTGCTGTGCTAACTCACTTCAGTTGTGTCCAGCTCTTTGTGACCCCCTGAACTGTAGCCCGTGAGGCTCCTCTACTCATGGGATTCTCCAGGCAAGAATACTGGTTTGGGTTGCCACGCCCTCCTCCAGAATGGAATATTCCTTGGCCATAGAAAAGAACAAAATAATGCCACTTGCAGTGACATGGATGAACCTAGATATTGTCATACTGAGTGAAGTAAGTCAAAGACAAATATCATACAATGTCACTTATATGTGGAATCTTTTTTTAAAAAGTGGTAGAAATGAAACTATTTACAAAACAGAAATAAAGTCACAGATGTAGAAAACAAACATATGGCTACCAGTGGGCAAAAGGTGAGTGGGTGGGAGGCATAAGGCAATGCCAAAGAATGCTCAAACTACCGCACAGTTGCACTCATCTCCCACGCTAGTCAAGTCATGCTCAAAATTCTCCAAGCCAGGCTTCAGCAATATGTGAACCGTGAACTCCCAGATGTTCAAGCAGGTTTTAGAAAAGGCAGAGGCACCAGAGATCAAATTACCAACATCCGCTGGATCATGGAGAAAGCAAGAGAGTTCCAGAAGAGCATCTATTTCTGCTTCATTGACTATGCCAAAGCCCTTGACTGTGTGGATCACAATCAATTGTGGAAAATTCTGAAAGAGATGGGAATACCAGACCACCTGACGTGCCTCTTGAGAAACCTGTATGCAGGTCAGGAAGCAACAGTCAGAACTGGACATGGAACAACAGACTGGTTCCAAATAGGAAAAGGAGTGCATCAAGGCTGTATATTGTCACCTTGCTTATTTAACTTATATGCAGAGTATATCATGAGGAACGCTGGGCTGGAAGAAGCACAAGCTGGAATCAAGATTGCCGGGAGAAATATCAATAACCTCAGATATGCAGATGACACTACCCTTATGGCAGAAAGTGAAGAGGAACTCAAAAGCCTCTTGATGAAAGTGAAAGAGGAGAGTGAAAAGGTTGGCTTGAAGCTCAACATTCAGAAAACGAAGATCATGGCATCTGGTCCCATCACTTCATGGGAAATAGATGGGGAAACAGTGGAAACAGTGTCAGGCTTTATTTTTGGGGCTCCAAAATCACTGCAGATGCTGATTGCAGCCATGAAATTAAAAGACGCTTACTCCTTGGAAGGAAAGTTATGACCAACCTTGATAATATATTAAAAAGCAGAGACATTACTTTGCCAACAAAGGTCCGTGTAGTCAAGGCTATGGTTTTTCCCGTGGTCATGTATGGATGTGAGAGTTGGACTGTGAAGAAAGCTGATCGCCGAAGAATCGATGCTTTTGAACTGTGGTGTTGGAGAAGACTCTTGAGAGTCCCTTGGACTGCAAGGAGATCCAACCAGTCCATTCTAAAGGAGATCGATCCTGGATGTTCATTGGAAGGACTGATGCTAAAGCTGAAACTCCAATACTTTGGCCACCTCATGCAACGAGTTGACTCACTGGAAAAGACTCTGATGTTGGGAAAGGTTGGGGGCAGGAGGAGAAGGGGACGACCGAGGATGAGATGGCTGGATGGCATCACCGACTCGATGGACATGAGTTTGAGTGAACGCCGGGAGTTGGTGATGGACAGGGAGGCCTGGCGTGCTGTAATTCATGGGGTTGCGGAGAGTCGGACATGACTGAGCGACTGAACTGAACTGGGCAAAGGTGAGTGGGTGGGAGGCATAAACTGGGAAACTGAGACTGACATATACACACTACTATATATAAAATAGATGACAAAGAACCTCCTGAATAACACAAGGAACTCTAGTTAATACTGTGTTGGAGAAGACTCTTGAGAGTCCCTTGTACTGCAAGGAGATCCAACCAGTCCATTTTAAAGGAGATCAATCCTGGGGGTTCATTGGAAGGACTGATGCTAAAGCTGAAACTGTAATACTTTGGCCACCTCATGCGACGAGTTGACTCACTGGAAAAGACTCTGATGCTGGGAAAGGTTGGGGGCGGGAGGAGAAGGGGACGACGGAGAATGAGATGGCTGGATGGCATCACCGACTCGGTGGACATGAGTTTGAGTGAGCTCCGGGAGTTGGTGATGGACAGGGAGGCCTGGTGTGCTGTGATTCATGAGGTCTCGGAGAGTTGGACACGACTGAGCGACTGAACTGAACTGAACTGAACTGAATGACCTATTGGAAAAGGAATCTAAAAAAGAGTAAATATGTGTGTATATATATAACTGGCTCACTTTGCTGTACAGCAGAAACTCACACAACATTGTAAGTCAACAAAACTCCAATAGAAATTAAAAAAATAAAATTCTAGGACATTATTAGGCTTGTTATAGCCCCTATATTCTATTTTGCTGTTTAGTCACTAAGTTGTGTCCGACTCTTTGTGACCCTATGGACTGTCTTCCATCAGCCTCCTCTGTTCATGGATTTCCCAGGCAAGAATGCTGGAGTGGGTTGTCATTTACTTTCCCACCCAGGGATCAAAGCCATGTCTCCTGCATTGACAGGCAGATTCTTTACTGCTGAGCCGCAAGGGAAGCCCCATATTCCATTTAACTGGTGGCAGTATTTCTTCTATACATTTCAGCTCTTTAGAATCTAACACAAATGTGCAAGTAAAAGCATTTTGATACAGGAAGTAATGTTTCAAAAACCTTTGGTGTTAGTCATGCACTTTGCTACTTATTCCTTATTGACTTTTACTTTACATACAATCCTAAAATCTTTGATCATTCAGACTTCCAGCCCACAGCAAGTGAGAACAAGTGAGGTCTTGGGTAAAACCAGCTAACGGGAGAAATACTGCTGATAAAAAAAACACACACATTGTGTTTATTGAATGTACTGGATTAAATAACTGTGATTCATCAAGAAAATTTTAAATTATGTTCATTGTCCTCTTTTTAGATAGGAAACCATGCTGTGCATCTTAGAACAATTTCCATTAAAATAGTCCAGTTATTTAAATTAACTCTGATGCTGGATAGTCTCTGACTATCTAGAGACAACCCATATGTAACAGGAGCTGATAATGCCAATTGATCGAGATGTTAGGACATACACCTCTTTTTATCTTCTCCACTGTAAACATTTTCATTTCAGTTCAGTAGCTCGGTCATGTCTAACTCTTTGCGACCCCATGGGCTGCAGCAGGCCAGGCCTCCCTCTCCATCAGCAACTCCCGGAGCTTGCTCAAACTCATGTCCACCGTGTCCATGATGCCATCCAACCATCTCGTCCTCTGTAGTCCCCTTCTCCTCGTGCCTTCAATCTTTTCAATTTCTTTGCATGATACATATTTGCCTTTAGAGCCAAGATTCTGGGAAGTGTTTTTTTAATAATAGCAGGTGTCTTTAGGTTTTCTGCAGAGAGCTTCCTCAGACAGTATATGAAAGGGATTATAGAAGACATTAATCATTGCTCCTGCTTACAAAATTCCAACCAGAGAAGGGCTTTTGTTCAAGAAACAGAAGGCAGATCACCCATGCCAGTTGGAATTATCAGTCTAGATGTGATTAGACACTATTCACCAAGGTAACCTGTGAGAGACAGTTAATTATCAGCCCTGAGTACTCTGTGTTAAAGATTGCAGACTGGGTCGCCAGTTTGTTGAGAAAGGCAGCAAATTATACCTGTCCTGCTGTAGAATAGCAACTTCGGTGGTGCTTTGGGAGGCTCAGAGCCCTGGCCTTAGGGCAGATGCCCCCATGAAGGTAAAAATAAGCTCTTGGTTTAGGCTGGTTCAATTTCTGCTGGAAGTCAGATCACTGAAATGTGTAGGAGGTCAGCAACAGAGAAAAACACCCAGGACATGAAACCAGCTGGTGGATTTAAGATCCATTTCTGCAACCCAACCACATGTGGGCAAAGGAGAAATGAGTGCTCCTGCCCGAGCCCTCTCCAGCCTTCCAGAACAGGGAACAACTATCTGCCTATATATAAATGACTCCCACATTGTAAGACCAAACAGTGAGGCAGGAGCCGATTAGACAGGGAACGTGTCACAGTTATTTAGTCGATCACCAAATATCGTTCTCTTCCTTCTCTTGTTGTTCAGTCGCTAAGTTGCATCCAACTCTTTACGACCTCATGGACTGTAGCCCTTCAGGCTCCTCTGTCCTCCACTATCTCCTGGAGTTTGCTCAGATCCATGTCCATTGAGTCGGTCATGCTATCTAACCATCTCATCCTCTGCTGTCCCCTTCTCCTTTTGTCTTCAATCTTTCCCAGCATCAAGATCTTTTCCAATGAGTTGACTCTTTGAATCAGGTTGCCAAAGTATTGGAACTTCAGCTTCAGCATTAGTCCTTCCAATGAATATTCATGGTTGATTTCCTTTAGGATGGACTTGTTGGATCTCCTTGCAGTCCAAGGGACTCTCAAGAGTCTTCTCCAGCACCACAGTTTGAAAGCATCAATTCTTCAGTGCTCAGCCTTCTTTAATGGTCCAACTCTCATGTCATACATGACTATTGGAAAAACCATAGCTTTGACTAGACAGATCTCTAGTACAATGTAGTACAGCTGACTCACTGGAAAGGATCCTGATGCTGGGAAAGATTGCGGGCAGGAGAAGAGGGCGACAGAAGATGAAATGGTTGGATGGCATCACCGATTCAATGGACATGCACTTGGGCAAATTCCAGGAGATGGTGAGGGACAGGCAAGCCTGGCGTGCTGCAGTCCATGGGGTTGTGAAGAGTTGGACATGACTGAGCGACTGAACAGCAACAGCACTGCAGTCAGTAAGGACTGTGAGGGTGGCCGTCCTGGATTTGTTCCTGATCTGAGGGTTAAAGCATCCTGACTTTCACAATCAAGTATGATGTTCACTGTGTGTTTCTACACTTTTTTTTCAAGTCAAGGAAGTTCTTTTCTCCTCCTACCCTCCTAAGGGGTTTTTATTGGGCCTGGATGTTGGAGTTTGTCAAATGTATTTTCTGCAGCTTTTGAGATGACCATATGGTTTTGTCTTCTCTTAGTTTATTTATAATATAGTGAATTACATTGTTTTTGAATGTTAACCAGTCTGCATTCTTGGGATAAATTCCACTTCATCATGGTCTATTATCTTTTTTATATAAGATTTCTTATGTTGAAATCTACTCTCCTTATGGATCATGAATCTTGATTAATCCAACTAAGTTAGAAGAAAATGGGCTGATGTTTTGGTCTGATCTACTTAATATGCAGGAAGGTGGCTGGCCTTGGAAAGAAAATGATGGAATGACTTTTCTTCCCTTTCCTGCTCTCTTCGTTGGCAGCATGTGTCCTTTTCAAGGGCTGTCACCATCAAAGCACATGATGAACCTCTGATGGGCAGAAGGTGGTGGGGATCTTATGAATGGTTATTTGTAATCTAGCGGTTCTCACAGTTGAAAAGCTGTCAGAATCTACTGAAAGGCTTGTGGAGACATGGAAGGCTGGGCCTGCTCCCCGATTTTCTGATTTATCACATTGAAGGTGGGGCCTCACAAAGGAAGAAAGAAAAATCCTATAAAACTACCACATTCCCGAGACCACAGACTGTCACAAGCTAAGAGTATCAACGGAACAAGGTCTCAAGCAGCTGACCCTGTGCAGGCTTCATGCTTGGTAACCATGGTTACCATGGGCTCTCTCTCTCTGTCTCTCAAATCCCCTTTTCTGATAACACAATGAGAAAAGATTCAATCCAATGGACTGACCGGTAAATAGGGTTGGAGCAGCTTCCTCCAGCCACCTTGAAGGGGGTCTGGGCAGGGGCTAGACAGAGAGCCAGCAGAGTACACAGCATGTGTCTGGAATTTATAAATGAAAGATGCGGTACTGAGCTTGCACGCTTGTTACATCTTGGCCACGGCGGCCCAGTCTGCCCACCTAGTTGTGAGGTAGTGTTAGTCGCTCAGTCGTGTCCGCCTCTTTGCGACCCCATGGACTGTAGCTCACCAGGCTCCTCTGTCCATGGAACTCTCCAGGCAAGAATACTGGAGTGGATTGCCATGCCCTGCTCCAGGGGATCTTCCCAACCCAGGGACTGAACCAGGGTCTCCTGCATGGCAGGCAGATTCTCTACCATCTGAGCCACTAGGGAAGCCCCAGTTAATAGTTGATATAAGTAAATAAAAGTAGCTCATCCATGCCCTCAGGCCCCTCTGAGATGCTGGAGTCCGGGGAGGAAACTCCAGCTCTAGGGGACAGCCAGCTCCATTCTTCTAGCACGGAGACCTCAGAGAGCTGGCTTGGGTTGTTAGCCATCATTACAGCATCTGGTTCTCGCTGACACAGGTAGGGTGGACCCCCCCGCCCCACTCAGGCAGGGGAGTCCCCAGCATGCTTTGTCCAGGCGGAGAGAGGGGTGTAAGGGCCTTGGCTCAGCATTCAGAGTCTCCTGCATCTGGCAGCTCTCACTGAGGAGCAGGACCACACACAGGTCCCTAAACATGCTTCCTGGGCTGTCATGCTGTGCTTGGCTTGCCCCCTTTCCAGCACAGACACTACTTGTTTCTGCTTTTAGGAACTGGCCACCAGTTTCCCATTTCCTTCTGCCTGGTGAGATGCTGTGATTCTCTCAAAGGAGATGCTAGACCTTTTGTTCTAGAAAGAACTTTTTCTATATATACTTAAAAGAAAGCCTCTTTCACTGTGACAAGAGTCAATTTTGGCCATTCTTTCAGATACCTGGGATCCTTTTACATTTGAAATTCTCTCCCAGTTCATTCAGGAAGCTCTTCACAAGTGTCTCCTAGATACTAGACATGGTGTTAGAGAATCAATAAAACAGTCTGTGACCTCAGGCAGCTCAGGGAGTTCATAATCTGGCCAGAGAACAGGACATGGACAGAAAATGCTACTGTACTAGGTAGGAGCTATGATAGAAATAGAGGGCTTCCCAGGTGGTTCAGTGGGTAAAGAATATGCCTATCATACAGGAGACTCAGGAGACCTAGGTTTGATCCCTGGGTTGGGAAGATGCCCTGGAAGAGGGTATGGCAACCCACTCCAGTATTCTTGTCTAGGGAATCCCATGGACAGAGGAGCCTGGCAGGCTACAGTCCGTGGAGTTGCAAAGAGTTGGACACAACTGAAGCGACTGAGCACAGCACAGCACAGTGTGATACAAATAAGTTCAGGCTGCTCCAGGAGCACAGAGGAAAATCTAACCCAAAGAATGAGGCTTCCTGAAAGAGGTGGCTTCTGATAGTAGCCTGGAAGTATGAACAGGATTAGCTAATCCACAATGGGGACAAGGTGTTCCAGGAAGGGGAGGGAGCATGAACAAAGTCATGAAGGCAAGAAACAGCAGTGTGTGTGTGTGTGTGTGCACTTGTGTTTGTATGTATATGTATGCGTGTGTACATTTGTATGTATTCATGCATGTGTAGGTGTTTTGTTTCTCCATGTGTGGATGTGTAGGTGTATGTGATATATGTGTGAGCCTGGGCTTGTGCATGTATATGTGCACCTGTGTACATGGCTTTGCATCTGTAGATGTGCCTGTGTGTTCATGGATGTGTTTGTGCAAGTGTGTGCACATGTGTGTCAGCTCAGGCATGGCTGTATGCTGGCCTTGGCAAAGGACGAATGAGTGGGACAGGGAATAGGAGGAATCCGACTTTTCTGAAAGGTCAAGGGCAAGGAGTGGCAGGATGATGAAGCGGGAGCCGGGTTCAGGAGGGCCTTGACCGACTCCCTGAGGAGGCTGTCTTTGGGTCTTCTTTCCAGTGACTCTCTTGATGATATTCAAGTAGTGAGGTGAGTGATGGGAACAGGTCAGGACCAGTGGCTTCTTGTGTCTTTGGAAAAGCTTGAGTCCCCAGAAGCAGAGCCTGAGGCAGGGATTCAGGAGCCCTGTTTGAAGGAGGTCACAGTCTCAGCTTGCAGAAGAGACGTGCAGGGTGTGGCAGGGAAGATGCTGGCAGGACTCTGGGCTCAGCAAGACGCCTGCTTCAGTCTGATTCCAGCAGGGAAGCCAACAATAGGCTGAAACCGATTCTTCCATCTGATGTTGGCATGGTGTTTCGGTCCAAGATTTTCTGGAATCAAGATTGCTGGGAGAAATATCAATAACCTCAGATATGCAGAAGACACCACCCTTATGGCAGAAAGTGAAGAAGAACTAAAGAGCCTCTTGATGAAAGTAAGAGAGGAGAGTGAAAAAGTTGGCTTAAACCTCAACATTCAGAAAACTCATGGCATCTGGTCCCATCTCTTCATGGCAAATAGATGGGGAAACCGTGGAAACAGTTGTTGACTTCATTTTTTTGAGCTCCAAAATGACGGTAGACGGTGACTTTAGCCATGAAATTAAAAGATGCTGGCTCCTTGGAAGGAAAGCTATGACCAACCCAGACAGCATATTGAAACGCAGAGACAGTGCTTTGCCGACAAAGGTCCGTCTGGTCACATCACAAGCACAGAAAGCAAGACTGTCATCAGAAGTCTTCCTGCAAACGAAGGCCCGGGACCGGGAGGCTCCGCAGCTGAACCCTCCGGACATTTAGAGGAGAGCGAGCACCCGGCCCACTCAGACTCTCCAGAAAACTGCTGCTGCTGCTGCTGAGCCACTTCAGTCATGTCCAACTCTGTGCGACCCCATAGACAGCAGACCACCAGGCTCCTCTGTCCCTGGGATTCTCCAGGCAAGAACACTGGAGTGGGTTGCCATTTCCTTCTCTAGGAAAACTGCAGAGGAAGATAAACTGCCAAACTCATTCTATGAGGCCACCATCACCCTAATACCAAAACCAGACAAAGATGCCACAAGAAAGAAAATTATCGGTCAATATCACTGATGAACATAGATGCAAAAATCCTTAACAAAATTCTAGCAAACAGAATCCAGTTCAGTTCAGTTCAGGCACTCAGCTGTGTTTGACTCTTTGCGACCCCATGAATCGCAGCACGCCAGGCCTCCCTGTCCATCATCAACTCCCGGAGTTCACTCAGACTCATGTCCATCGAGTCGGTGATGCCATCCAGCCATCCCATCCTCTGTCATCCCCTTCTCCTTCTGCCCCCAATCCCTCCCAGCATCAGAGTCTTTTCCAGTGAGTCAACTCGTCGCATGAGGTGGCCAAAGTATTGGAGTTTCAGCTTTAGCATCAGTCCTTCCAATGAACACCCAGGATCGATCTCCTTTAGAATGGACTGGTTGAATCTCCTTGAAGTCCAAGGGACTCTCAAGGGTCTTCTCCAGCACCACAGTTCAAAAGCATCAATTCTTCGGCGATCAGCTTTCTTCACAGTCCAACTCTCACATCCATACATGACCATGGGAAAAACCATACCCTTGACTAAACGGACCTTTGTTGGCAAAGTAATGTCTCTGCTTTTTAATATACTATCAAGGTTGGTCATAACTTTCCTTCCAAGGAGTAAGTGTCTTTTAGTTTCATGGCTGCAATCAGCATCCACAGTGATTTTGGAGCCAAAAAAAATAAAGTCTGACACTGTTTCCACTGTTTCCCCATCTATTTCCCATGAAGTGATGGGACCAGATGTCATGATCTTCGTTTTCTGAATGTTGAGCTTCATGCCAACCTTTTCACTCTCCTCTTTCACTTTCATCAAGAGGCAAACAGAATCCAACAACATATTAAAAAGATCATGCATCATGACCAAGTGGGCTTTATCCCAGGGATGCAAGGATTCTTCAATATTATCAGTCAATGTGATCACACCACATTAACAAATTGAAAGATGAAAAACCATATGATTATCTCAATAGATGCAGAGAAAGCCTTTGACAAAATTCAACATCCATTTATGATAAAAACCCTCTGGAAAGTAGGCATAGAAGGAACATACCTCAACATAATAAAAATCATATATGATAAACCCACAGCAAACATTATCCTCAATGGTGAAAAATTGAAAGCCTTTCCCTTAAAGTCAGGAACAAGACAAGGGTACCCACTCCCACTGCTACTATTCAACATAGTTTTGGAAGTTTTAGCCACATCAATCAGAGAAGAAAAAGAAATAAAAGGAATCCAGATTGGAAAAGAAAAAGTAAAACTCTCACTGTTTGCAGATGACATGATCCTCTACATAGAAAACCCTAAAGACACCACCAGAAAATTACTAGAGCTAATCAATGAATATAGTAAAGTTGCAGGATATAAAATTAACACACATAAATCCCTTGCATTCCTATACAATAGTAATGAGAAAACAGAAAGAGAAATTAAGGAAATAATTCCATTCATCATTGAGATGAAAATAATAAAATATTTAGGAATAAATCTACCTAAAGAAACAAAAGACCTGTATATAGAAAACTATAATACACTGATGAAAGGAATCAAAGACGATGAAAATAGATGGAGAAATATATCATGTTCATGGATTGGAAGAATCAATATAGTGAAAATGAGTATACTATCCAAAGCAATCTTTAGATTCAATGCAATCCCTGTCAAGCTATGGACATGAGTTTGAGTTAACTCCGGGAGTTGGTGCTGGACAGGGAGGCCTGGTGCACTGGAGTCCATGGGGTCACAAAGAGTTGGACATGACTGAGTGACTGAACTGAACTGAACTGATAATGATGGACACATATGCACCTGTCCAAACTCATAGAATGTGCAATATCACACAGTGAACTGTGATGCAAGCTATGGACTTTGTGTGAGAACGTTGTGCCAGTGTAGGTTCGTCAATTGTAATAAATGTATCCCTTTGGGGGCTTCCCTGATAGCTCAGCTGGTAAAGAATCTACCTGCAATGTGGGAGACCTGAGTTCGATCCCTGGGGCGGGATGATCCCCTGGAGAAGGGAAAGGCTACCCACTCCAGGATTCTGGGCTGAAGAATTCCGTGATCTGTAGAGTCCATGGGGTCGCAAACAGTCAGGACTGAACAACTTTCACTTTGAGGGGTTGGTATGGCTAATGAGGAAGACTCCATGTGTGAATGCCAGGGCTAAATATATATGGGAGTTCAGTTCAGTTGCTCAGTCGTGTTCAACTCTTTGTGAGCCCATGGACTGCAGCACACCAGGCTTCCCTGTCCATCACCAACTCCTGGAGCTTGCTCAAACTCATGTCCATTGAGTCAGTGATGCCATCCAACCATCTCATCCTCTGTCTTCCCCTTCTCCTCCCGCCTTCAATTTTTCCCAGCATCGGGGTCTTTTCCAATGAGTCAGTTCTTCCCATCAAGAGGCCAAAGTATGGGAGCTTCAGCTTCAGCATCAGTTCTTCCAATGAATATTCAGGACTGATTTCCTTTAGGATTGACTGGGATCTATCTATCTATATATATATGGGAAGGAATATCTATACCACTTGTTCACTTTTGCTGTGAATCTAAAACTGTTGAAAATAGAGGTGTGCAGTGCATTCTGCCTGCGGGCACACAGGCTGTGGAAGAGGGCGGGACTCACCTTGGCTCAAGCCCACCAGAGACTATCTTCTATCCCACCTCCCTTGTTTTCTTTCATAAACTTGGTGACCCAGCCTAAGTCTTTCCTGGTACATCTGACTTCCATCATGAAAGTTATGTTCCTTAACATTGCTGCACACACTGCATTAGTGGATAGTGACTCATAGATCCTAGCGCCTGGCAGTGCTGTGAGAATCAGGGAACCAGTCTGCCAGCGACCAACTGTGAGGCCTCGGGAAAGTTACCTTCTGTCTAGGCCTCAGTTTCCTCATCTGCATAATGGACATGACTTCTCATATCTCCGGCTGTTCCTTTTATTAAATCAACGCTGACAATGAGAGTTTGGGTCCCCATCTTCACATTCTTTCTTCTTGCCTGGTCATTTGAGTGTTTGTAAGTTCCCAAAGAGAGTTCAGCAAATAAATGTGAATGTAGTGTATATTTATGAGTAAAAGTTTTCTGTTGCTGAAAAGAAAACACACTCATTTGGGCCAAAATGCTTGCTGCTTTTGAGGGGAAATGAATTTGTTGAAAATCACCTTCCTGCCAGGCCCTGACACACAGGCAATTTGGTGCATGTGCTCTGAGAAAGCAGACTGGCAAGGTGCAGTTCCTGGGCTATAAATCATGCCTCACAGTGGACTGACAGGCTAAGCTGGTTTATTCCACAGGTGGTTGGAGATGGGGGCATCCAGCCGCAGACACCAGGCTCTGTCTTTCTTGGCCTTGAACAGAGTTCCGGCTGGGGTTTAAAGAGCACAGAACCACAGAACCCCTGCACACTCTGATTAGTGAATGCCCTCTGAGATCCTAGGTCACTTGTTTATCTTAGGTAATGGACGGCTGGGGTGAGATGCACCAATAGTTTTGTTCAGGTTCCACAGGAATTTTTTGAGTATAAATATGTGTGTGCGCACATGCTCATTCATGTATGACTCTTTGCAACCCCATGGATTATCGTCCGCCAGGCTCCTCTGTTCACTGGATTTTCCAGGCAAGAATACTGGAGTGGGTTTCTATTTCCTTCTCCAGGGGAATCTTCCCAACCCAGGGATCAAACCCTTATCTCTTGAGTCTCCTGCATTGCCAGGTAGATTCTTTACAAACTGTGCCACCTGGGAAGCTTAGTATAAGTATATCCCAGGTAATATTTTGGATATGCTTCAGTTCAGTTCAGTTCAGTCGCTCAGTCGTGTCCGACTCTTTGCGATCCCATGAATCACAGCACGCCAGGCCTCCCTGTCCATCACCAACTCCCGGAGTTCACTCAAACTCAAGTCCACAGAGTCGGTGATGCCATCCAGCCATCTCATTCTCTGTTGTCCCTTTTTCCTCCCACCCCCAATCCCTCCTAGCATCAGACTTTTTTCCAGTGAGTCAACTCATCGCATGAGGTGGCCAAAGTATTGGAGTTTCAGCTTTAGCATCAGTCCTTCCGATGAACCCCCAGGATTGATCTCCTTTAAAATGGACTGGTTGGATCTCCTTGCAGTCCAAGGGACTCTCAAGGGTCTTCTCCAGCACCACAGTTTAAAAGCATTAATTCTTTGGCGATCAGCTTTCTTCACAGTCCAACTCTCACATCCATACATGACCACGGGAAAAACCATAGCCTTGACTAGATGGACCTTTGTTGGCAAAGTAATGTCTCTGCTTTTTAATGTGCTATCAAGGTTGGTCATAACTTTCCTTCCAAGGAGTAAGCGTCTTTTAATTTCCTGGCTGCAATCAGCATCTGCAGTAATTTTGGAGCCCCCAAAAATAAAGTCTGACACTGTTTCCACTGTTTCCCCATCTATTTCCCATGAAGTGATGGGACCAGATGCCATGATCTTCGTTTTCTGAATGCTTATAGTAAAATTTATTTTTGTTGTTATTGATATCTGAAAGATGAGCCAGCTGTTCCCAAAAGTTTTAATTTTGGTGAAGTAAAATGACCAACTTGTTCTTTTATATTGTCTTACCTAAGAAAGGGACTTCCCTTGTGGCTTACCTGGTAAAGAATCTGCCTGCAATGCAGGAGGCCTGGGTTCGATCCCTGGGTTGGGAAGCTCCGTGGAGAAGGGAAAGGCTACCCACTCCGGTATTCTGGCCTGGAGAATTCCATGGACTGTATAGTCCTCCGTGATCAGTGCAAAGAAATGGAGGAAAATAATAGAATGGAAAAGAGTAGAGATCTCTTCAAGAAAATTAGAGATACCAAGGGAACATTTCATGCAAATATGGGCACAATAAAGGACAAAAATGGTATGGACCTAACAGAAGCAGAAGATATTAAGAATACACAGAAGAACTATAAAAAAAAGATCTTCATGACCCAGATAATCACGATGGTCTGATCGTGATTATCCAAACATCCTGGAATGTGAAGTCAAGTGGGCCTTAGGAAGCATCACTATAAACAAAGCTAGTGGAGGTGATGGAATTCCAGTTGAGCTATTTCAAATCGTAAAAGATGATGCTGTGAAAGTGCCAATATGCCAGCAAATTTGGAAAACTCAGCAGTGGCCACAGGACTGGAAAAGGTCAGTTTTCATTCCAATCCCAAAGAAAGGCAATGCCAAAGAATGCTCAGATACCACACAATTGCACTCATCTCACATACTAGCAAATTCATGCTGAAAATTCTCCAAGCCAGGCTTCAACGGCATGTGAACTGTGAAATTCCAGATGTTCAAGCTGGATTTAGAAAAGGCAGGGGAACCAGAGATCAAATTGCCACCATCTGTTGGATCATCGAAAATGCAAGAGAGTTCCAGGAAAACATCTACTTTTGCTTTATTGACTATGCCAAAGTCTTTGACTGTGTGGATCACAACAGACTGTGGAAAATTCTTCAAGAGATGGGAATACCAGACCACCTGACCTGCCTCCTGAGAAATCTGTATGTAGGTCAAGAAGGAAAAGTTAGAACTGGACATGGAACAACAGACTGGTTCCAAATTGGGAAAGGAGTACATCAAAGCTGTATATTGTCACCCTGTTTATTTAAATTACATGCAGAGTACATCATGAGAAATGCTAGACTGGATGAAGCACAAACTAGAATCCAGATTGCCAGGAGAAATATCAATAACCTCAGATATACAGATGACACCACCCTCATGGAAAAAAGTGAAGGAGAACTAAAGAGTCTCTTGATGAAGTGAAAGAGGAGAGTGAAAAAGTTAGCTTAAAACTCAACATTCAGAAAACTAAGATCATGGCATCTGGTCCCATCATGTCATGGCAAACAGATGGGGAAACAAAGCAGTGACAGACTTTATTTTCTTGGGCTCCAAAATATCTGCAGATAGTGACTGAAGCCATGAAATTAAAAGACACTTTCTCCTTGGAAGAAAAGTTATGACTAACCTAGACAGTGTATTAAAAAGCAGAGACATTACTTGTCAACAAAGATCCGTCTAGTCAAAGCTATGGTTTTTCCAGTAGTCATGGCCACCCATGCAAATAACTGACTCATTGAAAAAGATCCTGATGCTGGGAAAGATTGAAGGCAGGAGGAGAAGGGGACGACAGAAGATGAGATGGTTGGATGGCATCACTGACTCAATGGACATGAGTTTGAGCAAACTCCGGGAGTTGGTGATGGACAGGGAGGCCTGGTGTGCTGCACTCCATTGGGTAGCAAGGAGTAGGACATAACTGAGCGACTGAACTAAACTGAGCTGAACAGCCTAAGAAATCTTTGCCTTACTCAAAGTCACAAGGATTTGAATTCTGTATGTTGATCCAAGACCTAATTTTAGTTAATTTGCGTGAGGTAAAAATTGTAGTTTCTGTCTTTGCATGTGGACTTCCAATTATTCCAGCATCATTTGTTGAAAGACTATCCTTTCTTCACTCAATTGTCTTTGCACCTTTGCAAAAAACTAGTTGTCTGTTTATGTGTGGGTCTGATTACAGACTCTCTGCTCTGTTCTATTGTTTTATATGTCACATGGTTTTAATTACTGTGGTTTTATAATAAGTCTTGACACCGGCTAGTGTTAGCCCTTCAGATAAAGCTGGAGATGGAAGCCCTCAGGGCCAGAATGGGCTGAACGTTATTTGATCCTGTGCTTGGGAGTCTTCAGAAGGATGCTGAGATGATTTGACATTTATGATGAGAGAAGCCTAACAGAGTAGAGATTCTGGCCCATGGAGCCAGGACTTATGCAGGAGCTCTCCTTCCTATAAGAACCTTAGCAAAGTGCTCTTCCAATAATCAAGCAATGATGGCAGTCATAAGCACTGCCATGATTATTGTTATAATTGCAGGGCCAGCTAAGGAGCTGAGCATTTCCATGTAGTATTTCACGAAGATATGACTTGGATGCAGGATCATTATTATGTTCATGTTGCAGGTGAGAAAGCTGAAGCACACAGAGATTAAGTGATATGTGCAAGGCTGGATGGAGGCTCAAATTCAGGGGGTTCATGGCAAAGCCCAGGCTCTAAACCCGCAGATTTCAGAGTGTGGTGTCTGAACTAGCAGCATTGGCATCGGTTGGAAGCTTGTTAGAAATGCAAGCTATTACCCCTGCATTATGCTGATGCAGACAGAAGTCTGAGAGCTGCTGCTGGAATGAGCCCGTGTCCTATCTCTGTTAGCAGATGGATTTTCTATGTTGGAATCTCTTAAAGAGATGGGAATACCAGACCACTTCACCTGCCTCCTGAGAAACCTGTGTGGTTAAGAAGCAACGGTTAGAGCCAGACATGGAACAATGGACTGGTTCAAGATTGGGAAAGGAGTACATCAAGGTGGTATATTGTCACCCTGCTTATTTAACTTCTAGGCAGAGTACATCATGCGAAATGCCAGGCTCGATGAATCACAAGCTGGAATCAAGATTGCTGGGAGAAATATCATTAATCTAAGATATGCAGATGACACCACCCTTATGGCAGAAAATGAGGAGGAACTAAAAAACCTCTTGATGAAAGTGAAAGAGGAGAGTGAAAAAGCTGGCTTAAAACTCAATGTTCAAAAAATGAAGATCATGGCATCTGGTCCCATCATTTCATGGCAAATAGATGGTGAAAAAATGGAAACAATGACAGATTTTTCCTGGGCTCCAAAATCACTCTGAACAGTGACTGCAGCTATGAAATTAGAAGACACTTGCTCCTTGGAAGGACAGCTATGGCAAATCTAGACAGCATATTAAAAAGCAAAGACATCATTTTGCAGACAAATGTCTGTGTAGTCAAAGCTATGGTTTTTCCAGTAGTCAAGTACAGATGTGAGAGTTGGACCATCAAGAAAGCTGAGTGCCAAAGAATTGATGCTTTCAAATTGTGGTATTGGAGAAGACTCCTGAGAATCCCTTGGATAGCAAAGAGATCAAACCAGTCAGTCCTGAGGAAATCAACCCTTAATATTCATTGGAAGAACTGATGCTGAAGATGAAGCTCTGATAATACTTTGGCCACCTGATGTGAAAAGCCAACTCACTGGAAAAGACCTTGTTGCTGGGAAAGTTTGAGGGCAGGAGAAGGGGACGACAGAGGATGAGATGGTTGGATGGCATCATCAACTCAATGGACATGAGTTTGAGCAGACTCTGGGAGATGGTGAAGGACAGGGAAGCCTAATGTGCTGCCGTCCATGGGGTCGCAATGAGTCGGATATGACTGAACAACTGGACAACAATAGGTCATGTGGTATTTGGGGCATGCTTATGCTAAACTTTTTCAGTGATATCTAAAAATTAAATTTACCTAGATGTCCAATCATTTTATTTGATAGATCAGATAACTCTGCTACCTGGACAGTAGTAACTGTTTCAGGCCCCCTGTAGTGGAGGAAGGAATTTTAAACCAGTGCTAAGTTCTGTGTGTTTGCTTTTGGGATGAGATTTGGGGTGTATTTACGTTCTCCAGAAAGAGACAGCAGGACCAGAGAGTAGCAAAAGGATTCTTGCTCTGTTCCCCTTTTACAATATTCAACTACATGTTATGAAACAACAAAGAGACAGATATCAAAAAGAACAGGGCAGTTACGGGACCTGTTAAAAGTGACTGTAATTTGGTGTATTCCTGCTGAAAATGAAAGCAAAGAACCAGGCTGCTTTCTTCTGGGAGATAAAGACAACAACCAGAGCAATGAAAAGAACCAAACACGTACCACCAACAAAACAAGCCCACAGACACATTTAACCAGAAGCACATTTATTTAATCCTCCAAAATGTCTTAATATAGGGCTGGATGTTCTGTTTATAAATCTGTAATTACAAGTAACTCCGTGGCAGTGATGACAAAATTGCAGGATATTTATGTGGGGACTTAATGCCATTAATTGGAGCCATGAACATGGCTTCATTAACCTGAGAATAGGGGCTTCTGTTAAAAATCCACCGCTTCCAGGTAAGCCTGTGTTCCAGGAACAGCAGAGTTTAAACATTGAAGGTTATAAATTATTGATGGCAGCAGTCAATGCTTCTGACAAGCCGTAAAGTGGGCGACTGGGTGCTGGGAAATTGGAAAGCGTTTGATCCCTGTAGGTGGAAATGTTCAGAGAGAAAATAGGGTTGTGACAAGTTTGTTTCCAGACCGTTGGGGAGAGAGACCTATAGCCAGCTCTCGCTGCCTCTCCTGGCATTCTCTTTCCACCTCCTCCCTTCACGCCTCCAGGCTGTGTCCGGGTCCTAGAATGCAGCCTTCTGCTCTGGTCACAGGATGGGAGGAAATCAACGAGGCCGAAGGATTAACTGGACATCTGGGCAGAAGCCGTTTAAGATGGAAACACAAATTCACAAAGGGGGACTTGCATTTTATCCTCAGCTTCCCTCCCTATTCAAATGAGGATTTTGTTTTTCATGTTGATTTTTTTTTTCCTTCCTAACTGAAATTGTCTAATGTAATTTTAAACTAGTGGGATAGCTGAACTTCATTTGATGGAATGGATAGAAATGTGCTTTGATTTTTTTTAAAAAAAGAACAAATGCTTTCCATTCCCTATTTATGAACACAATAAACCGGGCTCTACTGGGGAGAGAAGTGAAGGGGGTGCGGCGTAATATTTATAACACTGTGAATGAAACATTTAAAGTGAGTAAACGGAAGTAATCCTCTGGCAAAATGGACGTATGTATTGCTTGAAACTCATATGCATGTGCGCCATCCTGTTCTTTGGAATCACACTGAAGGCGGAGCTACTTGGTGTGTGTGTGTGTGTGTGTGTGTGTGTGTTAGTCACTCAGTCATGTCTGACTCTTGTGTAACCCGATGGACTGTAACCTGCCAGGCTTCTCTGTCCATGGCATTCTCCAGGCAAGGATACTGGAGTGGGTTGCCATTTACTCCTCCAGGGGATCTTCCCGACCTAGGGATTGAACTTGAGTCTCTTGCATAGCAGGCAGATTCTTTACTGTCTGCGCCACCAGGGAAGCCCACGCTACTTGCTAAGGGGAGAGTTTGATATCAAGCTTGAGTTTTTTAAGGAATCATCGTGTGTGCTCATACACGAGTAAAGCATAAGTGAGGAAACCATACACATCTCACTTCTAGAGGATTTTTAATCAGAAAATGTTGTTCTAAATGTTCTGCAGTCCATGGGGTTGCAAAGAGTCGGACACGACTGAGTGACTGAACTGAACTGAACTGAGACCTACCTCATAGGGTAGACACTATAATTAAAGGAGAGGACTTTTGGCTTTAAAACTGTCACCTAACAATTCCACTCCTAGTCATTTGCCCAAAGCAATGAAAGCACATGTCCACAAAAAACATTTACTGAATATTCACAGCCTGCAAAATCCAAGAAACAACTCAGATGGCCATCGAGTGGGGAATGGGTCAACAGCCCGCACATTCATACAGTGGAATATTACTCAGCAGTGAAAAGAAACTGCTGATACACAGAAAAGATGTGGTTGAATCTTAAAAACATTATATTGAACAAGTGAAGCCAGATGTGTATAAAAAAAAAATCTGGAATCCATTTGGAGAGATTTTACCCAAGTGGAAATTGCAACTCGCTACTGAAAATAGGGAGCCAGGGCTGACCATCAGGTCAGCAAGGGTTTCAAAGGTTAGGGTTTGTTCTTTTTTTAACCAAGTTACTTAGTATTTTTTTTTTTTAATATATGTTTGTCTACTTTGGGTCTTAGTTGCAGCATGTGGGCTCTCTAGGTATGGCCCATGGGCTCAGTTGCTCCACAGCATGTGGGATCAATATTGCAACCCCTCTGTTGCAAAGTGGGTCCTTAACCAGTGGACCACCAGGGAAGTCCCCAGGCTTGTTCTTTTTACAGAGAAGAGTGAATAAATCTAGGAAGAAGCAGGTGGGCGAAGCAAGGGGGGTGGTGGTGACTGAACTGTAGATCTGCAAAGTTTTACCCTGAGCCTAGCCTTTTTTAGGAGGGGTGGTGAAGGTGGGGCTGTTTTTCTGGGAGGGGCTGTCTGTTGGCACTGAAGGATGGGCCAAATTCACATGCCTGGGGAAGGAGACTCTTAACCCAGGTGCGTTTAACAACCATTTTGGTCAGATTGATTAGAGGGCAGAAGTAGTGCAGCTAACCCTTCACGAGGCAAAGGAAGAAAATTTACAGAGTCTGTGTCTGGCTGTTGCATGGAAACAAGGGGAGTGTCTTGGAGTCAACTTATTAAGTTGTATGGAGAGGGGTGCTTTTTGTAGTAAGATGCTTCCAGGAACACAAAAGGATTGTGGCAGGAGTGGTGTTCCTTGAACCTTTGCTGTTTTCTAGGAGCACGTGGCTCAGGTAAATTTCAGCCTTGCTGTGTTAAAAAGTATCACTTTGTTTAAGTCTGTGAGTCTGTTTCTGTTTGTAAATAAGTTCATTTGTATGGTTTTTTTGATGCCATATATAAGTGACATCATATGATATTTTACTTTTTTTGTCTGACTTCATTCAGTATGACAATCTCTAGGTCCATCCATCTTGCTGCAAATGACATTATTTCATCCTTTTTAATGGCAATATTCCATTGCATGTATATACACCACATCTTCCTTAGCTATTCCTCTGTTGATGGACATTTAGGTTGCTTCCAAGTCTTGGCTATTGTAATATAGTTCTGCTATGAACACTGTGGTGCATATATCCTTTCAGACCATGTTTTTCTCTAGATATTGGCACAGGAGTGGGATTTCAGGATCAACTTTGCCGATAAAGGTCTGTATAGTCAAAGCTATGGTTTTTCCAATAGTCAAGTACAGTGAGAGTTGGACCATCAAGAAGTCTGAGCATCAAAGAATTGATGCTTTTGAACTGTGGTGTTGGAGAAGGCTCTTGAGAGTCCCTTGGATTGCAAGGAGATCAAACCAGTCAATCCTAAAGGAATCAAACCTGAATATTCATTAGAAGGCCTGCTGCTGAAGCTGAAACTCCAATACTTTGGCCACCTGATGTGAAGAGCTGACTCCTTGGAAAAGACCCTGATGTTGGCAAAGATTGAAAGTGGGAGTAGAAGGGGACAACAGACGATGAGATGGTTGGATGGCATTACTGACTCAATGGACATGAGTTTGAGCAAGCTCAAACTTGAGTTGGTGATGGACAGGGAAGCCTGGCATGCTGCAGTCCCTGGGGGTTGCAAAAAATCGGACATGACTGAGAGACTGAACTAAAATGAACTGATGCAAACTAGTACAGCCACTATGGAGAACAGTGTGGAGATTCCTCAAAAAACTGGAAATAGAACTGCCATATGATCCAGCAATCACACTCCTGGGCATACACACCGAGGAAACCAGAATTGAAAGAGACACATGTACTCCAGTTTTCATTGCAGCACTGTTTATAATAGCTGGGACATGGAAGCAACCTCGATGTTCATCTGCAGATGAATGGATAAGAAAGCTTTGGTACATATATACGATGGAGTATTACTCAGCCATTAAAAAGAATGCATTTGAACCAGTTCTAATGAGGTGGATGAAACTAGAACCTATTATACAGAGTGAAGTAAGCCAGAAAGAAAAACACCAATACAGTATACTAACGCATATATATGGAATTTAGAAAGATGCAAATGAGAACCCTGTATACGAGACAGCAAGAGACACGGATGTATAGAACAGTCTCTGGGACTCTGTGGGAGAGGGTGCGGGTGGGATGGTTTGGGAGAATGGCACTGAAACATATATATCATCATATGTGAAACGAATCGCCAGTTCAGGGTCGATGCATGTTACAGGATGCTCGGGGCTGGTATGCGGGGATGACCCAGAGGGAGGATAAGGGGAGGAGGGAGGTGGGAGGGGCGTTCGGGAGGGGGAACTCATGTACACCCGGGGTGGATTCATGTCAATGTATGGCAAAACCAACCAATATAATATTGTAAAATAATTAGCCTCCAATAAAAATTAAAAAAAAAATGAACTGATGGTACCTCTATTTTTAGCTTCTTAAGGAAAGAGTTTGGATTGACATGTCCATACTGTTATATTTAAATTGGATAACCAACAAGGACTTACTGTATAGCACAGGCAACTCTGCCCAATACTATGTAATAACCTAAACGGGAAAAGAATTTGAAAAAGAATAGATACATGTATATAAAATTGAATCATTTTGTTGTACACAGCAGTGTTAATCAACTATACTCCAACATAAAATATAAAGTTAAAAAAGGGATGAATTATAAAAAGAGTATCATTCGATTTATATGCAATTCTAAAAAGGTAAAACTAAGCTACTTAGTAGATGGGTGGTTGCTTGCCAATGTTTTTTGACTGTGAAAGACCATAAGGAAACTTTTGAGGTGACAGAAACATTCAAAATCTTGATTGTGGCGATGACTGTACCGCATATACATTTTCCCAAATTTGTGAAACTATACTCTTAAAGTGGGTGCATTTGATTGTATGTCATTCTATCTCAATAAGACTGATTTTCAAAACTGTGAGAGGGTTTGACCATAAGCTGGATTGTAGTGGCCATGAGCTCAGACCCAGACACCAGCATCATTTGTGAGCTGTTAGTTGGATGCTGGTCAATTGCTTATCCTCACTGAGTATCATTTCATCCCTTAATGTCCCCCTCCTGAGATTGCTTAGATGTTTAAAAACACCCACTTGCAAAGAACTCAACCACAGTGTGTGCTATTGCTTCTGCAATCATTACTCTTCCCTTCAGCCAATCTCCCAGGCGATGTGATGCAACGGAGAGAATGAGATTTCAAGGCAGAGTGTCTGGGCTGGAGGTTCTTGACTTTCAGTGTTTTCAGCTGTGAAACAGGGAAATAGAATAATCTCAGCTCAGCTATACTGCAGCATGGTTATGGAAATCAACTGTGAGTATGCATAGTAAGCTAAAGCATTATCACAGTAAATGGAGTTCTTTTGCTTCTTTATGCCTCTGCATTTTCTAGTTTCTTTTTCACCGAAAAGATGAATTATCCTTATAATCAGGAAAAAACTGTAATTTCCATTTCAGAAAAAGTTGCTGTAGGCCTCGAATAAGTACCTAGATATTTATCTGAAAAAATAGGTATATAAGAAGAAGTGATTACATGGTTTATCATCTAAGGAGGCCACTTTTGGAAGAGGCAGAGGGTGCTCTCGCTAACTGTCATCAATGTTGCTGTTCAGTCACTGTCGCGTCCTAGTCTTTGCCACCCCGTGGACTGCAGCACACCAGACTCCCCTGTTCTCCACTGTCTCTTGGAGTTTGCTCAGATTCATGTCCACTGAATCATTGCTACTATCTGACCACCTCCTCCTCTGCCCCTCCCTTCTCCTTTTACCTTTTACCTTTCCCAGCATCAGAGTCTTTTTCCAATGAGTCATCTCTTCACATCAGGTGGTCCAAGTATTGGAGTTTCAGCTTCAGCATCAGTCCTTCTAATGATATTCAGTGTTGATTTTCTTTAGGATGGACTGGTTTGATTTCCTTGCTGTCCAAGGGACTCTCAAGAGTCTTCTCCAGCACCACAATTTGAAAGCATCAGTTCTTAAGTGCTCAGACTTCTTGGTGGTCCAGCTCTCACATCTGTACTTGACTACTACAAAAACCATAGCCTTGACTGTACAGATCTTTGTTGGCAAAGTGATGTTTCTGCTTTTTAACACACTGTTTAGGTTTGTCATAGCTTTTCTTCCAAAGAGTAAGTGTCTTTTGATTTCATGACTGCAGTCACCATCCACAGTGATTTGGGAGAACAAGAAAACAAAATCTGTCACTGTTTCCACCTTTTCCCAACTACTTGCATGAAGTGATGGGACTAGATGTCATGATCATTGTTTTTTGTGTTGAGTTTCAAGCCAACTTTTTCACTGTCCTCTTTCACCCTCTTCAAGAGACTCTTTAGTTTCTTTTCACCTTCTGCCATTAGAGTGGTTTTCATCTGCTTATCTGAGGTTGTTAAAATTTCTTCTGGCAATCTTGATTCCAGCTTGTGATTTATCCAGTCCAGCATTTCACAAGATAGGCTTTGTAAATAAATTAAATATCACTGATTACACCAGAACAACTTGCATAAACTTTGACTATCTGGAGAAAAGTAAGACGTTTGTTCATCTACATGTATCAGTCATCTATATGTCAAGAGCATTTAAGCAAATATCCACTCGCAAATGTCTCTAAAAATCAGTAATGCACCACTTGAATGTGCTTCTTATTTATTTGTTGGTTTACTCTTCTTTCTCCCAGTTTTATTGAGAAACAAATGACATACATGCTGTACAAGTTTAAGGCATACAGCTTCACGGTTTGATTTACATATATATATACTGTGAAATGATTACTGCAGAAAGTTTACTCAACATTCATCTTCTCATACAGAAACCATATATAGAAAAGAGAAAAAAAGAGTTCTCCTTGTGATAAGAACCCTTAGGATCTGTCTATGTAATCATCTTGTAGAATCCATCCCGAGTACTTGTCTGTCTGGTAACTGGAAGTCAGTACCTTTTGACCATATTCCTCCAGTTTTTCCCTCACCTTCTGCCTCAGGTAACAACATGTTTGATCTTTTTTCTCTATGAATTTTATTCTTTTTATATATTTCACACGTAAATTAAATAATTTAATGTTTGTCTTTCTCGGTCTGATTTGTTTTGCTTAACATAATGCCTTCAGGATCCATCCTTGTTGTTGCAAACTGTAGGATTTCTTCATTTGTCAAGGTTGGATAATATTTCATTGTGATTATTTTCTCCCAGCTTCTTTATCCATTCTTTAATCAATAGGCACTTAGTTTGTTTCCATGTCTTGGATACTGTAAGCAATGCTGCCATGAACAGGGCGGGGGGCAGATATCTTTTCAAGTTAGTGTTTTGTTTCAGAAATGAAATTGCTGAATCATATGGAGGCTTCCATTGTGGCTCAGCTGGTGAAGAACCTGCCTGCAGTGCAGAAGACCTGGGTTCGATCCCTGGATTGGGAAGATCCCCTGGAGAAGGGAAAGTCTACCCACTCCAGTATTCTGGCTTGGAGAATTCAATAAACTGTGTTGTCCTTGAGGTTGCAAAGAGTCAGATACAACTGAGCGACTTTCACTTTTCTTTCACGATAATTCTACTTTTAACTTTTTGATGCCCCTCCATATTGTTTCCCATAATGGCTGCACCAACTTAACATCCCACTGACACTGCACAAGGATTCCCTTTTGTCCACATCCATGCTGTCATTCATTATCTCTTGTTGTTTTAGCACTAGCCATGTAGGACGTAAGAGACGCGGGTTCAGTCCCTGAGTTGGGAAGATCCCTGGAGGAGGGCCTGTCAACCCACTCCAGTATCCTTGCCTGGAGAATCCCATGGACAGAGGAGCCTGCTGGAACAAAGAGTCAGACATGACTGAAGCCACTTAGCATGCATGCATGCATGTTCTCACATTAGGCCTGAGGTGATCATTGAGGCTTTAATTTGCATTTCCTAGCCTGGTGTGCTGTGATTCATGGGGCTGCAAAGAGTTGGACACGACTGAGTGACTGAACTGAACTGAACTGAACTGAATGACTGTGATGTTGAGTATCCTTTCATGTACCTGTTGGCCTTTTATATATCTTCTTGGAAAAATGATCATTTTCCAATTTTAAAAGTTGAGTTTTTTTGTTGTTGTTGCTATTGAGTTGTATGAGCACTTTATATATTTTGGATATTAACCCTTATCAGTATATGGTTTGCAAATAGTTCTCTCCCATTCCATAAACTGTCTTTTCTCTTTGTTGATGATTTCTTTTGCCACGCAGAAACTTCTTAGTTTGATATAGTTCTACATGTTTATTTTGTATTTTATTACTGGTGGTTTAGATGTCATAATAAAAAATTCACTGCCAAGGCTCATATGAAGGAGATTTTTTATTCTTATTTTTTCTTCTAGGAGCCTCATGGTTTCAGGTCTAACATGTAAACCTTTAATCTATTTTGAGTTCACTTTTGTGAGTGGTGTAAGATAGGGTTTCTAGTTTTATACTTTTATGTGTGAATATCCAATGATCCCAGAACCTTTTTTCAAAAGGACTGCCTTTTCTCCTTTGTACATTCTTGGCTCCTTTGTCGAGAATTAGTTGACCATATATGCTTTGGTTTACTTCTGGGCTCTCAATATGTTATACTGCTCAATATGTCTGTTTTTATGTTAGCACCATACTGTTTTGATTACTAGAGATTTATAGTATAACTTGAAGTTAGGGAGTGTGATACCTCCTGCTTTGTCCATCGTCAAAATTTCTTAAGCTATTTGGAGTCAAACTCCAACACTTTGGTCACCTAATGCAAAGAACTGACTCATTGGAAAAGACCCTGAAGCTGGGAAAGATTGAAGGCTGGAGGAGAAGGGGACAACAGAGGATGAGATGGTTGGATGGCATCACCGACTTGATGCACTTGAGTTTGAGCAAGCTCCAGGAGTTGGTGGTGGATGGGGAAGCCTGATGTGCTGCAATCCATGGGGTTGCAAAGAGTTGGACACAACTGAGCAACAGAACTGAACTGAAAGTTCCATATAAATATGTGCTAAGTCACTCCATTGATGTCTGACTCTTCACAATTCCATGGACTATAGCCTGTCAGGCTCCTTTGTCCATGGGATTCTCCAGGCAAGAACACTATAGTGGGTTGCCATTTCCTACTCCAAGGGATCTTCTTGATCCAGGGATCAAACCCATGTCTCTTATTTCTCCTGCATTGGTATGTGGATTCTTTATCACTAGTGTCATCTGGGAAGCCCTTATATAAATTTAAGAAGTGTTTTATCTTATTCTGTAAAAAATGCTGTTGGAATCTTGATAGGGATTGCATTGAATCTATAGATGGCTTTTGGTAGCATTTGCATTTTAACAATATGAATTCTTCCAATCTGTGAACACAGGTACCTTTCCATTTATTTGTGTCTTCTTTTTTCAAACTAAAGATCTTTCCTCTCCCTGATTACATTAATTCCTATGTATTTTATTGTTTATTGTAAATGGATTGAGGATGCTTTTTAAAGTATCAGAGGTCACTGAATTTCAAAGTTAAGAAAAACATGCTGTTGCTTTTGGGAAAATGTTCAGAGACACTTTTGTTAAGCAAGATACATTCACTTTCCAAAGGCTGGGAGTACAATCCCATTCTGGACAAAATTATTGTCTCCTTGGAAGTTTTCTACATTTGAGGATCTCAGAAATCTTCCTCCCTGTGAGTAAGTGAGGTCCAAGATCCAGAAAGAAGTCTGAAAAGTTCAATGCATTTCTTTAATTAATAAAAGATGTACTCTACTTCAGACTGTTGATTTAAAGTTGATGTTCAAAAACCTTGAAACAATTGTGCATCTTGACCGTTGTAGTAAAGACTAGTATGGACAAAAGTCATCAACGGATGCTAAAATTCAGTTCAGTTCAGTCGTGTCCGACTCTTTGCAACCCCATGAATCACAGCACGCCAGGCCTCCCTGTCCATCACCAACTCCCAGAGTTCATGCAAACTCATGTCCATCGAGTCGGTGATGCCATCCAGCCATCTCATTCTCTGTTGTCCCCGTCTCCTCCCACCCCCAATCCCTCCCAGCATCAGATTCTTTTCCAGTGAGTCAACTCGTCGCATGAGGTGGCCAAAGTATTGGAGTTTCAGCTTTAGCATTAATCCTTCCAATGAACACCCAGGATTGATCTCCTTTAGAATGGACTGGTTGGATCTCCTTGCAGTCCAAGTAACTCTCAAGAGTCTTCTCCAGCACCACAGTTCAAAAGCGTCAATTCTTCGGCGATCAGCTTTCTTCACAGTCCAACTCTCACATCTATACATGACCACTTGAAAAACCATAGCCTTGACTAGATGGACCTTTGTTGGCAAAGTAATGTCTCTGCTTTTTAATATGCTATCTAGGTTGGTCATAACTTTCCTTCCAAGGAGTAAGCGTCTTTTAATTTCATGGTTGCAATCAGCATCTGCAGTGATTTTGGAGCCCCCAAAAATAAAGTCTGACACTATTTCCACTGTTTCCCCATCTATTTCCCATGAAGTGATGGGAACAGATGCCATGATCTTAGTTTTCTGAATGTTGAGCTTCAAGCCAACTTTTTCACTCTCTTCTTTCACTTTCATCAAGAGGCTTTTTAGTTCCTCCTCACTTTCTGCCATAAGGGTGGTGTCATCTGCATATCTGAGGTTATTGATATTTCTCCTGACAATCTTGATTCCAGCTTGTGCTTCTTCCAGCGTTCCTCATGATGTACTCTGCATATAAGTTAAAAAGCAGGGTGACAATATACAGCCTTGATGTACTCCTTTTCCTATTTGGAACCAGTCTGTTGTTCCATGTCCAGTTCTAACTGTTGCTTCCTGACCTGCATACAGGTTTCTCAAGAGGCAGGTCAGGTGGTCTGGTATTCCCATTTCTTTCAGAATTTTCCACAGTTTGTTGTGATCCACACAGTCAAAGGCTTTGGCATAGTCAATGAAGCAGAAATAGATGTTTTTCTGGAACTCTCTTGCTTTCTCCATGATCCAGTAGATGTTGGCAATTTGATCTCTGGTGCCTCTGCCTTTTCTAAAACCTGCTTGAACATCTGGGAGTTCATGGTTCACATATTGCTGAAGCCTGGCTTGGAGAATTTTGAGCATGACTTTACTAGCGTGTGAGATGAGTGCAATTGTGTGGTAGTTTGAGCATTCTTTGGCATTGCCTTTCTTTGGGATTGGAATGAAGACTGACTTTTTCCAGTCCTGTGGCCACTGCTGAGTTTCCCGAATTTGCTGGCATATTGAGTGCAGCACTTTCACAGTATCATCCTTCAGGATTTGAAATAGCTCAACTGGAATTCCATCACCTCCACTAGCTTTGTTCGTAGTGATGCTCTCTAAGGCCCACTTGATTTCACATTCCAAGATGCCTGGCTCCTGGTGAGTGATCACGCCATCGTGATTATCTTGGTCGTGAAGATCTTTTTTGTACAGTTCCTCTGTGTATTCTTGCCACTTCTTAATATCTTCTGCTTCTTTTAGGTCCATACCATTTCTGTCCTTTATTGAGCCCATCTTTGCATGAAATTTGCAGATTTAAATAGAAGAAAGTAGGGAAAACAACTAGACCATTCAGATATGACCTAAATCAAATCCCTTATGATTTTACAGTGGAAGTGAGAAGTAGATTTAAGGGACTAGGTCTGATAGACAGAGAGCCTGATGAGCTCTGGACGGAGGTTCAGGGGTGGAGGAGACAGGGAGCAAGACCATCCCCATGAAAAGAAATGCAGAAGAGCGAAGTGGCTGTCTGAGGAGGCCTTACAAATAGCCGTGAAAAGAAGAGAGGAGAAAAGGAAAGATATAAGCATCTGAATGCAGAGTTCCAAAGAATAGCAAGGAGAGATAAGAAAGCCTTCCTCAGCGATCAATGGAAAGAAATAGAGGAAAACAATAGAATAGGAAAAACAAGAGATCTTTTCAAGAAAATTAGAGATATCAAGGGAACATTTCACGCAAAGATGGGCTTGATAAAGGACGGAAATGCTAAACTTAGGGAGGAATATTTGAATGGACTCCCTGTGTTCTTATTGATTACTTATTTGCAATGGTGGCAATGGTAACGGTTTAATGGGACTATTAGACAGCTCTTTGCCCGAGTGAAGAAAATAACCATCCCCAGTGAACAGCAGTGAACATTCTTTGCTTTCGGGCATGACACCCTGAGAAGGATGGGTCGTCACCATGTAGAATTCAAGCCAGGAATGTGTTACCTCAACCGGATCACCAGGAAACATCAAAGAGGCCCACTTTGATCAATTCTTTAAAAAACAAATGACCTACATTCTCTAAAAATAGGAATGTGATGATAAAGAAAACCCCAAGAAATGCTCCAGATGAAACAGCCTAGAGACATGATTAGTAGAAGCAAATCGAACCCACTAACGGAGGGGAAAATTGCAGCACAGAGGACTTTTTTGGACAGTTGGCCACACTGGAAGACAGACTACATTTGCATAAAAGTATTTTATCAATGTTAAATTTCCTGAACTGACAATTGTGTTTATTTTAAAGAGAATATCTTTATTCACACACATGGAAACCTTAGGAGGTAAAGAGGAACGATGTACGAAATCCACTTTGAAAAGTTCCAGAGAAAATAAATTGTATGTGTGTACAAAGTCATTTACCGTGAGACTCTGAGAGAGGATATGAGGAGATAAATGAGCAAAATATTAAAAATGGATGAATCTATTTTTGGGGAATGCTCTGAATTATTCCTGCATTGTGAATTCAATGTCGTCGTGAAATGAAACATTTTAAAAAATTCAGGAAGGCGCTAAGCAGTGATGAGCAAACGAGGGCCCTAAGTTTGGAGACCTCAGGGTGTCATTAAAGCTCCAGATGGAAGTGGGCAGCTGCAAGGATGAGCTGGAGGCAGAGACGCTGACACGTGGTTTGGAGGGACAGGGGGACGTCAGGACATACACTTCTCTCTTGCTGCTGTGATTTGGACTATGTAGGCTTCCTTGGGGCAATCAAGGGGGGCAGAAAGTAGACAGGAACTTAGTGCCCATGAATCTGGCTCTTCCTGAAATTGAGCTCCCTGGGAAACTGGGACTATCCGGTGAGGGTTCATTGCCTCCCAAACCTGGGCATTTTAAGGATTATAATGTGCTCTTGTTCTCAGTTGTAACCCCAAGAACTATAGCCCACCACGTTCCCCTGTCCATGACATTTTTCCAGGCAAGAGTACTGGAGTGGCTTGCCATTTCCTCCTCCAGGGAATCTTCCTGACCCAGGGATCAAACCCATGTCTCCTGCGTCTCCTACACTGGCAGGCACTTTCTTTACCACTGAGCCACCTAGAAAGCTGATGGATTATAATACAAAATGAAAATTCAAATTGCTATCACAAAAGAAGGTATTTTATGACATCCTCCAGCTATTTTCTCCCCAAATTCCAGTGGCAGTTTCAGCATCAGATCATGTATAGAGACACCAGAAAAAATCAGAGCTGGAGCATTCGTCCAGGTGCCAGGCATTGAGGTGGTGAATTGGGACCAAGAGCTAAAGTGACAGTAGCAATCCAGTCTCAGTTCTCTAACCGCGACAGTGCAGGCAAGAGGCAAAAAAGAGGTGCCAACTCGCCAGCATCACATTTCTGCATGGACTGGCATCAGGCTAGTGTCGAGTCTGACTCTCCAGCATCCCATTTCTGCATTTAGCATCAGATTAGGGTCAGGTAGACAGAGTAGGGTGGGCACTCGCCAAGAGGGGAAAGCCAGGAGTGGAAAACACCAGGTCAGAGTGGAGAAAGCTCTCAGCCCAGGACCCTGAGGAGGAGGTTTCGGTGAAGATTCCTGGGCCCGGATCGCGTGAGCATGGCGGGCTGGGCCTGGGAGGGCCTCAGGCCTCGACAGTGTCCGCCTCCAGAAGACAGCACTGCATTGACTCTGATATGGGGGCGGCAGCTTCTCCCCCTGAGAATTCTGGGGCAATGCCTTGTATTATTCAGGGTTCCCCAGACAAACAGAACCCATAGGATGTGTGGGTAGGATACACAGATACATGGATGGATACACAGATACATGGATGGATACACAGATAGAGATTATTATGAGAAATTGGTTCATATGATTATGGAGGCTTTTCTTTCCCCACCAAACCAGTCAATCCTAAAGGAAATCAAGCCTGAGTATCTATTGAAAAGACTGATGCTGAAGCTGAAGCTCCAGTACTTTGGCCACCTCATGCAAAGAACCGACTCATTGGTAAGACTCTGATGCTGGGAAAGATTGAGGGCAGGAGGAGAAGGGGACAACAGAGGATGAGATGGTTGGACGGCATCACCAATTTAACGGACATGAATCTGAGCAAACTGTGGGAGACAGTGAAGGGCAGGGAACCCTGGTGTGCTGCAGTCCATGTGATTGCAAAGAGTCGGACATGACTGTGTGACTGAACAGCAAGAACAACAATTATGGAGGCTGAGTAGTCCAGGCCCCAGGAGAACCAATGATAGAGTTCTAATCCAAGTCTGAAGGCCCGAGGACCAGGAGAGCTGATGTTGGGGGTACCAGTCCAAGTTTGAGTCCAAAGGCCGGAGAAGACCTGTGTCCCAGCTTGAAGACAGGCAGAGAGCCTCCAGGCTGACCTGAGTGATCACACAGAGGAGTGTGGCTTGAGGCAGACTCCTTACATTTTCAGAGCAAAAACTCTGAGCTAAGTTGGAGACTCTTTCCTTTCAGGTGGTCGTGGGTTGCACTTTCTCCTTTCAGGAGCCCGTCGGGATGTGGGTATCGCAGTTGGAATGCCCAGACCAGACTTCTTCAGCCCCTAGAACCAGGCTGCCCTCAGTATGTGCAGGGCGGCATCAGCGCCTTGCTGGCACTTGGAGTCTTGGTGGTGTGTGAGCCGCTCCTGGCTTCCTCTTCCTCTCCTGGCTTCTGCAAGACGCAGCTTGTTGTGACACTTTCGGGAGCACTGTGGTGGGCACGTGTTCCTCAAGGCTGCCCCGCCCCAGGGTTCAGAGCCCACTCGGTGCGGGGCCCCCACCTGCCGGGGCGAGTTAGCATCCTTGGGGGTGGGCAAGTTCTAATGCTCCAGGCCAGTGCAGGCAGAAGGCGAAAACCACAGCCTGGTGAGACGGGGATGGGCTCTGCAGCCATTCCCAGGTGTAGTTAAGAGCTTCCCTGATGGCTCAGTGGTAAAGAATCCATCACCAATGCAGCAGGGACAGGTTTGATCCCTGGTCTGGGGGGATCCCACGTGCCGCAGAGCTACTCAGCCTGTGAGCCACAACCAGGGAGCCTGGATTCTAGAGCCAGGGAGCCGCAACCACTGAAGCCCGGGTGTCCGTGCTCAACAGCAAGAGAAGCCGTCACAGTAAGGGGCCTGAGCCTGCAGCTAGAGATTGACCCCTGCTCTCTGCAACTAGAGAAAAGCCTTCACAGCAGTGAAAACCCAGTATAGCCAGAAATAAAAATAAATAAACAAAATAATGGAATTTATAAAAAGGCAAAACTTAAATTCACCCCAACACAGAGGAAAGGGAAGGCAGAACCCAGCCGAGAGCAAAGGTAGGAACGTGCTTTTCCAAATGATAAGGATGGTGAAGCAAGATTGCAGAGATGGCAGCCCATCCTGGCTTTCAAGAGAAGGAAGGATATCCTTGGGCAGCTATTAAAAGCCACTGCACGATTAAAATACAGAGACACACATGGCCTGCTTTGACGTTGACTCTTAACACTGCTCAGCAGGTTTGGGAACTCAGGGAAAGAAGTTGAGCTATATACCTCAGTCTCCTCCAGTGTAACTTGGTGAGTTTCACAGAATCTCATTTATCAGCTTGTTGAGAGGATTAAACAGTATGATGCTCATAAAAGCACCAGATGGTTTTGACCCATTGAGAGGGCTCAATGGGTGCTAGCTGTAAATATACCTACATATTTACATATTATATGTATTGACAAATCCACATATATGCATGTATATAATATGTTGGCTTCCCAGTGGTTCAGCAGTAAAGAATCTGCCTGCAATGCAAGAGACTTGCAGGAGACACAGGTTCGATCACTGGGAAGGGAAGATCCCCTGGAGGAGGACATGGCAACCCACTCCAGTATTCTTGCCTGGAGAATCCCATGGACAGAGAAGCCTGGCCGGCTACAGTCCATGGGGTCACAAAGAGTTGGACACAGTCAGTGCAGTCTCTCAGTCGTGTCTGTCTCATTGCAACCCTATGGACAACAGCATGCCAGTCCCCTGTCCATCACTAACTCCCAGAGCTTGCTCAAATTCATGTCCATGGAGTCAGTGATGCTATCTAAACATCTCATCCTCTACCGCCCCCTTCTCCTTTTGCCTTGAATCTTTCCCAGCATCAGGGTCTTTTCCAATGAGTCAGCTCTTCGGTAGCTACGTTTATTCATTTGAGAGTTGAAAAGAAGGTAAGAGGAACAATAGTCTGTGACCTAAAAGTCCTTCTTTATGAGGGAAACATCCGTCCTTGTTCAAAAATAGCCGTGAAACTCAGTTCATGACAAACAGGAAGGACTTGGAAAGGTGTATTTCTGCTTAACCCATGGTGGTGACTCTCGTGGTCATCAGAAGGCTGTGAAAGCGAAGGGAAAGGTTTGCAGGGAGGCTTGGACTGCTGCTCTCGATCCAGAGAGTTTCTGGCAGGTTCCATGGCCACAGCCTCCATCAGGGCATGTGATTCTCTGGGCCCTCGGTTCCCCTCCGGATGTTGTGGTGTTTCCCTCCATTCAACTCCCACCAGCAGCTATAAGGCACCCCACACAGCCCTGGTGTGCGGGACAGGTCCGGGCCCAGATTTCCAGTCAGGGTAAATTTTTAGAGAACTTGTTCACACGGAATAAGAACCAGGGCCTATTATTCGCCGATCCTAGCAAAAATGGGAAATTTTGTAATTTTGTAGAAAATGTTTGTGCCTCTTACATCAGTGAGTTTTATGAGCACTCCAAGGCAGTGGAATGAAGCCTGGATGCATTTTGATTTTCTTCAGAACTTTTGACATGAGATATGTTTAAATGAATCACTGAAGTTATTGGAAGAAAATCGTCTACATGCTAATTAAAAACCCCCGTACATATGAACACAGAATGCAGGAAAAAAAGGGGAAGAGAAAAAAGAATTTTATAATACTTTGATTCTAGTAATTAATATTTTGTATGTAAAAGAGAACTGATTTTTGTTATTTTCCTCTATTATTATTTTTTTCCTTATTCTCAGACACTGATAACAAAGAGGTAAATTTGATGGATTTTACTATAGTGTGGAAAATGAAAACCTAAATATTTTATTCTTCCTATTTATTTGGCTGCTACTCATTTACATTCATGGCTAAAGAACTGCTTTTTGAGTTGACTGGATATGACACTTAATTCAAAACAACTTGAGAGTTCACAATTCCCATCATCCAAGCATAAAGCCAAGTGAAATGCCTCTGACTCAAAACACTGTGCAAGGAAACCAGTTATTGCAAAGAACATAAGTACATGTTAAATGTCTTCCTGTGAATATCAGCCCCTGTCTGGTGATTTTCAAGTGCAGGTATATTAACATCAAGGGCTTATGCTTGGGAATGTGTTTGAGGTATAACAGCCATAATTTTCTAAATTAACTTACACATGAAACAGAAATAGACCCACAGACATAGAAAACAAACTTTTGGTTACCAAAGGGGAAGGAGGGAGAGATAAACTAGTAGGCTGGGATTAACATATACACAGTGCTGTATAGTGGCTTGGATGGTAAAGAATCCACCTACAATACAGGAGAGCCAGGTTCCATCCCTGGGTGGGGAAGATTCCCTGAAGAAGGGAATGGCTAACCAGTCCAGTATTCTTGCCTGGGAAATCCAATGGACAGAGGAGCCTGGAGAGCTACAGTCCATGGGGTCACAAAGAGTTGGACATGATGAGCAACTAACACTTTCACTTTTTCACCCAAGCAGCCAGAAACAGGAACAGCATGCTGTCTGATCATGGTGGCTGTACTCCTTGCGGATGAAGATACTATATTTCTAAGTGTTGTGTGTGTGTGTAGCTACTTTTATTCTTTCTGAGTTAAGGAGGTCTTGACAGGTCTGTAGCCTTCCCCCCCCCCCCCCCCGTTATTCCAGTTAACTGGATAACCTGCCTAAACGGTAATGTCACTCTGTCTCAGCCTCAGAGTCCTCATCCATATACAACTCTGGGCAGCCACTTCCTGTTGATTCTAAGGAAATCCACCTGCCACCTCCTGATCTGGAGAATATGATGACAGGATGTGAGTAGTCAGGAACTGACTTTTAAAAAATGTTGGTTGCCGTTTGCAGCAACATGGAGAGAGTTAGAGATGGCCATACTAGGTGAGGTAAGTCAGACAGAGAAAGACAAATATCCTATGATATTACTTATGTGTGGACTGTTTCCCTGGTGGCTCAGACGGTAAAGAATCTGCCTGCAATGCAGGAGACCCAAGTTCGATCCCTGGGTCAGGAAGATCCACTGGAGGAGGGCATGGCAACCCACTCCAGTATTCTTGCCTGGAGAATCTCACGGACAGAAGAACCTGGCTGGCTACAGCTCAGGGGGCTACAAGAGCTGGACACGACTGAGCAACTAACACTATATGTGAAATCTATTGTAAAAGAAAATGAAACAAATGTACTTATTTACGAAACAGAAATAGACCAACAGACATAGAGAAAAGTTACGATTACCAAAAGGAGAAGGTGGTTGTGGGGGTGGTAAATTAGGAGTTTGAATTAACATATACACTCATATCTATAAAATAGATTGCCAATAGTGAAAGTGGAAGTCATTCTATCGTGTCTGACTCTTTGCGACTCCATGGACTGTATAGTCCGTGGAATTATCCAGGCCAGAATCCTGCAGTGGGTGGCATTTCCCTTCTCCAGGGGATCTTCCCAACCCAGGAATCCAACTGGGGTCTCCAGCATTGAAGGCGGATTCTTTAACAACTAAGCTATAAGGGAAGCCAGATGACCAATAGGGACCTACCACGTAGCACAGCAATACGTGAACCGTGAACGTCCAGATGTTCAAGCTGGTTTCAGAAAAGGCAGAGGAACCAGAGATCAACTTGCCAACATCTGCTGGATCATCAAAAAAGCAAGAAAAACATCTATTCCAGAAAAACATCTATTTCTGCTTTATTGACTGTGTGGATCACAATAAACTGTGGAAAATTCTGAAAGAGATGGGAATACCAGACCACTTGACCTGCCTCTTGAGAAACCTGTATGCAGGTCAGGAAGCAACAGTTAGAACTGGACATGGAACAACAGACCGGTTACAAATAGGAAAAAGAGTATGTCAAGACTGTATATTGTCACCCTGCTTATTTAACTTACATGCAGAGTATGTCACAAGAAACGCTGGGCTGGAGGAAGCACAAGCTGGAATCAAGATTGCTGGGAGAAATATCAATAACCTCAGATATGCAGATGACACCACCTTTATGGCAGAAAGTGAAGAAGAACTAAAGAGCCTCTTGATGAAAGTGAAAGAGGAGAGTGAAAAAGTTGACTTAAAGCTCAACATTCAGAAAACTAAGGTCATGGCATCTGGTCCCATCACTTCATGGGAAATAGATGGGGAAACAGTGGAAACAGGGGATGACTTTATTTTTTTGGGCTCCAAAATCACTGCAGATGGTGATTGCAGCCATGAAATTAAAAGACGCTTACTCCTTGGAAGGAAAGTTATGACTAACCTAGACAGCATATTAAAAAGCAGAGACATTACTTTGTCAACAAAGGTCCATCTAATCAAAGCTATGGTTTTTCAAGTAGTCATGTATGGATGTGAGAGTCGGACTACAAAGAAAGCAAAGAATTGATGCTTTTGTACTGTGGTGTTGGAGAAGACTCTTGAGAGTCCCTTGGACTTCAAGGAGATCCAACCAGTCAATCCTAAAGGAAATCAGTCCTGAGTGTTCATTGGAATGACTGATGCTGAAGCTGAAACTCGAATACTTTGGCCATCTGATGCGAAGAATTGGCTCATTTGGAAAGACTCTGATGCTGGGAAAGATTGAGGGCAGGAGGAGAAGGGGACAACAGAGGATGAGATGATTGGATGGCATCACTGACTCAATGGACATGGGTTTAGGTAGATTCCGGCAGTTGGTGATGGACAGGGAGGCCTGGTGTGCTGCGGTTCATGGGGTCACAAAGAGTCGGACACGACTGAGCGACTGACCTGATATAGTACAGGGAATTATATTTAATATTTTAAAACAACTTACAAGGGAAAAATACCTAAATTTACATGTATATCCATATGTGCTAAGTTGCTTCCGTGTGTCTGACTCTTTGTGACCCCATGGGTTAGTCTGCCATACTCCTAAATCCATGGGATTCTCCAGACAAGAATACTGGAGTTGGTTGCCGTGCCCTCTTTCAGGGGAATTGAACCTGCACCTCTTATGTCTCTAGCATAAACAGGTGGGTTCTTTAACACCAGCACCACCTGGGAAGCCCCGTGTGTGTGTGTAGCTGATTCACTTAGCTGTACACTTGAAACTAACAAAACATTGTAAATCAACTAGTAGTCATGTCCGATTCTTTGTGACCACATGGACTGTAGCACGCCATGCCTCCCTGTCCATCAGCAGCTCCCGGAATCTACCTAAACCCATGTCCATCATGTTGGTGATGCCATCCAACTATCTAATCCTCTGTCGTCCCCTTCTCCTCCTGCCTTCAATCTTTCCCAACTATACTTCAATAAAAAAGAATGTTGACTTCCAATGGCTTCCTGGACTATAGTACTTCACCCATCAATTATCAGTAGATATTTTATCAATGACATGAGCACAGTTTGTTGAACTTTTCCTTCTGATAGTCCTTTTTCTTAAAGTATCCTTCACCTCCACAGCTGTTCTCCTTTCTCCTGGAGAGAAGGTCATGGAACTGGCGGGGTGTACAGTGACGGTCAGGGGTTGTCACTGGGCCTTGGCTGGTGTGGAAAGAATGGCCCACTTCGCCTTCACACCCTCCCAGTGTTGTGCCCTCAGATCCAACCCGTTCTTACTGTCAATGACTTGCCCTCAACCACAAGCAAAGGAGATGCAGAATCGGCTATAATACAGTTACAACCACAATTCTGTGCTAGTAAGCCTCTTTCAAGCTTCAGATCCATTTTTATTTTCATTCTTCACTGCAGCCTTGCAAGGTAGGTAAATAGTATTATCTTCATTGAGGAGGTGTAGAATGAGGAGGCTTGGGGATGTTAAAGAACTCCATCAGAGTCATACAAGAAGCAGCAGAGGCAGGATCAGAAGTTAGGCCCTGGTGATTCCGATGTCCATGATTTGTTCTATGATCTTAAACCAGTCGGTTTGAAAAGCTCATCCTTTGTGCCTTGGAGGAGACTGGGTGATGGCATCATCTGTTTACCATGTTGCCTCTTTTCAAGGATAACCTGCTCTCCTCCAGTCTCCCCTACAAGCAGTGTCCCAGGGAGGGTCCAGATTGTCACCACTGGCTGGGCTGGAACCTGGACAAATAAACCCAATCAGAACAAGAGGCAGGTCTGACAGGTGAGCCTTGAGCGATGGAGGTGTGGATGCAGCAGAAACGCAGTGCTTGAAGCCCCTGACGGTGCTTTACCTGAGACAGGCTTCTTTTGTTCTGTATCATGGCAGAGGAAAAAGTTTTGGGCTATTTTAGCTGAGGAGGGGACTGGAAGAGCTGAGGGTGGCTGCAAAAGGGATTAAGAAAGTTAAAGGTTAGATTCAGGTTGGGCTGGATTGTAGAGGCTAACAGAAGCTGACGTCAGGAAAAGTTGTCCTGTCATTTTTGCTCAAATTACTGTGATGTTATTGTTGCTGTGTATGTGTGTGTGTGCGAGTGAATGCTCAGTTGTGTCTGACTCTTTGTGACTTCATGGACTATACAGTCTATGGAATTCTCCAGGCCAGAATAATGCTGTGGGTAGCTTTTCCCTTCTCCAGGGGATCTTCGCAACCCAGGGATCGAACCCAGGTCTCCCGCATTGCAGGCAGATTCTTTACCAGCTGAGCCACAATTGCCATTTCCTTCTCAAGGGTATCCTCCAGACCCAGGGATCGAACCCACATCTCTTCTGTCTTCTGCATTAGCAGACAGGTTCATTACCAGCTGAACCACTAGGGAAGCCCCTGTTGTTGTGTATATGAGTGTTAAAAAAATCAGTGTGAAGTTGCCAGTGTTAGTATTCATAATAAAAGTTAATATCTGTGAGGCTGTTATAGTCCAGGCTCATTTTTTTTTTATTATTAACATCAATTTAACACCCTCAGAAAAGTTATTAGGCTCAACCTCCCCTGCCATAGCTGTCATGATAGCTCCTCTGGTTATAAATTTAGTTTTCAGAAGCTGAGCACCAACAGGACCCTGACTGTAAACAGTCCCAATACTGTGTGATCATTGCCTTGGCCAAGAAAATGAATATCAGTGAGACCATGTCTCAGCCCTTGCTTCAGATGCCATGGGCTTCAGGCAGAATTAGTGTTAACGATCTGAATTATATACTTTGGTTGGAAATAAATGATTTTACTGAAAACCTAATCCCGGGGACTGTGAAGAGCATTCTTCACTTTATTTAGGATGTGTTGACAACCTGATAAAGGACTCAGGCTCCTGCCATATTTCCTATGTGATACTGATCCATACCCATCCATCAGGTGCTTTTTGGTCTGGTGGCAGGGGGATGATGAATCCACAAAAGCCTATGAGAGTATGCTGGTCTGAGGACCTGTATTCTCTTCCTCAGCCAGGCCGTTGTCCCCAGGACATCTGCCAACGTGTGGCCTGGTGGCCTCAGGCCAGCACTGTCAGCCAAAGACGAGCGGTGCCATGCTTCTTCTGGGGTATCCTTGACTGGGATATTGTTGTTGCTGTTGTTCAGTCGCTCAGCTGTGTCTGACTCTCTGTGACCCATGGACTGTAGCCCTCCAAGCTTCTCCGTCCATGGGATTCTCCAGAATACTGGAGTGGATTGCCATTTCCTTCTCCAGGGGATCTTTCCAACCCAGGGGTCGAAACTGAGTCTTCTGTATTGGCAGGTCGATTCTTTACGGCTGAGCCACCTGGGAAACCTCATACCTGATTTTATTTAAGTCTAAAATTTTTAAAACATTATGGTAGAATGTCTGGGACACCAAGAGTTTGAACTGCCATGACAATGTCCTCCACTTCAAATAGTATAACTTGACGTTCAGATGTGACTGTGCTCATTGCAGTTCTCAGCTTGAGAGAGGAGTCCTCTGCATTTCAAAGTGTTTTTCAAGGGTTTAAATGGATATGGGCAGCCCTCCTTCCAGCTTCCCGAGTGGTGCTAGTGGTAAAGAACCTGACTGCCAATGCAGGGGACATAAGAGATGTGGGTTCGATCCCTGGGTGGGGAAGATCTCCTGGAAGAGGGCATGGCAACCCACTCCAGTATTCTTGCCTGGAGGATCCCACAGACAGAGGAGCCTGGCAGGCTACAGTCCACGGGGTCACAAAAAGTCAGACAAGCCTGAAGTGGCTCAGTACGCATGCACGCAGCCCTCCTACAGTTTTAGAATGTAGGTGTTGTTGGGATTTGGGTGGTGGTATTGCCCACTTATGGGTGGCACCTTCAAATGGGAAATGTCCTGATGTTTTTGACCTATCTTTGGCCTAAGGCAGTGAACTTGAATCCTGAAGCTCCGTTTTTTACCCTCAAGCTGGTTCTGATGCAGAGCCTTCTCTGTTCCTTGAGGTGCCCTGCAGCGATAAGGGGGAAAATTGGCACATTTTTGTTAAGTATTGCTGAAGCCTGACATGCTTTCTGTGTTGCTGAGCTGGGTGTGTTATCTTCTGAAGGAAGGACTCACACATCTCAGGGTCACTTCAGTACAACTTTGACAGCCTGCTGGCAGCAGAGAGTGAGAAAAACAATCACCAATTATGCAGCAAAGATTAGGGAGCTCTGGAATGATGAAAGGAATTGAGTGAGGATCTACTGGTTACACAGAGCTGAGTCATGCACGGTCTGGGGCTTCAGAGTAGCACATGTCAAGGTGGGATTCAACACGCCCAGGGGTTTTATTAGGGAAAGCTATCGAGTGAGAGAGGGCATCAGTGGAGGGAGGGAGCCTGTGTCTTGGGCTCAGGATGGCAGGTTCTACAGGGCTGTTGGGCAGCACCTGTGTCTCCCGGGAACAAGGCTGCCTGGGGTGTTGACTGGAGCGGCCCCTGGGAAGTGCGGTCTCGTGGAAACATGGATTTCAAACTCTAACATCTGGAGGTCTTAGTCAAAGCTTCCTACCTACATTTGGAGGTCTGCAAGTTGACAGTTGGACTATAAAGAAAGTTGAGTGCCAAAGAATTGATGCTTTTGAACTGTGGTGTTGGAGAAGACTCTTGAGAGTCCCTTGGACAGCAAAGAGATCCAGCCAGTCCCTCCTAAAGGAGATCAGTCCTGAGTGTTCATTGGAAGGACTGATGTTGAAGCTGAAACTCCAATACTTTGGCCACCTGATGTAAAGAGCCGACTCATTTGAAAAGACCCTGATGCTGGGAAAGATTGAAGGCAGGAGGAAAAGGGGATGACAGAGGATGAGATGGTTGGATGACATCACCAACTCAATGGACATGAGCTTGAGTAAACTCCGAGAGTTGGTTATGGACAGGGAGGCCTGGCGTGCTGCAGTCCATGGGGTCACAAAGAGTCGGACATGACTGAGCGACTGAACTGAACTGAGCTTAACTGAAGAGGCCTCCCAGGGGCTGCCAGAGTCTAGTTCTTGGGGCTTCAGTTTCTTTCATTTAAAACAGAGAGGGCTTCTTCATGAAATAGCTATTTTGTTTTGGAGTCTGGCTACATCCTGGAGTCCCAAAGGGGCTGCCAGAGGGAAACAGGAGGGGGCCAGGTGCCGGCAGTCTGGGGGTACTTCCCCACCAGTCTTCGTTCATTTTCCAGGCTTCCCAGGTCCACGGACCACAGAGCCTGGTGGCCTTCAGTCCCAAGGCTATTGGTTAAGGTCATAGTCTAAAACCGAGCCCTGGCTGTTTGCAGTTTTGTCCTTCAGGAAGAGCCTTGTTGCCTCTCCTCCTCCTCCTTGGACAAGTTCAGGCACTTTTGCTCATGTTTCTCTGCCAAGTTTGCAACAAGAGGGAACGGACACACCTGTGTCTGGTGAAAGTGGTGCTCCCACCTGCCGCTTCCACGTCCAGCCTGCCCCGAGTCTGCTCTGCACCTGTCGGATGTGACCCAGGGCACTACATCCAACCTCTCCACGCCTCAGTCCTTATTTGTAACCAGGGGGATGAGGAGCAGTTATTAACTGTTAGGAGTGTTTTAAGGGTTGAATGTGATAATATAAGCAAGCTCTTAGCACAGTGTTCAGTGGATGTCAGCTATTATTAGGTTGAACTATTTAGAATTGCTATCTTTCTAAGTCAAAAGTCATTAAATTTTGGCAGTTTCATATGATTGAACCAAGAATTATCATTGGACAAAGCTTTTGGGGTTGGAAATTCCCCTTCCATCTGCAGGATATGTGCTTGCCAGGCAGAGCAGCTGGCCTGGGCTGCTTCTGCCTTCTTGTCGGTACTCAATGCGTGATCCTCCAAAACTCAGTAACCCCAAGAGGAGGCGGGTCTTCAGTGGGAACAGAAGAGTTGGCTCTGTCTCACCTGTCCCTCAACTCCTCTTCACGGTGATCGGTGTTCAGAGGGGTGACCTTGGACTACAGGAGGCAGCCCCAAGGTGGGTGCTCAGCATGTGAGGGGGGACGGCCCATTCTTTCCCAATTCTACATCAGGGTGAACCCTTCCACTTCTGAGATCAGACCTTGTATTAGAGTTCTCCAGAGAGGCAGAATCCTAGGATCCATATGTATCTGTATCGACGCTGTGCTAAGTCACTTCAGTCGTGTCTGACTCTGTGTGACCCTATGACTGTGGCCCAGGCCCCTCTGTCCATGGGCTTCTCCAGGCAAAAATACTGGAGTTTATTGCCTGCTCTTCTCCAGGGGATCTTCCTGACTCAGGGATCGAACCCATGTGTCTTATGTCTCCTACACTGGCAGACAGGTTCTTTACCACTAGCGCCACCTGCAAAGCCCCCTTTCCTGTATCTGTATCTATATATCTTTGTGCTGTTTTCTGCTCAGTCATGTCTGACTCTTTGTGACCCCATGGACTGTAGCCCACCAGGCTCCTCTACCCATGGAAGTTTGCAGGTAAGAACGCTGGAATGGGTTATCACTTCCTCCTCCAAGATATCTATATCTATATATGTCTATATCTATACGGTAAAATGTATCTAGAACATAAGCAGGAGTGTTGGCCTTTGCCAGGAGTTGGGATAGTTCAACTCTAACAAGACAGGAGGCATTACAAACGAGCACATATGCGAGGTTAACATCCGGGAAGTTAGAACAAGCCTTGTCTGCAGCACTGAGTCTTCCTCCCGTCTCACGAAGTCCCTCCAGTGCAGTGGCGCAGTGAGTGTAGACTTGGAGTTCACATGAGTAAAATAAAGTAGAAGCAGAGGTGAGGGAGTGAGGAAGTGATTATCCTGACTGACCATGGACTTGACATTTGGTCAGTAAGTCATCGAGGACCACAGGTGAGGAGCAGGCAGAGCCAGGACGGCTAGGCGGTCAGTACTGCTGGGGCTGAGGGGCTGGATGAGTTAAATCCATAAGAAGGACGTGCAGGAAGTCCAAAATGAGCTGGAGGCTAAATTTTCAAGGTGCAAGTGACAAGGGACTGGGAGTCAGTTACTGATGATGACAAACAGGTCAGTAAGTGGCATAGCTGAATGGGTTGAAAATCAGTTCGTTGTTTTGACGGAGGAGAAAGAAGACAGTGTGCAGATGTCAAATGCTGCAGATAGATCATCCCCACCTCCAGGCTAGCTGGTGCAGAAGAGAAGACTTGATGAGGCTGAGGGGAAGCATTGTCCCTGGGAGGGGGAGTGGAAGGTCTCCCGAGAGGAAGAGGCGGAAGAGCCAGTGTTGAGACAAGAAAGGATTTGGGTGTACAAGCACACTTTGCTTAGCTCCACTTGTCTCTGAACTTGATGGCATTCTATATTTCTCATTTCTTTGTCCGATCTGGAAGGGTCATATGGCTCTCAGAGAAATTAACAGGTTACTGGACTGAACATGTGATGAGTTTGTCCAAGTATGTGATCACACTGTTTCAAGGTCTTGCCAAATACAAGAAGGATGAGCAAATGTCCAACGAACACAAAATCATGTTCAGTCTTACTAGAATCACATAAATAGAGATTATCAGAATGCAAAAACAAGAAATACCAAATTTTCTGGCATTAGAGAAAGTCAAGGAGCACTTTCACATACTGTTATTTGGAGTGTCAATTGATACAGTCATTTGAAGGGCAGTTTAGCCAAAATTATGAAAAATTAAAATGAATATACCCTTTAATGAGTTCATATCCACTTTTAGGAAGTTAACACAAAGAAAAATTGCATTTATACAGGAGAGTCTACAGTGTTCATAACACAAAATGTTTGCTCACATGCCAAATGACTATCAAAAACAATGCTCAAATGCAGTGATAACTCCAGACAATGGACTAACTGCAGCTTCAGAATGGATGAAGCAGATCCCTTCCTCTATATTTTTAAAAACAGGCTCACACTCACCCCAGTGTCAGCTCTATTATGAAGAAGAGAGTAACGCATGTGTCTTGACCTAGAAGAATGAGACGTGTTGCTAAATGAAAAAAGAAGCAAGTTATAAACTAGTCTACGTGCATGAACTCTCCTGTCAAGACACATAGAAAGTGCTCAAGTTAATGACTGCTATCATTACTAGTATACTTTACATAAGAGACATGTATTGCTTTTATATTCAGAAAAGAAATAGAATTTAAAAATTTTCCTTTTTAAGGAACCTCTTTGGGACACAGCCCTGGAGAGATGTAGCCTCGTCTCCACATAGAAGTGGCTGAAATTAATAAAAGAATGGAGCTATCAGTGTTGGTGGAGAAATTAAATGGATTCCTGTGGCTACTAGTTGATTTGAATCTAAAATCCCCGAAAGGTTTCTATTCAGTTCCCAGGAAGCCCAGCAAGCCTGCGGCGTTTCAGGATGACGTTTTATCCTACATTTTATAAGTTCCCGCTGCCTCTTGTGTACAGTCACTCACACCTCGTGGTGTAAGAGGGGGTGGGACCTGAACGGCTCCACCTGCCAGCGGTTCCCTGCGTGCTGAGAGTAAAGGTGCCGCACTCTCAGCCTTGGAGAGGAGACAGGGGACCAAGGGGGAATGCAGCTGTGGCCACTCCTATTCCCAAACAACACCAGTTACAACGTGGGCCAGGAGAAGGCAACCCCCTCTCGGGGTGGGGGCTAAAACAGAGACTAGGGGAGAGTCGATGGAGCAGGCTAAGATATACTAACAGCTGGACCAAGTGTCCTTACATCCTAATAAGATGCTTTGATTTTCAGTCCCCCTACTCTCTAAAAATCAGAGACAATTCCCTTTCCATTTTGCATCTCAAACCAAGGTGAGATGGCATGTTTTCTACGGAAAGCTGGAGTTGGGAGGCAATTCTATTTATGGGATAAACTTTCCAGTACGTTTGCCCGGAAAAATCCCATGGAGAGAGGAGCCTGGGGTCGCAAAGAGTTGGACACAACTGAGCAACTTCACTTGCTTTCACTTTTGGACACTAAAGAGCTCTACACTTTGGGATACTGAATCAAAATTTCAAATTGTCTGCCCAGGTCTTAGACCTAGGAAGAAACCCTCCTCTCTCCCCTACCTCACTCCCTGTTTGTCTCTGCATGTCTTTTTCCTCCTTAGGAAAAATGCTGCTTGTGATCACAACCATTGGATCACAAGCAAATCAAATGTGTGTGCAATCCTTCTAGTAATTTAAATCCTATTGAAATGGGAATCTGAGTTCTTGTCCAGGAAGCAGAAGAATGGAATCCATGGACAAGCAGATACGCGCACAGGCAGAGTTTTCGTTCAGAGAATAGAAGTACAAAGCTCTCAGCATAGACGTTGAGAGGGGGAAATGGTCCTGAAACAGCAGCAATCGCAACACTTTATATCTTTGCCAATACTGACCCCTTCATTTTTGGTTGGTTTAGGGGTCCTGAAGTATGCAATTCCTGACCAATCAGTTTAAAAGTCATCATGCATAGTTTGTCAATTTTATGGCCTTTTTTGATCTCTCAGTCCTTGAGCTTTCCTAAGACATCGAGTCTCCATCCCCTGACCTTTTCTCGTGATCTCAGGCCATGGTTTAAGGACCAGATGTATGTCTTAATGTTGATGGTTCACCTGTTATTTTCTTTCTCGATAAGTTGGACATCGGTTACTGATTGTCCTGTCATGGGTTTGAGTGTTTTATGGCCTCCAGGCCAGGGAGGCATTCCTCTGATTGTCAAGAAAACTGGAACAGTGAGTATGGTTATGGGTTACGGGGGCAAGACACTTATGTGAGAGAATAAGTGGAAATTAGAATTGAATTTTCAAAAGAAGAAATTGGGGCTTTAACCTTACACTGACTACCTAATAACTTTCTGCCTCACTATGCTCTTAACTCATTAGAATCCGTGAAGTGATCTCAATTCACACGACCACTTGGGAGGGGCTGGATGGAAGAGGGAATGCCCAGTATGGGAGGATGGTTTGAAATAGCAGTTTTCCTCAAGTTTTTTTGTTTTTGTCTCTGCTTGTATCTGTCCCCTATATACAGCAAAGCACATAATCAGAAACCAGTTGCACAAATTCTCCTCCTGTGGCTTCTGGCATGTGCAGTGGCACATTGCTTTATAGTCCCTGTGTTTGTATTTAAGTCTCATATGGTGGCCTCTTAAGAGTATAAGGACTGTGAGTATTTAACCCGAAACAGAGTAGAGCCTTGGGCTCATGTATTTAGGATGAAGGCTTCTAGTCATTCTTTCTTATTTACACTCAGGAGCCATTCTTCTTGAGCCCTCTACGATGCTGAATTCATTTCTCATCTCTCTTTAGCCAAAAGACCTTTGAGAAAACATATAATGTCCCTTTCACTGAATCTTGGAACAAAGAAACTATGAATTAGAAGGAAATAGGGATTTCTGGCTTGGGTAAACTATCAGCTTAGCACATATTTATATGCTTTCTTGACCTTCAATCCCTAAAGAAGACCAAACTCATACCACAAAAGGCCAATAAAAGTTTATTTTCCTTGGCTTGTGTGTCTTCTGGTGTTATTTTTTCTCTAGTGAAGTTTTGATTTGTACATTGTATTGGATGGAACTTTCATTATTGAAGAAAAATTAATGAAATAAAGTGATTTGTTAGTGTGAAATTGTGCAGGACACCGTGGGGCTCCTGGGCATGGAACCCTTTCTGTTCCCTTTCTTTGTAGGGATTAGATCTCAACCTCCTTGACTTTGCCTGAGTTCCAAAGAGCAAATTTGAACAGTTGCTAATCAGGGAAGTGAGGGGGATGCAGAGACAAGGGAGAATCAGCCAAGAAACAGCATTGCAGCTTTGGGGCAGATCCTGGTTCTGTGTCAAGAGACACAAGTAATGATATCTTTGAACTCTTTGTAGAACTAAAACCCCCACCAAATGGAAGATGTCAGTACCCTTCATTCCAGATTAAACACACTGGAGCAGCTCTTTCAGAAGACCAGCTGAGGCCAGATTAAAGGAGCGTAGAATCTCATCAGAGTGTTGCTGTTGCTCTTCAGTCGCTCAGTCATGTCTGACTCTTGGCCCCCCCTGGGCTGCAGTACGCCAGGCTTCCCTGTCCGTCACCATCTCCCAGAGCTTGCTCAAACTCATGTCCATCGAGCTGATGATACCATCCAACCATCTCATCCTTTGTCGACCCTTCTGCTACTGCCTGCTATGTTTCCCAGCACCAGGGTCTTTTCTGATGAGCTGGCTTCTTGCACCAGGTGGCCAAAGTATTGGAGCTTCATCTTCAGCATCAGTCCTTCCAATGAATATTAAGGGTTGATTTTCTTTAGAATTGATTTGTTTGATCTCATTCCAGTCCATGGGACTCTCAGGAGTCTTCTTCAGCAGAACAGTTCAAAAGCATCAATTCTTCAGGGCTCAGCCTTTTTTATGGTCCAACTCTCATATCCATACATGACTACTGAAAAAACCAGTTTTGACTAGATGGACCTTTATCAGCAAAGTAATGTCTCTGCTTTTTAATACACTGTCTAGATTGGTCATAGCTTTTCTTCCAAGGAGCAAGTGTCTTTTAATTTCATGGCTGCAGTCACCATCTGCAGTGATTTTGGAGTCCCCCGAAATAAAGTCTGTCACTGTTTCCATTGTTTCCCCTTCTATTTGCCATGAAGAGATGGGACCGGATGCTATGATCTTAGTTTTTTGAATGTTGAGTTTTAAGGCAGCTTTTTACTCTCCTCTTTCACCTTCATCAAGAGGCTCTTTAGTTCCTCTTTGCTCATCATATTACCTAAGACCAGATTAAAGGAGCGCAGGCACTGGACACACCCTGTCCTTTCCAGCCCCCCACCTCCCTCCCGCCTCCACCTTAACCATTGCTATGAAACTCCTTACCAAATCCTCCCAGGTTGGTATGCACAATTTTGAGGGTATGAGTCCCCTGTATCCCCCTTTGCCTGGCAAAGCAATAAAGCTATTCTTTTCAACTTCACCCAACACTCTGCTTCCAAAATCTGATTTGGCACCTGTTCACAGAGACCAAGATTTTGTCAGTGGTAGAAGCAATAAACTCACCTTTGTGCTTTTAGCAAATTGTTTTGGTGGTGTTTGTGAGGAGTTGGTATTTCAACAGGTACAACGTAGATTCCCTTTTTGTGTCCACCCTGCATAAATGTTGCCAAGATCTTGGCTCTCTGTCCACCAAGGCCAAACAGAAATAATCATGGAGACATACTCATGCAGAAGGGAAGAGTGGCTTTATTACTTTGCCAGAAAAAGGGAAAACACAGTAGACTGGAGCCTCAAGAACTGTGCCTCCCGTTCTGGTGAGTAGAGAGAGGTTATATGGTCAGGCAAGGGTATGTGATAGGGATCAAGGCAGTAAAAGTCTTGTATTCTTCTTTCTTCTGCAAGGTTTTCAAAAGGGTATTGTTGCCACACGACTCTGGTATGTGCAGGGTCTTAGGCCGTCTGGTCTCCTAATTCTTGATGAGCCTCTCTGCTCTCTTTAGTATTGTCTTGGGTGGTTTCCTGGCTGCTCCACCTTTGATCAACAACTGTTCTGCCCTTTGGAACTCTGAGAAGGTCATGGAGACGGAAGTCTTGCCTATAGGAAACAAGGGACCAAAAGACCTCCATGTCCAGGAGCCCCACAGGCCCTGCTTGATATCATAAACAGGATGGACCTTACACCTAAAATCTGGTTTGGATTCTGAGACTCAGGAGGTCGTGTACACCAAGAGGGTATAAAGAGATTATTAGCCACGTAGTGAGGCTTTCTGGAAGCATGAGACAGACTCCTAAGCAGGTCCAATAATGGTTTAAGAAAGACAAAATGTTCATGGTCTTTATGGTGGTTAGGAGCTGGGGCTGGAGGGTTCCCTCTTATAATCCAGAGCTTGTATTACTGTAGCCATGCGTTCCAGGAAACAAACTCACTCAGAAAGGCAATGCAGATGGTGGAGTGCAGTTTACTACACTGGCGGGCCCAAGGCAGAGTCTGCTCTTAGCCAAGGACCCTGACCAGTTTTTGTGAAAACCTTATATACCCTAAGTACGTGCTCAAACCCACCTCCCCAAATTCTCTGAAACTAGTCTGAACAAAGGAAACGAAAGATACAATCAAAATTAACCCGTGATTCGTATGCCTTAAGCCTAGGTAGTGAACAGTGGACAATTATCAATAGGCCCGAGGTCATACCCCAATAAGCATAATAGAATGTATGATTCTTTTCGGTTACACAGATAATTAGGGTATTCTTTTAGGTGACAGAGAGTCTAGGTACGAGCTCTGGGGCTCCTCCTTCCGGGGGTCTGGTTTTCCAGTTGGTATGTTGTTTCCATAGATACTGGGCATATGCTCAAAGTCCACAGTCCAGCCCAAGATGGAGTCCTGCTTTCAAGATGGAGCCTGTTCTGTCTGTTTCCTGCTTTAGTTTGAATTTCCCACTGGCACCAGAGAATGGAACACTTAGACTCTCTTAGCTGCCCAAATGTGGAGCAGAAGGGAAAGAGGGTGTGATGGGGTCTCAGAGTTGTCAGCAAGAGTCAAGAATGGAGTCAGACTCTATATTAAACACTTAGCCATGCCCTCCCATTTCCCCCCTCTCTCCCATTCAGCTTCTAAAGGATTAATGAATACTCCACCTACATATGCAGAGTATGGAGGGAATATAGGCATTAAAAGTTGTTACACTTGTTGATAAAAAAGTCTAAGAAAGAATTCAAAAATTTTATTTGAGCCAAAGTTGAGGATTATAACCCTGGAAGAACATCTCAGAAAATTCTGAGAATTGTTTTACTGGTTCAAGGCACAGTTATATAAGTTTTTTTTGGGGGGGACCAAGGGCTGTGTAACAAGTGATATATTATTGACACAGTCCAGATCTAAGCCCCCTTCATGGTGGATCACGTGACACCTCACAAGCTCAAGAAGGTATACTATCTTTTAAGGAGTTGTTTTGTTTATGCCGGGAGAATGTTGCACTTTGTGGTTGAACAGGTATTCTTGCTGATGGGAAAAGTTTGGTTCATGCATAAGGGAGATACAAAATGCTCAGTGGTGGGGGTAGAAGGCCAAAGGGCAGAGACTTTGTGTTTAAATTTTTCTTGTCTTGCCTTAAAATATAAATTTTACTTCACATACTCAACATTGATAAGAATTCAATAGAAAAACCAGTATGTAGTACTAATTTTAGAAACAGAACTGCTGTGGTGGACAGACCTCGGGGTTACTCCCCACTGACCTGTCATCTGGTATTTGTGCCCTTTATAGAATCCCCTTCCTTTGAGTGTTCCCCTTCAAGCAGAATCTACAACTTGAATATTGCAAAGATCAAAGTATTTTGCAGATGTAATTAAGATCCTAAGTCCATTGATGGTGAGTAAATTAAGAGACGTTACCTTTGGTGAGTCTGGCAATCAGTGAAAACACTTTAAGCAGGACTAAGCCTTTCCTGAGAAAGAAGGAGACTCCCCTTGCTGGCATGAAGATGCCTTCTTTTAAGAGAGTTGATGGACAAGACTTGGCAGGGAAATCTGGGATTGCTTCTGGCTGATATTCAGCAGGAAGTTGGGGTGCTATAACCACAAGGAGATAATTTTGCCAACAACGTGGGTGAACTTGGAGGTGGATTCTTCCCAGTCTAGGCTCCAAATGAGAACACAGCCCAACTCATACCTTGATTTCAGCCTGCTGAGGCCCTGTGCAGAAGACCCAGCTAAGCTGTGCCTGAAATCTTGACCCACAGAAATGTGAGCTAATAAATGTGTCTTGTCTAAAACTGTCAAGTTTGTGGCCATTTGTTAAGCAGCGCTCCTGGCGCTCTGTGCGGCCCCACGGAACTGTAGCCCGCCCGGCTCTTCTGTCCATGGGATTTCCTGGCAGGAATACTGGAGTGGGTTGCCATTTCCTCCTCCTGGTTATCTTCCCAACTCAGGGGGTCAAACCTGCATCTCCTGCACTGCAGACAGATTCTTTACTGCTGAGTCACCAGGGAAGCCCTTTGTTAGGCAGTAATAGATAACTAATGCACATATGTTGAACTCAAGGTAAAGAATGGAAACTACTGTCTCAAATTGCCTTTAGAAATAAGAATAAGGGCAGTTAGGATACTTAGTGTAATTAAGTGTACTTAAAAGAGTGGCCTTCTTATGCAAAAACAGACAGGGTCTCTGTGTGAGTACCTCGTGCATTACATTTTCTGAAGAATAGGCTCTCTCCTGACCAGGGTTTTGCTTGTGTCCAAGTGCCTTACCTGTAAGGTAAGGAGGCAGGAGCCTCAGGATTCCTGGCTCAGTTCACAGATGTCACAAATATTATCTCCCCGTAATGGGAAGACTCTCTAATTACACAGATGGTTGGATCCATTCCAGTCTTATGACTTTCCAAATTACTGACGTTAGAACACAACCCCCAAGAACAATTTCCAGGTATATGGCACCATAAAACATAACCTAAATTAACTTGGCAAGCAGCTTCATACCCTGTAGCTGAATATTTGCTGGCTAATATTTGCACAACTCATTACTACCCATTTTGTGTGTTTAGACAGCTTATAGCTCATTTCTCCCTGTAATTAGCATTTTATTTAGATGTGATCCTTTTTCTGCCCTCTGGGCCAGCCCTCAGGCAGAAGGTGGGGGTAATCATTTACCGGGTGCTTGTTTATGGGGTGAGTGACTTGCCTGTGTCTCCCTTCCAGGTTGCCTAAGGCAGTGACTGTGTATTCTGGAACAGGTTACAGCTAACAGTTTTTCTCTACCTGCTTGTGAAAAGAGTAAGCTTTCCTTCTTTCAAATTTTTAAATAGCTTTCAAGGATCACATCTCCATTACCAACCTGCCCAGTTCCATCATGATGGATTCTACATGAAAACGCGGCTTAAAGCTTCCTCTGCCTACACAAAATTTTATATATCCTTACTCTTGTTCAAGAGACTCATTTCTGGAGAAGGTAGAATCCATGTTCAATAAAACTACGAGAGAACCAGAGCCTCCTGTGTGACAAAGCCCATTTTGTGACCATTTGTTCTCTAGGGGAATTGCTTTGGCATCTGTATGAGTTTGCTAGGGCTAAGACAATACATAAATATAAGAAAATATCACAAACCAGGTGGCTAAGCAGCAGAAATTTCTTTTTCTCCCAGTTCGAGAGGCTGGAAGTTCAAGACCAAGGTGTTGGCAGTTCTCTTTCTTCTGAGGCAGCTCTCCTTGGCTTGCAGATGGCATCCTCACTGGGTCCTCACACGGCCGTTCGTCTGTGTGTGTCGTATCATCTGTGGAGGAAAAATTCCCAACAGCTCTCATCATTCTTCATCTTGGGTAAGCCCTGGGTCAAGGAGATGAATGTATATTCTTTACTATGGCAGGTTCAATAAGAAATCTGAAGTTTTGTGTGCATATTTAGGATAAAATGAAAAAAACAGAAGGGTACCATCTCGACTCTACCACGTTCTATCTATCTCTCCTCTCAGGAAGGAAAATCTTTTCTAGAAACCTTTCTGGCAGAAGTTCCATTAGTTCTCATCAACCAGAACAACTCGATTGTAAACCCAGTCCTAGATGAGAAGGTGGGGCTCTGGCCTCTGTAGCCTCTGTATCCGAGACAGGGACCACCGAAATGGGGGAAGAGCAGAGGAGCTGCTGTTGTGCAGACAATCAACATCACTTCCACATATTTAACAGTGACGGATGTGGTCTTTCAGTAAAGTCTATGTTTTTATGTCAATTTTAGAAAATTCATTACTTTTTGTCCATGGTTCAATAATAATAAATTCTATTACCCGTTCCAATTTAATTTGTACTACATTGAAAATTACATAAGGAAAAGTTGTTCTGACAGAAGAACACAATATTGATGGAAATCATGGTGACACAATTACTCTTCAGCAAAAAATATCCAGGCTTACTGCCGTTGTTCTGGGCTCTAAGCTTGCAAAACCAAGCCAAGGATACACCTTTTTTTTTTTTCCATGGCAGTTGAGTTCTGCTTGGAGCTGAGGTCAGTTCACTAACCCAAGATTAACGTCTAGCCATTAAAATACCATTACTGTGTAAGGGAGACATATGTCTCCTTATTGAAACAAAATAATTCACCTGGTAAATTTATGTTAAAGAAGGTTAAGAATGGTGCTGTACTGTAGGGATCTCTGAGTTTTCCTGCTCTTTGATTATGATCAGAAGTGCACACAAATCACTAGGTTTATTTACAACGTCCCTGGCAAATGGCTGTGTTTCTTGTAAGACCAAAGAAAGTTTCACATTCTCTCCAAAGAACTAAAACAAAGACACTGGTAACCTAGGAATCACGTGCTCACACACACATCAGTTCAGTTCAGTTCAGTCGCTCAGTCGTGTCCAACTCTCCGCGACCCCATGAATCACAGCACGCCAGGCCTCCCTGTCCATCACCAACTCCCGGAGTTCACTCAAACTCATGTCCACAGAGTCGGTGATGCCATCCAGCCATCTCATTCTCTGTCGTCCCCTTCTCCTCCCGCCCCCAACCTTTCCCAGCATCAGAGTCTTTTCCAGTGAGTCAACTCGTCGCATGAGGTGGCCAAAGTATTGCAGTTTCAGCTTTAGAATCAGTCCTTCCAATGAACACCCAGGATTGATCTCCCTTAGAATGGACTGGTTGGATCTCCTTGCGGTACAAGGGACTCTCAAGCGTCTTCTCCAGCACTACAGTTAAAAAGCATCATTTCTTCAGCGATCAGCTTTCTTCACAATCCAACTCTCACATCCATACATGACCACGGGAAAAACCATAGCCTTGACTAGATGGATCTTTGTTGGCAAAGTAATGTCTCTGCTTTTTAATATACTATCAAGGTTGGTCATAACTTTCCTTCCAAGGAGTAAGCGTCTTTTCATTTCATGGCTGCAATCAGCATCTGCAGTGATTTTGGAGCCCCAAAAATAAAGTCTGACACTGTTTCCACTGTTTCCCCATTTATTCCCCATGAAGTGATGGGACCAGATGCCATGATCTTTGTTTTCTGAATGTTGAGCCTCAAGCCAAACTTTTCATTCTCCTCCTTCACTTTCATCAAGAGGCTTTTGAGTTCCTCTTCACTTTCTGCCATAAGGGTAGTGTCATTTGCATATCTGAGGTTATTGATATTTCTCCCAGCAATCTTGATTCCAGCTTGTGCTTCTTCCAGCCCAGCATTCCTCATGATGTACTCTGCATATAACTTAAAAAAGCAAGGTCACAATATACAGCCTTGCTGTACTCCTTTTCCTATTTGGAACCAGTCTGTTGTTCCATGTCCAGTTCTGACTGTTGCTTCCTGACCTGCATACAGGTTTCTCAAGAGGCAGGTCAGGTGGTCTGGTATTCCCATCTCTTTCAGAATTTCCCACAGTTTATTGTGATCCACACAGTCAAAGGCTTTGGCATAGTCAATGAAGCAGAAATAGATGGTTTTCTGGAACTCTCTTGCTTTCTCCTTGATCCAGTGGATGTTGGCAATTTGACCTCTGGTGCCTCTGCCTTTTCTAAAACCTGATTAAACATCTGGGAGTTCACGGTTCACATATTGCTGAAGCCTGGCTTGGAGAATTTTGAGCATGACTTTACTAGCGAGTGAGATGAGTGCAATTGTGCGGTAGTTTGAGCATTCTTTGGCATTGCCTTTCTTTGGGATTGGAATGAAGACTGACCTTTTCCAGTCCTGTGGCCACTGCTGAATTTTCCAAATTTGCTGGCATATTGAGTGCAGCACTTTCACAGCATCATCTTTCAAGATTTGAAATAGCTCAACTGGAATTCCATCACCTCCACTAGCTTTGTTCGTAGTGATGCTTTCTAAGGCCCACTTGACTTCACATTCCAAGATGTCTGGTTCTAGGTCAGTGATCACATGATCATGACTATCTTGGTCATGAAGATCTTTTTTGTACAGTTCTTCTGTGTATTCTTGCCACCTCCTCTTAATATCTTCTGCTTCTGTTAGGTCCATACCATTTCTGTCCTTTATCTAGCCCATCCTTGCATGAAATGTTCCCTCGGAATCTCTAATTTTCTTGAAGACATCTCTTGTTTTTCCTATTCTGTTGTTTTCCTCTATTTCTTTGCTTTGATGGCTGAGGAAGGCTTTCTTATCTCTCCTTACTATTCTTTGGAACTCTGCATTCAGATGCTTATATCTTTCCTTTTCTCCTTTGCTTTTTGCTTCTCTTCTTTTCACAGCTATTTTTAAGGCCTCCTCAGACAGCCATTTTGCTTTTTTGCATTTCTTTTCCATGGGGATGGTCTTGGTCCCTGTCTCCTGTACAATGTCACGAACCTCCGTCCAGAGTTCATCAGGCACTCTATCTATCAGATCTAGTCCCTTAAATCTATTTCTCACTTCCACTGTATAATCATAAGGGATTTGATTGAGGTCATATCTGAATGGTCTAGGGGTTTTCCCTACTTTCTTCAATTTAAGTCTGAATTTGGCAATAAGGAGTTCATGATCTGAGCCACAGTCAGCTCCTGGTCTTGTTTTCACTAACTGTATACAGCTTCTCCATCTTTGGCTGCAAAGAATATAATCAATCTGATTTCGGTGTTGACCATCTGGTGAGGTCCATGTGTAGAGTCTTCTCTTGTGCTGTTGGAAGAGGGTGTTTGCTATGACCAGTGTGTTCTCTTGGCAAAACTCTATTAGCCTCTGCCCTGCTTCATTCCGTGCTCCAAGGCCAAATTTGCCTGTTACTCCAGGTGTTTAAAGACTTCCTACTTTTGCATTCCAGTCCCCTATAATGAAAAGGACATCTTTTTTGGGTGTTAGTTCTAAAAGGTCTTGTAGGTCTTCATAGAACTGTTCAACTTCGGCTTCCTCAGCGTTACTGGTTGGGGCAAAGCCTGGATTACTGTAATATTGAATGGTTTGCCTTGGAAACGAACAGAAATCATTCTGTCGTTTTTAAGATTGCATCCAAGTACTGCATTTCAGACTCTTTTGTTGACCATGATGGCTACTCCATTTCTTCTAAGGGATTCCTGCCCACAGTAGTAGATATAATGGTCATCTGAGTTAAATTCACCCATTCCAGTCCATTTTAGTTCACTGATTCCTAGAATGTCGATGTTCACTCTTGCCATCTCCTGTTTGACCACTTCCAATTTGCCTTGATTCATGGACCTAACATTCCAGGTTCCTATGCAATATTGCTCTTTACAGCACCGGACCTTGCTTCTATCACTGGTCACATCCACAACTGGGTATTGGTTTTGCTTTTGCTCCATCCCTTTATTCCTTTAGAGTTATTTCTCCACTGATCTCCAGTAGCATACTGGGCACCTACCGACCTGGGGAATTCCTCATTCAGTATCCTATCATTTTGCCCTTTGATACTGTTCATGGGGTTCTCAAGGCCAGTATACTGAAGTGGTTTGCCATTCCCTTCTCCAGTGGACCACATTCGGCTGTGGTCCATGTGATCAGATCGACCAGCTTCCTGTGATTATGATTTCAGTGTGTCTGCTCTCTGATGCCCCCTCTCAATACCTACCATCTTATTTGGGTTTCTCTTGCCTTGGGCGTGGGATATCTCTTCACAGCTGCTCCAAGAAAGCGTAGCCGCTGCACCTTACCTTGGACGAGGGGTATCTCCTCAAGGCCACGCCTCCTGACCTTGAACGTGGAGTAGCTTCTCTCAGCCCTCCTGCGCCCGTGCAGCCACCGCCTATTGGACGTGGGGTAGCTCCTCTCAGCCGCCGGCCCTGGCCTCAGGCGTGGGGTAGCTCCTCACGGCCGCGCCTCTTTGCCTGGTCGGTTGCACACATACACACTCCCAAATGCATGCACTCTTACACACTCCCTCAGACACTTTTTTCCTCACCATATTCCAAGCCACCAAAGAAAAGAGTAGTGCTGAAGTTGGTCTGATATATTCAGTTTGAATGTGTTCCAAATCTCTCCAGCTTCGTTCCCCCTCATTTCTCAGATCTGAATATAGTTACAGCAACTGTAATCTGGATAGACTAGAAGAAAACAGAACCATCATCTCCCTTTTCTTTTTTCTTTTTCTTTTGAAGTGTAGATGATTTACAGCGTTCTATTAGTTTCAGGTACACAACATAGAGACTCAACATTTTGATAGATCACACTCCTTTTAAAGTTATTACAAGATAATGGCTGTATTTCCCTGGGTTGTACAATGTATCCTTATTGCTTATTCATTGCAGACACTATGGAACATAGTTTGGAGGTTCCTCAAAGAACTAAAAATGAAACTACCATATGATCCAGCAATTCCACTCCTGGGCATACATCTGAAGAAGATGAAAATGGTAATTTGAAAAGATAAATGCATGTCAATGCTTATTGCATTGTTATTTACAAAAGCCAAGACATAGAAGCAAAGTGTCCGCCGCCTCCCTTTTCTTAAAAGCATAATTCTGTTCATATGGCTTAATTTAAAATGTGTTCTTGGATGCTTTGTATTGCGTCTGTGATCTCCTAAGCCTTGAGGGTTTGTTTCTCAGTCCTGATGCTGCTGTTCAGCCCCGTCTCCCCAATGAAATGTACAGAGGAAGTTGGGTTTTGGGAGTTGGGTTTGGAGAAGGTCATTCTATCACTCTTGCTGTCTCATTCCCTCTCTCTCCCTTTAGCTGATTTCTCCTTGGTCTCTTGCCTGTGCTCCAGACTCAAATTCACCAGCTAAACTAACAGCTTCTTGTCTTTCTAGTTGGCATCTACAGCATCACATTTTTGTAATGATTGCTCACTGCTGTCCATATGCTCATTTAGACAGAGCTCCTGACCAGTAGGCTTCCCAAGTGGTGCTGCTGGTAAAAACAAACAAACAAACAAACAAAAAACCCACCTGCCAGTGCAGGAGATACAAGAGATGCAGGTTCGATCCCTGGGTCAGGAAGATCCCCTGGAGAAGGAAATGGCAACCCACTCCAGTATTCCTGCCTGGAAAATTCCATGGACAGAGGAGCCTGGTGGGCTACAGTCCATGGGGTCACGAAGAGTCAGACACAACTGAGCACACCCACTCACGCTACCTGACCAATATGCTGGAAGAGAAAGTAATGGATGTCAGTGCTTACAAGATCTGGGGTACGATCCTCCTGCTTTCTCTATGCAGGGACCATAGCTGCCTCTTTCAGGAGGTGCAGAAGTTTTGAGTACTGTTTACACAGTTGTTTCTCATCATTTAAATAGTTCTCTGTGTCTTCAGTCAAATATATTATTAACAAAATGCTTTATAGTAAACCTAACTGCTAATCATCACTTATCTGTCTAGTCTTTTAATAGTTTTATGTGATTTAGTCTTAATAGAATATTGTAAATTAATGTTCATGCTTAATTAATGTCAAAGAATATTTACTTCTCAAAATTGAAAATATTTCTAGTATAAGAGGTGGATAAACACTTGAGGTAGTACAAGATTTTTTTTATTTGTTTTTGAATCTCTTCCATTAATGTTAGAATTCCATTTTTAATATTTTTTGACCGTCTGTAAAGAGTCATGAATTATAATAGCGTAAACAGTCTCTTTTAGCTGTGATTATGATTTATCAATAAAAATGCTCTATATGAATATTTTTTAGATTGATTCAGTTCAGTTCAGTTCAGTCGCTCAGTCGTGTCCGACTCTCCGCGACCCCATGAATTACAGCACGCCAGGCCTCCCTGTCCATCACCAACTCCCGGAGTACACTCAAACTCATGTCCACAGAGTCGGTGATGCCATCCAGCCACCTAATTCTCCGTCGTCCCCTTCTCCTCCCGCCCCCAACCTTTCCCAGCATCAGAGTCTTTTCCAGTGAGTCAACTCGTCGCATGAGGTGGCCAAAGTATTGCAGTTTCAAAAGACCAATTAGATTTGAGGTCCTCTCTGATTACATCATATAGTTTAAAGCACTGCTTGGGCAGTAAGGTGATGATTTTCGATTTTCCTAAATCATTGCCTGATATTCTTTTACCTGAAGAATCACTTTCTACATTGAACTTACTGGTGGTGGGGTTTAGGTGCTCAGTCGTGTCCAGCTCTTTGCGACCCCACGGGCTATAGACTGCCAGGCTTCTCTGTCCATGGGGTTTCCCAGGCAAGAATACAGGAGTGGGTTGCTGTTTCTTTCTCCACTGTATCTTTGTGACCCAGGGATCGAACCCCAGTCCCCTGCATTGCAGGCAGATTCTTTACCATCTGAGCTACCAGGGAAGCCCAGATTGAACTTATTATTTTCCATCAAATCATTTGTCTCTGCAGCCAACTCATCCCAGTCTTGAAGATCTTTCTTTTAACTCTTTCTTGTGTTACAACTACATTTTTGGACTGTTCTTCTGCTACAAAAGCTGAGTTGAATTGTTCCTGCAGAGATCATAAGGCTATAAATCCTAAAATATTTATTATCTGGCTTTACCAACCACTGGTTTAGGTACAATTCATAGGATCCAGAATGAAATTGGATATTAGAGTCACTCTGTTTCCTAGCTTTCATGAGATGACAAAAGACTCCCTCCTCCAACATCCTTATCTTCTGTTTTCATAAATCTCAATTCAAAACTAATAATTCTCCTCACCACAGAACAGGCTGTTTCTAATTCATCTAACTTTATTTCAAGTTAAGAGACTTGGTACATGTCTAATTACCACTGTGATGAATACTACAGGAATTCTCAAAACTATACAACAAAAATGCCATCCTATGGTAGTAGATGTTTTAGGTTTTAAATCTGTGTCAGTTTGGGACCAGAACAAGGAAGGAGTTTTGATGCACATTCTTGGAAATAGATTTTGAGTCATAAGACAGGTTATCCCATGTTGCCTTTATTGGAGAACAGTGAGCAACGTCAAGAAGCCCTCAGCAACCCCCGCTTCCAACCCTCACACATGCTTAGTCTAATAAAAATGGCTTATTTCCCAAATCTATACTCTATTAATTTTCAGCTTTCTTTTTCCCCTATGAAAAAAGAGTAGTGATTTTATTGTTTTGCTTCTGCTTTAACAAATGAGTATGACGGCAAACTCTGAAACAAAATGACTTTTCTTCCCTTAATGTCATTCGTAAATCATCTCTTATGAGTGCACATTTTGCGTTATGCTGGATATTAGCGAAAAAAGGTGAGTCAGAAAGAGAGTCTGAAAAAGCAGAAATTCCAGAGACTTCAACCACCTTGATGGAAGAGATGGTGCATAGGGCTCAGGAGGACAGAGTTTGTTTAAGCTGTAGAAAAATGAGTTACTTCTAGCTTCTGCTTTCTGAAGCAACCTTGTGAAGACGGGGGTGGGGTGACGGCTTTAGGAAGAACTTCCCTGAAAGACAATGTCTCCCTGGAAAGGATGTCTAAGGATGGTTGGGAAACTGTTAAAAGTTCCCTCAAAATAGGATCACAACTGCCTGCCTTAGAAGAAGGTTTGGCTACAGATTTTCTTAGAGTCCTGGTAGAGGTGGGGTTTGTGGGGACTTTCAGTTGACTGGTTCTGGACTAAGCCTTTGACAATGGACTGAGCGCTCAGACGTACTGACCTTTTAGAAAGAAGGAATAGATACACCTAGGCTCATCACCAGTGGGAGAGACATGGTTCCTGCTTTGGAGGGTGGCTCCTGGAGTAGATTAACTCTTAGTGTCATAGCTTCTTAGGACTGCTGTAGCAAGCTATCAGACGGGCTGGCTCAAAATAACAGAAGTGTGTTTTCTTACAGTTCTGGAGACTCGAAGACCAAAATCAAGCTGTCAGCAGGGTTGGTTCTGTTTTGGAGGCTCTGTGGGAGAGCTGGTATCCGTGCCTCCCTCTCAGCTTCTGCTGGTTGGCAGCAGTCCTTGGAATTCCTTGGCTGGGGCATGTATCACTCTTAGCATCTACTTCTGGCTCCATCCTGAGTTCTCCTCTCCGGGTCTCTGTTCAAATTTCCCCCTTCTTATAAGGACACCAGCCAACGGAGGCGGTCCCATTCTAATCCAGTTTGAACTTAATGAAACCTGCAAAGACTGTTTCCAGATAAGGTCACGTTCACAGGTATGGGGGTTAGGGCTTGAACATATCCTTTGGTGGGGGACACAATTCTACTCAGTACGCGTACCATCGCTTTATCAGGGAGAAGCCTGCTGGTGAGCCAGGTAATTTCCCCTATAGCTTCTGCAGAAACCACGCACGCACCACACGCTGTATGGCCTTGCGCTTCTGAGACCCGGCAGAGCCTGGAAAGTCCCTCTGCCTCTCTCCTTCGGTCTTGCCTCATTTCTTTCCGCCTTTGGGATGGGTCTAGAGTCTGGGCTGAAGAGCCATCAGCTGATTTCTTTCTGTTGGCATTTTGGTTTTAGAGCGAGCAGGAGACACAAAGGTGGTTTCAATTTAGAGACTCTGCCAAAATGATTTCAACATTTACCTCATGGGTTGCAATATATATTTTGAAAAAATTAAAATAGAAAGTTCTGGGTCATGACAGAAAGTGTAGCATTTATTAGTCTTCAGTGGAAGCATGTGTTTGGGTTCCTGAACTCTGAATCTGAAGGAGGATAAAGGGAGCTAGGAAGAGAGGTGGCTGCAGTGAGCTGGGTGTCCCAGAAGCTGTGGTTACTCCAAACAGCCTGGTATCCACACAGACACCAGGCCATCAACTGACTTTTACATGAGACATTCAAGGGGCCTCCCGGGTGGCTTAGACAGTAAAGCAACTTCCTGCCAATGCAGGAGACCTGAGTTCGATCCCTAGGTCAGGAAGATCCCCTGGAGAAGGGAATGTCTACCCACTCCAGTATTCTTACCTAGGAAATCCCATGGACAGAGGAGCCTGGCAGGCTACAACTAACACTTTCATTCTTCAAGGGGGTTGAACAAAATATATAGAAATCCTAACAAGTGGAGTGACAGTCAGCCTCCAGAGCAAAATCTGTGCTGGGACAAAGTAATTAGAATCACTTATCCTTGTCCTCTGTGGAAGAAAGAAGGACCTTAAAGTCTAGGCTAAAGTTGGGGTCTAGAAGCCAACATCAGCTAAGCATCACTAACCAATCATGGTTTTTGGAAAGCAGCTGATGAAGATCTACTGAAGATATATGGACTTCCCTGGTGGTCCAGTGGTTGGGAATCTGCCTGCCAATGCAGGGGACATGGGTTCGATCCCTTGTCCGGGAGGATTCCACCTGCCATGGGGCAACTAGGCTCATGTATCACAGCCAGTGAAGCCTGAGCGCCCTAGGGCCTATGCTCTGCAACAACAGAAGCCCCCACAATGAGAAGCCCACGCATCAAAACCGAAGAAAGCCCACGCACAGCAAGGAAGACCTGGGGCAGCCAAAAATAAATAAACAAGATTTTAGAAAAAGATACCAAAGGTCAGCTAGTCAAGGCTATGGTTTTTCCAGTGGTCATGTATGGATGTGAGAGTTGGACTGTGAAGAAAGCTGATCGCTGAAGAATTGATGCTTTTGAACTGTGGTGTTGGAGAAGACTCTCGAGAGTCCCTTGGACTGCAAGGAGATCCAACCAGTCCATCCTAAAGGAGATCAGTCCTGGGTGCTCATTGGAAAGACTGATGCTAAAGCTGAAACTCCAATACTTTGGCCACCTGATGTGAAGAGCTGATTCATTGGAAAAGACCCTGATGCTGGGAAAGATTGAGGGCAGAAGGAGAAGGGGAAAACAGAGGATGAGATGGTTGGATGACATCACAGACTCAATGGACATGAGTTTCGGTGAACTCTGGGAGTTGGTGATATACAGGGAGGCCTGGCGTGCTGCGGTCCATGGGGTCACAAAGAGTTGGACACGACTGAGCAACTGAACTGACTGACCTCACTTTGTAGACAAAGTAAAGGTAGAGAAGGGTCTCATCTCTGGACGGCAGTGGGACTGGGATCCCCCGAGCTGGGAACTGCCTCCTTTCATGAGAAGAGTTGGAGAGACCGTGGAGCTGACCCTCCTGCTTGATTGTGCCCACTGTGATGTCTGTGGTAAAGACATGGCGAGGCAGTATTCAACGCAACACTTTTTAAAGCTGAGAAGTGAAAAATGCAGTCAACGTTTTTATTGGATACCCTGGAAACTAAAACCTAACGAACCCAAACCAAGCAAGTGAAAAACCAAACAACCCACCAGTTCCTTCCCTGGCCCATCACCAGACAAATAAAATGAACTTCATTGTGCTGAAGTCAACCTGAGTTGGGAAAAACTGAATTCAGCCAGATGGGTTAGCAATTAAATGGAGCCGGAGGGTGTTAATTTGACCCTTGGATCAGCCTGGGCCTACTAACTGACCACTGTGCTTTGCCCTCACCTGCAAAATGGGCAGATGTTGGCCTCAGAGAGTTAGCAAACCAAACTTGGGTCCATTTGCCCACTCAAACTAAAGTCAATTTACTCTGTTGTCTGTCATGGCAAAGACACCGGTTGTTGTGAAGGAACGTGCAGTGTTCATTGCACTTATTGCAGGTGCTAAGCAAGGAGTGTGAGTATCCACTGTTCAAAAGACTTGGACTCCTTGAAGGTTTTCAGGGAAAGGTTTTTAAAGGCAGGGTGAGGGAGGGGCGTGTGGGGTGTGTGGCCAGCTCATGGACATTCTTCTGGTTGGCTGGTGGTGAGGAGTCAACATCATCAACCATCTGGTTCAACTGGTCTGGGGTCCACCTGCTCATAGGCTGCCTACATGTGACTTTCCACCTGCTGGGGGTTTCAGTATCTCTAAAACAGTTCAAAGGACATGGCTCAGGGGATTGCCCATGGACTCCGTGCTGTGCTTGTGCTTAGTCGTTCAGTCGTGTCCAGCTCTTTGCAACCCCGTGGACTGTAGCCTGCCAGGCTCCTCTGTCCATGGGGATTCTCCAGGCAAAAATACTGGAGCGGGTTGCCATGCCCTCTTCCAGGGAATCTTCCCAACTCAGGGATCGAACCCAGGTCTCCCCCATTGCAGAGAGATTCTTTATAAGCTGAGCCACCAGGGAAGCCCAAGAATAATAGAGTAGCCTATCCCTTCTCCAGGGGATTGTCCTGGCCCAGGAATTGAACCAGGGTCTCCTGCATTGCAGGTAGAGTCTTTACCAGCTGAGCTACCAGGGAAGCCCAGCTATCAGACCTTAAGGTCCTTGCCTTTGTTTAATGGCTAAACTATTATTATTTTGTCTTGCTTGACTGTTTTCCTTTCTTTTTACATTTTCTCATTTCTCTGATTAAATTTGCTGTTTGAAACTTGGGGAAGGCCTAGGAGGCTATAGTTTTCTGCAAACTAGAGGCAGGTGGGAGACCCTGAGTGGAGTCTGTTCTGGGAAGGCCCCGTAGGGTCCTTCTTGGTTACAATAGGGCTTTAGCCCTGTAAGTATGAATTGACACATAGTGAGTGCTTATTCGGGCTTTCCTGTGGCTCAGCTGGTAAAGAATCCACCTGCAATGTGGGAGACCTGGGTTCAATCCCTGGGTTGGGAAGATCCCCTGGAGATGGGACAGGCTACCCATTCCAGTATTCTGGCCTGGGGAATTCCATGGAGTGCTTATTGTGGTGATTGCTGTTATTAAGCGGAAATTTTCTTTATATTTCTCACATCTCCAAAGCCTCTTCTTTAAAGGGTTTCTACCCATACTTCCTTTATTTCATTTGTTTATTTTTCATGTTGTAAATGTAATATTTGTTCCAGTGAAAAATTTAGGAAACATTAAGTGTAAAAAGAACGCCCATGCACAAGCACTGTTGTTTTTGTTGTATTTTAATTAAAAAATACATACAGATTATTGTTTTTATAAAATTGGGGTCATACATATGCCTATTTTTAAACTCAGCATTACGCTTTGAAAAATTTTCTAGGTTGTTGGATATTCTTTGCAAATGCATATGATTTGAGACACATGAAGGGAGGGCACCAGTTGAGGACAAAGGCCAGGGTGATACATCTACAAGCTGAGAAACACCAAAGAGTGCCGGCGAGCCAGCAGGAGCTGGGCGAGAACGTGGGGCAGTCTCCCTCTCTGCTCCCAGAAGGAACCAGGCCTGTTAACACCCTGGTCTTGGTTTTCTAGGCTCCAGAACTGTCTTGCTTCAAGAGTTGCAGAACACGAAGAGATCACTTGAACACCACGGCCACGGGGCTTTCTGAGAGCTGCATGAGTGGATCATCACGTTAATCTGATATGTCAATGGTTTCGGCTCTTGTGTGTGGCACATTCATGGTCCAGCACATGCCAACCAAGAAGGCGGGTATTAAGACAGCTCCTTCTCTGCCTTCTGTCTTCCTGGCGATGAAGACAGCTTATAACTAGAAGGTCCAACAGTCAAGCATAATAATAACAAGCCAGCAGGGACTTGTCCGGTGACTTAGTGGTTAAGAATCCACCTTCCGATGCAGGGGTTGCAGGTTCAATCTGGGGTGGGGGACAACTAAGCCCACCGCCACAGCCGCTGAGCCCACACGCTCCGGAGCCACAGGCTGCAGCCAGAGAAGCACGTGTGTGCTGCAACTCGGGGAAGACTGCACGCTGCAGTGAAGACTGAGTACATCCCCCAAACGAAAACAAAACCAATGACAAAAAGCAAGCAAAGAAACCAAGAATTGTCGGGTATTTGGAAGAGAACCTCTGAATGCTTTGGAGACCCCTGATGGTGGAGTTTTGTGGCAGGGTCCAATTGCACCTGCTTTAACAAGGATGGTTGACAACATTTAAAACTCCAAACGCACCCTCTTTCTGCCTTCTCTGATGGGAATCAACAGTCGCATATGGTGTCTGTGTCTTTCTGGGCTTTTTAGTCTTTTCCACTGGTCTATCCTACAGGGGTTCTGGATATCCTTTAGCAGGTTTCTGAATTTCTGATTTTTTTATCGATAACTTATTTAAGTTTTATTTTGAAACCAAAACTGGTACTGGTCCCTGGACCACACTCTGAGAAGCAAGATTATAGACATAAGATGATTAGGGTAAATAATCACTTGCTGATAAGTATATAGAGTTTTTTGACTTTTAAAAATAAGTCTCTGATGAGACTTGTATTTAAATCTTTTCCTAATTTTCTGGACATGGAATTGGTAGGTCAGAGACTCTTAAAACTTACTATCAAGTGCTTCTGATAAAGGTTGTGTATATTATGGTCCCACTAACAACATTAAGGGGGCTTCCCAGGTGTCGCTAGTGGTAGAACCCACCTGCCAATGCAGGAGACATAAGAGACACAGGTTTGATCCCTGGGTCAGGAAGATCCCCTGGAGGAGGGCATGGCACCTCATTCCAGTATTCTTGCCTGGACAATTCCCATAGACAGAGAAGCCTGGAGGGCTATAGTCCGTAGAGTCACAAAGAGTTGGACATGACTGAAGTGACTGAGCACAAGCAGCCTCTCCAACTTCAAAACCACAGTGGTTACTATAATTTGAATTTCTCTGAATCCTCTACCATCAATTGGAGAAAACTCTCTGCTTTTAAGGACTCATGGGATTACCTTGAGCCTCCTTAAATAACCCAGGATAATCTTCCAATTTCAAGCTCAACGGTGCCATGTTATACAACATGATGCTATGAAGCAATTATCTCATCATACTCACAGGGTCTGGGGAGTAGGGTAAGACATCTCTGGGGACCCCACTTAGAAATTCTGCTTATATTATCCAAGTGAAAATTATTTTTTCTCTTCACTCTCTGTCTTAACTGTTTCAGTTCCTCTGTAATAATCTTGTGCCTATGGTTTGAAACATTTTCAACCCTTTTTTTTCTTTCTTATTTATTCTGACATTTTAGGGTTAATGATATTCCCGAGACACTCAAACTAAGAACCAAAACCCAACAAATGGATTATAAATTAAAAATTGCCTTGATGTCCAAGACTATCATTGCTCTGCACAGTTGCTAACAGTCTTTCAGTTCAGTTCAGTCGCTCAGTTGTGTCCGACTCTCCGCGACCCCATGAATCACAGCACGCCAGGCCTCCCTGTCCATCACCAACTCCCGGAGTTCACTCAAACTCATGTCCACAGAGTCGGTGATGCCATCCAGCCATCTCATTCTCGGTCATCCCCTTCTCCTCCCGCCCCCAACCTTTCCCAGCATCAGAGTCTTTTCCAGTGAGTCAACTCGTCGCATGAGGTGGCCAAAGTATTGCAGTTTCAGCTTTAGCATCAGTCCTTCCAATGAACATCCAGGATTGATCTCCTTTAGAATGGACTGGTTGGATCTCCTTGCAGTATAAGGGACTCTCAAGAGTCTTCTCCAACACCACAGTTCAAAAGCATCGATCCTTCGGCGATCAGCTTTCTTTACAGTCCAACTCTCACATCCATACATGACCACGGGAAAAACTATTGCCTTGACTAGACGGACCTTGGTTGGCAAAGTAATGTCTCTGCTTTTTAATATACTATCAAGGTTGGTCATAACTTTCCTTCCAAGGAGTAAGCGTCTTTTCACTTCATGGCTGCAATCAGCATCTGCAGTGATTTTGGAGCCCAAAAAAATAAAGTCTGACACTGTTTCCACTGCTTTTCCATCTATTTCCCATGAAGTGATGGGACCAGATGCCATGATCTTTGTTTTCTGAATGTTGAGCTTCAAGCCAACCTTTTCACTCTCCTCTTTCACTTTCATCAAGAGGCTTTTGAGTTCCTCTTCACTTTCTGCCATAAGGTGGCCACTTAGGGGTGAGCAAATGGATGTGCTTTCGCTCTGAGGTTTAAATACTTATATTTAATTTTGAAAATTCCTTTGGATGGAAGTTTTTGCATGGGATAGCATAAACCATTTTCCAGCATGTCTGGGATCTGACCTGTTCAGGTTCATGACACCTCTGGATGGTTGGTAGCAATGCAAATTTGTTAATAAGTGAACTTGTTAATAAGTTAATAAGCAAACACTAATAAGTGAACTTATTAAGGCTGTTGCCTGCAGAATCATATAAGCACTGAGAAAACATTGTCTGTTAGGATTCGGGCCATGCTGCCTTTATCATGAGATGATTCTGTCTCGGCATCCTCAACTGGAGGTTTTATTGCCACACACCACACATTACAGAAAAATGTTCTTCACTGTTTACAGAAAAGAAAAGAAAGTGAAGTCATTCAGTCATGTCCGACTCTTTACAACCCCATGGACTGTAGACTACCAGGCTTCTCTGTCCGTGGGATTTTCCAGGCAAGAATACCGGAGTGGGTTGCCATTTCCTTCTCCAGGGGATCTTTCCGACCCAGGGATCAAACCCAGGTCTTCCACATTGTAGGCAGGCACTTGATCCTCTGAGCCACCAGGTTATAAAGCCATGGTTTTTCCAAATATAAGATTACAAAAACTCCCTTTCAAATAATTCTGTCATCTAGATGCATTTGTTTTGACTTTAGGAAAAGGATAAGCTTCTATGTTTGCATATTTCACTACAACTTCACCAACTGTCAAAATTATTATTGAAAGAAACTTTGTTAATTTGATAGATGAGAAACGATATCTCAGTTTGAGTGAGGCAGAATGGTTTATGCCAATTAGTCATTTATGTTTCCTCTTCTGATTCTATTCTTGTCCATTTTCATTGGTTTGTAACCATTTAATACATTCAGAGCGTTAACATTTTATCCTGACATTTCTTTTTTTTTTTTTACCTTTTAAAATTTGTATTGGAGTATAGTCCCTGGTGGCTCAGATGGTAAAGAGTCTGCCTGCCATGTGGCAGACCTGGGTTTGATAACTGGGTTGGGAAGTTCCCCTGGAGGAGGAAATGGCAACCCACCCCCAGTATTCTTGCTTGCAGAATCCCATGGACAGAGGAGCCTGGAGGGGTATGGTCCATCAAGTTGCGAAGAGTTGGATATGACTGAAGTGACTTAGCATGTATAGCCAATTAACAAACAATATTGTGACAGTTTCAGGTGAACAGTGAAGGGACTCAGCCATACATGTACATGTATCCATTTTCCCCAGGTGAAGGACAGGGAAGCCTGGCGTGCTGCAGTCCATGGGTTGCAAAGAGCTGAACATGACTGAGCGACTGAACACAGCTATTTCCCTCCAAACTCCTTTCCCATCTAGGCTGCCACATAAAATTGAGCAGAGTTCCCCATGCTATTCAGTAGCTCTTTGTCTATTTTAAATATATTCATAGCAGTTTGTACTCGTCCATCCCAAAGTCCCTAATGTCCCTTCCCCCACCCTTCCCTCCCTCAGCCATTGTTCATTCTCCAAGTGTGTGATTTATTTCTGACATCCTTTTTGTCTCATGGAATGCTTTAACATTTTGCTTATTTTTTTTTTTTTGACATTTGGACATTTCAGTTTTTTTTTTTTCTATTATTGATCTTTTATTTATTTTTTTTAGGTAATTAATTTATTTTTTATTGGAGGCAAATTATTTTACAATATTATATTGGTTGGTTTTGCCATACATTGATATGAATTTGCCCCGGGTTTACATAAGTTCCCCCTCCTGAACCGCCCTCCCACCTCCCTCCTCCCTTTCAGTTTTATGAGTTTTTTTTCCATTTGTGATTTCTCCCACCATTTTTTATGCTCAGAAGTTTGCTTTTTCATTCCAAGACCAGCTACATTTCCCCCTAGGCTTATCATTGTTTACATTTTTTTGATCCACCAGAAATTTCTTTCAAAGTATAATATGAGGTTGGGACTCTACATTTTTGTCCCTCTAAATACTTAATTTGTTCTAAACCATTTCACCAAATGATTATTTTCCTTTCTGTAATGACTTTAATGCCATCTCATATAATAGACTGAATTCTCCTTCATATATTCAGGAGTGTTTGAGGATGGCTACTTTGTCTCACTGATTTGTCTGGTAATTCTTCGGTCAGAAGCATTCTTTGTTAAATTACACCTTTGTATATATTCTCAAATATCTGACAGAATGTAAGAGTTGCTCTTCACTATTTTTTCAAAAACTATGACTATTTTTCCAGATACACTTGAGAGTCAGTTTTCGAGTTTTCACTTAAACACTTTTGTTGCCGTGATGTGCAAATCAATTTGGAGAGAGAATCAACGTCTTCAGTACATTGAGTCTTTCAATCCAGAAATGTGAAGAATCTGTCTACAGTCTTTTTATGCTCTTCCATAAAGTCTTTGCTTTTCTCCTGTGTCTCATATATACTTCATTAATTTATAAAAAGAGAATTCTTATTACTTAGCTGGTATTTTAAGTTTCTTTGCTATTGTGACTGATATGTTTTCCCAAACGTGGTTTTAAATTGGTTATTAATGAGACATAAGGAAGTAATTTATTTTAAAAATTTCTTGCTTTTAAATCACATGTTTATCTTTTGGATGCCTTCTTTACTGACAAGAGGAAAAGAATTCCAGCTCTGCTGTTAAACGTGACTGGAGTCATAGCCTTATAGATTCTCTGCTATCTGCTGTGCTCCTATTTTTAGGTAGAACTAGTCTCATAGTCTCATAAATTGGGCTCCCCAGGTGGTGCAGTGGTAATTAATCCGCCTGTCAATGTAGGAGATGCAGGAGGGGCAGGTTCGATCCCTGGATCGGAAAGAACTGCTGGAGGAGGAAATGGCAACCCACTCCAGCATTCTTGCCTGGAAAACTCCATGGACAGAGGAGCCTGGTGTGCTCTAGTCTGTGGAGTCTCAAAAGAGGTGGACACAACCTAGAGACTAAACAACAACAGCAACATCCTCACAAATACTAGTTGCCTCATTTCATTCCCTCACCCAGATTTTTATTAAACTACAGCTACTGAGTCAAAGTGGCTCAGCTGGCAAAGAACCCTCCTGCAAAGCAGGAGACCCAGGTTTGCTCCCTGGATTGGGACGATCCCCTGGAGGAGGAAATGGCAACCCACCCCAGTGTTCATGCCTGGAAAAATTCCATGGACAGAGGAGCCTGGTGGGCTACAGTCCATGGGATTGCAAAGAGTTGTACATGACTGTGTGACTAACTTTCACTTTCACCAACAAGATAGTGAATAAGGATCCCATGCTAGGATATGTCCGTATCCCAACCCCTGGAACTATGAATGTTATCTGACTGGCCAAATAGACTTTGCAAACAGGATGAAACTAAAGATCTTGAGACGAAGAGATCCCCCAGGATTACCAGGGTGAGCTCAAAGTGATCACAAGGATCCTCATAAGAAGGAGGCTGGAGGGTCAGAGTCACAGATGGAGGTGGGACAGTGCAAACAGAGGAGGATTGGAAGATGCTACCCTGTTGGCTTGGAGACGGGAGATGAGGCCATGAACCAAGGACAATAGAGCTTTCTAGAAGGTGTTAAACATAGACTATTTCCTGGAGGCCCCAAAGGGAACACTGCCCGACTGACACCTCGATTTGAGGAGTTCTGATCTCTTGAACTGTAAGATAATAATTCATGCTGTCTTAGGTCTCTGGGTCTGTGGTTGTTTGTTACACAACCAAAGGGGACAAATACAGGAGCTCACTGGGGAAGGATAAAAGACGGGAAGCCACAGCCCATGCTGTGATGACTTCATCACGTAGTGCCCCAAACCTGCAAAAGTGCAGGTATTAAGGGGAAGACAGCAGAGTCAAGTGTGTGCTTTGAGAAGCATAACTAGCTTGCAAGCCTGACTCTTTGTGCTAATTGCCTTCATTTCTTCCCTGCGGCATCACAGAGACACTTCTGCTCTGTAAAATAATGCAGAGAACCAGCAGCACACACTGGTCCCCTCAGGATTCTGCCCTCTCCCCCCTTTAACCAGGGGGCCTGTCCTTAGGGTGAGGGGCTTGGTGCCGGGTTAGAAAAGGAGAAAGGTCGCCTGCTTTATCCTTTAACTTCCCCTCGGTGGTCTCCAGGGCTCTTATCTGGAGATAAAACGTTCCGAGCTCTCCCAGATCTGTGGGTGAAAGGACCCGGGCCACCCGGGGGGTTTAGTTTATGGGCACCTGGTGTGTGACAGCCACCTCCCTGTCCCCTCAGTGTCTTGCAAGAGCTCCTTTCAACCCTGTTTGCAACTCCTTTTGAGATGAGCTCCGATAAACTCACTGTTCGTCCTTCTCCTCTTTTCCAGAGGTGCTCCCCTCCTGTGGTGTTGAGTGCTCCTCCCCAGCTGGCCCAGCCCTTCACGTGGCCCTGCCAGGATGCAGCTTTCCCTGAGTGATACCCAATAGGTGCTGAAAACTCCAGCAAAGTCAGGGTCCCTATCACAACCCACGGCAGTGAGACTGCAGCCCGCAGCTATTAGTATAAGAACTGGATTTATGAAGACCATTCATCAAAGCTTGACATTCTCTATCACTCTTTACTGGGGCAGAACTGTGTTTCCAGAATTTATGGGACTCCAAGCAGAAGAGTTCCTACATCCTGATGTTCCAATTCTCTACTAAGATGATATACATAGTGGCATATTCCTTATATATTCCTATCTTTTTTTCAAGGGTCCTTGAGACTTCCAGACTGATGAAATATTAGGGATGAGTTTTTTAAAATTGGAATGTAATTGCTTTACAGTGTTGTGCGTTTCTGCTATACAGCAAAGCGAATCAGCTATATCTTTACGTATGTCCCCTCCCTCTTGAACACCCCTTCTTCCCCCATTGCTATCCCTAGGTCATCATGGAGCCCTGAACTGAGCTCCCTGTGCTACACAGCACTTCCCACTGGCTATTTTACACAAGATAAGGTACATACGTCAGTCCTACTCTCCAACTCATCTCAACTTCCCCTGTCTCCCACCCTTTGTCCCTATGTCGTGGCTCAGATGGTAAAGCATCTGCCAACAATGCGGGAGACCCGGGTTCAATCCCTGGGTTAGGAAGCTGTCCTGGAGAAGGAAACAGCAACCCACTCCAGTATTCTTGCCTGGAGAATCCCATGGATGGAGGAGCGTCGTAGGCTACAGTCCATGAGGTCACAAAGAGTTGGATAGGACTGAGAGCCTTCACTTCACTTTACTTCCATTCTCTGCACCTGCATCTCTATTACTGATCTACAAATAGGTTCCTCTTGACCATTTTTCTAGGTTCCACATATATTTGTAAATATACGATACTTGTTTTTCTCTTTCTGACTTACTTCACTGTGTATAACAGACTCTAGGTCCGTCCACGTCTCTACAAGTGGCCCGATTTCATTCCTTTTTATGGCTGAGTAATATTCCATTGTATATATGTACCACATCTTTTTTATCCATTCATCTGGGATTATTTGTTCTTACATTTTAGTTATAAAGTAACTGTAAATTCACAGGAAGTTGCAAAGATGGTATAAAGAGATGCCATGTACCCATCAGCCAGGAACCCCAATGGTTATGTTACATATAACTGTAGTTCAATATCAAATCCAGGATACTGGCATTGATACAACGTGCGGAAGAATTTCTGTCATTTTATCCCATGTGTTGATTTCTTGTAACAGCTACTGCAATCAAGATACAGCATTGCTTCCTCTGCACAAAGACTTCCCTCATGCTATCCCATCAGAGTCATCCACCCACCACAGCCACCACCACCTCTACCCTTCTGAACCCTGCAAACACTAACCTGTCTCCATCTCTGTGATTTTGTCATTTCAGGACTATTACATAAATGAAATTTAACACCATACGACCTTTTCAAACGGGCTCTTTTCGGTCAGCATAATGCCCTTGAGAGCCATCCAAATATCAATATTTCAGCTGCTTTTAATTCTTAAAGAATATTCTGTGCTGTGGGTGCATTATGGAACCAAACTTGGATTTGCTCACCTGTGCGGTAAAGCCTGTCTACTGACACTGAGTTTCGGTGAGGCAAAGCGTGTTTATCGCAGGACACCAGGCAAGAAGTCCAGGCAGCTAGTGCTCAAAAGGCCAGAAGTCCCTGCTGGCTTTTAGGGAAAAGCTTTTAAAAACAGGGCAAGAGAGAGTGTTTCATGGTGCGTGATCAGCTCGTGGACTTCCTTCTGATTAGTTGGTGGTGAGATAACAGGGTGGCATTTAGTGACTCAACATCATCAGTCTTATTGTTCCAACTGGCCTGGGGTCTAGATGCCTGTGGTCAGAATGCGCTTAACCTCTTCCTCCTGCTGGTGGTTTCAGCATCTGCAGAGCATCTCAAAGGACATGGCTCAGGATATTACCTATAGCCCTTGAAGAGGAACTAAAGGTCTTTGACATAGTTTAATGGCTGAGCTGTTATTATTCTGTCCTGTTTGGCTGTTTTCCTTTCTTCCTGCTTTTTCTCACTTCTCTGATTAAATTTGCTCTCTGGAACTTGCAAAAGGTCTTGGGCATTACAGGTTTTCTACAAATGAGGCAGGCAGAGGACACGGTGGTGGTGGGGTCTGTTCTGGGAAGGCCCTATGGGTCCTTCTTGGTTGCAGAAATACCATAGTTTAACCATTCACAGATTGAGGGACATTTTGGTTGTTTCCAGTTTGGGGTTATCATAAATAAAACTGCTGTGAAAATTCAAACACAGTCTTTTCTGTGGACACAATTCTTCATTTCTCCGGGGTAGATGCCCAGGAGAACTACAGCTGGGTTTTGTGGAAAGTGTATGTTTTTTAATAAACCGCTAAATTACGCTTTTGGAATGGCTGTACCATTTCACATTCCTACCTGCAAAATATGAGCAGCCTAATTCCTTCACCTCCTCGCCAACATTCTGTTTGGTCACTACTCTCCTTTCAGCTGTTCTGATAGGCGTGTATTGGTGTGTCATCAGGGTCTTAGCCTGCATCTCTCTGCTGGCTAATGATACTGAACATTTTGTCCTGTGCTCATTGCCATCAGAAAAGTTTCTTTGGTGAAATATCTATTTAAGTTTTTTGTCTATTTTCTAATCGGATTGTTTGCTTTTTACTATTGAATTTGACAGTACATTATAAATTCTAAATACGAGTCCTTTGTCAGATACACAGTTTGCAAATATTTTTCTCCCAGAATGCAGCCTGCCCTTTCATTCTTCTCATGGAGCCTTTCACAACATAAAATTTTTGAATTTTAATGAGGTACACTTTATTGGTTTATTATTTTATGCATTATGTTTTTAATATTATAGGAAATCAACTCTGAATATTCATTGGAAAGACTGATACTGAAGCTCCAATACTCTGGCCACCTGATGCAAAGAGCCAACTCATTGGAAAAGCCCCTGATGCTGGGAAAGATTGAGGGCAGGAGGAGAAAGGGGTGGCAGAGAATGAGATGGTTGGATGGCATCACCGACTCAATGGACATGAATCTGAGCACACTCCGGGAGACAGTGAGAGACCGGGAAGCCTGGCGTGCTGCTGTCCACGGGATTGCAAAGAATCAGACGTAACTGAGTGACTGAACAACAACTGGAACTCCTTGCCAACCCACAGGCCATGGGCGTGTTCCACTCTTACCCTGTGAAAGTTGCATGCTTTTACATTTCACCTTTAAATTGTTGGTGTCATTTTTGTATAAGATGCGATTTTAGTTGGGTTCATTTTCTTTCGCCTGTGGATGCCCAGTTGCTCTAGCACCTTTTTTTGAAAAGACCGTCCTCCTTCCATGGAAATGCTTCCACACCTTTAACAAAAGTTAGGAATTTTGCCTCTTCTAGAGCTCACACCCCAAATTCAGATGCAGCAAGGTCATCAGTTGCTGTTGTCCGGTCGCTACGACATGTCAGGTTTTTTGTGACCTCATGGACGGCAGCACACCAGGCTTCCTTGTCCTTCACTATCTCTTGGAGTTTGCTCAAGCTCATGTCTAGGGAATTGACGATGCCATCCAACCATCTTTTCCTCTGTACCTGATTTCAAGCATCTCATCCAGTGAGAGGTCATGCTGAGCTGCAGTGGCTCTGTGTGTGTGTGAGACAATCAACTTAATATTTTAAGCTGCTCGGTTTGTGGGACTAATACAGAAGTTTCCTCTCTTTTTTTCTTCTGTATGAATAGCTGATTAAGAATGTTAACGTTGTGATCGTTTCAGGTGGACTGCAAAGGGACTCAGTAGCACATATACATGTATCCATTCTCCCCCAAACTCCCCTCACATCCAGGCTGATGCAGTGGCTGTTTTTATATACATGTGTGTCATGGAGGGAACCTAACATCAAGAACAAGTTGCTCTGAGAGCCAACTGAAGCAGGCAACTTACTGGCAGGCTGAGCAGAGAGAGAAAAATAGAGAATTACTTTGTAAAGCAGAGAAAGCATCCTTACCAAGATGTTCTGGGTTGTATGCAAGTGGCCTTTGAGGCTGTCAGACAGCCAGCTTGGGAACACTTGGAAGATTCAGAGAAACGCTCGTGCATGGTTGAGCCAGCCAGCTCTTGGGATGCAGCTCAGACCTAATGAGCCTTCTCCCATGTTAGCAGTGCTTATGCTTCTGATTGTGAAAAGACAGAACTGTGATTTGATAATGTCTCTCATCTGAAGATCTCCCCAGAGAAGTGACAGAAACAGCAACTGTGTTTTTATTTTTTTTCACCATGTTTGAACTGACGTCAAATTCAAAAGTAGGATGCTGTGTGACTGCTTGTCGTGGGATCTTAGATTTTCTGCGTCATAAGATGTGGACACCATAAGATGAACTTCCACCCGGCAAATCCTTCAGCTAAAGCTGTTGTCTTCCCTCCTGGTTGACTTCACCTTGGTGTACATGTCCTGTCCGAGCCTGGGGACACAGGACCACTGCCCAGGGACAGGACCAGCCGAGGTGAGGGGCCGGCAGACTTTTTGCTGAGGGCTTTGACTGAATGTGAGACAGAATGGTTGCCAGCTGGAGCCGTGTCCACCAGCACACTCGGCTCCGTGGAGACCACCATCAGCCTCTTGTCAGACCCAGAGTGACTGTCTGTTTAAAACACGCTCTTGGAAATATTATTTCTAGCTGAAAAATTTAAAATGTTATGACCCGGAAGGTGGTCCGTTCAAGGCCCATAAGTGTAGTTTAGTTCCCCAAGAAATGAAATCTAGGGAATAAAAGGAAACTAGAAAAGGAAAATACAATGGAAGGACTCTGGGGGAGAAAATCAAATTGTGAGGAGAGCATTTCGTCTGCTCTGTTGAGGGCCCAGCTCCTTGTCTTGGGCACAGGGCAGGTGCTGTGCTTACCTGTCATGAATCATTTGTGCATTCACACAAGACTTCTGCTCCACCGTATCTCCAGCAGATTTTACGTGTTCACCACTTTGATTGAGTTCACTCCATGGGTCTGGCGAACAGACTGCAGACCATAAGGTGAAGGCATGCTAGTGTGAATGGGAAAGAGACAGCTTTTGAAGGCCAAGTTAGACTTTTTCCGCAAGTGAAAAAACCATCTAAAATGTATGTATAAAATCTTCCGTGTTAAGCATGTTTAAGTGTACAGTTCAGTGATATTAAACACATTCACATTGTTGGACAACCGTCACAATCATCCATCCCCATAACTCTTTTCATCTTGCAAAACTCTACTCTACAGGAAATTCCATTCCTATTAAACGCTCTGTCCCTTCACCCCCTTATTCCCCGACACTGCTTCCCCAGTCCTTGGCTCCTACTGATCTTTCTATGAGTTTGACTACTCTAGGTATCTCAGATAAGGAGAATCATACAATTTCTGGCCTTTTGTGTCTGGCTTATTCAATTTAAAAGAAAGTTCCTGATAGGGTGTAAAATATGGCAGAATCTCCTCCTTTCTAAAGGATGAGTAACATTCCGCTGTTATGTGTAGACCTCATTTTACTTAACCGTTCATTGGTTAATAGAGACTCGGGTTGCTTCCACATTTTAGCTATTGTGACCCACGCTGCTATGAACATGCGTACACATGTATTTCTTCCAGACTTCATTTTCAGTTCTTTTGAGTGTTTACCCGGATCACATGCTGGATCATATGGTAATTATACTTATAAATCTTTGCAGGACCGTCATTCTGTTTACCATAGTGGCCATACAATTTTACATTCCCAGCACTGGTGCACAAGGGTTCAGATTTCTCCACATTGTTGCCAATACTTGCTATTTTCTGATTTTTGCTTTATGATAACCATCCTAATGGGTGAGGTGGTATCTCCTTACAGTTTGCATTTCACTAACGATTACTGATGTTGAGCATCTTTTCATGTGCTAATTGGCTCTTCAGTATATATTTTGGGCAGGGGGAATGTCTATTCATGTCCTTTGCTCATTTTTGAATCAGGGTTTTTGCTTGTTTGTTCCTCAGTGCCAGGTTAGACTTTTGAAAGGAAGTATAGGGCTGTTTAGGAAAAATAAAACACATTTTAGTGTGGCCTGGGAGGTAGACCTGAACTGAGAAGGCTGAAACCCTGTGTCAGCTTCTAAAACAAGTTGGTTTGTTGTTGTTGTTTTGCCTTTTGAAATTAAGCCAATGATGTGGCTTCCCTGAGTCTCAGATTCTTTAAAGGCAAGAAGTTGGGAACTTACCTTGTGTTGCTGTCTAGAAATGGAGGGATGCTGAAAGTGTCTGGAAAACAGCTACATAGGAATCTACCCAAAGTGGAATGAGCCACTGCCTCAGCTTTCCATGTGTTTCACAGGTTTCATGTGAAGGGATGATATTCTTTAACTCTGCATGCACTGCCATCCATTTCTAGGGCATGTCACCGGTGGATTTGAAAGAGTGGGAAGCGTACAGAGGGAGGCAGAAAACAGCCCTGGTGGGTTTAACTCATCATGGATCCGCCAGACACCCACTGGGAAGCTGGCGCTGGGTCTGGCTGGCACGCTGAAAGAAAGAAACATGAAATGACAAGACGCCTGAAGGATACGAACACCCTGAAGAATTTCCAAGCTCACTAGGGAGAGAAGATGTTGACTCAGGCAAGCCAAGTAAAAACACAGTGAGCTGTTATGGTTGCACAGTGAAGGGAGGGGCGAGAGGTCCCCAGGACGGGGTTGTTGTCACCCTGGTCTGGCTCACGACACCTTGGCAGGTGGTGCTGACCTTCAGGACCAGGTCAAGCTGGACCTGTGATGCTCATGCTCGTTCCTAAACAATGTCCTCCCTTCTCAGCTCCTATCCACTCCCAAGGGGCGGTGGGGAGGCTGAGGGAGGCATGGGAAGGGTGGTCTGCCATCAGCTGTTATGGAGGCAGCTGCTCATTCATGGAGCTCTGCTTCTAACCCCATGGGAAGGCTCCACTCTGGGATATTCCGTTTACCATCTTGGCTGGAAGGTCCCTTCCTTAGGTCTAGCATCCACGAAGCAGAAGTGCCTCCTCTCAACTGGGAAGGTGAAGGCGGTTTCCTTGAATCAGCAGGGGTGGTAGGGAATCCTGATGGCTCTTTTCTGTGGTTAAGTGGCTTCAGGGCACATTAGGGATATTAACCCTAATATCACCTTATATCACCGATGCGATAGACATGAGTTGGAGTAAGCTCCGGGAGCTGGTGACAGACAGGGAGCCCTGGCATGCTACAGCCCATGGGGTCGCAAAGAGTCAGATACGACTGAGCAACTGAACTGAACTGAACCCTAATATCAGTCCCTTGTCATTTTAGCTTTGAAACCCAGTATGGGCTTCTCAATGCTCATTGGAGAAAACCTCTAAAACACAAGATTGGTGAGGCTAAAGTTCAACCGTCAGACTGGACTTTTAAAGACTTAGAAATTGATCTTCAAGAAAACTTTTGCCATTCCCGCCATTCAGATAGGAGTTGTTTCCTAGAAGACCTTTAAATAAACCTGTGTGTTCAATCCACCCAACTGCCAAAGGTAAAGCCTGAAATAACCAGGATGTGGGCCTGTCACCCCAGCTGGGTCTCCTTTATCTTCCATAGGTTTTTTTTTTTTTAAATAAATATTAATTTATTTGGCTACACCAGGTCTCAGTTGCAGCATGTGGGATCTAGTTCCCTGACCAGGGAATTAACCTGGGCCCTCTGCATTGGGAGTGCAGGGTCTTAGCCAGTGGACCACCAGGGAAGTCCCCACAGGTGTTTCTGATGATGCCAAGTGGCGAATCAAGGGCTATAGTCTGGCCCCTTCACAATCACCTTTGCCTCACGTTTCAGGATCAGTTGGAGATGAGTCTAAGCTCCTAGAGGCTCTTCTGATTAAGTCCCTGTGTTCCTTCAATGTCGGTCTAGCAGATGTTTGTCCATAGAAAAATGCAGATCAAAACCACATTGAGATGTGAATTCATACCCACTTGGATGGCTGTAATCAAAATGACAGATGGTAATAAATATTGGCAAGGATATGGGTAAATTTGGACCCTCATAGATTGCTGATGGGGATATAAAATGGTGCCACTGCTTTGGAAACCAGTCCAAAAGTTCCTCTAAAGGTTAAATGTTGAATTACCATATGATCCAACAATTCCACTCCCTAAAGAAATGAGAACAAGACCTCTACCATATGCTAGAACAGCTATTCAGGAGCCATTAAAGCTGTAACCCACATAGGCAGTCAACAAGCATTCATTCATGTAACTCATTAATTCAACAAATGTTGAATGTCTACTGTATGCCAGGTCCTGGGAAACAGTAGTGAACAAAATATCAAAAACCATGCCCTCATTTACCTTACAAGGCAATGGGGAGAAGGATGTGTACGCGTGCATGCTAAGTCACCTCACTTGTGTTTGACTCTTTTTTTATTCTTATTTTTAAAAATTAATTCATTTTAATTGGAGGCTAATTACAATATCATGGTGGTTTTTGCCATACATCAGCATGAATCAGCTGTGGGTGTACATGTGTCCCCCATCCCGAACCCCCCCTCCCACCTCCCTCCCCATCCCATCCCTCTGGGTCGTCGCAGTGCACCAGCTTTGAGGGTCCTGCTTCATGCATCAAACCTGGACTGGAGATCTGTTTCACATGTGGTAATATACATGCTTTAATGCTGTTCTCTCAAATCATCCCACCCTCACCTTCTCTCACAGAGTCCAAAAGTCTGTTCTTTATAGCTGTGTCTCTTTTGCTGTCTTGCACATGGGGTCATCATTACCATCTTTCTAAATTCCATATATATGCATTAATATAGTGTATTGGTATTTTTCTTTATGACTTACTTCACTCTGTATAATAGGCTCCAGTTTCATCCACCTCATTAGAACTGATTCAAATGTATTCTTTTTAATTGCTGAGTAATACTCCATTGTGTATATGTACCACAGCTTCCTTATCCATTCGTCTGCCGATGGACACCTAGGTTGCGTCCATGTCCTGGCTATTATAAACATTGCTGTGATGAACACTGGAGTACATGTGTCTCTTGCAATTCTAGTTTCCTCGGTGTGTATGCCCAGCAATGGGATTGCTGGATCATATGGCAGTTCTATTTCCAGTTTTTTAAGGAATCTGCACATTGTTCTCCATAGTGACTGTCCTAGTTTGCTTCCCCAACAGTGTAGGAAGGTTCCTTTTCTCCACAGTGTTTGTCTCTTTGTGACCCCACGGATTGTAGCCCACCAGGCTTCTCTGGCTATGAGTTTCTTCAGGCAAGAATAGGCAACTTCCCCACCCAGGGATTGAACCCGCATCTCCTGAATCACAGGCAGATTCTTGACCATTGAGCCACCTGGGAAGCCCATTAACTACATAAGTAGAATATACTGGGAATTAGATAGGGGTGTGGAGGTCAGAGGAGATTTTGCAATCTTAAATGTGATCATCACTGGGAAAAGGTATAGCTTGAATGAAGTCCTGAAGGAGTTGTGGAAGTGAGTCAGAGAGATTTCTGGAAGAACAACGTACCAGACAAAGGGACCACAAGTGCATTGGCTCTGAGGTGGGAGTGCGCCAGACACATCCCAGGTGTAGAAGGCGGGAGGGGCTAGATGTGAGTGGGGGTGGCGGGTGAAGCTGCAGTGAGGGTGATGACTTTCTATCTGAATGAAGAGGGGAGAGCTTGGGGCAGCGGTGTGACATGATGTGACTCGGCCTCTAGAAGGATCACTCCAGCTCTTTTGTGGGGTTGAGTTGCCGACTCACTGGGGCTCAGGACAAGGGGAAACCAGGGAGACCAGTTAGAAGACTACTGCAATAATCCAGCAAGAAATGAGAACATCTGGGACCAGGTGATCACAGTGGAGGTGGCGAGCTGAAGGATTTCTCCAATGCCTTGGAGGACAGATGGGAGATGAAATAATGTGAAGGTTGGTTGTAGAGCTAGAGAGAATCTGGGTGACTAAAAACAAGATGGATCAGGGAATGTTGAGAGGAGATAGAGGCTAACAAGCGGGATGCTGTGTATTTACACACAACAGAGAGAAAAAGCTGGAGTCCTAGTCAAAGGATTGCAGCTGTCAATCTACCATAAAATTACAGAATTAATCCAGTTGCTGAGTTCATTATAACTGATGGCAGAAAGCGGCGTAAGTAATTTGAGAGGATAGAATTGCTTTGCTGGCTTTGTTTCCAAATTATGGAAAGAAAAGCAGCACATCAGCTTAGTGAGCAAACACGCAGAGGTGCTTCTGAACCACGAGGCAGAAAACCGTTTATGTTTGCTTTCATAATTGGTTTTCTGGATTGTCTGGGACCATAACACCACCATTCTCCTCAACAGCCTCAGGAAAAGTGAAGATTCCTTCCCTGTCCTGTATGTTCGTTTCTTTCCTTCTCCACTTTCATGGTTGTAATAACTGCCCACTTTGGGTGGTTCAATTGCCCTCTGTGGAAAACAAAACAAAACAAAAAAAAGAGGGATAGGTCTGGAAGAGCCTTTTTTTCTAAGGGTATGTAACAAGAAATACATATTTAGGAAATTTGCTCCTTGATTGAATTTAAAATGTGTTGAACATTGAAACTTTGATTTCCTTGTAGGTTTTCAGGAGCTTAATTATTTCTCCAAATCCTTTCTGCCTGTTACAGGTGATGAGGATGGAGCAGTGAACAAAGCAGATAAAACCCAACTTAATGGGCTTCCCTGGTGGCTCAGATGGTAAAGAGTCTGCCTGCAATGCGGAAGACCTGGGTTAGATCCCTGGGCTAGGAAGATCCCCTGGAGGAGGGCATGGCAACCCACTTCAGTGACCTTGTCTGGAGAATCTCCTGGACAGAGGAGCCTGGTGGGCTGCAATCTTTGGGGTTGCAAAGAGTCGGACACTAGGCACACGTGGAGTTACAGTCTAGTATGGGGAGCTGGAAATGAACAGATAAATAAGTGAAATGCAGTATCTTGAGATGATGAGCTCTACAAGGAAAAAAACAAGCCAAAATGTGGATGAGGTGTTCCTGGGTGGAGAGGTCATTGGCAATTAAATGGGGCAGGCAGGGAAGATTCCTCTGAGACCCTCTCGTTTATTTGCTATCTGCACTAAAGGCCTGGAGAAGGTGAGGGACCTGACGAATATCGGGGGGAGGAGAGACCCGCAGGTACAACGGCTCAGAGGCAGGAGGACTGTCTAGGAGGCCCATGTGGTTGGAGCAGATTGAATAAGCTGAGTGGTAGGAGATACAGCCAGATTGGAGAGGGCACGACAGTATAGGTCCTTAATGAATCTAAGCTCTCTGAACAGCCTTCTCTGTGGGAAGGGGTGCCAGGGGAGAGACAAGACATGTGTAGAAGGGCTCTGGAAAGACAGAATGGGCCAAGATGCTTGCCAATTTGATAAGGGACTTACAGCTAGCTTATACAAAGAACTCTTACATGTTAATAATAAAAGGGTAAATAACCCATTGAAAAACATGTTATAGGATGCTCGGGGCTGGCATGCGGGGATGACCCAGAGGGAGGATAAAGGGAGGAGGGAGGTGGGAGGGGGGTTCAGGAGGGGGAACTTATGTAAACCCGGGGCAAATTCATATCAATGTATGGCAAAACCAACCAATATAATATTGTAAAATAATTTGCCTCCAATAAAAAATAAATTAATTACATAAAAAAAAACAAACAGTGGATTGGAAGAGATACTTCTAAAAAGAAGCTCTAATAAATTGCATTTCACTAATAGCTAATAATGTTGAGGATGAAAAAAGTGTTCAACATTATTAATCATTAGGGAAATACAAATCGAAACCACAGTGAGCTACCCCTTCACACCCACTAGAATGGTTATAATGAAAAAGTCATGTAGTAACAAGCGCTGCCAGTGATTTAAAGGAACCAGAACGCTCCAAGATTACTAATGGGGATGTAAAATGATGCAGCTTCTTTAGAAAACAGCCTGGAAGCTTTTGGAAGGTTAAACATAAGACGGCCATATGATCCAACAATTGCACTGTTTGATATATATTCAAGAGAAATGAGACCATATGTCCAAGTAGAAACTCGTACACAAATGTTCATAGCAGCGTTATTCACAGAGTCAAGGTTATTTGAAGTAACAGCCCACAAGGTCACCAACTGATGTTCCAGTTTTGTGAAAAATGTCATTGGTATTTTGACTTTTTCTCAGGTTTAAATTGAGTTGCTTATATTTTGGGGGCTTCCCTCGTAGCCTTCAATGCAACGCATAAGACCCAGGTTCGATTCCAGGGTAGGGAATATCCCTTGGAGAAGGAAATGTTTATACGTTTTTTATTGAATTGTAGCAGTTTCAAAAATTATTTCTTGACAGAAGTCCCATAACAGACATATATGAAGACCTTTTATTGGTCTGTGACTTGTCTGTTTGATTTCCTAATAAAATTTATTAGAAGAGCAGAAATTTTAATGATGGATGCCAATTTACCGAAATAATTTTTAATGGTTGTTATCTTCTTTGGTTTTCTTGCAACTTTACGTCCAACCCCAAAGTCATGAAGTTACTCTCTTTGGTTTTCTTCTAGAGCTTTATAGTTTTTGTTTTTATGTTGAGGCCTATATCCTGCCTGGGATAATTTCTGTGTAGGGTGTGAAGTGGGAATTGAGATACCTCCCCCCCACCCCAAATTCACTTGTTTTCACATCATTTCTTGACAAAATTTCCCTTTGAGTTGCTTTGGTGTCTCTGTTGAAAAGTCATCGGATCATATGTGTTTGGTTTATTTCTGGAAGCTCTGTTTGGGTCCCTTCATCTATTTTTGCCTATTCTTTAACCAGCACAGGGCTGATCTGTCGAGTGTGGCTTTACATGAAATTTTAAGTCAGTTAGTATGGTTTCTCCACATTTGTTCTTTATCAAGATTGTGGTGGCTATTCTAGGTGCTTTGAATTTTCATATATATTTTAGGATCAGCTTGTCAGTTTTTATTTTTAAGAACCTGCTGGGGTTTGGTTTGGGTTTGCATTGCATCTACAGATAAGTTTGGAGAGAATGACATTATAACATGTTGTCTTCTAATCCTAAAACATTGTATATATTTCCATTTATTTAGGTTTTCTGTTATATCTTTTAGTATTGTTTTATAGTTTTTCACTATAGAGATCCTATACACATTTCATTAAATTTATCTGTAAGTATTTCATGTCTCTGAATACTACTAGAGTATTTTTTAAATTTTCAGCTCAATCATGTCTGACTCTTTGTGACTCCAGGGACTGCAGTACCCCAGGTATCCCCCTTCCCAACTCCCAGAGCTTGCTCAAAATTTTAGTTTTCTTTATTTTTTAAAAATTTACTTTTGTTTATTTTTTTTGGAGATGCTGGCTGTATATGGGATCTTAGTTCCCTGACCAGGAATCCAGCCTGGGCTCCCTGAAAAGTAGGCATGAATTCTTAACCACCGGACCACCAAAGAAGTCCCCAAAATTCTATTTTTAAATGTCATATAATAACATATGCATGTCTAAATATATACACATATATATGCATATGTACTCATTTGTCATCTATATTCATCTGCTATCTATCTATCTATCTGTAATTTTTTGGGTACTAATTCCTCTGAAGTGGCTAAATTGCATTCTGTAGTTCATGGTGCAATTTTATCACTGGCCCATGCACAGCAGGTATGTTTCATGCACATATGTGTGTATTTTTAGGAAAAATTTGGCTTAAAACTCAACATTCAGAAAACTAAGATCATGGCATCTGGTCCCATCACTTCATGGGAAATAGATGGGGAAGCAGTGGAAACAGTGACAGACTTTATTTTCTTGGGCTCCAAAATCACTGCAGATGGTGACTGCAGCCACGAAATTAAAAGATGCTTGCTTCTTGGAAGAAAAGATATGACAAACCTAGACAGCATATTAAAAAGCAGAGACATTACTTTCCAGCAAAGGTCCATCTAGTCAAGGCTATGGTTTTTCCAGTGATCATGTATGGATGTGGGAGTTGGACCATAAAGAAAGCTGAGTGCCGATGAATTGATGCTTTAGAACTGTGGTGTTGGAGAAGACTCTTGAGAGTCCCTTGGACTGCAAGGAGATCCAACCAGTTCATCCTAAGGGAAATCAGTCTTGAATATTCATTGGAAGGACTGATGCTGAAGCTGAAACTCCAGTACTTTGGCCACCTAATGCAAAGAGCTGACTCATTGGAAAAAAGACCCTGATGTTGGGAAAGATTGAAGGCAAGGGGAGAAGGGGACGACAGAGGATGAGATGGCTGGATGGCATCACCGACTTGATGGACATGAGTTTGAGCAAGTTCCATGAGTTGGTGATGGACAGGGAGGCCTGGCGTGCTGCAGTCAATGGGGTCGCAAAGAGTTGGACACGACTGAATGACTGAACTGCACTGAACTGAATCCGCCTGCCATAACAAAGCTCCACTGACATTAAACTAGTTCTAATCATATGCCTGCTGCTGCTGCTTAGTCGCTTCAGCCATGTCCGACTCTGTGCGACCCCATAGACGGCAGCCCACCAGGCTCTGCCATCCCCACGATTCTCCAGGCAAGAACACTGGAGTGGGTAATCATATGCCTAGCTAATGAAAAAAAGTAAAAGATATATTCAAATTTGAAAACTAATAAGTGAAGGGAAAGAATCACTTCTTCATTGCCTGTATGCACATGAATCCTAAGTCGTATACAGAGAAGGAAAGTTGCTTGATAGAGCAGACGAAAGTTCAGCTAGAAATACTTGACCCCAGTGGAGCTGCAGGCGAAGCAGCTTCCTGAGCCGTGGCAGGGATGAGGGGAGGAGCAAGAACCGGGCTCCTGGGGACGAGAAACAGGGATGCTGCTCTCACCTCTGGGGCTGAGGGTGCGGGGCAGAGTGCTGTCATCTGAGCTCAGTGAGGGGCTGTCAGGGCACCAGCAGTCCTGACCTTACCTGTCCTGTCCTTCCATCTGCTGCTGGAGCAATGAGCAGCCACTCAGAGGGCCTGACCGTGCAGACCTGGGGGCAGCCTCAGGCACAGAGCGGGCCAGGACAGGGCCCAAATCATTTTGGAAAACAACCAGCACATTTGACCATGTTCCATCCAAAGTGTGTGTGTGTGTGTGTGTGCTTTATTGCCTCATTCACATCTACTTATTTAGCAATCATCTTCGGCGCTGGTGGTAAAGAACCCTCCTGCCAACGCAGGAGACATAAAACACATGGGTTCGGTCCTTGGGTCGAGAAGATGCCCTGGAGAAGGAAATGGCAACCCACTCCAGTATTCTTGCCTGGGAAATTCCATAGAGCCTGGCAGGCTACAGTCCCTGGGGTCACAAAGAGTAGGACACTACCGAAGCAACTTCACACGTCTGGAGCTTCTACAATCTTCCATACCATTCTAGGCAAATGGAAGTCAGTGATGGAAAAAAAAAAAGCTAAGTGAGGCCTGTGGACCCCAGGAGTTACTTTCCAGTGAGGAGCAAGGCCAGATAATAAGAGACAGAAGGTGGTGATACTTGTCTGCAGACAGTTCCGATAGGGAAACGGGTAACCAGGGAGACTGTGTAACTCGAGGTGGGGACATTGGTAACTGATATCAAGAAGGCAGGAAGAGTTAGCCTGGGAAAGTCAGGGGGGCAGAAGGCTCCAGGCAGAGAGGACACGGAGAATTGGGAATCTGGGCAGGGGAAAGGGGGCAAAGGTGATGGGTGAGGGGCAAAGTGGGCAGGGAGCTGGCCCGCTGCACAGATGTCCCTTGAATGCAGCGTGCTGAGCCCAGGGGAGGCGCGGGACTGTGGGGAGAGGGCTGGAGGCTGAGGTCACCGTGTGATGGAGTGATGTGTGGCCGTGCAGAGAGTGGATGGTGGGGCAGGGTTTGAGGAGGGGACCTCATAGAGGTTTCCATGGAGCCCTGGGGTGGTTGCCATGGAGCCTGAGGAAGGATGGGGTGCGTTGAGGGTCAGAGAAGAGTATGAAGAGCAACTCAGAACATCTCTGATCACCCGGCAGGTTACTTGGCACTAAGTGAACCATAGAGATTCCCTGGTGGCTCAGACGGTAAAGTGTCTGCCTGCAATGTGGGAGACCTGGGTTCGATCCCTGGGTCGGGAGGATCCCCTGGAAAAGGAAATGGCCACCCACTGCACTACCCTTGCCTAGAAAATTCCATGGATGGAGGAGACTGATGGGCTACAGTCCATGGGGTAGCAAAGAGTTGGACCTGACTAGTGACTTCACTTTCTTTCTTCTTTCTAAACCATAGTAAAATCTCTCCCGGAGAATCCTGAAAAAAAAAAAAAAAAATCAAGGTGCAGATGTATTCCAGCCCGTGGCAGCTTACTTTCTGAGGAGTGGCAGGTCCACGTGGACTCCACGTGGTTGCTGCTATCCCTGAAGGCCCTCCTCATCAGATGCTCCCATCGCTCAGGTGCTCCCACAACAGGGGTTCCAAGGGCAGGAACAGGAGGGGCTGGAGTGCAGAGTGAAGATTCCCAGCTCTCAAGCATTTACTGCTTGGTCTGAGCGGATACAAGACTGCTCACGGGGAGACCAAGATGAATCATAACGTTGATTCCCTAAGAGTGCACGGCCAGTGTAAGAGGCAGACTCACAGTTCAGAAGTGCTCCTGAATGTGGCACGGTCTCTCTAACTACCTCAGCAGGCTAAACTTCAGTGGGAGGATCCAGGAGGGCTCTCTGGAGGAAGTGTCCTTGAGATGAATACTGAAGGATGAATAGGAGTTCTCTATAGCACTCTTCACACTGGTAGGGGCATATGGATCACTGGAGATCTTGTTACAACAAATGATTCTGATTCATCAGGTCTTGGGTGGGACCTTGCACTGATCCCAGGACCAGACATGGAATAGAAAAATCTTCAGATAATTATGGAATAGGAATGAAGGAAAGATAAAGGGAGCAGGGACATTTCTGGCAAAGTTCAGCCCAGGAACACCCACAAAGGCATCAAGAGCCTGGCAGAACTAATTTATTGGAGAGAATCAGCTATCCTTTTTTTGTTCAAGAACGACAGTCCTGCTCCCAATTTTCATCTCAGAGGCTCCCATCTTCCATGGATGAACCTTGTCCTGAGGACACGGCCTGTCTCAGAGGAGCACAATGAGTCACACACTTGTGATGATCCTTGGAGAAGACAGCTGGGGACTGCCTGCTCAAACCTCCAGAGTGCCCTGGGTCAGAAGACACCCCACATCCTCCCTCTTGCTCAGTCCAGATGCCAGAGGCTCCCTCCTGACTTCACCCTGTTCCTCACCCCCAATCCGATCCATTAAAAAGTCCGTAGACTCTTCCTTCAAACGCCCTCTGCTTTCTCTCAGTTTCAGACCCAGCCTCCAGTGCAAACCACCAGTCTCCCTTGGGTCACTGTCATTCCAGTGAGTGTCCATTTTCCTGGACCCCGCTTCACCAAGCTTCTTGTCTTCCCTCTCTTCCCAGCAGCCAGCGTAGACTTTTTAATTCCATCATTTGAACATGGCAAGAATGAAACTGTATCTTGATGTGTGGACAGTGAAGGTGCTGCAAATTCCTGCCCTTGGCGCCCTGTCTCTTAGTTTTGGGTACCAAAAGCAAGGGTGGGTGTCATCCCAGTGTGCCCTAGACAATTCTAGTGGTGCTTCATGGGTGCCTGCATAACCTCGGCGATGGTAAAAAATAATAAAATGATATCCTAGTGAGAAAGGTAGACCATGGGAGTGAAACTGAAAACTAACTGCAGCCATGGGCAGTTAGAGAAACACCACGGTTTTGCCAGTTTAACCAGTGTGAGGTCATCACATTTTTGGTTAAGATGATTCAGTCTTCATAAAGGCCAAATATCCAGCTTAGTTTTGAGAAGTTTCCAGTAAAGTGACCCGTGGGAGAAACATAACACTGAGTACGCTTCATAGTTACAGCTCCTCCTATTTGCTGTAGAATCAACAGAGACTGTTCTGGAAAATCGTTTTTACGAGAGGCCACTCTAATGCGAAGCTCACGTGATGCAATGGCCATGTGAATTGTAAACAAATGATTCATTCCCTGAATTCAGAGGACAGTTGCTAGTGAAGCAAGACACTGAGTCTCAAGACATAAGGAGACAAGTAAGTCTTCTTCGGAGAAATGTCTACTGCAATCTTCCACTCATTTTTTGATTGGGTTGTTTGTTTTTGGTATTGAGTTTTGTGAGCTGTTTGTGTATCTTGGAGATTGATCTCTTGTCAATTGCTTCATTTGCAAATATTTTCTCATTCCTAGGATCGTCTTCTCATCATGTTGATGTTGATGGTTTTTTCTTTGCTGTGCAAAAGCTTTTAAGTTTAATTAGGTCCCGTTTGTTTATGTTTGTTTTAATTTTCATTACTCTAGGAAGTGGGCTACATAGCACAGGCAGCTCAGTTTTGTGGTGACCTAGAAAAGTGGGTGGGGATGGTGAGAAGGAAGGCCAAGAGGGAGGGGGACATATGTTTACATATAGTTTATATGATTTATAGGGCATAGGATTCACTTTGTTGTACAACATCGTAGAGGAACTATATCACGATCGAACCCCAGTCTCCTGCACTGGTTCAGTTCAGTTCAGTCGCTCAGTAGTGTCCGACTCTTTGCGACCCCATGAATCACAGCACGCCAGGCCTCCCTGTCCATCACCAACTCCCGGAGTTCACTCAAACTCATGTCCATCGAGTCAGTGATGCCATCCAGCCATCTCATTCTCTGTCGTCCCCTTCTCCTCCTGCCCCCAATCCTTCCCAGCACAGGTAGGAGATGGTAAAGGCAGATTCTTTACCATCCGAGCCACCAAGGAAGCCCCCAAATAGAAAATGTTAAAAAATTGAAAATATGAAATATCTTTGCCCATAAAAGGGTTCCTGGGAAGACAACCCCCTTAGGAAGACTAGACAGTAGTAGCATCTCCCATCTGCCCACCGCCCCCGGGGAGACTCTGACCCAGATGCTCTCCTGGGGGGCCTGCATCTTTGCATTTTTCCACGATCCTCTCATGATTCCAATGCACAGCCAAGGTGGGGAATCACTGCAGTGGAGGGTCGACTCTAACCTCTGTCGAAGGGCGGTGTGTCTCCTACCGACTCGGCCCTGAGCCCCTTTCTTCTCACGGTTCACGACCCCAGAGTTCATGATTGCTTAATATGAATACAGGAGGTGGTGCTAGTGGTGAAGAACCCATCTGCCAACGCAGGAGACATAGAGACATGGGTTCAAATCGTGGGTCGGGAAGATCCCCTGGAGGAGGGCATGGCAACCCACTCCAGTATTCTTGCCTGGGGAATCTCATGGACAGAGGAGCTTGGCAGGCTACAGTCCATGGGGTCACAAAGAGTCGGACACATTTGAAGCATGAGTGCAATGCATAAACTTTATTTTTAGAGCACTTTTGGGTGAACAGCAAAATTGGTTGAAAAGACGACCTGACCCAACATGCTCAAATCCTATCAACATCCCCACCAGAAAGGTGCGTTGGTCACAGCAGTGGCCTGCGCTCACCCACTCCCATCTCCCGGAGCCCACAGTTCACAGCAGGGCTTACTCTTGGCTTCATACGTTCTATGCCTGCATGCCTAGTCGGGTCTGACTCTTTGCGACCCTTTCAACTGCAGCCCGCCAGGCTCTTCTGCGCATGGGGCTTTTCAGGCAAGAATACTGGAGTGGGTTTCCATTTCTCTTCTCCAGAGGATCTTTCCGACCCAGGGACTGAACCCATGTCTCCTGTGTCTCTTGCACTGCGGGCAGATTCTTTACCCACTGAGTCACTGGGGGAGTCCATACATTCTGTGGTTTTGACAAATGTACACTGACATGTATCCAGCATTATAGTGTCATATAGAGTATTTAGTGTCCTAAACAGACTCCTTGCTTTGTGTCCTAAACGGACTCCTTCTTCACCTGTTCATTCTTCTCCCGCCCAGTCCCTAGTAACCACTATCTTTTCATTTTTACTGCCACGTTATCTTTTCCAGAATGCCATAAGGTTGGAATCATATACTATGTAGTCTCTGGGGACTGAATTCTTTTACTTAGCAATTTGCACTTGATCTTTGCCTGTACTTTGTCACTGCTTGATAGCTCATTTCTTTTTAGTGCTGAGTAATAGTCCATTAGGCCCACTTAGAATATTTAACTCTCAGAGTTGTCCCCTCTGAGCCACCAGTGATTCATCAATTAGAGGTCTTCCTACTCAAGCGTTGGCTCTCTGGCTCTCTGATCTCTATTTTGTCATCACATCTTCTCTGACTCTGACACTCCCCCTTCCCTCTTATAAGGATACTTGTGATCACATTTCGAGCCACCTGAATAATTCAGGGAAACCTCCACATCTCAGCAGCCCAACTCACAAATCCTTTTTGCATTGCAGTTTTCCTACCCCTGCGGCTATGCAGACAATGCCTTTGTTGATGAACTTTTCTCAAAGGAACCCATTTCCAGCATCATCTGTTTCCTGGACTTCCTCATCCATAACTTCCATGTAAAAAATGGTTGCAAAAGATCAACTCACTTAGCATTTAACCAACATGGTTCCAAGGAAATGAATAGGTTACTGAAAGTTACTCAGAAGTCAGGGTTTCCTGTGGAGGTAACAAAGGGGAAGTGGGCATTGGTGTTATTTGGAAAGTGAAGCTATCTGACAAGACGATAAAATGAAGACATGCCTATATAGTGTTGGTCGCTCAGTCATGTCCGACTCTGTGCGACCACATGGACTGCAGCCCACCAGGCTCCTCTGTCCATGGGATTCTCCAGGTGAGAATACTTGAGTGGGTTGCCATTCCCTTCTCCCCATGAATACATAAAGGTTGCCCAAATTTGAACAACTCTGTCAAGATTTTGCTACAGTGCTCTCTTTGTTATTGGAAGGAACCAGTTGTCCTTTTTGTTCAAGAACCATATTGCAGGCAACTGAGAATCTCCCCGGGTGCCCTGGTTGCATTTGGCAGTGCAACCTGAGTGCTCTGTCCCTAACTTAGTACACAGTGCATGTGGGAAGCAGGATAACGAGGGGCACCCCTGCCCACCCCCCCACCCCCCGCAAGGGTGTTCATGCTCTAACCCCTCTGCACTGCTGTGTTACCTGGCAAAAGACACTTTGCAGAGGTGATCAAAGTCACTGATTTTTAAGAAAGGAAGATTATCCTGGATTATCTGAGTGGTTCCCATCTAGTCTCATGAGCCCTTCAAGGCAGAGAACTTTCTGCTTTGAAAGCAGAGGAGAGATGTAGCAGATAAAGCGTCAGAGGTATTCCAAGGATAAGAATTCCTCCTAGTTCTCCTGTTTCTGAGATGACTGTATGGTTTTTATTCTTTCATTTGCTGATGTGTTAATGTACTGCATCGTTTTGTTTGACTTTTTGGATTTGGAGACAACCTTGCATCCTTGCAATAAATTCCATATCGTTGTGGTGTATGATCCTTTCAATGGACTTTAAAAACTGGCTTGCTAGAACTTTGTTGAAGATTTTTGCATCCAGGCCATTGGTGATAGTGACCTGTAATTTTTTTTTGGGGGGGATGTCTTTTTCTGGTTTTGGTGTGAGGGTGATTCTGGCCTCATAGGGTGAGTTCTGAGGCACTCCTTCCTCTTTGACTTTTTGGAATAGTTTTGGGGGGAATTGGTGTGAACTTCTTAAATGTTCAGCAGAGTTCACATAGAAAAATCCATCTGACCCTGGGCTTTTGTTTATTGGAAGTTTTTAAATTGCCGATTCAACTTTATTACTGGTAATTATTCTGTATGCGTTTTCTTTTTCTTCTTGATTCAGTCTTGGGAGAATGTGCTTTTATAATAATGCACCCATGTATATTGGGTTGGCCATTTTGTTGACGTATAATTGTTCTTTGTGGACTCTCATGATCCTCTGTATTTCTATGGTGTTGGTTGTAATCTCTCTTTCATTTCTTATTTATTTAGGTGCTCTCTCTTCTTGATGAGTCTGACTAAAGGTGTATCCATTTTGCTTATCTTTTCAAAGAAACAGCTCTTAACTTCATTAACCTTTTTTCTTTTTTGGTCTTCATTTCATTTATTTCTGTCATGATATTTATGATTTCTTTCCTTCTACTATATTTGGATATTGTTTACTCTTTTGCTTGTTCCTTCTAATCTGAATGATACTTTTGCCTGGTACGTTATACTTGGTTATAGATTTTTCTTCCTTCTTATCACTTTGAACATACGGTGCCACTTTTTTTTTTCCTGCAAAGTTTCTGCTGAAAAGTCAGCTATTGGTTTTATGAAAGTTTTCTAGTATGCAACTAGTTGCTTTTCTCTTGATGTTTTTTAAGATTCTCTAAGTTTTGCCATTTTAATTATGATGTGCTTTGGTGCAGACCTCTTTGGGTCAAGGGGCTTCCCAGGTGGCGCTAGCAGTAAAGAACCTGCCTGCCAAGGCAGAGGGGGTAAGAGACACTGGTTTGATCTCTGGTTCGGGAAGATCCTCTGGAGAAGAAAATGGCAACCCACTCAGGTGTTCTTGCCTGGAAAATTCCATGGACAGAGGAGCCTGGCAGGCTACAGTCCATGGGGTCGCAAAGAGTCAGACAGGACTGAAGTGACTTAGCACTCTTTGGGTTCATACTGTTTGGGACTCTCTTTTCTTCCTAGACCTGGATATCTGTTTCCTCTCCCAGGTTAAGGAAGTTTTCAGTTATTATGTCATCAAATAACTTCTCCACACACCTTTCTCTTCTTTTAGAACCCCTATAATGAAATGTTAGCAGGCTTGATGTTGTCCCAGAGATATCCTAAACTATCCTCATTTCTAAAAATTGCTTTTTCCCTTTATTCTGTTCAGCTTGAGAGAGTCTCACTGTTTTGTCTTCTGGTTTCTGGATTCGTTCCTCTGTGCCATCTCATCCACTGCTGATTCCTTCCTATATTTTCAATTTTTATATCTTTTACTCTATTTTTATTGCATTCTTCAGATCTGCTTGGTTCTTATTTTCTCCTCCATTGTTAATCTTCTGACTGCCTTCATCTATTCTTCCAAGTTCCTTGAGCATCTCTATGGTCATTACCTAGAACTCTTTATCCAGTATATTACTTATCTTTGTTTTGTTGTGCAGTCGCTCAGTTGTGTTCAACTCTTTGCCACCACGTGGATGGCAGCATGCCAGGCTTATCTGTCCTTCACCGTCTCCCGGAGTTTGCTCAAGCTCGTGTCCACTGAGTCAGTGATGACTTTGTTTAGTTCTTCTGGGTTTTGTCTTATTCCTTCATTTAAAGTGTGTTTCTCTGTTTCCTCACCTTGCCTATGTGCTGAATTGGTTTCTGTATATTGGGTAGGTTTGTTCAGTCTCCTGATCTTGGAGAAGTGGCCATAAGTGGGAGACTTGCTAGGGGACCCAGCAGCACACTCCCCTCTGGTAACTAAAGTTACGTGCTCCAGGAGCACCCACTGCGTGGCTGTGTGGTTCTTTCTTTTGTGGTGGGATTGGCTATTCTGGGCATGCTGGTAGGTGGGGCTGGCCTTGTCCTGCTTGGCTGGCAGGTCCTTCCTTGCGTGGTTGCTACTGGCCTGTTGGTCCTCAGGTGAGCTCCTGGAGGTAACAGACTAGGGGAAGGCCTCCAAAGCAACACTTGCCAGCACCAGTGTCTTCAAGAAAGAATGTGCTCCCAAAGGTGGTTGCCACCAGCATCTGTGTTCCCAAAGTGAGCCTCAGTCACCTCCTACCTCTCCTGGGAGGCTCTCCAAGATCAGCTCACGTGTCTCATCCAGGTTCCTTTCAAACTGCTGCCTCTGCACTGGGACTTAGAACATGTAAGATGTTGGACGTGTCCTGTCCGAGTCAAGCCTGATTTCCCCCATCTCTCTGGCTATCTTGTAGACAAGCTCTGCTGGCCTTGAAAGCCAGATGCTCTTGGACTCTTCTTCCTGGCATGGGACCCTTGGGCTGGGGAGCCTGGTGTAGGGCCCAGACACTTCACTGCTTGGGGAGAACCTCAGCAGTTGGATTATGTTCCTATTTGTGGGTATCACCTACCTGGGGAGATTTGCCATATCCCTACCCCTTCTACTCACCTCATTGTGTGTCCTTCTTCACGTCTTCACTTGTGGAGACTCTTTTCTTCTAGTCTTCAGGTCATTCTGCTAGATAGCTGCTCTTAAATAGGGGCAATTTTGGTGTGTCTATGGGAGGAGGTGAGCTCAGGGTCTTCCTACCCTGCCATCTTGCCCACCCTCCCCCTCCAGTGCAAGACTTTATTTAAGTGTTCCAACAACACCCGAAGAGACAGTGCAGGAACCTTAACTAGCAATTCTTGTATTCAACATATGAATTCAGATCCAGCCCCCAAGGCAGGCCTGAAAGCAGGAGGAGGATACGGCTCAGAAAAGACAGAGGGAACCTCAGGAAACTCTGTGGTTTCAAGAGGCAGGAAATAGATGACTGCGGCTGAAGTCAATTTCCCCTGGAGATGTAGAGGGAGATAAGGTTGAAAAAAGCAGAAAACAATTTCTGTTTAAAAGGCTGTGGGGAAAATACTTTGTCCTCATTTGACTGATCATAAGAATAAGCGAAGCAAGTTTGTTCCAGATCATAAAGCAATGGCTCTCTTGTGCAAGATTATCTACTAGGAAGACCCATGTCTTCCCCTGGTGATGGGATGATAAACAATGCACCTGACAGATTGCCTGGAAAATAAGATGTAATAATGAGGGTCAAACAGGGTTATTAAAACCATGTGGAAGGAGAGTCAGGAAGAAGGGAGACTGCTGTTAATTATGACAAGGAAGCAGATAACAAAGCGGCTAGACAGGCTTTTTCACAGATGTTTGGGTTCAATATATTTTGAGACTGTCAAGGAGGCACATTAGAACCATTATATACATTCAGGCTGCATTGGGGATTGACTACCTGCTCTTCCATCAGAGGGAGCAAGTAAGATGGCCAGGTGATATTTTTATTAAGTGAAAATGTTTCTTCTATTTAGATTTTGTTTCTTTTTCTTGGAAATGCTAGATATCCCACCTGTAGGAATTGCAAATGACCTTCTCTCTAGCCCAGAACAGAGGAGTTGGTGTCTTAGAGCTAGGCTGTCTCTGCTGAAATCTCAGCTTCTCCCTTGACTACTGTTTAACTGCTCTGTGCCTCGGTTTCTTCCTTTGTAAAATGAGGATGATGCTAACGGTGGTACCTACTTGGCGAGGCTACAAGAGGATTGACTGAGTCACTGTCTGTACAGAAGTTTGTCCGCGCCTTGCGACGTTAGCTGTGAACCCAACAGTCTGCTTTTCTGCTAATTCCTCGCTTTCTGCTCACTTTTATTGTAGCTGAGCAGATGTTTCTTCTTTATTACACATTTTCTTATGCCTCCAGTTGTAGGGTCTGTGGTCTTTCTTGGAGGAGGGGCTACTTCTCATTTCCAACTGCCAGATAAATCACTGGAGGAGTGATGGGGAAACTTCAGACAAAATCCA